>NC_142039.1:29075727-29675727 GCF_982192425.1 Myodes glareolus
TACATGGAAAGCACTTTAAGTAACTAAGCCATCTACCTAGCCTAAGACTTGACAAACTCTTAACCCATTTTCCAGTTTTCTAGCATCATTTTATCTGTTTTCAAAAAATTCTTTTTTTTTTACTTTATTCAATTAAAACATGTTAAATCTAGAAGGTTGATCTTTACTCATAGTTAACTGTTTTCTGAAATTATTTATTTGTATGTCTTCAGACATCTCATCAGACTAGGCATGCTCCTCAAGAATGGCATTACTGCATAAATTATTCAGGTAGAAACTTGAAGGTTAAGTTTGGTTCACCTTTCTGAATGTTCAGTTGCAATCTTTCATTGTTCTCTTTTGTAGTCAGATTTCATTTATTTTATAGTCATCTGCATTCATTCTTTTCCATGAGACATGGTCTCATGTAGCCCAGGTGCCATTTGAGAATGAATCAAATAGTCAATAACTATTTTCCTGTCTCCAGGTCAGTTTGTCTCATCACTCTGTGTTTAGGTGGATCAGGAGGTTGAATTCAGGGCTTTGTGCAGATATTCTATCAACTGAGCTATACCCTTAGCAATGTTCATCCTTGAAGAAAATCTGTTGTGATTTTCAGGTAAGTGAAGATTCCAGAGTGTTTTAGAATCTTGTAGTGATGTGGATGGGACTTCACTGTGACTTTTTGTTTTGTTTGTTTTTTGAAATAGAGTTTTTCTGTACAATAGTTCTGACTGTCCATAAACTCACTTTGTAGACCAGCGTGACCATAAATTTACAGAGATCTGCTGCCTCTTCCTCCTGAGTGATGGAATTAAAGGCCTGTGCCACCATGCCCAGCTTTTCAGTTTGACTCTTGAAAGGATGTTTATTTTTTGTATCTTAATGACCCATGGAGTCATAGATCAACCAGCTTTTGTGGATCCCACAGTAGTGGGGAGGGAAGGGAAACTGAGACAAGCTTGTCCTCATGGTAGGGGTGGGAAGAAGAAAGTTGGCATTTGATTGATGGGAACATAGATATTATGATGGTTATTCATAACAAGAATGATCCCAGCCATGGTTTCTACTGAGACCAGGAATCATGGAGGTACTTTGCATGAGAGAAAAAGTAAGGAAGGTAAATTGCCGAATTTTCTTTCTGGAGACGGCTAAAACGTTAATTGTGAGATTCTTACCTGAGTATCAGCAGTTGAGGCATCACCCACCATGCATTTTGTGAGGCCTTCTTCTAGGGTATGCAGTACTTTCATCATCAGTAGACAGGTCTTTGCAGACAAATGCTCCTTTTTTTTCTCACCTAAAATATGGATAAAAAATTAAAAGACATCATATTTGCCAATGATTCTGGATTGCATAGAGTAGTAAGCACAGCTCATGAATATTTAAGTAGATTTTCCAGGAATAAAGTGTACTTGGACTGAATTTTCCCCATTAATCATGGTACAGAATCAATTCAGTGATGAGTTGGGGTGAGTTGAGGACTGTTCAGGTTATGGGAAGACAAGTTACTGCAAAAAGCTGCTGCTACCCCTTGACCTTGTTTTTAGAGTCATTCATTTGCATACACTTGTTGATATCTGGTCACATTGATATGCTCACTAGTTTCTTTTCTTATGCATGACTTCCAGTAGATACACAAAGATGGATTTGATTAGGCATACTTTATAGAAATAGGAAAGTAGGAAACTCTTACCATATATTTGAGTGAAATAATTTTTTATAAACATTCTGATGGTAGAAAAGGTTAAAGCACATTTTCATAATGATAACCTCTTGTTAACCTTGGGTACCAGCAAGACACAAAGAGTAGTTGCCTGTGACTCACACAGTTAAGATGCAGAAAGCAAATGTCATGAAACTAAAACAGTTAAGCTGCTTGGTAAAACCTTTTGAGATATCAGTTTTGCTCTATGTACTGTTTATAACTTTGTTTTACACAGGTAATTTTAATAGTGGTACATGCTGGGTGTGGTTGTGCATACATTTAATCACAGCACAGCACAGACATAGAGGGATATCTAAGTTTGAGACCAGCCTGTTCTACATAGTTAGCTCCAAGTAAGTAGGAGCTACATAGTGATACCCTTTCTAACAGCAGCAGCAGCAGCAGCAGCAGCAGCAGCAGCAGCAACACCCCCCCCAATGGTATGTAACTAATGGAACAATTTCCTTCCTTCCTTCCTTCCTTCCTTCCTTCCTTCCTTCCTTCCTTCCTTCCTTCCTTCCTTCCTTCCTTCCTCCCTCCCTCCCTCCCTCCCTCCCTCCCTCCCTCCCTCCCTCCCTCCCTCCCTTTGTCTCTCCCTCCCTGCCTCCCTTCCCCCCTTCTCTCATGCCTCTCTATGTATTATTTGCCATCCTAGGATAAAAGGTGCCCAACTTGGAATAATTTTTTACTGTGAACTTAAAAAAAACCCTTAGAAATAATAATTACATTTCATCCTACTTCTTCAAGCTTATTTTGGTAGTTATTAAATATTATAAACAATATTTAATAATTATTAAATATATTGCTTCTTTTTCTGTGTACTTGCATATTATAGAATTTAAATTCTGAGAAACATGTTTTAATTCTTCCACCTTACTTTTTTCCTTTACCTTTATTCTTCCTTCACTTTCTTTCTCCTTCAGATAGGTCTTTGCTCATAGCTCAAGCTGGCTTCCAACTAATGCCTGCCTGCCTCTCAGGTAATGGGAATACAGGTATATAACAGTGTGCCTGCCTCTTTTTTCTTCTTAGTCTTACCTAAAAACTGGAAAAAAAATGGAAAGCAGATTCTCCTAATCAAATGAAGCTGATAATTTTGTTTTGTTTTCTTGTGCCTTTCCTTTTGGAATATTTCCAGCAGACTGTCTAAGACTTTCTATGGTCAGCTCCCTGTAATAAAACCATTAGTAATATCTATATTCAAGGTTGATGCCTTTCTCTGTATCTTCCTTGGAGAACAACTGCCAGGAAATTTGTAACCAAAAATCATGCAGTTCTGTTAGTGCCAATTTAAGTGGTTTCCGAAAGCTTCTTCACAGCTTCCTTGTTACAGTGGAGCTTGAGTAGTGTAAAGATGTGCATTGAGCTAATGGCTACAAGGTTGTCTCTGAGCTTACTCTTTATAATTCATTAAGCATATATAATCAACAATTCAAGATAAATTTTCCTGCCTGATACTTGGAATGTTTTTATTTTTGTTCTGTTCTTTCAATCATAATTCGTTTTATGAAATAGATATATTGATGCATTTCAATATGGACTTTATTTCTCATTTTAACTCATTTTTTAGTAGTCATTTTATAATATAACATGGTTAATTTGGAAAGGTTTGCCATTTTATAATTTTATTCAGGCATTGATAAACTATAAAATCCATATGAACAGTTTTCAAGGAGGTTCTTGTTAGTTGTGATCCAATGTAAAGACAATAATATATGCATATAGATAAGTCAGCTGCTTGATAATAAGAATGTCATTTGGAAGGTAGATGGAGTTCAAACTTCTGTTTCCTGAATAGTCAGCTCTAGATCTTATGCATTTTCCTGTGCCTTCTTAAGGTTCTAGTTGTTTTGGGTGTAGGATGTGTGAACTTACCTCCTTGTCAAAAGGGTTTAGTGATTGAACTACTAAGTATGTTTAATTCAGTGTCCTTGTTTCTATTAGGTAGCATAGATGTGGAACAGATAAGTGAGCCTTAAAAGATCCACACATTGCAGGGCATTGATGTGAAGGTCATTTAATTTTATTTGAAAGATAATATCAGTTGCTTGTTCATTGGCAGGTCAGTGGCAGACATGAACGTTTTAATGGGCATGTGATTGACTCTCCAGTAAGCCGAAGACAAGAGGATACATTGATTTTCAGTACTAAGTCGAATGCCAGGGCTTTGTTGACAACCTGAATTCATTCCTTATCCCCAGCAATGTCAAATTAACTTTTTTCTTTTTGATAAAAGATAATGTTTTATGATGATGAAAGGGGGCACATATCCGTTGATCTCATACCATTTATTCTACAGGAGAGAGCCTTGTAACAGGTGAATGAAATTCCTAGTCCAGGGAAATTATTTCCAATCTCAACCAAGCTTAAGTGAGTCAAGGAGAGATGGCTTGTGGAGACTCACAAGCACTTAAATGAAAACTGAGTAATCACAGTTTGCCTGGAAGATGCACCTCCCCCGGGTGTTATGTGTTAGCAGAGTAAATATCTCTTGATACTGATGAGAATGAGGAAGTAGAATGGGAAAGTGTAGAAGTTGTGGCTGAGTAGTTTCTAGGCTGGTGTGTTGTTCCTTTCCTGTTGCTGTGATAAAACACCATGTTCAAGGCAACTTATGAAAGAAAGTATTTAATTTGGCTTAAAAGGTTAGAGTCCATGATGGGGGAAGGGTAAAAAGGGGAAAAGGTGAGAGCTCATGTCTTGACCCATAATTATAAGGAAGAGAGGGAGAGACAGCGTACACTGGGAATAATACAAGTTTTTGCAAGCCCCAAAACCTGCTCCCAGTAATATAGCTCCTCCAACAAGGCTGCCCTTATAATCCTTCCCAAACAGTTCCACCAACTGGGGATCAAGTACTCAAATATGAGACTATAGGGACCCTATCTTCCAAATTACCACATCTAGTGTTCATGTGTATGTGTGTGTATATTGCTTGTCTCACTACTGTGAGTCTATATATTTATGTTTAAGTGTTTCCAGAGGATTCCCTCGTGGTTGTTGCAACATGAACACCTTCCACTGACCTACAATGAACAAAGAAGTTGAATCTTATTTAATAAAATTACCGGAATATTGGTGTCTTTAAACCCATCTTCTTCTTGTCTACATCTATGATGCCTGCAGTAAAGACAGTAGCTCACACAGCTGTGACAGCTCTGGTACTGGATTCTCCTACAGCTCTGAGATGCAGTGTGGGTATCATGGATGTGTTCTTTGTGTGTGTGGTGTATTCAAGTATATGGAATTCAAGTATGTATGTACATATGAGCAGGTGTTTGTGCAGACATACATGTTTATGCAAGAGCTCCTCTTCCAGGTTAGCTGAGATATTGAAGACACCACATAGTAGTGACTCTTTAGCTGTTAGATCATTGACCCATCAGGTCCCCAAGGCAGGCTTTTGAGCACCATGTTCAAATGACATTTTGTCTGTCTCCAGGCCTGGTTGCTGTCTTTGCTTCTCTGAAGTTTGGCTCCTGTTAAAGACAAGGTCTCACAATGTAGCCCTGATATGTATGGTACTCAGTTTACCCCAGGCTGGTCTCTAACTTCTAGATTAAGGCAGTACTTTCTGAGCCTCAAGTGCCTAGATTACAGGTATCCGCTACCAAGCCTCACTAAGTTTGGCGTATTATTATTATTTTTGAAAGGGTGTTATACAGGTCAGGTTGGCCCTGAACTGCTTTGTAGTCAAGGATGGACTTCTTATTCTCCTGAGTGCTGTGATTATTGACATATAATATATTACCACACCAGATTTTATGCTCTTCTGATGATGAAGCTCAGGGCCTACTGAATGCCAGACAAACATTCTACAAAAAGAGACACAGATTCCAAAATCACAGGGATTTGGAGACCTATAGTGGGTATGTTTGTCCCTTCCACAGACTAGAGGAGATGCCATCCTACAGTAGAAGGCACTCTGCATGACCCTTTCCTGGGGTAGTCCCTGTAATGTTTTCTACCTAAGGATTCTAGCCTTCAGTACCTTGAACCAGTGCCACTCCAAAGCTGACAGTCTCATTCCATTCTGAATTTTCTCTCTGAGTCTCTCTTTTCTTTTCCTCTGCCCTCTTTTAGTTTTCGTGCCTGGTCCATGGTTATAGGAGGCAACACACAGGATATGCACTCCAGCTTCCTTTTAGGGCTATTCTGTGTGACATGCAGCTGCTGTCAGTTGTAGTTGATCTCCCCTAAGTCCTGCTAAGACAGCGAATCTGTAAAATGTGCACAAGTGTGAATTAGCATAAATGCTTCCTTTCTATACCTGCAGTTTTCCTGTGGGCCCTTATTCTAGGCCATATTCTAGCCCTTATGGTTTTCTCTGAAATTAGGTATTGCATTTCTGTTCAAGGAAATAATCTTGGTAGAATTTACTTGCTATTTGAGTATCATGCACGCATTTGCAGTGGAGATAGAACAGGGTGTGTTTGAAGGTCAGTTTTCTCCTCTGACACAATGAAGGATTAAGAAAGGCCCAGGTGGATGCATTGATAATTCTGGGGCACATGATACTTCATTTTGCAACAGGGACCTCGAATGCATAGGGAGGAAATGATGAGTTACCAAATTAGGGGTGATCTCTAATGAATGCTTTTATTCTTCCAGCTTCTAAGAATTATTTACCTTGCCCTGTCTCCCAGTTTTAAAAGACAAAGCCAAACTTGACCTCCTTATTTGATTAGTACCCCTCGTTTGTTCCACCAAAAGGAATATAGGTCAGTTTGCAGGGTTGCAGATTATTTGGAACCTGCTGATTTCTTAGGTATGTAACAGGTTGAGATGTTTCTGTTCAACCCAAACATTTCAAGAGGCATGTTTCATTGTTGTTTCTTTTAGCAATGATCATAACTGTTCTTTTGCTTTATGAAACTACCCATTGAATAGGTCAGGATTCCCTATCTTTCTTGTTTTCTGTCTTAGTAGTTGATTTTGGTTGATAACTGAGGGATATGTAGTTGACAGGAGAATTGAAAACAGGTACAACACCAATGATAACCACTGTGGTTGGCGAGGACCTCTTTAGAGAGTTTGGGAACATTTTATTTTTGGTTAGCATTTTCTTAGACACTAGGCAGTGGCCAACAAAGGCCTGGCAGCCTGGATTTCAACTCAAAGTTTCTTGGTATTGCTTGTCTTCTTGGTGCTGCTCCATTGTTGGAGTAGGAAAAACCAACCTGTGTAGCTTGCCTCTGGAAGAAACTCAGCCACCTGTGGGTGTGAGTGTGGATCCCAAGGTTATTGTGTGAGTGCTCTCTCTCCTCTTCTTTCTTTTCTCTCCCTACCCCCCATTGTTTGATGTTTTGCAAACTCAGAGTACTATTTAGGGAATATTTTTCTAATCATCGTGGTAATGATATGATAGAAGTGAGTTCCATTTACCAAGAGACTGATTGTGGTTCAGCAGTGAGCTGTATTTCATACATATAAGCAGCATTTTGGGAGAAGCCAATAGAAACAGACACTATTCTCATTTGCTAACTTAGAAAGTGAGGTTTAGAGAGAAAACTTATAAATCAAAGACTACCCAACAAAGTGGGCCAGCTAGGTTTCATCTTTGTCTCTTTCGTTGTCTTACAATATGCTTTGAGCCACACTTCCTATGAAATTGTGTGTGTACTAAAATCTGAGTATTTAAAATTCACTAGATGAATTTACTATTTAAGGTGCTGTCACTGTAAATCTCTCTCTGTGTGTGTTTTAAGTATAATTATGTAGAATAAATTGCCTTTCATCTTTTCTGTAAGTACTGAATAAGCTCTTGGCAGTAATTCATGTAAACTTTTTCTTTGTTATGCACCAGGAGGTACTTCTGCTGCTAATAAATGCAGGCCTCTTCCTTTCACATTGAGTACTTGCCTGTAAATTGACCCCTGGAACCCATGGTGTTGAAACCAGATTCCCTATTTAACCTTAACATGAGTGAGCAAAGAGATCATTAATTAATGCATGTGATTACATTTGTAGCACATGGATACTTTTCTAAGTGAGAGGATTAATATGAATACGAGTGATTAGCTTATCCAAGGTCAGATGAGTCACTGGGAAGAAGATGATTTTTGAAAGGCTAAGTTGAGCACCAGCCACAAAGATTTCTCTGATTTAAAACAGAAGGTGTTGAAGTGGTGAGGAAGGATGAAGTATATGCAAAAGGGCATGAAAGAGGATATAAAGTTCCCTCCCCTCCTTTCAACTCTGTCATTGTGTGTGTGTTGGATAAGTACATAAAAATGTAATTGAAAGTATGTATTAGGGTTCTCTAGGATCAGAACTGATAGAATGAGAAAATTGCATTTATACACATGAATATGTGTACACACACACACACGAGTATATATTAGAGTGGCTTACAGGCTAGCATGTAGCTAGTCCAACAATGGCTGTCTTTTGATGGAAGGGTCAAAAATCTGCTAGTTGTTCAGTCCATGACTCTGGATATCTTGGCTGGTCTTCTTCAGTCTATGTTGGAATCCCAAATAGGTTCTAATACCAGCAAAGGAATGCCTCAACAACCGAGTAGATGAACTTGGCAGTGAGTGTGAAGCTAAGCAGGAATGGGCAAAAGCTTCCTTCTTCCATGTCATTTTATGTAGACTGCCACCTGAAGGTGTGATCCAGATTTAGGGTATATCATCTCACCTCAAATGATACAATGAAGAAAATCCTTACAACAAAGTGATTTAATAAAAGAATAAAGCTTTTTCCAAACTTAAACTTATGAAGGAAAATTGTACTTTTCCTTAAAAAAAAACCCAAAAATGTATACTTGTGATGTGTAAAATGTTTTCTTCCTTGAAAGTGGTACTTTCCTTACATTGTTTCCAGACTAAATTATAGGAACTTACGTAGGCAGTTATAGTATTTTTCTTTTCTTTGAGATACAATCTTGCTAAGACTTTGAACTTATGGCAATCCTATTCCAGCTGGAACACACTGCTACATTTGTTTTACAGTGATTATATTTTATTAAAGAGAAGTTCTAGAATGCTAAATAGTTTTATTAACTCCTTTATGTTATTACAGAATTTGGTGTCATTTTATTAAAAACAAGTCAGCAAGTGACTTTGTGAGTGATTTCTGAATCCAGCTCAGATTAGAAATGTGGTGTTCTTCCTGATTTTAGTTACAGAATATCGTTCTTTTGTGTGTTGTATATGTGTGTTCATTACTACAAGGTCTTTTTCCTGGTTTTGGTGGATCCTGAAGATTGAACGTGGGGCCTAGTTAGTGTTAGGTATATACTTAACCACTGAATTATACCCCTGACCCTTATTCAGGTTTTTTGTTGTTGTTTTGTTTTTACGATGGAACAGTAAATTTTTACACAGATGCGTTTTCAAATTTTTCTTGAATAGGCGTGTGTCCAAAGAGAGCCATGGCGTGAGGGAGCTCTTTGTCAGATGCCTTTCATGCCACACAGGGTAACAGTGAGCACTGTCTTATGTGTGTTGATAATAAGTGTGAGGTTCCTTGCAGGGCTTGAACTTACTAGGGTAAAGAAATGGTGCCTGAACTTCTTTGATTCTTAAAGATGCTTCATAGCCTACCATGTTATTACGTCTAGGTTTTTATACCTGGACTTTATTTGATGAAATCATGTTGAAGGTTAGGAAAGTAGGGACTGAGGGCTTCTGAAAGGCAGATGTTGATCTCCAATGCATTGCAGATGAGACTGGGGGCAGAACTGATCTAGAGCTTGGTATCTGTGTTTCAGGCATAGTAGCCTGGCTTGGCTCCAGGTGGGATGGGATAAAAACTTTTTCCTCTGTATTTTGACATTTCACCTCCTCCATTCTCATCCCACTATTAAACTCTGTGCATTATTCTGCCGGGGATGTGTTTACTGCATTACTGCTTTATCTCACTTTGCAAGGTCTGTGCTCTTTTGAGTTTTGATGGTACTGAGTTATATTTTTGCAAGGATATGAAGCAATAGTAAAAAGACTTCTTTCCACCTGAAAAAAAAAATCCTCAGTTTTCCTTAAGGGACGCTCACTGTTTGAATTACCAGTCCTGTGTGTATTTTGTGGTGGGGGAACAATTTAAAAACAAACAGTGTGTTGCAGTCTACCATTCCCTTCCTTTTTTTAAAAAAGATAAGACTGCATATACCAGCCTAAGGAAGAATTCACAGTTATTTACTGCTAATAATTACTTAGAAATAGCTGGCTATCACATGAGAATTGTAGGGTTTTTTTTTTAATAAAAGCAAACACAAAAGGTTTTGCTAATTGTTTTACATGCATATCAATGAATTGCACTCAATTTTAAGTGAGTAGTTACATTATCCTAGAGTCTTTGTTTATTTAGTTTAGACAAGATAAGTAGAGCACATTTCCTTACTTGATGGAGAGAGTTCCTTAACTTGCATACTTTGTCATCATGTAAATCACATCCAGAAAGGTGGTAATAATACCGAATATGAATGTCCATCATCAAACAAGTTCTTTCCCTAGCTCTTCTACCCATAGTATTCACAGTCTGTTTAGCACAAAGAATTAACATGTTGACTTGCATGAACTTCATTCAGTTCTGTGACAAATAGAGTGGTAAGTCACATGCTATTGTCAGAATGTGTTTCTCCAGACTTCATATTGAAGTTGGGCTAGAATTAAGAATTGGAGACTTCTGGGAAATGTGCATGTCATATGCAGACACAATTGAGAGGTGCTATATTAGAAAGCAAAGAGCAGTCCTCATTGGACTCTAAAATGGCTGACAACTTGATAAGGTTAATTAATTAAGGTTAATATTGGAGCAGATTGTTTTAAAAGAGCAATAATAGATATTGAAAAGACAATATGTTAGCTCAAATTACACATAATTGTCTGTAAATGACAAAGGCTTTGTTATTAAAAACAATCCTTTCTATGTATATAAAAGGATTTAACTTATAATTCAGTTAGTCAAGTGTATTTATCATACATTGATTTGCTTTGAGAATGCCATCAACTTCTTTGGTGGTGTATACTGTAATACCAACATTTGGGAGGTTGAGGCAGAAGATTGAGTTTGAGGCCACCTGAAACACATTTTTGTAAATCTTGAGTTGTTGCCTTGAGTCCTTGGAGGGTCAGACTGTGGAAGGATCTGAAAGCTGTTTTTGGAATAAAAAAATTTTATCTTTATAATTTCAGTTGTCAGTACTGAGATTTGAGAACTTTCACAATTTTTCTTTCGGAATTAGCATAGTCTCCCTATATATGTGCCTTAAAAGAGTATGAAGCACTTAATTATTTTAAAATAAAAAGTGTAGGAACACCCACCATCCAGTTGCCTTCTGCAGTCTGAACTTGAGTGAGGGAATTATATTTTATTAGTATCAAAATTTTCCCTGTCCATCAATTTTGTTCTGTTCTTAAAATCTGGAGCAGGAGACTTCACTTGAGGAAGATTCTTGACTGCTATAGGTAGGAATGATTGTTTATTCATTTCTTTTTATATTAGCTATGTAATTTTGACTTTTGTGATGATTGGTTATACTCAGTAGCAGAATAAGCCCAACAGGTTCTGCTTATCATTGCAGTTAAAGAGCTTCAGAGAACTTTCCATATAGAAAAAAAAAATAGTCCCATTTTATATCTAGAATGAGGCTTTGCTACTTGGAAACATTTTATACCACTGATTTTTCTAGCATTTGGTATTCTCATTTCTTATTTGTAGAAAATTCAAGAATGTGGGACATCTTGACTGTTTAAGTGCTTTCTATTTTTTGGACATCTCAGTTTTTGATTTACTCATTTAGCCTGATACTAGAGAAAGATTCTTGGTGACTTCGGTGTTCCTCTAAAGTGGCTTCTCACTGAGTCTGATAGATCCTGAAGGAGCTGTTTCTGGTCGTGGTGGAGCCAGTCTCTCACCTGGATGCGTTTAAATTTGGCTTGTGGAACTTAATGAATTGTTACAGAGAAATTTTCATGGTATGACATTCAGTTTAGTAAAGGTTATACTGAAGAATTCTTATTTTGTCTTAGGGATCACTAGAAAGATATATTGTTGGTAGTGTGTGTAATTCATTATATTACATGGTTTGATTTTTGGGGTGTTCAGTGTTTTCAAGTTATGTGTGCGGTGTCCATTTCAGTCCACATTTTTCACAAGTATGCTACTTAGGAAGTGACAAAGCAAGGAAACATTTTTTTTTCCTGTCATTAAGGCCTGAGAAGCTGACCATTTTAATTTTGAGGGGAGAGTACTGAAGATACATTGAGAATCTTGTTAATAGTAGACTTGTCTATTCTTTTCAAAAGCTTCTTCTTCTGGTTTGGGTATCCAGAGATTTAAAAGGTACAAGCTTTCATTATGTTGCAGTTGAATACTTTTGGTGGAAGATAGGGTGCATAATACATCATCATGTTATGGTGGAAGGTAAGAGAAGAGAGATGGTTTATGTGAACAGAATATTTTGGACATATTAGCAAAAAATTGCTGTATTTAAGACATCCAGATGACTTTTTTTTTCTTATTCATGAATCAAAGAACCAGGTGACATTTTTACACCCTCTTCCAACCCCCTTTAGTGCTTGGCATATAACCCAGGGCTTTGTGAATGCTAGATTAGCTAGTCAAGTACTTTTTCACTGATCAACATCCCCAGCTTTCTGACCCTTGAAACACTGATGTGTTTGGTTCAGAGGATTTTGACAAATCCCCATTAATACCTGTAAGGATGTCTGTAGTTTGAGGTAGTTATTCAATATGTATGTTAGAAGAGTTCTTTTCAAAGGGTAAAGCAGCTCTAGGGGTTTGGTTTAGTTGCTTGTTGGGGAGAAAGTGCTTAGTCTCCAGAACCTACATTAAAAAGCCAGATGTGATAGTACATCCAATCCCAGTTGGGAAGGTTGAGACAGCAGTCTGGGACTTGTTGCCTGGCCAGTGTAGCCTATTTGATGAGTTCAGGGCTAGTGAAAGACTTTCTCCAAAAAAGGAAAAGAATGAAAGGGTTGATAGTGCTTGAGGATGACAGCTCAGTTTCATCTTAGTCCTCCATATACAGGCACTTACATGAACACAGACACACACACCTGAACAGAATGTAAGAATCTCGCTAGTGATCTGAAAGTCAGTTGGCTGACTCAATTGAGAACCCCTGACTACAGGAAAAATGGTGAGAAAGAATGGGAAAACAAAGAACACAGGGCCAGAAGACAGAAAGGAAACACAACAGAAGGGATAATGAGATATGAAGAACAGAAAGATACTTGGACTGGTAAATAATTGCTAATTCAATCTATAATAATGTGCTGAGGACTGTTGTGGCAGATGTGTTAAATCCAGTCTTCTAAGAGAGGCTGGCTTAAACTGATAGTCTTTGGGGGAGGTGAAAGGAGACGGCGCTGATAATTTCCCATTCACTAACAAACACCAGATGCCCTTGACATGAATAAATCTGTTATACCGTGGAAGAGATGCATGATGTCCTTGTTGTCATTTGTTATGTCAGATTGGAAAGAAAAAGCCGCCTTCCTTCAGAATTGTCGTATTCTTATGATATTTATGTTCATCTTGTTGGATAGTTTCTCTATGGAATGTTAGGGATTAAGAACATCTATAACCTTTCACAGGGAGACTAGTTCATGAATTAGTGAGAAAACTTTTATTTGTGCTTCTTTAGGCTGATGCTGGCCCTGTGTGCAAAGCCCCAGCATTGTATACTATGCCTTTATACAGTTTGACACATCTGATGTGGGAATAATAGTGGCCTCTTTCTTACCAAGTAAAAATTCAAAAAGAATTTTAAGTTTTTACCACAGTTCTGTAAATAACTAAAATGAACAAGAAAACTTCCATTGTTAAAACTTTCTGTTGATTGGAATTTAAGTGAACTTGACTGTCTGTTAGATGCAAAGCAGTATTCTGGTGCTGAATGGTAAGATACAGGTTTCTCTACGTAATTCTCTATTCTAAGCATCTGATGGTACAGAATAGAAATTGAGAATTTCTATGCATGAAGCCATGAACAGTGTAGACCATGCTGTGTACTGGGGAGCAGAACCTCTTCCAGTAACATTAGGCTTCTGCCTGAAGTGGTGTTTAAGCCAGGCATGGCAGCATGAAGTTTGGATAAGTAGAAGCAGACATTCTCACAGCAGAGTGTATTTCTTTGTCCTGCAGCAAGAGTAATCAGTAGGACAAAGGGGCTAACTGGAGTCTTCAGGAAAAGTCAGTTGATTCTGAGAGCTAATTGACATAATCAAGGATTTTCTGGTCAATACTAGGGCACAGGTAAAAGCAGAGGAAATATGAAGTAGATCTGGTCACTAAAAACGCATCTAAATTCTTGCTGCCAAACCCTTTTGATTTAGGAAGTCACAGAACAGAGGCCAGAATTGCTCTAAAATTGTAAGTCTGGAAGGATGATGCTGGAGTACAGTGGGTGAGCAGTTCAAAGTTACCTTGTTGTTGCTGTCCTCTTCTCCTGCTCATGTTCCACGTTCAAAGGTAGGCCCCTGGCGTCATCTCCCACTGACAGGCTCCAGGAAAGAGGACTGGTGTGTGGACACCACACACAACAGAATTTATTCTGTAGTGTCCTTTTGGTTGGCTTGTGTTTTTCCTAGTAAGCAAGTGAGTGTGTGCCACTGAACTGTATTCATAATTTAATTGGTGACTTTGAGAGGCAAAACCATGGCGGGTCATGATGTTTGTATTTAATTTAATGTAATTTATTTTTACGCAGTAAAGAGGCTAGTATCTCAAATCCTATTACTGCTTAACTTAGTAACCACCTAATTTTTGACTTTTTTAGAAGTCAGATTTGTTTTAGATGTATGATAGTATGTCTCTAGTAAGGTAATTTAGAAGCATGTACCACAGGTTCATATATTTCCAGGATTATAATCTATGACATTATTTTTTATAGACATTTGGTGACTGACTTCTTAGCTTCCTGTAAAGGTCCAGAAAGTAACTATTCTGTTTTTGGGAGTCTCCCTTATTTGTATAACCTTTGGTTATTTCATTTAAAAATTGCTTAACTTCATGCCAAAAGTTATTTAACTTTTTTTTCTTTGCAAGATTTTCCTTTCTGCATGGCCTAAGTATCTCTTCACAAATGTTGATGATCTTGCTGATAATTTTTATACTGCAAAAACTAAATACAACATATTTAAGCAATGGTGTTTTGGTTTTATTATTGTTCTAGAGAGCAGGTTGCTGAAGGACAGCTGTAGAGAAGCTACTAGTCCATACATAAATACTGTGCAGGTCAGAACTTTATTCAACTAAGCAGATCTCTGAGACTCCAGTTCTAATTTCCTTCTATGTACTCTTAGAGGAGTAATCACTTTGCTTCCATCTGTATTCATGAAACTTCTTAGAAAAATAGACTACCTTCTCAGTTAAGAACCTGCTATGATTTCAAAAGGAAATTCTTATTCTTACACACACACACACACACACACACACACACACACACACACACACACACACTGGGCTAGACCAGCATCACCTAAAATTTATTATAAATGTTCATACTCAATCTCCATCCTCAGATATCAACTTGCACCAACAACCCTGTTTCCCCTCATCCTAGCCAGGGTAAATAAGAATGGGGTAGGGGATGGATGCCTGCTGATAATGCAGGCATTTTCAACAAAAGGAAGAAACCCCGCAGATAAATAGCTGCAATGCTGATTCTCCAGTTAAAATACACTTCCTACATAGTCAATTTCTGGCAAAATGTTTTCTCCTTGGCTTACAATCCTTGAACAGCAATAACACAAAGGGTGTGTGGCTTTGATCCTAAGTATTCCCACTACTATAAGCATGTTCTGGGCACTCCGTTTCCAATGTTGTGGACTTCAAACTTGCAAATAAAGCCAACTATGAAAATATTCGTAATGCCACTAGGATGGACATAAATGTGATATTTCTGTGTGAAGATATTTGGACTCACCATAGTTCTCTGTATATGACAATATTACAAAGATAAAATACCACAGCCTCTGAATGCTATTTAGCATGGACACCAGAAACAGGATGTATGTGTTTTGGATATAACACAGCAGAACTTATCTACTTTCTAGAAGAGAAATGCACGCACATATAGCCTATATCCATTTACTTAAAATTTCTTATCTTGTGAAAAGATTCATTCTTCACTAATGGAGATTTCAGCTACTGAAACATCAGTTCTGAATCTGTTCCATGGCCATTTAATCTTGTCTGAGGCATATTTCTGAGATGAGATATAACATGGGAAAGAACTAGCAGGATTCTTACTTCCTCAGTATATA
This sequence comes from Myodes glareolus, assembly GCF_982192425.1. Classification (NCBI taxonomy): domain Eukaryota; kingdom Metazoa; phylum Chordata; class Mammalia; order Rodentia; family Cricetidae; genus Myodes; species Myodes glareolus. The sequence continues at coordinate 29,091,655 of NC_142039.1, forward strand.
GACTGTGCATTGATCCTAGGTAGCCTGCTAAGTGGGTGTGACTTTACATACAGAATGAAGAGCTACAGGATCACTTGTATTGGTCACAGTTGGAGTCACTACTAGTGTCTTCAGAAACTGGTGAGATGCTCAGGGACAATGAGCCAGCAGTGCCATGAAGAAAAGCTTAGGTTCTCAGTGTGTGGATGGCCTGTGGAGTTGCCTAGCTGGAAAAGGGCAGGAGATGGTTCCAGTATCCAGACTTCTCTACTCCAGCACAGTTGCTTGCTTTTTGAATGTATAAACTTCCAAAAGCTTCAAAGTCTAAATGAATTGTTAAAATAGCAACTGTGTGGGGCCTCACAGAACTTATTTTGAGTGTGCTGTTTAAAAGAATAAGGAAACTTTGTAACAGCAAAGTGTTGACTTCCTGCTGGCTAATAGTTCACCTTCATAGGACAGACAGTGATGCAGCTCTGAAAAGAAAGATTTATGTGCTTACACAGAGTGTAAGTGTGTTCCTTATTAGGCATTGACTACATAGGGGTAGTTATTAGGATTTTAAACTCAGTAAAAATAAGTTTATTACAGCTCTTCACAAAAGCTTAAACATACATATTTGTTTTGAACTAAGAATTTTGATGTAATAGAGTCTCATAAGAAAGTGTTAGTTTTAAAGTTTTTATTATTTAGAATGTCTTCTAATTTAGAAATAGGCATTGGATTTGGTTTGATGTCTGTCCTGTTAACTATCAACTTCAAAGACATCAGGATGCTAGCCTTCCTAGGTGAAAACTGAGGGCAGTGTGCTAGCTTGAGGCTGTAATTTTACAGAATGTGTATCTGAAACAAGTCACCCACGGGGCTTCTTCCTAGAGAAAAGAACCATTCATGGGAATATAGACTGTAGTGACCATCTTCATTTATTATGTTATTAAAGTAGTAGGTGCTTTTAAACAGTGTGCCAACTTGGAGAACATGTAGTTCCCATGTTTACATTTTCCTTGCTATTTTCACTTTTTAAACAACACTGTTAATAAGCATGCTTCCTTTCTAAGGGTGAATACTACCACTTCGGTCAGAAATCACAGTATGTTAGACGATACACTTTAAAAATTGAAGCTTGCAGGTGGCAAATGTACAAAACAATTGCATCTTACTACTTGAACACATGTGAACGCTCTGGTTTTAAATTCTAGACATAGTTCGGTTAGTACTCTGTGGAAAATGTCTTCTTTTTAAATTGAAAAAACATAATTCTCACATACATTGTTTAAAAACTAGCGTCAAGATGGAAAAGAAGTCTACTGGGCTAGTTAAAACTTTATTTCATGGTAATGCATAATTTTTTGACTGACTGCTGACTTTCCCTCCTAATCTGTCCCTGACTATAGTACTGTTTTGGAACTTGTACTACATTCCAATTTTAGAGTGGCTTATTTCCTTCACAGAATTCACACTTATGGAAGGTATTTTAACTACCTTCTCCTTGGGTATGAAACATAGGACCTCAGGAATGTTAACTTAGTGCTCTGCTTTATTACTGAGCTATGTAGATACTCAGCCCATCCATCTATCCATCCATCCATCCATCCATCCATCCATCCATCCATCCATCCATCCATCCATTCGTTTGTTAAGACAGGGTTTCTCTGTGTGACAGTCCTGGCTGATATGGAACTCACTTTGTAGAACAGACTGGCCTCAAAGTCATAGAGATCCGCATGCCTGCCTTCCAAGTCCTGGGATCCCTAAAGATGTCCACCACCCACCACTGTCTGGCTGAGAGTACTCTTTATGATCCCAGCCAGTGCTTGGATGGCTGAGGCAGAAAGAAAAGTGCACTGTGTACTTGCTCTTGTGATTAGTTTGTTTGTTTGTTTTTCTTTTTTTTCTTTTTTTTTAAAGTTTATTAATTTATAAAAGTTTCCATTTCGCCCCTCCTCCCAACACCCTCCCTCTCCCCCCACTCTCTCTCCTCCTCCCTCTCCATCCCTAAGAGCAGTCAGGGTTTCCTGCCCTGTGGGAAGTTCCTCCCCCCCCCCCCCTCCAGGTCCAGGAAGGTGAGCCTCCAAACAGACTGGATCCCAAAAAATCCAGTATATGCAGAGGAAACAAGTCCCAGTGTCATTGTCAATGGCTTTTCAGAAAGACCCTGTGCCAGCCACATTCGGAGAATCCGGCCACATTCAGAGAATCTGGTTGGATCACATGCTCGTTCAGACCCAGTCCAACTGGCCTTGGTGAACTCTCATTAGATCAGTCCTCTTGTATCAGTGGGTGATCGCACTCCTCACGGTCCTGCCTTTCTTGTTCATATTCTCCCTCCTTTTGCTCCTCATTTAGACCTTGAGGGCTCAGTCCAGTGCTCCAATGTGGGTCTCTGTCTCAATATCCATCCATCAACAGGTGAAGGTTCCCTCTGGTCTTGCCTTCTTTGCTCACGTTCTCTTTCCTTCTGCTTCTCGTTTGGACCTAGGGAGTTAAGTCCAGTGTTCCAATGTGGATCTCTGTCTCTATCTCCAGATGAAGGTTCTATGGTGATATACAAAATATTCATCAGTGTGGTTATGGGCCAAGGCTGGTTCAGGCACCCTTTCCTCTGTCCAGAGAACAATCTGGGGATCTCTCCTTGGACCTGGGATCCCCTTTATAATCAAGTCTCTTGTAAACCCTAAGATGACTCCCTTAGTTGAGATATATACTTCCCTGCTCCCATATCCATCCTTCCTCCCTTCCCCCATCCCAATCCCCCGAGCTTTCCCCATTCCTCCCCTACTCCCTTCTCTCTAACCCTCTCCCCTTCCAACAACCCCCCACGCCCCCCATGCACCCGAGGTTGTCTGGCACTCTTGTCTACTTCCGATCTCCAGGAGGATAACTACATGATTTTCTTCAGGTTCACCTTCTTATTTAGCTTCTCTAGGATCACGAATAAAAGGCTCAAAGACCTTTAATTATGGCTAGAATCCACATATGAGTGAATACATACCATATTCCTCTTTTCGGGTCTGGGTTACCTCACTCAGTAAAGCGTTTTCTATTTCCATCCATTTGCATGCAAAATTCAAGATGTCATTGTTTTTTTACCACTGAGTAAAACTCTAATGTATATATGTTCCACACCTTTTTTAACCATTCTTCTATTGAGGGGCACCTAGGTTGTTTCCAGGTTCTGGCTATTACAAATAGTGCTGCTATGAACATAGGTGAACAAATGCTTTTGTGGTATGATAGGGCATCTCTTGGGTATATTCCCAAGAGTGGAATTGCTGGGTCTTGAGGGAGGTTGACTCCCAGTTTCCTGAGAAACCACCACACTGATTTCCATAGTGGCTGCACAAGTTTGCATTCCCACCAACAATGGATAGAGTTACTTCCCTTCTCTCCACATCCTCTCCAGCATAGGCTATCATTGGTGTTTTTGCCTTTAGCTAATCTGACCGACGTAAAATGGTATCTCAAAGTTGTCTTGATTTGCATTTCCCTGATCGCTAAGGACGTTGAGCATGACCTTAAGTGTCTTTTGGCCATTCGAAGTTCTTCTGTTGAGAATTCTCTGTTCAGATCAGCACCCCATTTTTTAATTGGGTTAATTAGAGTTTTAGTGTCTAGTTTCTTGAGTTCTTTATATATTTTGGAGATCAGACCTTTGTCTGATGAGGGGTTGGTGAAGATCTTCTCCCAGTCCAAAGGTGGTAGCCTTTTTGTCTTACCAACAGTGTCCTTTGCTTTACAGAAGCTTCTCAGTTTCAGTAGGTCCCATTTATTCATTGATTCTCTTATTGTCTGTGCTACTGGGGTTCTATCTAGGAAGTGGTCTCCTGTGCCTATGTCTTGTAGACTACTTCCCACTTTCTCTTCTATTTGGTTCAAAGTGGACAGATTAATATTGAGGTCTTAATCCATTTGGACTTGATTTTTGTGCATGGTGATAGATATGGATCTACTTTCATTCTTCTACAGGTTGACATCCAGTTATGCCAGCACCACTTATTAAAGATGCTTTCCTTCTTCCATTGCATACCTTTAGCTCCTTTGTCGAAAATCAAGTGTTCATAGGTTTGTGGGTTAATATCTGGGTCTTCTATTCGATTCCATAGGTCGACTTCTCTGTTCTTATGCCAGTACCAAGCTGTTTTCAATACTGTAGCTGTGTAATAGAGTTTGAAGTCAGGGATGGTTATACCTCCAGAAGTTCCTTTATTGTATAAGATTGTTTTGGCTATCCTGGGTTTTTTCTTTTTCCATATAAAATTGATTATTATTCTCTCAAGGTCTGTGAAGAAGTTTGATGGGATTTTAATGGGGATTGCATTGAATCTATAGATTGCTTTTGGTAGAATTGCCATTTTTACTATGTTGATCCTCCCAATCCAAGAGCAGGGGAGATCTTTCCATTTTCTGGTATCCTCCTCAATTTCTTTCTTCAAAGACTTAAAGTTCTTGTCAAATAGGTCTTTCACTTTTTTGGTCAGAGTTATTCCAAGTTATTTTATGCTATTTGTGGCTATCGTGAAAGGTGAAGTTTCTCTGATTTCCCTCCCTGCTTCTTTATCCTTTGTGTATAGGAGAGCAACTGATTTTTTGGAGTTGATCTTGTATCCTGCCACATTACTAAAGGTGTTTATCAGCTGTAGGAGTTCTTTGGTAGAGTTTTTGGGATCGCTCATGTATACTATCATATCGTCTGCAAATAACGAGAGTTTAACTTCTTCCTTTCCAATTTGAATCCCCTTGATCCCCTTATGTTGTCGTATTGCTATTGCTAGAACTTCAAGCACTATATTGAAGAGGTATTGGGAGAGTGGACACCCTTATCTTGTTCCTGATTTCAATGGAATGGCTTTGAGTTTCTCTCCATTCAGTTTGATGTTAGCTGTCGGCTTGATGTAAATAGCTTTTATTATATTTAGGTATGATCCTTGTATCCCCAATCTCTTCAACACCTTTATCATAAAGGGATGTTGAATTTTGTCAAATGCTTTTTCAGCATCTAATGAGATGATCATATGGTTTTTTTTTCAATTTATTTATATGATGGATTACATTGATAGATTTGCGTATGTTGAACCAGCCCTGCATCTCTGGGATGAAGCCTGCTTGATCATAATGGATAATTTTTCTAATGTGCTCTTGGATTTGGTTTGCCAGGATTTTGTTGAGAATTTTTGCGTCGATGTTCATGAGTGAGATTGGCCTGTAATTCTCTTTCTTGTTTGTTTTTCTAGAGACAGTCTCTTACTATGTAATCAGGCTAGTATCAAACTCAAAATTCTTTCTATAAGATTTAAACCTCAGAAAGAACCCTTCTGATTCTCCTATTTGTGGAGACCTTTAGTTTTAAAATAATTGAAAACTAGAAGGAAGCAATGATCCTGAATCACAAAAGATGTATCAGTTGTCATGCTAATGAACTTTAAGGAAGTAACTTTTTCACTATACTTTGAGCAACTTGATTACTTTAGGATTATAACTAAATAATATAAATAGAAAATGGTTGGCTCTACTTGTTTCTTATTAAGAGCAGTGATTAGAAACAGTACCCTACAGGCTTGCAGACAGCATCAGGAACGCTCTCACTGATATCTAGGGGTAAGATCATGCAGAAACATTGTTCTGTAAATGAGAAGGTCTTCATAGCCTTAGAGAACAGGGATGTGACTTCCCCACACTGTGAAGACTGTCTTAGGCAACCTATAAAAGAGAAAATGAATCGTCTTTAAGGAAGAAAATGTTTATTTCTTTAGTATTCCTTTCCACAGTGGTTGAAGTCTGACTTTGAGGAACCTCTTGTCTCTGGGATAGGAAAATCTTTCCTTCCCACATACAGGCTAGAAAGGAAGTGAAAGTGGGGTCTTGCGTGAGCTTTTGGGAAAATAGCCCTCTTAAAGGAAGAGAGTTCTGATTTTTCCAAGAAGACCACAGTTGGCAGGAAATGGTCTCTCAGGAAATTGAGTTCAGTGTGAGAACCAAGAGTATTTTGAAAGTGGAGCGCAGTGTTATTAGGCAGATCCATAACTATAGAATTAAATCTGTGTTCCTAGGACTCTTGTTGCCATGTGTAGAGGAAATAAACTCAGGGAGAATAACAACAAAAACTAAGTCTTGGCAAGTCTGTGAACTAGACCAAGGCTGGGAGCCTTGCTATTTGAAGTTTTGTAGTCAGAAGTCCCAAAGGTAGAGTGTAGCAATAGAACCTCATAGGCTGTCATATATGATAGAGCTGCCTTCTTATGGGGTCCAGGATCCTCTGATCAGGAAAATTTCTGGGGTCATTTATGCCACAGGATAATTTCCTTCTCTTGATAAGGGTGGTTTTACTTGTCAGAAAATGAGCATAGATGAAAAATATCAAAAAGTGGTTTTTTGTTCATTGTAATTTTCTGTTGTTTGGTAGTTTGTTGTCAAATTAGCAACTCTTGTTGAAAGTCAGTGGGTTTTCAAGTATATTAAGTGTTGAGTTTAACAGTAAGCAGAGGATAAGGCTTTGATGTGTCAGAAAACAATAGGGACCAATTCATTGACTGAAATGTTCTGCTGGATAAAAGGATATCGAAGAAATTTGCTGATGCAATACATGGCTGAGAAAATGTGAATCCTGATGGACACTTAACAGGAAGATGATGTTTAAGTTGGTGTTTATTTGACTCATGCTATGTTGGAGTTTTGTTTGTCCTTTAGCCACTGAATAATTTAGTTTTGTCTTTCCTTTCCTTTGTCTGGATTCCTATTCCAATTGTGGTGTTTCCTCTCTGTGTGGTCCCTTTCTTTGTGATGTATGCTCTCTTCTCCTTTAGCAGATCATGTTAAGGAAGACCACCTGTAAACTGGTAATATCAAGGAAACCTTGCCTACACTATATATGCAGCAGATGGTGGATAAACATTTGCTTTATATAACTCCTTTGATCTGTTCTTGCCAGTTTCTAAAATGGTCATTGCCTCAAGATTCATGGTGAAACTAGGAGTCTGCTCTTAGGCACATTGACACACATCCATTCCAGGAGAAAATGAGAACTAGGGAGATAGAGATTCAGGTAAGGGTATAGGATACACAATCTTTGTGCATATTTCAAGTTAATAGACTGGAAGTTTATATGGACAATGATTTTTTCCATGTAGCGATCTTTTAGCATCGTTTATCTCAATGGAAACCCAGCTCTTCTCTTCTACAGGAACCAAGCTGCAAAGCCAGTCCTGCTTTCCCTTTGGTGCTGGTGGTGAGGGAGTCATACATACTAAACTATGTGGCAGTACTCCTGATTTGTGTTACCTGAGTTGAAAATAAAGGACGCCTGAGACCACTAAAACACCTTCTGGAAGGAAATGTTGAATAAGATGGATTAAGATAATGGCAGACTGAGGGGGACTCAGGGTTTTCTAAAACTATAAGGGGGCATATTAACTTCTTGATCTTCAGATAAATCTCTACCAAGAACCTTATAGCATATGGCAGTGGTAGTGGTTCACAGGAAAAGGGGGAAGCATAGTAAACTAGTTGTCTTGTGTGTCTTTTAACCTCTGGGGCAACATCTTTTGTTTTGGCCCAAGTTCTTTTGTGAATAAAATACATTCCTATGACTGAGTAGGAGAGGATCTTGATTTGAGTTTATTACTCTTTTTCTCTTCTTCTTTACACCAGGTTTTGTTCCTACGTCAGGTCTATTATCCATTTAGGTAGGCCAGTTTCTGTGGTCCAGGATCAAGTATACAAGCACTTCTTAGATTGCAAAAATGATTGACATGAGACACACAAATGTCTTCAAACTTCTGGTTAGCCTGAAAAATAGACATTGCTACAATAGTAAGTAGATTATAATTCTAGCAGAGAGGAGATTTTTTTCTCTTTTAATTATTTTTTTTTCTCTTTTAATTAGCTTCTATGACCTCATATGTACAAATACATAATTCTTTTAAAATCTCCTCTGTTGGAAATAAGTTTTGATCTCAACACTTTCTTTTACACAGGAGAAATTTGGAGCACAGAGAGATGGTGTGATACTTCAGGATCACTTGGAAGGCTTTCTACTGATCTCAGACATTTTTAATTCCTTCAACTACTAAGAGTTTTCTTTGAGCATTTCATTTGAAGTGTTCATTCCTGTGGTCACCCAGCCCTAACTTAGTAGGCCCAGAGTCCAAGTTTTGACTGCATTCTTTTTCTTCTACTGGGATGGGATCTCTAGGTATCTCTGATTTGGGACTCTGTCTACCTGAGATGATATCTACGTGTATATGGAGTGTTCAGTAAATACTAACAAATTAATGAATAATGTTCTTTTGAGAAATTTGCTCTGTTGTTAATCTTGAGCTCCTTGTTTGAGCTAAGACATTGTCTCTGGGCTCTTCTATTGCTATGAAACTTAAAACAGCAATCCAATTATGAAGTGAAGAGTGATTATGTGTGAAGGCTACAGGTTAACCTAGTGTCCTTCCTCAGGAGCTGTCTTATCTTGTAAGAAAAAGGATTTTTCTCTTTCTCAGGCTTGCATTGCAACAAGTAGATTAGGTCAGCCACCTCTCTATTACAAGAATGTCACTACACCTGGATTTTGTATATGAGTTCTGGCGCTCTCTCTCTAGCCATAGTTGAGAAATTTTAAAAAATGGATGTAGTCTTTGTTTATTTTTTGAGTGTATAGAAAAGGAAACACACTTTTAATAATATAATTGAAAGAAAGATCAGAGGTAAGTGGGAAACATGTTCTGTAGGGGTTAAGTGCCTTAAAAGAGAATGGAGGAGAGACATTAAAAATGTGTTTCTGCTGGATGGTGGTGGTGCATGCCTTTAATCCCAGCACTCAGGAGGCAGGGGCAGGTGGATCTCTGTGAGTTTGAGGCCAGTCTGGTCTACAGAGAAAGATCCAGGACAGCCAGTGCTACACATTGAAACCCTGTCTCAAAAAACCAAAGGGACCGGAGGAACCCAAAACAAAACAAAACAAAACCCAAAAATAACAACAAAAAACAAAATAAAACAATCATGTTTCTATAAAAAGCAAAAATCTGAGAACTTGTTGGATTTAAGTGTAAAGTGGAACTAATATCCAGATTTTTATATAAAGGACCATTTCAGAAAATATTAGTTTATCTTTGCCTTCTATAAGCTGGAGAATGAGAATCTCTCAAACTACATCGAAAAACTAATTTAGCTTATGGAATTAGCATTTGCTACTTCCCATTGCCATTCATCTGACATCCACAAGTCGTTAATGTACATGCATAGAGGCATTATATGTCAAAACACTGCTCTGAGTTGGTTGGAATTTGCCAGGAGACTCCAGCTTTGAAGCCAGTCTAGGTCAGTCCTGGGATAGTATTTACACAGCTGGGATGTGTAGTGGTTTGAATATCAACCTATGGTCCCCCAGTTGGTGGCATTATTGGGAAGATTTAAGAGGGACTTTTTTTTTTTTTTGAGGAAAGTATGTCACTGGAGGCAGGATTTGAAAATAAAAACACATGTCTATTTTGAGTTTGCTCTCTCTGCTTTCTGCTGGAGGTTTAAGATGTAACTTCCTGCTCATGCTGCCAAGCCTGTTACTTGTTGCTTTGCTGCCCTGTCTTGATGGACTCTAGTCCTCTGAAACCATAAGCCCTAGTAAACACTTTTTCTATAAATTGCCTTGGTTGTGGTATTTTATCATAGCAAAAGAAAGTGACTATTACAGGATGGAAACATTGTATCCACTGGCCAGGCCAGTATTACTGTGGATAGAATAGTACTCTAGCATCTCCTATGAGCCCATGACTCATTAAGGTATACAGTTTTAAGAGAGTGAAAATGACTCTCCTTTCTAATTATGTAGCTTTTCTCTTCTACCATTCCAAGTTCCCATTTTCTTCTAAATATTGATAGATGATGGAGAACTTGAGAGTTAACAGATTTCTCTTTCTTTGATGTTTGAATAGAGCCATTCCAGTCTCAATCTAGAGCCTTTGGTCAACCCTGCACTTACAGTCTGCTCAGCAGCCTAACTCTTTTTTAGGCAAATGTTTCCAATGGCCTTTTGGACAAAAAGTAGTTTGCCACTGCAGAGAAGTTCTGTTTTCTGGCTGATTCTTTCTCTGTATTTAATTTCATAAAGCGCATACCAGTGCAATATTAATGTGATAGTTTGTGATCATATAGTTGAAATTTCTTATACATTCGTCTGATTGACTAGGCTGACTTTGACATTTTAAGATGTAGAACAATGTAGCTGGTTGTAGCACAATGAATGAAGGTGCATGAGAGCCTGTAATAAAGGATAACAAATGTTAAGTTATTCTTTCTGGATAGCTATCTTTTCTTCCTTAGACGTCTAGATGTCTGAGGTCTCTTGACTTCTTGAAGATGGGTGTTTTCTATTTTCCTGCTGAGATAAAAACACACCCCCCTGCCCAACCCTTGTGAGGGTTCTTTACAAGTTGTAAGATTGTCGCCTTGGTGGAAGAGCTTTCATTTCTCTTTGTCTAGAGGTTTCTCCTTTTCAAACTGAATTTTGATTACTTTTGGTGGTATCCACAGCTCTTCTTGTCCTGTGGAAACAAAAGCAAAACCCCTTCCCCAATGTAGCACATCTCCTGGTTTCCTTTCTGAGTTCAACACATCCTTGAAGTATACCAGATGATTTAATTTAGAAGTTTTTTCTGTTGTCCAATGACTCTTGATAGCTGTTGTTTCTTTCTCATTAGCATTAAGAAAAGTTAAGGTTAGGGGACTGAACCAGTCACCGAGGCTGGAGTGGGCCTGTAAAAGCAAGCTCCATGGGAGCGCGAGTGGATTTAGTCCAGAGATATTTGTGGACCAGGACTGGGCCGGCGACCTGGGCCAGAGAAGACCTGGGACAGCGAATTCCACAGGAACAGGTACAGGGGAGCAAACACTAAGCAAGTGAGCCCAGACAGAGGCCTCTGAGGGTTTGGATGTTAATCAGGGACCTCCAAGAGAGTGGACCTAAGCCAGGACCCCTGTGGGTCTGGGTGTGAGTCTAGGACCTCCAAAGGGGTAGGCAGGAACCAGAGATCTCTGCAGGTCCAGGCGTGAGTCTGAGACCTCAAAGGGAGTAGGCCTGAGCCAGGACCTCTGTGGGTCCAGGTGTTGGTCTGGGACTTCAAAGGGAATAGGCAGGAACCAGAAACCTCTGCAGGTCTGAACATGAGTCTGTGACCTCTGAGGGAGTAGGCCTGAGCCTGGTCCTCTGTGGGTCTGGGCGCACCTGAACCTGGGAACTCCGAGGGAGTGGACTGGAGCCAGAGTCCCAGAGTCCTTTACAAGACCAACCCCAAGCCAGGGACCTCTGCAGGGATGGATCCAGACCAGGGACATTTATAGAAACAGGTCTGAGCCGACAACCTAGGCAGGCCTGAGACATGGAGTGACCAACGGGGTAATTAGAACCGGGGCACTGACTGTACCACAAGGAACAACCATCTGAGCCTTGGATTCACTGACACCTAGAAGATTAATCAACAGAATCACAGACAGCCCCAACCACACCTATTAGAGGAAAAGATGAGTAGAAAAGGGAAGAACACACGCAACACCACAACAAGCAACATGACGCCAGTAAAACCTATATACCCTACAACAGCAAGACTTGAATAACCAAATATAGATGAAGCAGACAAAAATGACCTAAAAAATAACTTCAGAAGAATGTTTGAAACTCTTAAAGAGGAAATGAGAAATTCCCTCAAAGACATGGAGGAAAAGACAAGCAAAAAATTGGAAGACATCAGCAAATCCCCTAAAGCAAACCAAGAAAAAGCAATAAAACATATGAAAGAAACTATTCAAGACTTGAAAACTGAAATAGAGGCAGTAAAGAAAACATAAGCCAAGGGAATTAGAGAAACAGAAGTCATGAGAAAACGATCAGGAACCACAAATGCAAGCATGAACAGCAGAATACAAGAGATAGAAGAGATAATCTCAAGCACTGAAGATACAATAGAAGAAATAGACTCATCAGTCAAAGAAAACATTAAGTCTAACAAAAGTTTAACCCAAAATATCCAGGAAATATGAGATACCCTGAAAAGGCCAAACCTAAGAATAGTAGGTATAGAAGAAGAAGTTCAACTCAAAAGCACAGAAAATATATTTAACAAAATCATAGAAGGAAAGGTTTCTGACCTAAAGAAGATACAAGAAGCTCACAGAGCACCAAATAGACTGGATCAATAAAATAAAATAAAATAAAATGAAATAAAAACCAGTCTCCTTGCCATATAATGTATCAAAATACTAAATATGCAGAATAAAGAAAGAATATTAAGAGCTGCAAAGGAAAAAGGCCAAGTAACATAAAGGCAGACCTATCAGAATTACACCTGACTTTTCATTGGAGACAATGAAAGCAAGAAGGGTCATGGTTAAGCGTTATGTAAACATTAAGAGACCACAGATGCCAGCCCAGACTTCTATACCCAGCAAGGCTTTCAATCACCGTAGAAGAACAAAACAAGATATTTCACGACAAACCCAGATTTAGCAAATACCTAGCCACAAATCCAACCCTACACAAAATACTAGAAGGAAAACCCAAGGAAATTGGCTATATCAGCAAAAACACAGACAATTGATGGTCTCATAGCAGCAAATCCCAAAGAAGGTAAAAACGTACAAATTAACATCACCAACAATGAAAACAGTGGTGGCAATCACTGGTCATTAATATTCCTTAACAGAAATGGACTCAACTTACCTATAAAAAGGCACAGGCTAACAGATTGGATACAAAAACAGAATCCATCCTTGTTCTGCATAGGATGAAGGATGCATCTATGCATCCTTTTCAACCTCAAAGGACAGACATCGTCTCAGAGTAAAGGGTTGAGAAAAGAATATTCCAATAAAATGGACCTAATAAACAAGCTGGTGTAGCTACCCTAATATCTAACAAAATAGACTTCAAACTAAAATCAATCAAAAAGACACTAAGAAGGACATTTTATATTCGTCATAGGAAAAATCCATCAAGAGGAAATCTCAGTACTGAACATCTATGCCCCAAATACCAGGGCACCCTCATATGTAAAAGAAACACTTCTCAAGCTTAAATCATCCATTAAACCCCACACACTAATAGTGGGAGACTTCAATACTCCCCTCTCACCACTGGACAGGTCAGTCAGACAAAAAATGAACAGAGAAATAAGGGACCTAACAGATGTTATGACTCAAATGGACTTAACAGATATCTATAGAATATTCCATCCAAACAGGAAAGAATATACCTTCTTCTCAACACTTCATGGAACCTTCTCAAAAGTTGACCACATACTCAGTAACAAACAAACCTCAACAAATACAAAAAAATTGGAATAACCCCATGTATCTTATCAGATCATCATGGTTTAAAAATAGAATTCAACAACAATTCTAATTCCAGAAAGCCCACAAACACATGGAAATTAAACAATGCTCACCTGAATCATCAATGGGCCAAGGAAGAAATAAATTAAAGAATTCCTAAAATTCAATGGAAATGACCACACAATATACCCAAATTTATGGGACACAATGAAAACAGTGATAAGAGGAAAGTCCATAGTACTAAATGCCTACATAAAGAAACTGGAAAAATCCCACAGTAGTGAATTAACAGAACATTTGAAAACTTTAGAACAAAAAGAAGCAAACTCACCCAAGAGAACTAGATGGCAGGAAATAATCAAATTGGGAGCTGAAATCGACAAAATGGAAACAAAGAAAACAATACAAAGGATCGATTTCTTTGAGAAAATCAACAAAATAGACAAATCTTTATCCATACTAACCAAAAGGCAGAGAGAAAATATCCAAATTAACAAAATCAGAAATGAAATGGGAGACATAACAACAGACACGGAGAAAATACAAAGAATCATCAGGTCATATTTTGAAAACCTGTACTCCACAAAATTGGAAACTTTAGGAAACTTAAAGGAAATGGACAACTTTCTGGATAAATATCACTTACCAAAATTAAATCAAGACCAGATAAGCAAATTAAACAGACCTTAAACACACTTAAAAATTAAAACAGTCCATCAAAAGTCTCCCAACCAAAAAAAGTCCAGTATCAGATAGTTTCAGCTTATAATTCTACAAGATTTTCAAAGAAGAACTAATACCAATACTCCTCAAATTATTACACACAATAGAAACAGAAGGAACATTGCCAAACTCTTTTTACAATTACCTTGATACCCAAACCACAGAAAGACATTACTAAGAAAGAGAATTACAGACCAACCTCACTCATGAACATTCATGTAAAAATACTAAATAAAATACTGGCAAATCAAATCCAAGAACACATTAGAACCATCATCTACCATGATCAAGTCAGCTTCATCCCAGAGATGCAGATGGTTCAATGTAAGAAAATCTGTCAACCTAATCTACCATATAAACATACTGAAAAATAAAAACCACATGATCATCTCATTAGATACTGAAAAACCTTTTGATAAAATACAACATCCCTTCATGATAAAGGTCTTGAAGAGAGCAGAAATATAAGGAATATACCTAAACATAATTAAGACAATATACAGCAAGCCAACAGCCAACATTAAACTAAATGGAGAGAAACTTCCAGCGAGCCCACTGAAATCAGGAACAAGACAAGGTTGCCCACTCTCTCCATAGCTATCCAATATAGTTCTCGAGGTACTAGGTAGAGCAGTAAGACAACAAAGGGAGACAAGGGGATACAAATCAGAAAAGAAGAAGTCAAACTCTCACTGTTTCCTGACAATATGATAGTTTACATAAGAAACCCCAAATATTCTACCAGCGAACTTCTACAACTCATAAACACTTTCAGTAATGTAGCAGGATACAAGATTAAGTAAAAAAAAAAAAAGATCAGTAGCACCCCCCCCCTTTACACAGATGATAAATGGGCTGAGAAAGAAATTGAGAGAGGCATGACCCTTCACAATAGCCTCAAATAGCATAAAATATCTCATAGTAACTCTAACCAAACAAGTGGAAGACTTGTATGACAAGAATTTTAAATCTTTGAAGAAAGAAATTGAAGAAGACACCAGAAAGTGGAAAGATCTCCCATGCTCTTGGGTAGGTAGAATTAACATAGTAAAAATGGCCTATACCACAAGAATGCCAAGAGCCCCAGAGATATAATTTTCCTGAAGTTGTACCATGTCCCAGGATCATCCTGAGTTGGAAGGTTCTGTTTCCAAATACTCAGTATGAGCTGTTTCTAGGAACAAAGTAGGAGAGTTGGCTGGGTGGTCAAAAAAGACCCTTCCCTGACCCCCTCCCCTGAATGAACAAACTCAGAGTTCTTTTAGAACTTTTGCAGTTCTTTTTTAATTTTTTAAATTGTTTTTTAAAAAATTTTTAAAAATAGTTTTAATTTTCCTGCTTCAGCCTTCTGAGTGCTTGTGATTGCAGGTGTATGCTATCATGGTTGGCTTCTTCTGAGGTTTTAATATTGATAATACTAATGTGCTTAAAACTTCTTTTGTCACATTGCTTTGGGGAAGGTCCAAGGCCCTACCTACTATAGCTAGGATGAACAAGGTATCCATCCAAAGAGAATGGATTCCCAAAA
The DNA here is from genome assembly GCF_982192425.1 of Myodes glareolus. Classification (NCBI taxonomy): domain Eukaryota; kingdom Metazoa; phylum Chordata; class Mammalia; order Rodentia; family Cricetidae; genus Myodes; species Myodes glareolus. The sequence continues at coordinate 29,107,190 of NC_142039.1, forward strand.
CACCAGTACAAGAAGTAGGGATAAATCTTGGTGCCACTGCCCGTGGTCCTGCAGTCTACCCCCAGCCATTCAACTGTCACCCATGGGTGTGAGGTGGAGGGAATGGGAGGAGGGGAGGGAGTGGGAACTGGGATTGGTCTGTAAGAAGAAAAAAGATAGTTGTTTTCTATTTTTTTTAAATAAATTACAAAAAAACTCACTTTTTTTTGTCTGCACGGTATTATGTGTGGTTGGTTAATGATAAGCTAGTTGTAGGTGTAAAATACTCTAGAATTTTAAGGAAACAGTACTAGAACAATAAGTGTGTTTGTGATAGCAGAATGGGAGAAGTACTTTAAAATTAGTGCCGTGGGGGAAGGAAGAGCAATGATAATGAAGACTTAAAGAGTACATTGAGGTTGAGGACAATTGTTCTGAAGGTAGACTTGTGAAATTAGTGTGGAGAAGAGTGAGAAAATCAGAGGGATCAGAGATATTGGATGAAAGTGTGCCTTGACTCCTTATCCTTCCTGTTTTGTAAGGGAAATCGTTATATTTGCCTATTGATAATGAAAATGAACTGTCTTCTTTGTATACTACACTCAGATCTTAGCTTACATTTCAGCTGGGTGTGTCTGTATTGCCTTTTTGCATGAATTCTGAATTTGGCCCCTTTGTACCTCTACACTCCCATGAAGGATTTGAAGAACATCTTCTAGCTTGTGGTATTCTCAGGACATTGACTGGAGCAAGAACAAGACCTTGGTGTCCTGGTGCCCTGTTAGCATAGCCTTTGGTCCATGGTGATCATCATCGAGATAAATAGCTACAACCAGCAGAAAAAAAGTGACAGCCTTTGTTTTTTCACTGTATAGGTTTAAATGTAAGAAGGTGGTTTTGTTTGTACTTGGCTTGTAAGCATATCTTCCACATAAAGATAGGAAGAAAGAGGGGCTAGAGATAAACAGCTCAGTTGATAGGACTTGCTTGCCTAGCATACAATGAACTCTGGGTCCAATTTCCAATATTGCATAAAAATTGAGTGTGGTGGTACACAACAGTAATCTTAGCATTTGGAAAGTAGAGGAAAGAAGATTTTGAAAATGACCCCTATAGATGGTCATTTTCATCTATAGAGCACATTCATGAGCTCCATCAGACCCTCTCTCAATAGAAAAAAAAAGGCATAAATATTAAAACACCTCAGCAATGAAATATCCCTATTTTGGGTTCTGTACAAGTATGGAGTTTCTTTATTTGCCTGCGGTATGAATACTGAAGTGCGGTGGTGGTTGTATTTTACTGCTTCTGAATGGTAGAGAAACCAAACCAATGATATAGTCAAAACTGGAGGGATATTTGAACAAGAGAAAACAGGAGTATGTGATTCTATGGTCTGAATTCTGTATCCTGCTTTTGAAATCGGTCCATTCTGTCCTGACCTTTCAGTTGAGTACAGCATCAAGTCTGTATATGAATGCTTAGCCTGTATGTCCCTTTTGCCTATCCTTTTGTTATTTTCAGTGAAATTAACTAAGAAATCTTTAAAGTCTGTGTCTTGAGGAATCTCCCAAACTGGGTGATGTCTCCCTCTTAGAAGCAACCTTATGGTAAATAATACCTTTTTTTTTTCTAGAATGGACCCTTTCTTAAAGTCACAACAGTGGAGAGCAGCAGAATTAACAAGAGACATATTGACATCAGGATAGACAAGGACTTTGATAGCAGTGGGCTTAGCCGGTCCTCAGGCTCCCATTTCATTTGAGTTGAGGTTGGGGTGCAGTATTAAATTATAGTTACTTTATGTGCAAAAATGATAGTTTGCCTTCAGCACTGACTTATGCTTCCTAGAATAGAGGTACTGCTACTTTATTAAAGAATTGTATCCTATATCTTTCCACTGCTGCATGTGGGAAGAGGTCCTAATTCATTGTTGACTTCTCTACTAGATAGTAGAGAATTAAAAAAGATGAGGTAAAATTTTATTTTTTGTTGGAGACTCATGCTTATAGCTGCAGCCCAAAATGCAGGGGAGGGAAGTCATGTTTTGAGCACTTTTTTTTTTTTGTGAAGATCTAGGCTGGAATTTGAATGTGTTATCCCACAGCTAAGGAAGCATACAGTAGAATGCTAAGTAGAATACAGGTTGGTAACTGATTGAAGAATTGTGGATGTTGGATCTGCTCTGTATGTGTGTGTATGTGTGTGTGCGCATGCGTGCGTGCGTGCGTGCACATACATTGATGTTCTTTTTTAGAGATATAGCCCAGGCTGGTTCTGAAAATTTGTTATGTAGCTGATCTTTCTGCTACACCTCCCAAGTGTTGGGTTTACATGTGTGAACCACTATGCTTGATTTTTATGTGATGTTAGGAATAGCTTCCTACATGCTAGACAAACGTTTTATCAATTGAACTATATCCTCAGCCCCATGTATATTGGTTTTAGGGATTGAACACTTAGGAATTCTCAATGATGACATAAGCAGAGAACTAAGGAAACCATGCTATATATATATCTTTGGGGAACAGAAAATGATGGGAATATAGTTGGATATTTGACGAGGAGTCACCATGGCTATAGCACATGAGACAAGTCAAATGATATTAGGCTATAGAGAGGTCAGGTTTCATATATATGTATGCATATATACACCCATATACACACATGATATTCATATACACACATACGTGTGTATGTGTGTGTATGCTCGTGTGCGTGCGTGTACACGCACATATGCAGTTCCCCAATGTGTGGTGTCTTAGGATTTTTATTGCTGTGAAGAGACACAATGACCACAATTTTTTTTTTAAATCTATTTATTTATTTATTTATTATGTATAAAATATTCTGTCTGTGTGTATGCCTGCAGGTCAGAAGAGGGCACCAGACTTCATTACAGATGGTTGTGAGCCACCATGTGGTTGCTGGGAATTGAACTCAGGACCTTTGGAAGAGCAGGCAATGCTCTTAACTGCTGAGCCATCTCTCCAGCCTCACAAATTTTTTTATAAAATCTTTTTTTTTAACTTTTATTTTTTTAAGCAATCTTTTTTTTTATTTTACATACCAATCCCAGTTCCCTCTCCTCCCTTCCTTCTGCTCTCCCAACCTTCCCCCACTCATCTCCCTATCCACTCCTGAGAGAAGGGGAGGCTTCCCATAAGGAATGAACAAAGTCTGTCACATCACTTGAGGCAGGACCAAGGCCCTCCCTCCTGTATCTAGACTGAGCAAGGTATCCCTCCATAGGGAATGGGCTCCAAAAAGCCAGTTAATGCACTGGAATAAATATTGATTCCATTGCCAGTGACCCCACAAATTGCCAAAGCCACACAACTGTCACTCACACTCAGTGGGCCTAGTTCGGTCCTATGCAGGTTCCCCAGTTGTCATTCTGGAGTCAGTGAGCTCTTACTAACTTGGGTCAGCTGTTTCTGTACCAGGACAACTCTCATAAAGTAAAGCATTTAATTGGGGTATTGAGATGACTCACTTACAGCTTTAGAGGTTCAGTTTATTATCATGATAGGGAGCATGGTGGCTTGCAGGCTGACATGGTGCTGGAGCTGAGAATGCTGCATCTTGCAGGCAACAGGAAGTTGATGAATGCCACACTGAGTGAAGCTTGAGAAAAAGACCGCAAAGCCTGCCCCCATAGTGACACACTTCTTCCAACAAAACCAGACCTACTTCAACAAAGCCACACCTTCTAAGAGTTCCACTCCTTTGGGGGCCATTGTTTTTCAAACTACCTCACGTGATTGTTCTTGAGTGAAATGAAATCAACCTTTGTGTAGTTGTGTAGCCTTTGTGTAGTTGTATAGTCTTTGTGTAATTGTGTAGTTGCTCCACCCTTGGGTTAGGAACTCTCAGATTTTTTCTGTGAACCATGAGCTAGTGAGTGGTACAGCATGTTTCCATTTACTTTGTATTCCCTTGCCAGTACTCTGCCAACCTAGGAAGCCCTTTGAACTCAATGTCATGGCCAATATAGATGCACTGCTCCCCTCAGTTTTTTTTTTTTCTTTTTTAAACTGTGTGATCTAGCCACCTTCTTAGTGCTTTTCACACCTGAGTGCTCTGAGGAATGCAGAATTTCAGTTCCTTCCCCTCATTAATGTGTGAGAACCCTTATTTGAACAACCAACTTTCTGGTTTTGCCAAAAACATAGGACCCTGGTCCCTTCATTTTGACTGTTAGTCAGTGTTGCAATTGAAAAATGAGGTGAGATGTTTCCACCTGGCATCAAAGAATGAACTTTCTTTTTACTTTCTGTCTCATGGAGGTGTTTCTCAGCTCAATGCAAACTTGTATGTACAACATCTACTTGTGCAGTGGTCATAATTGTAAAGATCATGCACCCACTGGGCATGATCTGAGGAATCAAGTCCTTTGTCTCAGACCCAAGAATTTCCTACCTTTTGCTATAATCTGTGAAACAGTAATCACTAACCTATAAGTGGGGTAGACTCAAACTAGACTTGAAAGGACTTCTCTCTCTCTCTCTCTCTCTCTCTCTCTCTCTCTCTGTGTGTGTGTGTGTGTGTGTGTGTGTGTGTGTGTGTGTGAAGTACTTTGGTGTTTAGCCCTACCAGTTTTCTCTAGATTCTATTGCAGCGTGTTCCTCCACTGCTGGCTCCTTGCCTTTATCATGGGAAATGGTAAGGGCCCCTTCTGACTGGGTTCTTTTAGCATGTAGTCTCTCTTTTTTTTGTTAAAGTACTGAGCACTTGTGAGCCATTTACTTGGGGTTGAGTGTTATAGCCTTGTCATTATGCAGATTTACTGCTTATAGGCCAGGGCATCTTAAATGTCATTAGGTTAACAATGCCTCACAGAGACTTACCTTATAGTAAGTGTTAAATAAATGACTTTGAAGGAATGAATATATCAGTGAAGTTTTTTTGTGATAAAGTAAAATTTTTAGATATTTTTTCATAGTATCAATTAATACATTAAAAAAACTCTGGTTTACATAGAATTATCCTAATGGGAAATGCAAAGAAACGTAATAATTTTATATAATAATAAAACTTACTCTTAGAGAATTAATACTTAAAGTTCTATAAATTATTAAGAGAAGGAGTGTTGAGCAGAGCTGGGAAATTGGTATTTTCGAGAACATGAACATTGAGAATAAGTCATCTTCCCATGATTTTGATCATCCAAGTCCTGAACCACAGATTGAAAAATTAGAATAGATGAATGAATAAACAGGAAGAAGTGACTTGGGTGTTGAAGATACATTAATTACTTCAAGGGAAGTCAGATTCTAATTTTTATTATTAGAATGAATATTTTATCCTATTTTATTATTAGGCAAAATGGGTTGGAACTTGTTGATTTAGTCAGTTTGTGAACTTACTTTGAAGGATAGTTGGAAAAAATTTTAATTCTGTCCAAATTTGTACCAGTATATGCCACTATAAGGCCACAAACAGGAATGAGAAGACCAGAGCAAAGTTGTGTACTTAAAATGTTCATTGCTGTGTGTACTTAGTTTCATCATTACAGTCATCCTCCTTGTTACTCTGACACACATGCCAGCACTTCTGGAAAATGTAGCTCACAGAGGCTAAAGTGTTTGAAGAAACCTCAGCATTCTTAGGAGAAGATTAATCTTCACTTCATCTGCCTCTCTGTTCACTGGAATAGTCTACTTGGTGCATCAACCCTTGTCAGTAGGAAGTCTTGTCTTTATTTATCTGGGACCTCTTTGAGCATGCCCAGGATCATTGATAGCATCTGAGGATGTGAGATGTGGGGTGCCTTGCTAAATGATATTTTCTTTGGCTTGGGTGAAACTATGTTTGTTAGAGAGCACCTAGAGTTGAGAAACTGGCTGGAAGCCCAGCTCCTCCTCTTCTTTCTCAAGAGCTGAAGCACTACGGCTGTAATCCAGCCTGCCCCACATTGTACTTTTGATGGGATACCTAGCTGAAAGGGAGATTCCAGGATCTACCTTACCTTCTCACAAGAAATTTGTAAAGCTGAAATGGGTTCTCAGTATGACAAGACTTTCACACAATGCCTGTGTGTTACAATCCAAATAAATTCTCTGATGCATCTGATCCCGCCCTGCAGGCTCCTGAGCTCTTTTCTCAATTCTCCCCTCTAGGAAAGGGCCTGACTTTGGTGAAATGCACCCCTGGCAAATGCTATTAGAAATAACTCCCTGTTCTTTTCCTCTGCTGTGGTTTGCTTCACAACATTGGCTGCTTACTACCAATACACTGTGAATTTGGCTTCATTTTGACTGTTCTGCTTATGAAGCAGAAGGCCCCATGAGGGCATGGAATTGGCTTTCTCTTATTCCTATTGCCTCACTGACACATAATCTAGTTCAGTAAGCTAGAAGTTTGGGGATATGTATGTAAATGACTTCTGGATGATCATACCTGCCACAGCTATCCTATGGCCGGTCCTTGTTTCTGTCACAAAGTGGGATTGATATGTAGCTAAATACGAGGGTCAAATAAATAGCATGTGATTTGGAGTGGAAGGTGTGTAGAAAGGCTGAGGGGTACCTACTATCATCTGGATGTTGAAGGTGGAAGGTAGTGATGCAGTTTTAGGGAGGCCAGGTATGCTGCTGCTTGCCTTTGAGCTGAATGACTATCATATCCACACTCTGCAGTGGGTGAGGCTTTCCAGAGAAATGTTAGTGTCTCTTTCTTAATTACATTTCAAGTCCTGCAATGTTAGCTGATGTTCGCAGGGAGGGACCAGATGAGAGATTTTGGATTTGGTCACAGGTTGAAGAATTAATACTGAAGGAAGTGTGTCTTGGTGTACTGACGTAGCATGTAGTTGTTGAAAACAGACTGGAGGTCTGTGCAAATTGCAAAGAACTGTTGCAAGAGTGTGATGAATAGGATAAATCTCATCTCCAGCTTTTTTACTGTTGAAAGAAAAATTACTGGGAGTAGTAACATATATCTTAATCCTAGCACTCAGAAGATAGAAACAGGCATATCTTTGAGTTTCACTGCCAGCCTGTGTAGTGAAAAGGAGCGACGGGCTGCATTCCCGCCAGGATCCCGCATGGCTACACACAAATTGTATTCATTTAAACGTTGCCTGACCCATTAGTTCTAGCCTCTTATTGGCTAACTCTCATATATTGATTCAACCCATTTCTAATAATTTGTATCTCACCACGAGGTCATGGCTTACCGGGAAAGATTCAGCATGTCTGACCTGGCAGCTTCATGGAGGGCAGCTCTCTGACTCTGCTTTCTTTCTCCCAGAATTCTCTTCCGTCTCCTCCACCTATCTAAATCCTGCCCTATCAAAAAGCCAAGGCAGTTTCTTTATTAACGAATGAAAGTAACACATAGAAAGAAGACCCACCTACATCAAGCCTGGTTTAAGTAGTGTGTTTAGAGACTCTTCTAAAACAAAACAACAAAAATTATACCTCTAAAGAAAAGTCACAACATGAGCAACTCCCTTTGGAATTGTTCTGTAAAGCTATGTACAGTAAATGGCCAAGATGGGGGGGGGTCAAACATAAGGAAATTTTGCCTCCCAATCTACTTTCTTTCTTGACCTTCTGATGTGTTGCTTGCTTTTAGTTTCTTTACCTAAAAAAGAATGGAAACAACACCCATCTTTAATTTTGTTCATTAGTTGATCTAAAAGGTTTTTTTTTTTTTTTTTTTTTTTTTTGTCTCCAGAGTTGGGAAGACTGCTGACCCATTGAAATACAGTTCTTTAAGAATTTGTAATAAAACTAAAAGTAATGGCCAACAGAATGAGCTAGTATTTGGTGGATGAATTTTGGTGAGAATTGGCCTACTTATTTGTACCCAGTCTGGTTTAATAAGATAACCTTTAATATACAGTCTTAACTAGGTGTGATGGCATACACCTCTAATCCAGGCATTTGAGAGGCAAAAACAAAAAAAATGATCCCTTTGAAGTTTAAGGTCAGTCTGGATTACAAAGCCCCATCTCAAAAAACTGAAACCAACCAACCAAAGAGCAAAAATGAAGTGCCTTCTAGTCTGTGTGTTTACTGAAGGGAAAAGCCAAGGGGTTGTATATCAGTGCTGACCTTGTCCAAGCTGAGGGCATTTTGTCACCAAGTTCTGTTTATCTTTGAATCTTGCTCTGTGGTTCTTTGCATGCTTTCTTGGTCAGAAGTAACTGAAGGACCACTGCATTCTTTGTCTAAAATATAGTTTCTTAGTTCTGTCTGTTGAGAGATTCTAGCATTCTTCATTTGGGACAGGCTCTCAGGTTAGTCTGTAGACATTTGTTCTTGGAAGAAGCTTAGTGTTTAAGGATTAAGGAGAACATGAGAACAGTGTTCTACATAGAATGTATTGTTGTTTCAAACATAGGAAGTCTTATACCTTTGAAATAAGGATTACCTTGCCACCTCAAAAATTCCTAAGATGAAACATCTGTTCAAAAGAAGCTGCACTGGGGCAAGTTATAAACCCTGTGTCTAGTCAGACATTGGGTTTAGCCAGTTGTAGGATCCTTACTGGCCTTTCATCATTGACATTTCTGAGTGGTCTTGGGAACTTTAAGAGATATTGAAGTTGTACCACTGATTAAGTTGGAATCTATGGCTGAAACCTACATATCAGTGTTCTCCTTACCCTGTGCAATGTCCATCTCATTTTTCAGATTTCCCTCCTCTCTCCAAATGTTTCTTCCTCTCCCCTAGTATTTCCTCTTTCCCTATGTGTACCAAGCTAAACATAGTTGTTTTAAAGTTTTCCCTTAATTATTTTACTCTTACAGGGCATTACCTTATCTGGGATTATGTTCAATGGTATGTGACTGAAATTCTACCTGGTAGTGGCCTAGCCAGAATAGAGATCTGTTACTCTCTGGCTTCCTGACATTGTCATGTGTTGTACTGTACTGAATGTCACTTCTTCCCACATAGTTTTTCTTTCCCCTTGTGGGGTTGTGAGGAAGACTCAGACTATACCTAGAGTCATACCTAGGTATGAATGTGCCAGGAGCCATATTTGCCTCATCTTTCATGAGCCAACACCAAGTTCCATGGTCAACCTGTTGAGGGAGGCTAGAAAGTGTTGCTTGATTGTTGGGTAGGAATACATGCCCCGCCAAGCTTGGTGAGCTTTTGAAGTAACATTGATTTCATTTGGCAGATTCCTGACTTAGAAAAGATGGAGAACGTGCTAGAATAGGAACTGGAATGTGTTTGTTTTCAGTTTCTCTATTGAGTGATATTTCCAATAGAATTTGACCTTTTGCTAACCATTTTGGCCCTAAAAGATTGCAGGAAGTAGTAATAATATTCAGGGATCATGGCAGCTATATGCACCTCTAAGAGGCACCCAGCAAAGTTTATTCTTTTTTGTTCTTGTGGACTGCTGTCTGAAAGAAGAGAAGCTGTTTATTTAGTCACATCAGCTTACATATGTTTTATCCTGCCAGATGTGACAGGGCTGGTGAACAGTTCTGGATTACAAACTCTGCTCGGAGCCTCTTAGCCCAGTAACCGAGTCTGTATATTTTATTGGAGTTTCAAGAAAGGAGGCAGCTTACATTTTCCCTACTGAACACAGATTTTTTTCTAGCTGTTTGTTGATAGATATCGAAGGATCTCCTAGAGTCTGTATTTTACATGTATGCTGTGACGCATATTGGTTATGACACACTACATCTCCCATCACATCCTTGCACAGCCTCTTGTAGATCATACTTTAAGACAGGGCCTTATACTGAGTAATAGGACTGGTGCAGGGACTGAATGTCACAATCAAAAGAAAAGGATGAGCAATTCAGATAATAGCAGAACTTGTTGATAAAGAATTTTCTTAAGTGTTGCTTATAAAGGGTCATTTATTTTCTTGGGCTCTTGCAACACAGATACTGTGCAAGTCTTAGAGTAAGCATAACTGAAAAATAATGACAGGAATATTTTCAAAATGTCTACTCACTTGTAAAATGGTGTGAAATAGCATCTTAAGACTTGTGGTAGCCAGAAGTTCTCTTATTCTATATACTTTAAAGCAAAGCTTTCAGTGCTGTAGTCATAGGCAGGCCGCTGTGGCTGGCTTTGTACCTCTGGCGTCAGGTCTAAGTGAGTCTTTTTCTCCAGGCTGCTTGGTCAAACTATCCTGATTTTGTCAGTCTAGAAAATCAGACCTGTAGAACTGAGATGGAACTGTTAGAGTTATTCAGCCTGAGGTCCTTGGTTTCTTGGGTTCTGCTTTATGTGTAACTTAATGCTGGCTTCCTGGAATTTACTTATTTATTTTCTGAATCAGCATAGGAAAAAAACCCACTCTTTCCTGGCAGCACTTCACATGCTGGAGAGAGCCATCACTTCTTTCTATAATTGTCATAATGCTAGGCCAATGATGACTTCTTGAGCCATTTGATATTTATATCTGTTTATCATGCTTTGTTCAATTAGTCCTTCTTTAGGCAAAGTTTGTGCAAGGAACTTTAATTGAAAGTTTGCCTATAAAATCCCACATGCATTTAAATCAGCTTTCTGTTTGTGAGAATTCCACTGAAGGGTGTTGACTGAGAAAAGACCATGTGAATGTGTGCCCTAAGCTAGGTTTTCTGGATGCAGCCCCAACCCTAGGGCTGTGATGTTCCATAGTCAGCATTCCTGACTATACCTAGTTACCTGCTTCTTGAGATATTTTGAGGATTTTTATTGAATTATTTAGGATAGTTCCAGCACATATTATGAACACAAAAATCCATGTGCTGGGATAACAGGTGTGTGCCAACAAATCAGGCATATGTTTATTCTTAATACTATAAAACTGTGCTATTTAATTTCTGCTTGTCAGCTTAACTATGAAAAGATTGTCCAAGATGTTCTGTAGACCTGGAAGGAGGGGTTATTGGAATATTTTTAAAAACACTTTACATGGATGCAAATTTAGGAATACTCTAAGAGAACAAATACCTAAAAGTAGAAAGAGCAAAAACATGTTGACTAAAAAGGTAAATATGAACATTTAGTATTTCTAGAAACTTCCTGGTAGCATGTATAGATTCTCTTATTACTAAGAATTTGGGGAAGATAAAGAATTTTGAGAGATGAGCAAGCACAGTAGAAGAAGTTGTAGCTAGTGGCTAAGTTGTTCAGTGGTTTTCTTTTGAAACCGTATAAAATGGCGAAAATTCATAATCATTCCAGGGAATAAAAGTGGTCTCTTTTGCTCACCGTGAAAAGGCTGTTTGACAAATTCAGTGTTGTTATTTTATCATAGAAGGAAGTTATTCTTTTACACAAGAAGAAAGTAGAGTTAAATGTAATATTAGGGGTATTTGTATAAAATCTTTGTGATATTTTTGTACTTTAAAGCATAATATGTAAAAGTGAAGCTCCAAACAACAATAATAGACCACAGTGCATGTGTGGTAAGTGAACTGTGCCAGGTGGTTTTCAGTTGTCCTAATGAAAGGCTCCAAGTGCAAGGGTATCAGTTCAAATTTGTGAGTATCAGATGATGTCGGTCTATTTCCTTTTCATTTTCTGCAAATAATTCATGTTCTCATTGTTAAAAATGGGTAGGAGCTGGCCAGGTCCACAAGTGAGAATCTGTTCCTAGATGATCAGCTCTGACATTGAATATGTGAGAACGGCTGCTAAATTCTAGAAGGCTTCTTATGAACCACCAATCCCTGCTTGCCTGCATCTTCTGTGTGTCTAGATTAGGGAATAACCTCAGCAGGTTTTCTCCTACCCACTGCTTTGTCCTCTCTTTCTGGCAGCAGAGGTTCTTTGGTGAAAGATTACCTACTCAGTGATAGAAAAGCTTATCCTCAAGGCTTGCAGTTCTTTCCTGGGGTGAGAAGAGTCTTTATTGGGCACTAAGAACCATAATTTTGAATGGATCTTTGGAACTTCACCTGGAATAAGACATTTCCTTGTGGTCTTTCCTAGAAATAGAGAAAGTAAGAAGGACTTTATCCCTTTTCTGCTTCTCAGTAGTGCTGAGGAATACATGGTCTCATTCCCTTAAGCTGTGTGAAAGATTTTTTTTTAAAAAATTATGTATTATGTATATAGTGTTCTGGGCACCAGATCTAAGATTTCATTATAATGGGTGTGAGCCATCATGTGGTTGCTGGGAATTAAACTCAGGACCTCCCAAACAGCAGTCAGTTCTCTTAACCTCTGAACCATTTCTCCAGCTTGAAAGATTTCAAGTTATTTTATGACAACTTACAGCTCTTAAGAATGGCGCATTTTATATGAATAACATATAAAATGTGGTAGTTTAATATTTGACATAGCCAAATTGTAAAAGATCCTTTATCACTAGAAATTTTTTTTTCTGCCAGTGTCATAGCTGGTCTACTACAAGTGGAAATAATATCTTCCTCTTAATCTTTAAGCTCTTTGCAATTAACCCTTTGAGGTTCCCTTGCTTTAAACATTGTGTTATATTTACTGCATTTATGTTGATTTCTAGGCTACATATCACACGTGTGTCCAACCTTTAGACATTCTGATGCGACATTGTCAAATACAAAGTTCCCATAATCTAGTTAACAGAAAAGAATAAGGACGCTTACAAGGTTGTGTTGGACTGTATTTGTAGCTCACCACAAGATGATTATCTGATAAATAAATGGACTTGTGAAAGATGCAAATAGTGGTATAGAATTTATGTGAATTTTAAATGTGTTATTTCAAATTTTAAGTTTCTGGATTGAAACTTATGTTGTTGTCTGGATCAACATGGCATTTCACAGGTGAATAAAAACATGAGACAATTGAAATGAAGCAATATCAGGAAGAGAATTTCTACAAATCCATTTGTGTGGCCATTGTGAATGTTCAAAGTCCTGCATTGTAGCTGACTGCTGCAAAGGGTTTCTCTTAAATGACATGCCATTGTTGCTTTGTTTCCATAAACAAACTAGGTGCAGGCATGAGAGTGTAGAATACAGTTCTTGGTGCCCCAGCTTTACGTTGGGCCTTTCATCTCTTCACTGTAAGAAAAACATCTCTGACCATGCTCCCTAGAAGTGCCTTTCCAGGTGATGAATAGAGTTCAAGTGAAGAAAGGCTTTCCCCAGGTTTACTGAACATGAACATTTACCTGGCTCAAGGTAAAATGGTGCTGGATTTATTGAGCCCTGCTAGTTGCAGCTGGTATATAGTTTAGTTGGCAAAAGCAGATGTAACTGTAACTCAGATTCAGATCTGAAGCACATTAACATCAAATGGAGGGAAATTATTTTTGGAGCATCATCAATCAAATATAGATGTGGGCTGGCTTCTCACGGGCATTAACATCACAGCCATGGCCCCTAGTAGGTTGAACTAAAGCATCACAGCTATAGCAATAGAATGGGATATTTTCTAATACTTTTTTCCATTTCATACAGACATGCTTTAACCTGGGCTGACTTGGGATATTTTGTCACTCATTTTAAAACTTAGATTTAAAGTCAACCAAATAGGAGTATACTTCATATATCGGAATACTTAAATACTTAATATATCAAAATACTAAAGGAGAGCTTTCCCACTCTGTTTCCAAAGCAAAGGCATAAACAACCCTTTACTTGGCAGGGTCTTTACTATGTTTCTAAAAAGCCAGCAAACACTGTTCTTAAAATAGGCCCATCTGTTTCATTGCATAGATCTATTAAGATCCTAGCTAAATTTTCTACACAATGAGACAAATTTTATTTTATTTCATATTGGAACTTCATGATACTTTTATCTTAAATATCATATAGAAAATAAGAATAATAAATCTCCTGAATTACTTCTAACTGTTGGTCTTTGTTCACAAAAACAATTTTTAAACTAAGTGTTTTACTTTTCTGTTGCTGAAACAAAACACTCAGTTACAAACAGCTTAGGATTGGGTATGTTTTGTCTTGTAATGGTGATACAGTCTATAATAGTGGGGGAAGACATGGCAGAAGAAGCAGGACGCTGGCTGGTCACATTGCATCTGCATTCAGGAAGCACAGAGCAATGAATATAAGCTGTTGTTCAGCCCCTCTTTTCTACTTAGAAATTGTAGACTCCAGCCAGGTGATGGTACCATACCTAGTAGATGGGTCTTCCTACTGAATTAACAAAATTAAAGTATTTCTCTGTAGAGTGAATTCTAATTGGTCTTAATAATAAAAACCTGGAGTCAGATATTAGGGGTTCAAAGCTGAAAGATCAGAGAAGCAGAACAGCCAGCCACTAGTTCTTACCTCTACAAAGTATTCAGACCAAATGGAGTATCTTGTTCCTACAAGTTCCCAGACTGAATGTCTTGAGCTCCTGTCTCCTCCCACCTTATATTCCTCTCTCCGCCCAGCCATATCCCTTCCTGTCTCCACCTCCCTAGTGCTGGTATAAAGGCATGTGACTCCAAGTACTGGGATTAAAGGTGTGAGCCACCACTGCCTGATTCTGTTTCTCTTTGAGACTAGATCAATTCAATGTAGCCCAGGGTGGCCTTGAACCCACAGAGATCTATCTGCCTCTGCCTCCCAAGTGCTGGGATTAAAGGTAGATGCCACCACTGTCTGGCCTCTATGGATACTTAGTGGCTAGCTCTGGGCTCTGATCTTCAAGCAAGCTTTATTTGTTAGAACAAAAGCAAAATATCACCACATTTCCCCCCTTTTTTGTCTAAAATAAGAAAAGATTAGAATTAATATAAGAAAAACAATATACCATAAGTACAATAACTATATACAATATATAGGCAATACATGCACCAACAATATCTAGCTCATTTGCATTTGACAAATTCAGAGAAAATATCCCATTATCTTTCCTATCTTGATGAGTCCAAAGTCGTGTAACTAATTCACTTTCTATCCTATATTGTATTACCATCCCATACTATCTTTTTATGTCTCTCAATGTTATACATTTTACATTTCTTTAGTGAATTTCTTTTCTGAGTCTGCTAATCAAGGAAAACTATGATTGTAACTATAAGGTCTTCAACTTCCTCGGATACTTGAGAAGGGAATATTACCTGAGTAAGCAGGAAGTGCAATAAGTGACCTTCAAAAAAATGTAAGAGATGATAGAAACAGCTGGCTTCCTGGACAGTCATCCAAAGTTCCTCTGCAACATTGGGCCATACATCTTTGCCTTACAAACCTAGTATATCTGACAGACTTTTCTATGAAGCAGGATATGTTGAAGGGCTTCCTACCTTGTCTTGGCGAAGTTCGGCAGTCCTTTTTTGCTTCTTGCTTGTTCAATTTGGACAGCATAACTGTCAGCAGTCAAAGCGAGAACACTTTCTTGCCCAGTGACTGACTTTTGCCATAAGAAAATAAACTCCGTGTAGAGTTTCTTTGATTTCCGTCATCTTCTCTGAAGTATATTAGTGTTGTCAGGAATAGACGTGTTTTTTGTCATAAAAAAGAAAAGAACCAATGTTATTAAAACATTTTAAATGCCATAGTCTATAGATCTCTGAAGTGCTTGAAGACAATTGTCTACCTATAATATATCTTTGTTTGACCTTGAAAATATACCTAACTACAAGTTTGATTGTAATAACTAACTACTAACTTGCATTAATTTCTTCCTGTTTTTTTGTTTGGTTTTTCAATATAGGGTTTCTCTGTTGCTTTGGAACCAGTCCTGGAACTAGCTCTTGTAGAGTAGGCCAGCCTCAAACTCACAGAGATCCACCTGCCTCTGCCTCCCAAGTTCTTTATATTTCTTTAAGATTTAGTATGAGAATCAGATATTGAGGTCTGATAGTCACCTCATAGAAGATGCTTGTGTTTCAGTCATGGACTTAACTTTATGAGCCTCTTTTTCCATAGAACTGTGTCTTTCGTTTAAAAGAATGAGTTAGTTTCATGCTCTGACTTTTTGAAAGTAGGCGTTTACATATGTATTCTGACAAACTGAAAGATTGACCCCTTTACATTACTTTCCCCCAAATGAATATGAAAATTTTCAAATATCTTATACCCACTATTGATGATGTGATTGATTGTTAATATATATAATATATGTATATACACATATATAATATTACCAATGTTATATGATAAATTGTGAACATTGGAAGCTGTACAAACCAATGTTATTTAAATGGCTGAAATCCAGTTAGAGATCTATGCTAGGAAAAGAAACACTTAAAGTTCAAGATGGACAGTAGGTTTGAAAGGAATCAACTCTGGAAGATATGTTGATGAGGCCTCAGATTCCATATTCCAGATAGCCTTTATGTAAATGTTACTTGTTTTATTTGCATAGTAGGAAAATAAAAGTCCTAAGTTATCTAGAGGGAAACTCTTACTCGGTTTTTAACTGTGTATCAGTGTAAGACCAGAGTCTCTTCATATACTAATAGAGCTGCTATGCCATGAACTGAATGTGGAGATGGAAATAAGAATTTTACTATCTAGTATGAAATGAGATGTAAGAAAGTTCAAGGAAAACATTGGCATACCCATCCTTTATTTTAGAAAGCAGTACTTTTGTTTTTCCAAATTGATTCTATTATTAAATGCATTTATTATTGTGAATATATGTGCATACTTGTCATGGTTTGCATGCCGAGGCTAGAGAACAGTTTACCACAGTTTGTTTTCTCCTTTCACCATTACAGTATGTTGTAGTTTGAATGTAATTGGCCCCCATAATCCCATAATCCCACAATCTCATAAGGGAGTGACATTATTAGGAGGTGTGGCTTTGTTGGAGTGGGTATGGACTTGTTGGTGGAAGTGTGCCACTGTGGCGATGGACTTTGAGGTTTCATATACTCAGGATACCGTCCAGTGTGTTAGTCAACTTCCTATTGCCTGTAAGATGTAGGACTCTTGGCTATTTCTCCAGCACTATGCCTGCCTGTGTACCACCATGCTTCCCATAATGATGGACTGAACTGGACTGTAAACGAGCTACCACAATTAAATGTTTCCTTTGTAACACAGAGTTGATGTGTCTCTTCATGGTGTCTCTTCAAAGCAATAGAAACCCTAACTGAGACACGATACCTGGGTTCCAGGGATTGAAATCAAATCATTGACTCATACAGCAGGCACTTTGACCTGCTGAGTCATCTTTCTGTCCCCCTAATTTATTACTTTAAGGTGAATAAAATATTATTTTCTTATATAGTAAATGTTGATAGGTCTAACCCACAGAATTGCTTTTTCTGACATTGAGTAATTTTGTAAGATTATAAAAGGGTTCCAGAGAGCCTCTACATAGAAAATCATTTAGGTAAACTGATGGCGAGATGCCCACCCTTTTCAGTCCCATCATTGGAACCATTGCTAGAAAGATGATTGTAACTATTACATTTCCCCTCTTTGACAGATCAGGATATTGCGTATTTTTGATAACTTCTGAATAATGCTAATCTGATAAGGGCCACTTACTGGAAAATTTCTATTGGCCGTGACTTGGAAGATACTAATGATGCTCAACAGTGAAGCATTCATGTAGTTGTATTTTAAGATAGCAGCCCATAGAACTTAGCAATTATTCTAATTGGAGCTTTTAGAAACTTTGAAAATAGCCGTGGCACTACAAGTTCATTACTACCTGGCAAATGATCTCTGCTTTAAGTAATTTTGCAAGTCAGGGTTCTCTAAGACCACCCTCAGATTCAATAATTCCCTAAAATGCAGACTAGCAAAGCTGTCTCAGTCACATTTGTAATTACTTCACTGAATGGGTATTAAAATGTAAAGGATAGATATGAGGGGCTGGATTAGGAGAGTACCAGGTATGACTTCCACTTGCCTTGCCTGTGGGTTAGGTACTCCTTCCAGTAATTATATGTATCACCACACATAAACTATTACTAATTAGGGGAACTTACTTGAGCTTCAAGGTTCAAGGTCCATAAATTTTACTAGTGGCTAATCATTGTTCAAAAGTTGGCTACACATATGGACAAACTTTATTTCTATCCCCTTTAGTAGATAAAGATTATTCTGCATGGCTTGAGGCCCATGCAGTAAACCATACAGCTAACATAGATCATGTAGTATGGCTCAGAGACATTTTTTTTTCCTTTTTTCTTTTCTCGAGACAGGGTTTCCCCTGTGTAATAGCTCTGGCTAAACTTAATTTGTAGACCAGGCTGGTCTTGAACTCAGATCAGCCTGCCTCTGCCTCCTGAGTCCTGGAATTAAAGATGTTCCCTACCACCATTTAGCTGACTTAGCTCAGAGACATTCTAAAGACTTAGCAGGTTGCCTTCTTAGAAGCCAGAAGAGTGTCAAACTTAGCCTTTCTCAGGCCAGGTTACTATATTACAGTATAGATTTATTTTTTAATTTCCTAAAAGATAGAAATGCAATAAAATGCCTTCTCAATTTTAGAAAAGAATAACAAATGTTTAAGGCTCACTTTTTAATGATTTAAAAATTTGATTCCAAGCTTTGGAAATTCAAACTGTGAAGTGCTGCTTTTGGAGAACACATGGACTAAGAACTTAAAGACTAGAAATTGGTCCACATTTTTTTTTTTTTTTTTGGTGGCAATAGGGGTTGGAGAAGCAGAAGTGCTAAGACTTTTGGGACCTGGGGAGATGGCTCAGCAGGTAGAATACTTGTCATTGCAAGTGTAAAGATCATAGTTTGCATTTTGAATATCCAATTAACTGCCAGACAGCCATGGCAGTCTCCTTGTAATTATAGTGTGGGAAAAGGAGGAATCCTGGATTGAGCTGGTTAGCCTATGCCTTGGGTTCAGTAAGGGCTGATTAAAGAAGACAAGATGTCAGCTTCTGAGTACCACACTTATGCTCACACAGTTTTATATATGCATGCACAACACAGACATGCAAAAATTTACTAAGATTATTGGATGGGAAAAGGTCAGTCATCAACACAATTTATTAGCCAATGGAAAAAAAGAGCATATTTCTACTCTGTGCCCTACATAAAATATAGCTCAAAATGGATCAAATGAGTGCTGAACCATTGACTCAGTGATTAAGAGTACTTGTTGCTTTTGCAGAGGACCTGGGTTCCCACATTGTGGCTAACAGCCATCTGTAACTCCAGTTACAGAAACCCTCTTCTATAATCTGAAGGCCCTAGACATTCATGCAGTACATAGACATACATGTAGACAAAACACCCATGGACATAAAACAATAAAAAAATTAAATGTATCAAATATAAGTCTGAAAATAAAATTCTTTGTTATAGTTCTAAGGTTACCATAATAAAATACCACTGGCTAGATGGCATAAGTAACAGAATCTTAACTATTGATGCTTTTGAAATTTGTCCTTCTAGGATCAAGGTATTTGCATGGCTGGTTACTTCTATGGTGTATTCCTTGGCATGCATTTTTTCCTTCTGTCCTCACCTGATCATTTTCTTTGTTTGCATCACTAGTGTGTCTGGGTTTGTCCAGTTAACTTTCCTTAAAAGTGGTCATGTGGAACCAAGGTCAAGCTGTATGACTTAATTTAGCTGTGATTTATGTGTTTAAAGCCTTATCTCTAAGTGTAGTGTGATATTTCCAGTTATTTCTGGTCAGAATATCAGTGTTTTTCAGGGAGAGTGGGGTGAGAGACTGAGCTAAGAGATCTATTACATGATGTCTTAGATTATTATCGCTGTGATGAAACAACATGACCAGCAACCTGAGAAGAAAAGGGTTTATTCATCTTATACTTCATATTATTGTTCATTGTCGAAGGAAAGGAACTCAAACAGGGTAGGAAACTGGAGGCAGGAGCTGATGTAGAGGCCATGGAGGGGTGCTGCTTACTAACTTGCTTGCTCCCCATGACTTGTTCAGCCTGCTTTCTTATAGAACCCAGGACCACCTGCCCAGGGGTGGCCCTCTCACATCAATCCTAAAAAAATGCCCTACAGGCCTGCTTATAGCCCTATCTTATGGAGGCATTTTTTTCAGTTGAGGCTCACTCCTTTCCGGTGACTCTAGCTTGTGTCAAGCTGACATAAAACTAGTTAGCACACATGAGAAAACATTTTCTTAAATGTAATATCTAAAGAATGAAAAACCAAAAGAAAAATAGATTAAACAACCAAATTAAAAAAACAAAAAGTTTTTGTTTTAAAGAATACTGTCAAAGAAGTAAAGAATATAAGATAATTTTTGCAAAGTAATGATACAGGCCTCATATCTGGGTTATATAAACAACTTTTATGACTGGAAAAGAAAAGCCAGTTTAAAGGTGAAGTGGCATTTTGTGGTTTTAGTTTGCATTATAAGATGACAAATTATTAGAATTTGTGTGCATGGTACATTTGTGTGATAGATATCTGTATATTTTTTATAGAATATTCAAAATTCTTTGTCTGTATATTTTTAATACCTCTAGGAGTATTTCATACACACATATATTTTGGTCAGATGCACCCCTTACTCCCCTTTCCACCCCTCTGAACTCCTTCCTTCCCTCAACTAACCACCACCATGTCCCCCTCTGAACTTCACCCCCTCCATAGTCACTTGTGAAGTCCTCATGCACATGGTATACAGCTAGCCACTGGAACAGGGACAGCCTTCCAGTGGCCAGACTTGCAAAAGAAAAAGGACTCTTTTTCCTCCTTGCGGACATCAACTGACAGTAGATCTTCACCTCTGGTTGGGGTCATGTGAACCACTCCCCTATCCATGTGGGAATTTTAATTGGCTTGATATTGAATATATCTTTTGCTGGCAACCACAGCTACTGTGAATCCTTGAGTGCAATGACTTTGAAATATCCAGAAGATGGCATTTTATAGCACTTGTTCCCATTCTGTAGCTCTTATCAAATCTCTTAAATGCACTTTTGGCTGGAAAAAATGGCTTAGAGGTTAAGAACACTGGCTGCTCTTCTAGAGGTCCTGAGCTCAATTCCCAGCAACTACATGGTGGCTCACAACCATTTATAATGAGGTTAGTGCCCTCTTCTGGTGTACAGGCATGCATACACACAGAACACTATACATAGTAAATACATAAATCTAAACAAACAAACAAAAAACAATTTAAGCTGGGTGGTGGGATGGTGCATACCTTTAATTCCAGCACTTGTGAGACAGAGGCAGGTGGATTTCAGTGAGTGTGAGGACAGCCTGGTCTACAAAGTGAGTTCCAGGACTGCCAGGACTGTTAAACAGAAAAACCCTGTCTTGAAAAACAACAAAATAAAACAAAACAAAAACAATAAATTCATTTTTAATTGAAATAGAATTACATCACTTTCACACTTTTATCCCTTTAGTCCCTTCCAATGACTTTGCTTCATAGCCTTCCCAGGTCATGTTCCCCTCCATCAAGTAGATAGCCTTTTTTTTTTCCTTTGATCATTTATACACACACACACACACACACACACACACACACACACACACACACACACACAAGCTTGTGCATGCATACACATGTGGTTTTAGGACTGCACATTCTTCTTTGGACAATCAGGGAACTCATCTGTGGGAGAGCCAGTTTTCCCAGCTGTGATTAGTTACTTTTAGTTTTTACCTAGAGTTGAGATACCCAGAAATTTCCCTCTTTCATGTTAACATGTTAACATGTTCATTGATAATGCTTTTGTTCTGATCTTATGTATGCAGCCATTTCTAGGAGAGGCTGTTTAACTGCAGACTTCCTGGTATTTTGGCTCTTACAATCCTTCTGTCCAACTTTCCAAGATGTTATTTGAGCCGCAGATGCAGGAACTGTGATGTAGTGTTGGAGTTGGGATTCCCAGTCATCTGTTCATCACTACCGTATGTCCAATTGTGGTTTTCAGTGATGGTCTCCATTTGTTATAGAGATGCTTCTGTGTTGACGGATGGTAGTTATACTTATTTGGGGGGTATAGGATAAGATTTAGGATGTAGTAAGGAATTAATTATGCTGGTCTAGGAAAGGAATTTTGTTTGTCTGTGGTTCTTACAGGGAGTATTGTCAGCCCAAGTGACTTTAACTTCCTTTAAGATATTTGTATGCGTACAATTCGTTGAGGCTTTATCAACCTTGGTGTTATTTGTTCCTCTTTCTTCTGTATTTACTTCCCTTCCTCCTTCCCAATTGGAGCCCTGTCTCTATTAATCATTTCCCCACTTCATATCACGTAAATCCTGCTATTCCCCTCCTAAGCCTTCACCCATGGCCTCTTTATAATTTCATGGTTTCTTTGGTTACTGTTTGTTATGTTGTCATATCTTAGCCTTTGGAGCTAGGGACCACAGATGTGAGAGAATATGGAGAATCCTAAAACAAAAAAACCTAAAATTAAATTTACCACACAATCCAGCTATACCACTTTTTGGCATATGGCCTAAAAGAGTTGGCATACTATTTCACAGATATTTGCTCAGCCCTATTTATAATAGCCAGGAAATAGAAGCAACCTAAGTGCTCTTCAACAGATGAATGGATAATGAAAATGTAGTGCATGTACATAATGGAATATTATTCAAATATAAAGAAAAATGAAATTTGCAGATAAATGGATGGAAGTAGAGAAGATGATATATTGTGTGAGTTAACCCAGACCCACAAAGAGAAACTGCATGGTCCCTCTCATCTGTGGTTCTTAATTCTTTCTGTTCTTTCTCACTCCCGGAGCCTTTGAAGGAGGAGTACATATAAATGTTAACATCCAGTTATTTACGAGTCTGCATTAACATTACTCATTGCAGTAAGTTTCCTCAACCAATGTAAGAGCAGCACAATCTATGGATATAAACATTTAGAAAGTGGTTTGATGACATAACCATTTAGTGCAATTGTAGATTACTCCTATGCTATGCTTAAATTTAAATTTTTTTCTTTCTGTCTTTCAGTGCTGTTATTGAACTTAAAGAGTCACACATATTAGGCAAAGTGCTGTACCACTGAGCTGTATTACATTCCTACTCATTTGTAGAATCTTAAGCTATGTGTTTAAACATATTAAACAGTAGTTAACCACACACAGTATGCTACAGTTCATTTTATTAACGCATATCTTATAAAACAACTGTGTGTGGGGAAAACTGACCAAAGTGTGAACTGAGTGTCCTGCAAAATCAAATTTCTCATACTCAGATGGTCTTTTGTGTATTATAGTAAGAGGTGCTATCCTGGTACATTAGCCTCATCTCCATGGCAACCTAAGTGTAGCACATTTTGTCACTTGATGCTTTCCTGCAGAGCTTCTCATAGAGTTATCTATCTCTTTGTGGAGTCTGCATATTGTATATTCCCTTCATAGAAATAAGTACTAGAACCTGTCCAATCATTCATGTAGAAAGTTGCACATTGCCTAGGGAAATAGCTGAATGGGCAGGAGGCAGGAAATATGGCTCCAGAGAACTTTGCAAGGGAGAAAGATTATATATAATCGTTCAAGTGATAGAGTGCTCAGAAGCAAAAGTTTTTGGAACACCTGAGGTGTCCACAATTGTACAGGCTGTGATGTATCTACACAGCCATTTAACCTTCCTGCTAAAGCTGTGTTAATATAGCCATCAACATTGCCTCTTGATGTTTGTCAAGCATGATAAAATAGCTCATATCTTTTGTCTTTCGCTTAATAAAATGTCACTACTGACTAAGGCTTAGTGGTTCAGGGCTCTGATTTTCTAGAGCAAAAATGCAAATATGTGATAGACATAAAAATAATCAGGGAGATAGTGTTTGTCATGACAGCTGAGGCCTGAGTTCAATCCCCAGAACTTATCATCAAGAACAAGGACAAACAGGTGTAGTGGCATATGCTTACAATCTCTGTGCTGTGAAGATGGAAACCAATGGATCCTTAGGTTTTATTGACTACCCAGCCAAGTCTAACCAGCAAGCTCCAGGCCAATGAAAGATACAATTTCAAGAAACAAGGCGGTCAGCAGCTGAGATTGACCTCTTAGTTCTGTGTGCATTAGCACACACACACACACACACACACACACACACACACACACACACAGCTATAGATTCACTTTGCTAAGATCAGTGTAAGAACACCCCTCCTCCAATTTGGTTGTGGAATGTTATTTGCTTTGGATCACTTTTTCTGGTTTTTAATTAGAGAATTAAAATTATCTTTAATTTTTTTTCTGTCTGGTTTGGGAATAGTTAATTAATGATTCCTGAAATGCTGTAGACTGAGTTGCCTCATCTCCTAAAAGTTTTATGTTTGGGAAGTTTTTAAGTAGAAATAACCTCCCCCTCACATTACACAAGAGGAGAGAAGGTGCAGTATCTGTGTAGGGATGATGTGCTCTAGGACCTGAGTTTTGTTAGAATTATACAAATCTTCCTCAGTTCAGTCATTTGATAATATAGCACAAGAGATGAAGTCCTTTGACTCTTTTTACACTAGTGGGAGGTGGCAGCCGTGGAATTTGAACACAGGCCAACTGTGACTCTGGAGAGTCTCAGTAGCGTCTGGATTGGACGTGTGACTTGGATACATTGCTGATCCTGTAGAGAGGGTGTAGAGGAGGGTCTAAGTGCAACCTTGCCATATACTTGGCCCTTATGTGCTGATAAAGGCAAAAGATCAACCTGGAGAGAAGAATCTGAAGAACAGAGATTCCAAAAAGGAGAAAGGATGTTGAGCAAGTGTAATAATAGCACTCCAAGTATTTCCAGATTTGATAAACCCTTTTATATTTTATAAACATAACAGAGAAGAGTTGGGTATGTCCTGCATGAAACAGGCCTGAGATGGGGAGAGCCCTCATGTGAATATTTAAGCAAACTTTTAAGAAAAGTTACCAAGCAAAAATGCTTGCAGACTAGATCCAGGCACTATTGATAGAGTTTATTAAGTCTATTAACACCTAAAAGCTTTTTCATGTATCTTACAAAACTATTTACTTTTTATCATGGAAGAAGAAATATATTTAAAAGCAAATGTACTTTATAGGTTGAAAGAAACTGGAGACAAGGTGGTGCCTGTAGATTGCTTGTGTGTGGGGGTGGGGGAGTAAAATGAAAACAACCATCTGAGGTGTATAGTTTGGTGGCATTAGGTATGTCTCGCTATTGTGCAATCATCACTACTGTCATCTCTCGAACATTTCTCTCCTTCTCAGAGAAGCCAGGAACACCAAGTCTGTCTTCTACCTCAGCTGTTTATAAGCACCAGACTGTTCACTCTGTTAAAGAATTGTGGAAGGCAGAAGACACAGGGCGACTGTTTTTTTGGCCAGAGCATTTAAGTTCTTCAGGTTGTTCTTGTGCTCCACAGGACCCTAAGGCTTGCCTGATTGGGCAGCTTCCTTGATGAGGCTGAGGCACATTTCCTCATACCAGTGTCTCACGGAAGGTGAGGACCATGCTGTTTTTATTTTTTTTCAAATTTATTTATTTATTTATTTATAAAAATTTCCACTTCCTCCCCTCCTCCCCATACCCTCCCATTACCCCCACTCCCTCTCCTCCCACCCCCCACTTCTTCTCCTCCTCCCTCTCCAGTCCTAAGACCAGTCAGGGTTTCCTGCCCTGTGGGAAGTTCAAGTTACTCCCCTCTCCCTCCAGGTCTAGGAAGGTGAGCATCCAAATAGACTAGGATCCCAAAAAGCCAGTACATGCAGACAAAACAAGACCCAGTGCCATTGTCAGTGACTTCTCAGTCAGTCCCCATGTCAGCCACATTCAGAGACTCCGGTTTGATCACATGCTCATTCAGTCCCAGTCCAGCTGGCCTTAGTGAGCTCTCATTCAATCAGTCCCCTTGTATCAGAGGGTGAACGCACCCCTTGCAGTCCTGATTTCCTTTTTCATGGTCTCCCTCCTTCTGCTCCTCATTTGGACCTTGGGGGCTCAGTCCAGTGCTTCAATGTGGGTCTCCGTCTCTATCTCCATCTATCGTCAGATGAAGGTTCCCTCTGGTCCTGCCTTTCTTGCTCACATTCTCCCTCCTTCTGCTTCTCATTTGGACCTAGGGAGTTAAGTCCAGTGTTCCAATATGTGTCTCTGTCTCTATCTCCATCCATCGCCAGATGAAGGTTCTATGGTGATATGCAAAATATTCATCAGTATGGTTATGGGCCAAGGTCAGTTCAGGCACCCTCATCTCTGCTGCCCAGGGAACAATCTGGGGACCTCTCCTTGGACCTGGGAACCCCTCTAGAATCAAGTCTCTTGCAACCCTAAAATGGCTCCCTTAGTTGAGATATATACTTCCCTGCTCCCATATCCATCCTTCCTCCCTCCCCCCATCCCATTCCCCCAAGCCATCCCCAATACTCCCCCTCTCCCTTCTCTCTGACCATCTCCCCTTACTTCCACCCCCACCCCCCGTGCACCCAAATTTGCCTGGCAAACTTGTCTACATCCAATATCCAGGAGGAAAGACCTAT
Organism: Myodes glareolus; assembly: GCF_982192425.1. Lineage (NCBI taxonomy): Eukaryota > Metazoa > Chordata > Mammalia > Rodentia > Cricetidae > Myodes > Myodes glareolus. The sequence continues at coordinate 29,133,417 of NC_142039.1, forward strand.
TTGACAAGAACTTTAAGTCTTTGAAGAAAGAAATTGAGGAGGTTACCAGAAAATGGAAAGACCTCCCCTGCTCTTGGATTGGGAGAATCAACATAGTAAAAATGGCAGTTCTACCAAAAGCAATCTATAGATTCAATGCAATCCCCATCAAAATCCCATCAAACTTCTTCACAGACCTTGAGAGAACAATAATCAAGTTTATATGGCAAAACAAAAAACCCAGGATAGCCAAAACAATCTTATACAATAAAGGAACTTCTGGAGGCATTACCATCCCTGACTTCAAACTCTATTACAGAGTGACCATGCTATTTTTAAAATTCCCCTTGGAATCTGCCTCCAGGACATTGAGTTTTTAACTCAAATGGAGAATGGTCTTTGTATTTCCACACACATTGCTGATTTCAAAAACACACAATATATTTATAACTGTACCTTTTACCATAAATACAATGTGGTATTTACTTGTTACTTTGTCAATGTTCTGGATTGCAGTAGTAGTGATTGCATAGATGCTGCTTTTGGTTGGTTCTTGCTTTTTGCTGAATGCTAGTTCTAGATGAACAGTGTGGAAAACCAGCAGACAAGGTTGCCATGCAAAGGACTCTTGGCACCTTGGTGTTTTTCTTTTTTAAAAATTGTTTCTTTTCTCTAAAATATCTATTGTGGTACTTAGAATGTAGGGTTTTTGTGCTTTGATTCACAGAGTGATTAGCTTTAAAATCATTTTGTTATGTGTGTCACAGATCTGCCTCATTCCATAAACCTATAAAAAACTATTTTCAAGTGTTATTTTACTAAAAAATAACTCTCTTACAGTGCAATTGTAATTTTTATAAGAATTTTGTTTTAGGAACTGGGGATATTGCTTAGTTAGTAGAGTACATTTGTCCAGCACTCACAAACCTTGTATTCAATCATAATCACCACATAAAGCCAGTGTGATTGTGTAATCTCAGCACTTAGGAGGTGGAGGCAAGAAAATCGGAAGTTCAAGGCCATTTTTAGCTTTGTAGCCAGTCCAAGGCCAGCCTGGGTATTTGAGAAATTATCTTTAAAAATATTTTAAAATTGACTTGCAGTTAGTAAACTTTTATTGTTTAACTAGGGGAATGAACAGAAAGAATAGGCTGTGTCAAAACTTAAAAATAAAACATATGATCAACAGTAATTTTAATTTACTTTTTGTTGGGTGGTTAGACGTGTTTTGATACTGGGTTTCCTTATGTAGCCTGGTCTGGCCTTGAATTTTCTCTGTTGCCCAGGCTTTCTGTGAATTCATGATCATTCTTCCTAACTTTCCTATGTACTAGGATAGCAAGTGTGTGTTGCTATGCTCACTGGAACAGTGGATTCTTAATATTCTTTTGATTTATTATGCAAGCTCTTTATTTTTAAGTACAGATGAAATGATTATGAAAATGGTAAAGAATACCAATAATTAAATAGTTAATGTAGTTATTCTGTGATGGGTTTATCCCAGTTTATAAGAAATGCTATGAGCTTTCAGTAGATAGAATGCAAAATGACATGAAAGATGATTCAGAGATAGTGTAGTTCACTAACAAACACATGAAGTTTTTTATCTTCCTAATAATCACTTACATTTTATTTTGTTGGTAATGTTTCTTTGCACATGGTTACCAATTTTCATGATAATACATTTCGAAATCTTCATATTAATGTAATATTTTGACAGTATTAATGGCCACCATCATCTTGTTAGGTTTTTAATTTTAATTAAATAACAGGGCTTATTTCTTTCTGGATAATATTAAGGTTTGTAAGGTGGTTTGGCTAGATACTGCCCCCTTCCACTGAAAAAACAAGAACTAAAACAGAAATCATGAAGTACAGAAGGGTGGCCGTGTTGACTTGGATTTGAGAGAGGAGGAAGGCCTGATGATTTCATCTTCGAGAGTCCTAAGTCCTTGTTCTTCTGCTGGCTCCTGTGCTGGGTTGATATAGAAGACAATCATAGCTCTTATTTAGTGATTGAAGTCTTTAGGAAATGTTTTTCTATCTCTTGAGTATTACAGACTAGGAGCATAAAGATTCAAAGTAAACTCTGAGAGAGACCTGCCACATTACATGGGAAAGAGTCTCAGTTGTAGCCAAAACAGCAAATTTATGACTGCCTTTGTGTTTAGTCAGTCCAGCATCTGGTATGTTACTTAGCTTTTCTCAGCATCATCTCCTGTGTCCTCTTACTTTGTTATAGTTCAGAAATAAAATAAGAAGCCTGGTTGTAATGGATGTGACATTGTTTCTTGGGATGTTGTGACCTATTTTATAAGCTAAGAGATGTAGAGTACTTACAGCCAGGGCAGTCTAAATGCTTCTTTTATTTTGTAGCTTCTTTGGGAATTAGCTGCGTTTGGGAAGGAAACGTGTATTCATTGATTTTGTTTGTTTGTTTGTTTGTTTGTTTGTTTGAGATGGAATCTAATGTAATCTAAGGTGGCCTGGAACTCTCCTTGAGGCTGAGAATGACCTGGTACTCTTGATCTTCTTGCCTTCATTTCTGTTATAGGAGTGTGTCACTGTGTCAGACTTCTTCAGGACTTTGTGTGTGTTAAGTAAGCATTTTATCAACCAAGTTACAATCTAACTTGCATTAATTATGAGTACTGGAAATAGATGCCAGGGTGGCAGTTCTTATTTAATGAATGCATGCTAAAAATCAGTTTTAAGAAGAGTGTGTATACCTGCAGTTGTGGAGACTTTATCCTCCCAAAGCAGGGGATTCTGCCCCAGTTGGGGCTGAGGAGATACACTATGGTTCCTGTTTCCTCTGGATGATTTTTCTCTTGAGCAGTTGAGATGGTCAGGGTCCCTCATCCCAAGTGGGCTTCTTCCCTCATTGCTTGGTCAATAAAAGTGAGAGTTGATCTTTAAATCTGGATAAATGTTTCCAGTTTGTGGATGTTTAGTGAAAACATGAGCCCATTGTACTGATTGCTAAGGATGAACTAAAATTGGCCCTTTTTGGGGGGGGTGCTGTTCATCTTATGTCACTACAAAATATGTGATATCATAATGGCATTTGTAATTCTTTCTGGGAAAAACTGTTAAATGCTAGCCAGTGATTTTGAAAAATGTGTTTTTGAAAACATTTCAAGATAGAGAACAGAATTCTGTAGTAACTTGAGTAAAAGAAAAGGTTTGATATCTTCATCTTCCCTGTTTGAATTTCACACTTTCTCTTTCCTGTCTGTGCAGAAGCTCTTTGCTGGAAAGAAGGTTTAATCAAAACTGAGTCATAGGTTTCACTTCCGAAAATACTACATGACTGTCTTTCAGCACTTTTTCATCATGTCTTCTACCTCAACAGGGTTCCAGGATTACAATTACTGAATTCTGAATCCCATGACTGGCTGTCTCAGCACCTGTCCTGAAATCAAATTCTCCCAAAACTTGCCCATTATTAATAGGAAATGGAGTGGACTGGGGAAGGGTGTTGCAGATGTGAGTATCTCATAGAGGCTGTAGTTCTTGTATGAAAAACAAGAGGGAGGGTAGAGACAGGGAGAAAAAGGGCCTGTGATGACAGATTGAAGTGATGCTGTTACAAGGAAGGGGAGACAGGAAAGGTCATTCTTTGGAGCTTTCAAAGAAAGCATATACCTTGACATTGGACTTCTGATTTCAGATCTGAGAGAGAAGGCATTTTTGTTGTGTAAACACCCAGTCTAAGAGATATGTGGTATAGGTCCCGGGGAATGCCATACTTCTGAAAACATTCACGCTCCAATCATGACCTGGGACAGTTTACATGAGGGTGGGAGAGAAATGTTGCACCAGTGTCAAATGCCCACATATTTTTAATCTTTTGGTGAAAGGCTTCTGAGAATAAGCCATTATAGCAAGTATGATGTACAGCATCACATTCTTTATGTCACAAACAACTGTTTCCTGAGAACATTTTTTTTTTTATTCTCTTCAAATACATGGTATAGAAAGGTTGATTGTGAGTGCGTGATTCAAGTTGGCCCGACCCCATATAACTTCTGAGGTTTTGTTAGGGTTCATCTTAAGTTTATTCTTAAATTAAAAAAGAAAAAGGAAACATAAGTGTATAGAAGGTAAAGAGTGTATAGTCAGCTGTGAATACTATGGCATTAGGCTCTTTATGACTGTGTTTAGGTGTCTCATCACTGTACTGTGAACAATAGCCATTGAATGGCCTAAGATATGACGTGTGAAGGAAAAAAAATATACAGATTTTCAAGGAAGCTCTTAAACCAATCACTATACAGTGCCCTAGCCAAGTGTTGGCCTCACTTGGGATTCTAGATGCAGGTGATTTCAGTGTTTAATAAGTTAATGTACTCAAGGAATTGAGGTCTAATGACCAGTTAGGAATTTGAGTTAGAAAGAAGCTCATGGGTTAAAGGGAACAGAGGTTGACTGTCTTTATTATCTCTGATCTTTTTGGCTCCTGTCTCTTAATGGTTTTCTGTGTCTCTGTTGCCATCTTCTATCTGTCTCTAATCAAGAAGGGATGATTGTTTAGCAGAAATTCTCATCCCACATTGTACCCTAGGCTGGCTGCCTCAAACTCTGCTTGATCCTCCTGTTTCAGCCTTCTGAGGGTTGGGATTAAAGGCACCATACATACATTTGTCTGGTAACTATGATTTTTTTCTTTCTTCAGCACACAAATATATTAATATGATTGCTCACGACACTATTGATTCTGAAAATTTGATAATTTGAGGGTTTTCTTGGTATTTTATCATTTGGGAATTTCATTCATGAATACAATGTTCTGTTCTAAACCTTCCTATGTTCTCCTCTAGTAATCGAAAGTATAATTTCAATGTAAGAATTTGAATATGTTTAACTTTTACTTTATCTTCCCTCTGCTCAGCTATATTGAGAGCTGTTCTATTTGTTATAAGATTTTATTGAGGGACAGAGTCAATTCTGATCCTTTCGTATATATGAACATTAAAATCACAGAATCCAGATTTAGAAATTTCTTTAAGTTGGATGAGTGGATGGGGATCTCTGCCATGATATTGACATCAGTGAATTTAATCATGTTTAGTTCAAGAGGAAAGCCAGCTGTGAACTTTGCTTAGATAATGATGTTCCTTTATTAACCAATGGGAAGATGCTGTGCTGAGTTTCCTTGGTAGAAAAGAAGTTTCCAGATTTTTTTATTTTTATTTTGTTTTATTTTCCTACCAGGACCACTTCTGGAAGTTATTCTGGACTTATACTGTGAGACTGCATCTTATAACAGAATGATGGTTGTTTAAAAACCCTGGACTAGTTGTCGTAAGAAATGGGAATCTCAGTCCACCTGAAATAGTTGAGCTGGGGGCACACAGGGCTCCTTAGAGAATGAGCTAGAACAAATGGATGGAAGTTGCCATGAGGAAGGACTTCTTGAGATTCACATTTGTTAAACAGAAATCAGGTTCCTAATGGAGCAGTTCTTTACTGGAAGGCCCAGAGATAGCAGTGCTTTGCAGTAGATTGCTGTAAAATGGAAGAAGACAATACACTAGGTTGCTTCAGGGCTTCTTCTGGTCTTATAAAGCTTTTGAAGCATCTAGATCAAGAAGCATGGTGGTTCTAAGAATGCCATGTAGTACTTAGAGCAGTGGCCCTTCACACTGTAGGCTAGATCTTTGGCTAGACTTTGTGGAGTCTCTTGGTACCTTTATATACCTAATTTGTCTATAAAGTCAGTTACAGTATTATAAATAGATAAAGCTGATTTCTCAAAATTTTTAGTTAAATTATAGTACACTTCTGGTAGAGCTTGGCCACTTATACCCTGCTTTTTTAGTAGAGTTACTTGTAATCTTGTATTGACCTCTTTCTTCCAGTATGTCTTTTTCCTCAGCATTGGTGCTCATTTCTTGCCTTTTTTGTTTGAGGTCTTTGGAACCTCTTTTTAAGCACTCCTTGCGACCCATACACATGGTGGCCTGACCACAGGTGGCCGGTTTCTGTTGACTTCCTGATTTTTCCCCCAGCCATATGGCAGACCCAAGAATTTCTTGCATCCCTTAGTTAAAGTCCTTTTGGTCTCTTCACATAGGGTAGCTACAACTTCTGCTTTCTGTACTCTGTTGTGCCTCTCTTTGCTGCCAAAGTAGATTCCAAGGAACAACAGCTGGACTGAGGGCTCTTGAAATTTATAGCTGTTACTTGTTACTGTCATAAAATCTGACTGCTTTATTTGTATTAGTAGCATTTGAGTTTACCTTCTTACTATTTTTGTTACTATCATGTTTTGAAACTGACTTTGATGTCCTGTTTACCTATGCTTTGAGCACACTGGTCAACCTCACCTAAAATCAGATGTTTTCCCTGCCCCCCTTCAATATTTTTCATCTAGCCTTAAGTTCTAATAAGAACAGCTGTTGTGAACTGGGCACTTGATGACTCCTTTGTAAATAAAGCTGGGATCCTAACTAGTGACAATTGTTTGTCTCTGGGAATCTCGAAAGCTATTTTGAATCAAGCCCATAGCAAATACACAGGAGCTAAAGTTTTCTCTGATTGTTTGGTATCTGTTCAATACCTTTTAGTCTCTAATCATATGTCATATCTAATCATACAAGGAGAAGTGGGGTTGTGGAATTAAATACCATATGCACTAGCAAGTCAAAGAATATTTTGGGCTATTATTTAGCTGGGCAGATGTATTCAGACTCAATACATTTAATTCAATTCAATACATTCAATACACTCAATTCAGTGGTCATGTGGCTTTGAAGAGCTGGTGAGTTTGTTAGCCAAATTTGGACAGAGCTATATTGTGTAACTGACAACAGTAGAGATTAAATATCTTGGACACAGGGTGGGGTGGGTTAGGAGAAGCAAGGAGGATAACAAGAAAACACCTGCTAGATGTGAAGCTGTAAATAGGAATTGGTTAGACAAGAAATTTACTAAACCTTTTTCTTCATACCAGTTTAAAGCCATCACAATGAAAACCTTTTGAGGTTGAATTGCTTTGGATTATGTGACTGCTTAATGAAAATGACAGCCAAACTCTCTCTTCAACATCTTCCTGATAGAGTCTTCTTAATATTTTTCTTTTCTACCTTGTTGGTGATCTTTCCTCTCTTCTACCCTGTTAATCCACCTCCTGGGCTTATTCTCAGCTTCTGTATACAGAAGTGTCAGTAAAATAGACTGTTTTGAGAAATATCTTTCATGTCTCTTAAGGATTAAAACAAAGAAGAAATCCACCAGGAAACACATAAACAGTGAAAGATACCTGAGAACTTGGAGGGTTTCCTCCATTCCATCTGGCTTCATGATAATTTCCTTTTCCTTAGATGTAAAAGCTTTCCTCATCTCTGTAAGTTAGAATTGTAAATGGAGGCAGTGCTTTTGTGTCCTGACCAATAGCCAGGAAGGATGGAGTTAGACAGAAGGATCAAAGCAAGGACTTGGGTGAGGAGGGGCAGAGTCCAGAGAGCCTAGAACAGCCCCTAAGAAATAACATGCCAGCAGACTAGTAAAGCTTATTGTGAGTGTACTTTATTGTCACCTGTTAATAAGTCTGACTTGACCACAGAGTTCCCTCCCTTTTTAACCTGCGCTTAGTGTTCTTGAAGAGTAGTACTAATGAGCCAGTTTTTCATTCTCTATCTTTGTCTGCCTGCCTGCCTGCCTGCCTGCCTGCCTGCCTGCCTGCCTGCCTGCCTGCCTGCCTGCCTGCCTGCCTGCCTGCCTGCCTGCCTGCCTGCCTGCCTGCCTGCCTATCTATCTATCTATCTATCTATCTATCTATCTATCTATCTATCTATCTATCTATCTATCTATGAAAGTCTTTCGTTGAATCTGGAGCTCACTGTTTGCTAGACTGGCTGAGCAGAAAGTCCTAGGGACCGTCCTGTCTCTATGATCTCTAGAGAATTACAGAGAATCATCATTCTGCCTGGCTTTTAAAGTAGGTGTCGGGATCTGAATTTAGATCCCCATGCTTGTATGGGAGGCCCTTGATTGATTGAATTATGTCTTCAGACTAGGTAGGTAGTAGGTTTTAATGACTAACTGACAGCATCTCTTACAGTTGGTCTAGTGTATAGGAATCTGCTGTAACATGCTATCTTTTTCTTTCAAAATAGATTTAGTCTCCTTGTTAATTTCTGCTCTGAAGATTAGTCTGGATCCTACAGTCGTTCTAAAAGGGCCACAAGCTAGTATATATTTCTTGATCTGGTTTGACCATTATGTTCTATAGCTCTCTTTATGTATACATGTATATCTATGTAGTAATTTGCTAGTGTATAGATTATTTGTAGAATTCTATTCTGTGGAAGTTACTTCAAGTAAATCTTTGCTACTACTTGAATATTTAGGAAAAAAGAAAGTATAACATGATATTTCAAATTTTTCTTTTTTGAATTCTTATTTCCAAAAGTCACACCAAAATTAGGGAAAGTATGGTACAGTTTATAAAAGTAATAATAGAAATAAAGGTTAAGAGATTTCTGAGCTGAGTATAGCTGCTTCCCAGTCTTAGCTACTCTAGAATATCTTCTAACATCAGGAATTGTGGGTAAAACCTGACATTATGTGGTCAAGATAGCTCCACTAGAGCTAAGTCTGTTAAGAAGGCAAGATAAAAGTACACAAGATAAATAGCCATAGGTGGTTTTGCCATCCTTAGTACAGCCCAGCTGTCATTGGGAGATGAGCTGTGAATATGCTACAAAGGTGTAAAAGGATCCAGGCCTCACAGGATTAAAGGGCTAGAAGTATGGTAACATATCTATCCTTTCATTCTATTTGTAAGTTCTGTGCACATGAGAAAAAAGAGTAGGAGCTCAACAGAATTAAGGCAATTAAGGAGACTCGATACCAGGTGCTGCAGCAAGGGATGTAGTGAGTGGGAGTGTTCACTCTGCCTCCTGTGACCTCCATCAGAGCTTCTGGCAGCAGCATCTAGGGGATACAGATCCTTAAATGTGGACCTTAAGGCATTGGAATCTGGGGTGGAATTTGAGAGCACTAAATTTACTCTCCTCAGAAAGTTCTGCCCCAGTGTGAGAACTAGAATCTAGATAAGTGACTTAAACCTCAATATTTCTCTCCTCTAAGAACTTAATATCCACTATAGTGAAGATTAAGTGGTATATCAAGGTAGGTGTCCTTATAGGTGCTTAGCATGCCCACAAAATAAGGTGTCTGTTGTGTAACCCTTGTCTGAAGTAAGCAGCAAATCACATTGAGTAATTTGCTGCTTAAGTCCTATGGAAGCAGTCAAGATCTTCAGAATGTTTTGTCCCTTGTCTCCTTGCTCTTACAGTTAGTTGGGAAGACTCTTTCTCTAATAGGTTCTTTCACTGTAGGAGGGATTATGTAGATTTCACGTGTTTTGTTAAAGTGATTATCACAAATGTATCTTCATTCAGAGGTAAGATGAATTTGATCTGGTAGGCTCGAGGTAATTCTTCTGTCTTTTACAAAACTTTGAGTCAAAAATTTAATTCAATACAGGAAGTTTTGGAGAACATTAAGAAAACTCCTACACATTCATTGTGATTTTGTAAACCCTTGTTGTATGACTTTCCGTGGGAATATGTGACCCAAATGTTTCTTTATCCCCCATAGGGCCAGATCAAAGAAATGATACCATCTAAGTCTGTCTTAGTAAACTAGTGAGTTTTTAAGGAATATTTACAGGAGCATGTATGACCCAAGAGCACCTACATCCAAAAAAGCCTACCCCAACATTGGTGACAGCATGTAAAAGTTGACTTCTGGAGATGCTGCATTATTTTTGAAAAGTTTGACTGCAAGACTGGTGGGGAGAGTCTCTTCTCTGTTTATACAGCCCTGGGGGAGGGATTTTCTGAATCTTGTAACTTTCAGGATCTTTTTTGTTCAAGTGATTATCACAAATGTATTTTCGTTCATAGATATGAGTTTTATAAGTTCATCAACTTCTTAAATCTTATGAGCCTCTCTCCTCCTCCAGTTGTGTGTGGGGGTTCTGTTAGGAAGAAATAGGCTACACAATATCCCTGATATAAACTACAGGAGTGGAATGATAAGTTTGTCAGTGTAGATTTGTCATTTGTACAAAGGTACCACTCTGGTGTAGGTCATTGGTGATGGGAGAGATTTCTATATAGGCACAAGGTGAGTATAAGCAATCTGTGTACTTGGAAGTAAATTTTACTATGTATTTAAAACTACTCTAAAAATAAAGTATATTTATAAAGAGAAGTCCAACCATATTGCTAGCCAGATAAAATCTGTGTGGATGTAGCCAGTATGTTCTGGATTCTCTGTTGACATTCGCGTATATAAATTATTCACAAATTGAACCCGACCCTAACTAATGGAGAGGTTAATCACAGTATCAGTTTGCTTGAGAATTACTCCAGGCTAAGATGCTTTTCTCTTGGCTTCTTACTTTACAGGTCAGGTGACTTCTATTGTCACAGTGCCAGCTATAGCAGTCCTTACTATTCTGAGAACAAGGCTAGGTGAGGCAGATAAGAAACTAGAACTCTCAGCTTTCCTCGTGGTGCCAGGGATAAGCTGCTACCCGGATTTTATTATTTTAAGAAGATGAGCCAGTCTTTGGCTCCACTTGCTCCTACCATAGCAATAATTGCTTCAGATCCTTATAGAGCCATCTTGACTTAGACAGCTCAGGGGTGTCTGAGAATTTGTATGTTCTCATGTTCAACAAGTTCTTACATAGAGGATGGTTGGTTTCTAGTCCACTTCATGGGTACACTGACTGGGTTGGTCTGTTGATAATTAAACACCATTCTACCCTGCTTAGAATCTTGGTTGTGATTTTGAAAACTCTATGTGAATATTTACTTATTCTAGTTGTAAATCTAGGTCATTTGGGTCATCTTGCTGAGCCTTAATAGATGGGGAGGTGCTTAGTCTTACTGCAACTTGATATGCCATGTTTGTTGATACTCATGGGAGCCCTGCCTTTTCCTAACAGAAATAGAGGAGGGTTATATTAGGGGGTTAAGGGGAGTGACTGGGAAGAGAGGAAGGTGGGGAAACTGACTGGGATGCAAAATAAATATATTTTTATAAAAGGTCACTTGGATTTAAATATTGAAAATGCTGAAATTTAAGCATTCATGAATAAATTTGCACATTGCATTTATTCAAAGTCTTAAACTTCATTATTTATATTCAATCTTTCTGGGATTTATAACCATTGGTAGTGTATAACATTCATTTAATTAATAGTTACTAGCAAGTTTAAATTTGATTACTTGAATTCACTAAATTTAAAATGTAAAGTGTGCTTACAAGTTAATGTTCCCAGCACATGCCTTTATGGATTAATATCAATTACATCATTCCACATACAAACGTACTTCTGTGTTTTCCATCTTAATCATGCGATTTTATGCACATATTTGCCAATATTAGAAAAATAGAATGGATTTTAGTTTTTATGTTGTTACTGAAATCTCATACCCCTTTTCAGTTTTACTCATGATGATTTTGTTAGTGTATCTCAGAAGACAGTTTCTGTGTGGTGTTCCAACATGTTGGCCCCAGTGTCAGTGTGGTGTACACTTTCCTCCCTGCAAGTCCTGCTCTCTCATTTCCTTTAGCAGTCCTAATTCAGAAACAGTAGCACTGTGTGAAACTGTACCTCCTGAGAACCTTATGGTGGTTCTCTTGCAGGTAGCAGCAAGCATGGCTATGTAGCTGTTTCTGTTAGATGAAGGTCCTACTTTGTTTGTCATTGTATCCCTGATGCCTGGGGCAGAGTGGGCTATCAGAAATAATCACTAAATGAACAGTGGTGGAAACAAGTAAATTCATGACCCTGGAAATTTCAGAGCTGATACAGGCTTGGGTTTGTCTCTTTTTAGTGGCTTCAATCTCTGAAGTTGTACTTTTGCTTTTTCCCTCATTGGTGTCGGCTCATCCACATCTGTCATAGCATAATTGCCAATAGCCTCAGAACATACTTTCTCTATGTCTTCTTCAAAGACCCATGGCACAAACTGGTGACGTTGGCTTAGTGCCAGACAGAGGGCCATGCCAATACCAGTGCCAAGAAAATATTAGGTTTTTGTATACTGTCCTGGGTAACAGACTAGCTTCACTATAAATGGCTTGGCTGCAGGATGAAGATGTATACTTAGGAAAGTTTGGATGTCAGTAGCAAAATAGGAAAGACGTAGGCATTGCATGAGCAATTTAAAGTGTATAGTTAATTCCACATGTAGAAATTAGGTATTAGGTTATTGACACAGACAAATAATGAAACCACTTTGAGACTTAAGAAGGTCAAATGGTCTCTCTTTCACTTAATCATCACAGCAATTTGCCTACAAGGTGCAAAAATGAAGACCAAGTCTGGATGTCTTTGCAACATAGACGGGTTTGTATAATTTAGTAACCTACTTATTGTCGATCTTGCTAAAAAATTTTTGTCCTGGGGAGATGACTCAGGCACAAGAAACTTAGTTCAATCTCATCATCTGCATAAACAGGTGAGTGTAGTGGTGTGTGCTTATAAACCCAGTGTTGGGGAGGTAGATACAGGAAGATCACTGAGGCCCTCTGGGCTGTTAATCTAGCCTAAATGGTGAATTCCAAGCCAATGAGAAATCCTTCCACAAAGGAGGTGAATGACATTTCTGAGGACTATATCAGAAGTTGTTCTCTAGTCTCCACATATGTTCCGGCACAATAATGAACATGCATGATGTGTGTGCATCACGTGCATGCACATATATAAATACACAAAGATTTAACAGAAAATTTAAATTCTAGTAGATTTTAATAGACTTGTTGAAAGTATAGTATACACACATTTGATGGTCTCAGTTTCTGGGAAAGACTAGTCATGTTCATGTGTGGAATATTGGAACTCAATGTCTGATTTGCTGATGCTTCTATAACAAAATGTAACATGAAGGGCCTGCTTGTTGGGGTATCTGTCCTGCCCAGTACTCCACAGCCAACAAGCCCCAAAGACAATCACAGAAGACTCCATAAGATTATAAACTAATTGGCCCATTAGCTCAGTCTTCTTATTAGCTCTTGTAGCTTATATTAACCCATTATTCTTATCTATGTTAGCCACATGGCTTGGTACCTTTCACAGCAGGGCAGGTCACATGTTACTTCTTCGGTGGCCTGGGTTGGACTGCAGAGGGAGCTTCCTGCTTCCCAGAATACTCGTGTTCTCATCGCCCCGCCAGCCTTTTAAAACGGCGCAGCTTTTTTCCTGCTATGGCTGAAAACCAAAAAGCATGCGCTCAGCTTTTCATCAACACCGTTTAAGTGTTTCATGGCAGGACCTCTTAAAGGAGCTGCAAGGTTTTGCAGCTAAAGCTGAGTCAGAAAGCCTCTCTTAAATGGGAGCACTTGCCTCTAGCGAGCAGAGCCCACCCGAGAGAGTGCTGCTACCAAGAAACCATGTGTAATGCTGTTATTTTGTTCTAGAATTATTTCCCAAGCTGTCTCAGGCTTTATGTGGATGCAGTTGTCCACGTGGGTGCCATTTTGTAACATGAGGGGCCTGCTCGTTGGGGTTTCTGTCCCACCTGATACCCCACAGCCGTCAAGTCTCAGAGAAAATCACATAGAGATTTCCATAAGTTATAAAACTGATTGGCCCATTAGCTCAGGCTTCTTTTTAGCTCTTGTAGCTTATATTAACCCATTGTTATTATCTATGTTAGCCACATGGCTCGGTACCTTTCACAGCGGGGCAGGTCACATGTTGCTTCTTGGTGGTCACTGACTGGATACTAAAAAACCAGGAAGGAGAAGTCTGAGAGGACTAGGTAATCTAATTAGGGCATCTTCCAGGTACAAATGGTCTAACTTCCCGCTATATTGGCTTATGTAGAAAGGTGGCAGATACTCTCTGGCAGGCCTTCTATTAGGATTTCACTTATGGACTGTGAATGAACGCTATTCCCCATAAACTCAGATATTTGAACTTAGTCCCCAGTCATGGCAATTTGTTGAGAGGTTTAGTTTTGACTTTGCCACTAGAGACAGGATTTGAGTCTCTAGTCAAAGTCTTATTCCACACTTCCAGTTTGCACTCTCTCCTCTGTGCTTGTAGTTGAGGATGTGAATTCTCAGCTCTCTGTTCTGGCCATTATGCCTTCCTGCCATGCCTATCTGCTGCCATGCTTCACTGCCATGATAGACTTTTAACCTTCTGAAATAATAAGCCAAAATAACCTCTTCATTCTCTAAGTGTCTTAGGTCATGGCATTTTATTACAGCAACAGAAAAGTAACCAATACAGAAGTAATTAACACAGAATACTCTCATAACATCTCTCTCTCTTAAAGTTCCTGCTTTCTGATATCATGGAAACATTTCAAAGTTTGGTTTCTCTGAGGATGCAAACATTGAGAACATGACTGGCATCCTATTTGTTCACAGTTAGGAAACATTGTAGGTGGAAATCTCACATATCTCCTTCAGTCCATAATGTGGGATAGCATGGGGATTACCACATTGGGTTTTATCAAATGGAAAGAGTCTTGGTAATAATAGTTATTAGATGTCTGACTATCTCTGCTTATTATGAGAAGTATTGTAAAGATGGAGGGGCAGTAGCAAGAGACTACTTAGAAGCTGGGAGATAATAGAGATCAAACTTCTAAGGAAAGCCAGTGAGGGATGTTCTTTGAGTGGGTGGCAGGGTGCTGACTAGTCCTATGGTGAGTCTGTACTTAACATCACTTGTGAGCCAGTGTGTTTCAGTAAGTGAATAAGTATGTTGCTTTAACTAAAAAGTTAGAGTATCTTCATAAAAATTGTCAGAAAATGAAATGCATGGAAAGGAAAGAAGAATGCTTGAGACTACATCACTTTATGTTGCTTAAACACACTTGTTTCCCATGTCTGTTTTCTTTCTTGCATATGATGGAAAGGCTCAGTACTGCTCACCTACCAATGATCCAATCTAATCTAATGCTACACACTGCCGTTCCTGTGACAGGGAGGCCAGAGAGCAGAGCAGGAACTAGATCTCCAGTCTTACCAGAATTTTCAGAATGACTTCTCTGTTTGTTTGTGAGCTTGGAAATGGAAGTCACTCTACTTGATTAGGTGGTCTGAAATGCCTGCCCTGTCCCCAAATTGAGCAGTCTACTTTGGCACCATTTCTTTATAGTAAAGTGAAATTCAGCTCCCCTGTGGCCTTTCATTCTGTGTTTAGTTTTTAACTAGTGATGAATGTTTACCAAAGTATGTGAAGGCAGTGAGATTTCATTATGAAACCATTGCAGGCTTATTCCTGGGAGGAGGCTTGTCGAATTACTTCAGGGCTAAGTGTTTATGTTTAGATGCCTTAGACATCTTTTAAAGCTACTTTCACATACCAGAAATCAGCCTGTGTTTGAAAAATCACTTTTGAAGTACCTAGGAGAAGGATATGATTCTGCTGAGAAAATAATAACCATGTATTAAAAATGCCAGACAAAAATGATGCCAAACATTTTACATTTCCTATTCTTTTATCCTTTTATAGTTATTTTGGCATTAAAATTTTAAAAGATTTTGTGACAATTTTGATTATGGACAAATTACTATTACAACTAAGCTTCATTCATCACACTTTAAATAACTAATTGCATTATATTATTTGTTAAAACTTCCTGAGGCATTTTGCATAGTTACCTAATTAATGTTTATTGCTTTGCCAGAAATCAACTTTTTTTTTCATTCAGAAATCAGAAATGAAACATTCCCTTTTATTAAATTTTTTTATGTGCCTTTTAATTTGTGAGACTATTAATATGATCAACTTGTATCTTTTGGGATAGTTCCTGTTTAATAGTGATGATCTGGTTAATCATAAAATATATCAACTGATTTTCTTGGAAGTTACTATTTGCTTGTCTGTTTGGTGGGAACTCTTGAGACCCTAATATAGGAAAAACAAAACAAAACAAAACAAAACAAACAAAAACCAATCAAACAGTATTTTTTTGTTTTATGAAAAGAAGTTAAAACCCTTTTTTGTTTTGAAATGAGGTCATTCCAGGCACTTAGACTCTTACCTCTTTTTTCTTTTTCTTTTTTTTTTAAACTTAGATTCAACCATTTTCATAGTTGGAAGTAAAAAGTTCTACACAAGCTACAAAATAAAAATTGAAAGTGTAGATTCCGTAGTATCAGAACTAGCAGGATAAAGGATACCAAGTGGAAGTGTATGAGAGCTCTCCCAACCTGGGTCCAGACTCCTGGATGCCAGTCAAGAATCTCAGCCCTGCAGGAGCACAAAAGGAAAAAGCTAGCAATAGAATAAGGGTGGGATCAGGGAGTCACAGAAATAAAGCAGAAGGGAATTACCCTGTTTTCAAAGGTCCTAGGAAGTGAGGCACTGCCTGGAGGATACTTGGATGGATACATGGTGGACTTCATGAATGGTCTGAAGCTGATAGCCTCTGAATTTCAGGACCCTGGTACATGTTAACAGATGTTACTATGTAGGGCTACTGTAATGAAATGGCATTGTATTGTATTCATGGGTTTCTGTAGACAGTCTTTTCTGACTAGGATATTTAAGTGCAATAGAACTCAAGGAAATAATGTAACTTATGAGTGTCAACAGGCTTCTGTGGCAGGGACTAACATGGATCACTAAGAGCAAATAAGACCTATAGAACCACCTGACCACTATGCTGTTCTAATATTCTTGTAACACATGCTTTAAGTATGGTGTAAGCATTATTAGGTGACACTGCCTCATTAGTTCTGTTTTCTAATTGTTAGGACATGTCGCAGTTTCTCTACAGCCCACACCTGACTTTGTGTATTGCTGAGCGTGCACACTTTTAAAACACTTTCTGCAGGTGGTGGCAGTGGAGGTGGTGGTGGCAGTGGTTGTGTGGTGGTTCTTCTACATTGCTTACTTAGGTATAAGGTCTGGAGGTAGCTGGGTGGAAAATTCTGTTAACTTTCAATGTTTTATAAATTCATTTTTTGTACAAGATTTCATTTTTCTTATAAGTCTTAGCTAAGTCATTTTATTTATAGTTTTATGAACTATCTGCGAATGAATCTACCAGTTAGAATCATGAATTAATACTTTGTTTTTATTTATTTTCAGAAGGAGTACTATAAATTGCATGATAGTGAATCTTGATGATGGTGGCCATTTATGTGTTTTCTGTTTTGTTTTTTTCCCCCCTTGGTTAAGTTTAACAATTTTTACTGTCAAGATGTGGGAACAGAATAGTTTATAGGATTCATGGTTAAAGGGATGTTAATTTTGCTTCTTTGTTAGAATGGTAGGTTAAAACCTGTGCACAGGGACCTGTCCCTTCTGAGCTCAGAGTTATGAAATAGAAACTTGCATCTCCAAAGAACAAACGTAGGACAAAACTAGTCTTCTCAGAACCCATCTTTGAGGGTGAGGGTGGCATTCAAGGAGATCTTCAGGTTAGTTGCTAGTATATTCTGAACTTTCAATTTACAAAGTTTATTTTTCTTGTATGCTGTTATTTGTCCAGTACCTGTTTTCCTGTCATTAGTTCCTCAGTTTTTTTTTGATGAAAATCTAACCACAGTTTCTAATATTAGTGTCTAACCAGATACTAAGGTACATTGTTCCAGTTTACATAAAGACTCGGATACCTGTGCTTATGAGATCTAGACTAGGACTCTTAGATGTCGATACTTTTAGCAGTGTGTCTTGTCAGTAGTTGACCCGTGTCTGTAGGAACACAAGGTGCTGTTATGGTGTGTGTGTGTGTAAGGATGTATAAATGATGAATGTTTTCCTCTGTCTTCTTAGTTTTATGAAAACTCAAAAATGGGTATAGTGACCCATATCTGTCACCCTCTAATTTTATAAATGCTATGCCAGGAGGATTACCTTGAATTTGAGCCCAACCTAGGCTACATAGGAAGTTTTAGGCCAGCCAGGGTTTCAGAGCAAGACCATGTCCATAGAAAAAAACAAAGGGAGTTTGCAGGCTTACAAAGAATTAATCAATATAAAACAGTATGAATATTCATTTATACTTAGAAATTGATTTTTACAATCTTTTTAACTTTCAAATTCAGTTTGAATTAATAAGATGACAGTGACACCAGAACAAAGCAGAAAAACAAAAGAAAGCACAGGTATTTATTTGTGGATTGCATTTTTAAACTTTCAATCCCAGGTACGTGAAGAAGGCAACCTTTTACATACAGAAAATGTGAAATAGCTCATTAAGTGTATTTGTTCTACATTTTAGATATTTGGGTTATGCCAATGTGTCCTACATCATAGGGATTGCACTTTGACCACCTTGTCTAAAGCTAGGATTACTGTAGTGGACACTCACTGTCAAGTCACCAATATAGGGAATACCTGCAGGGGATCAACTGTAAAAATAACAGAAGATGCTTGCCTTATTTTATTGCAGCACAGAGGTTAAAGGTGGGTTTAATTTGTTTTTACAACTTGAAAACACTAAGGCTGCAGATATAGCTTAGTAGGTAGATGACTTTTCTTGCAAGCTTTAGGCTCTGGGTTTGATTTCTAATGAACATTACATAATTGATTAAATCCTTATTACATCTAAGATTTATTTTAGACATTTTATGTATGTGTGAGTGTTTTACTTGCATCCATGCGCATGCCCAGTACCTTTGGAGGTCAGAAGATTGCATTGGAACCCTTGTGAACGAGAATTATGGATAGTGATGAGTCACCATGTGGGTGCTAGGAATCAAATTTGGGTCTGCCACAAAAGCAATAGGAACTCTTAACTTCTGATTCATGATTGTCTCCAGACCCATTAGACTTACTAATGTTTAAATCAACTGTGTGTCAGCACCTCTATTTCTGTTTTCAGCCCCAATTTGATATTCCCTGCAAGGAGATTTAAAATGGTGACATGACTGTGTTGAAGTGACAGAACTTGAGTAGGTCTAATGCTTTGCAGAAAACAACTTGTCTGGTAGGAATCTGGGTAAGATTTACAATTCAGTAAATCCTTTTCCAAGTCTGCTTCTCAAAAGGATCCGTAATGATAAATATCCATGAAATAGGCAAATTAAGAACCTGAAAGAAGTTTCCTAAGTAAATGCCTTGCTGTTTTGTTCTTTTCTGTGCTTAACAAGCTTTGTAGGACAACAGAGTAATAATACATTTTGACTGGCTACTTTAAACTGAATCTAATACTGTCTTACAGAACTCTTGTTAAATCTGGTAGCCTCTCATTGCCAGATGCATTTGAAAGTAGTTTAGTAGCTAGTGAGGATACAGTTAAATGTTAGTAAGTGGAACCTCACTTTCACACATTCACTCAGAGTATGGGAATACTCTGAGGCCTTGAATTTCTATATGACCAATGTGGCACTACTGTGATTGTAAACATTTAGAAAAATGATTTTTCTATTGATGGAGCACTGGCGTCTATTGCTCTTTACTGCCCCCTGGTGGTTAATATAGGACTAACTTCTGTGGGTTGTCTATTGGGTCTATTACCTCCCCCAGTACTAGATTTCAGTAATTGTGTGTGTGTGTGTGTGTGTGTGTGTAAATATAGTAAGAAGGTTTTAAGTGGTCTTAAACATCTTGACTGTATCAAGTTTATGTGAAAATATGTCCAGAAGGCAATTAGACTTAACTATGCTAAAAGTTAATGTTGAGAAGAAAATAGTAGATTTTTGATAAAGCAGATTTAAAGAATAGTGGCATGTCCTGTGCCAGGTGACTGAAGACCATTTGCCACAATTCTGTGCAGTATAGATGATCTGAATATGGTCATTGGCTCATTTTAAATTCTAATGACCATTACCAACTTCATGAGACTTTTGGAGTTATAGAAAAAGAGAAGATATTAAATTAAGGAACTTTCCAGATACATTGGTCAGAACTTGAGGTAGGTGGGCTACCTCAAATTGGGGAAATGAGATACTATCTCATTCTTTGCTTTTATGTTACTGAAAAGCTAGTGGTCTAATAAATTAATATATTCCAAAATATTTTACCTAATAGTCACAAGCTGTTAGGTCAGACACAGAAGTGGGCAATGAGTGACACTAAGTGATAGATATAGCCCTAGATAATTTGGCTTTGGGATTTGCAACATTAATAACTCTCCCCGGTTAATCAGCTTTGTATAATCTTTAATGTATCTGTACTTTTTCGCTGAAAATCTTAATTTTTGTCTGTGCTAAAATACAAGAGTTTTTTTTTAATCTACTTTATCCTTGATTAAGCAGTTCTACTGTTTAAAATGCCAAGTATCACTTAGTTTTCACACCATGATGATTTTACTACAGTATATTTCCAAGCTTCCCTGGCACAACTGTATAACAGAATACAGGTTCTGTGAACTAGTGGAATAATCTGAAAGAGAGGAATGGCTTTGTTTATCCATATGTGGGATGAGCACCTGCAGTTTAGGACGCATATTATGTTAAAGGAAAAAAATTTAATGAAATTAGTGATCTTTATAATATAAAACCATACTAACCCTTGTGAGACTCTAGGACACAGTGAGCAGGTTAAGATACAAATCTGACTTCATTTTTATGCCATAAAACCCAGTTTTTCTTTTCTTTAAATAATCATCTATAACATTGAGGTTCCTGTGATTTATGCATTTGTTGAATGAAGCTTCTGTTGTAATAATGGTAACTATAGCACCTAGAACCAAGATAAGGGTTCAGTAAGATTTGCTATTGTTAATGTTTTAAAGATTCCCACAAAAACATGACAGGGTTGTAAACTTGTGGGATGTGAATTTGTCTCAGTGTTATTTGCCTTTAGCTGATTTCTAAGCCTGAAGTAAAATTGTGAATTTATAGGCTACTCCCTCAGGTATCAAGTAATATATTTAATTGTCATTTATAAAACTTTCTATTGAAAAGCCTTCATCCTTACTCTAATTGTTCTTTGTTTTACATCTCAGTACATTCTTAAATTGTATTACTTAGATTACTGATGGGGCAGAGATAATGCAAGTCTTTTGCTCATCAACTTAGTGACATCTGATGACAGTTTATTGTCACCAAGAGGCATATTGGATCCTCCTTACAATGTACTATCTATGTCTCTCTCCATCCCCACCACCATGCACAGTTCCTTCATCCAGGAAGAGACTTTGATATAAGGATTTTGTCAGGAACCCTGGATTCGAGAGCCCATAGTACTTAATCATCTCAGGATTCTCCACAGCTCTTATTACTATGATTGCATCCAGTTAGTGCAAAGTCAATGTCAATGTTATTCCAATCATTAGAAGCCTACTTGCATATAGACAGTCTTGACTGACTGCATTCCTGTTAACTATGACCCATTATCTTAGTTTGAGTTTCTATTGCTATGAAGAGACACCATGACCTTAGCAGCTCATAAGAAAAACATTTAATGGGGTGACTTGCTTGCAGTTTCAGAGGATCAATCCATTACCATCATTATGGGAGTATGGTGGTGTGCAGGCAGACATGGTGCCGGAGAAGTAGCTGAGAGTCCATATATCTTGCAAGCAACAGGAAATGGCCTGAAACACTGGGCAGTATCTTGAGCGTAGGAACCCCCAAAGCCTGCCCCCCACAGGGACACACTTCCTCTAACATGGCTATACCCAGTCCAACAAAGCCACACTTCCCAATAGTGTCATTCTCTTTGATCTTATGGGGGCCAGCTACATCCAAACTGCCACACCCAATTATGAGAGTAACATGGCCAAGGCACCTCTTCAAAATATCAGGCTACGAGGTTAGGAGGAGAAGGTGATAGAGAGCTGGGGAACTCAGGCTGTTAATGGTTGAGAAAGGCTCAATGGACAGTCCTTCCCTAGAGCTGTCACAGGGTTCATGGAGAATCGGGTGGGCCTGGGTCTTCCATTCTGAATGTTTCTGTTCAGTTGTTCTTCCACCCAAAGAAGTGTTAGGTAACATCACTTCATAGCCTAGATTTCTGAGTTTGGAATGAGATCACACCTGCAAACTTGAATGCATGGAGTCACTGAGTCATCCAGCACGTATGAAGCAAGTTGCATTTGGCTTGCACCTGCAAGGCCAGCTCTTGCCCATAATATACACTGTGAGTAGATACTTATCCCCTATTGCATATTATAAGTCCGGCAGTGTAAGAAGCTCATGGAAGCACCTCAACAAATTTTGACAGCTTCATGTGTTTGTTGTTGATTTTTAGGACTCAGATCTTAATTTCATGATTATCATTTGTCTCCCCTGTAAGAAAAAAGTTTCATCATTTAACTAAAATACTATTAGTGTGTGTGGAAATGCCTGGCTTGTGGAAAATGCTTAGTGTTTGCACAAACTCCAGTTTCCTCTTGATTCCCATTAGGTAAAGTACAATCTGTGAGTACTTCTAGAAAAGTTACTGAGTCAACTACACACTCATTCTTTCATTCCTGGTTCTATGATAAACCAGCATGCATGTTTTTCCAGGAAACACTATGAGTTGTCCTTTGTTATACTTGAATTTTCACAGTGACTCTCTCTTATAGAAGGTTGGGTATCCAGTTTTCTGGAAGGAGAGGTTGAAGACAGAACTTATTTATTCTACAGAAAGCATTCCCAGGCCAACAAAGAACAACACTCATCACAGGCATAGTGCTCCCTAGTATCTGTCCTATTGAGACTATAGCCATACAGCATTTGACCTTGAGTGTTGGACAATTGAATCTGAGCATGATTGTTGAAACTGAATGACAGTTTTGAGTGATATGTAATGCATATCTTATGCCTTCAGTTAATAGTCTATATTCTTCCAGCTCACCCTCTCCATTGCTTTTCCTTTTTCCAAGAAGGTGCTTGCAGAATAAACTTGTGCAATCTCATGAGTTAGTGAATCCCAAACACCTGTGTATTTTGCCTCTCTTGGCCTTTCTAAATGACTACAAGGTATGTAGGGTGTATGTAAATGGCTCTTCCTGAACACCTGGAAATCGAGACCACCACAGAACAAGCTGTGAGACATTTCCTTTTGACTATTGCCTAAAGCAAATGGAATTAATTTCAAGTGTGATCTCATTATGCACCACATGTCACTGTCAGTGGCTTGTCTGCCCACT
Organism: Myodes glareolus; assembly: GCF_982192425.1. Classification (NCBI taxonomy): domain Eukaryota; kingdom Metazoa; phylum Chordata; class Mammalia; order Rodentia; family Cricetidae; genus Myodes; species Myodes glareolus. The sequence goes on from NC_142039.1 coordinate 29,156,423, forward strand.
AAGTAGATGAAGGATAAACCCTGTACCTGACCCTCAGCTAGCTCCTGTGAGTGGCCTCTTCTGTAAAGAGCTTAAAGGCTCATAGAAAATTAAAATGCGTACATACAAATAGTAACAGCACGGTAATGTTGTTCATTTATTGAGTGATTATTACATGCCAGATGCTATGTTAAATAGTTCTCTGTTAGGTAAATGCTGCTGGGTTATCCTTTTAGTTATTAGAAAATGGAAGTTTAGGGCCATTAATTCTGAGAAAAAAAAAGCACCAGAATGGAAGCAAGAGGAGATGCAGGTACCAAGTAGGTAGAGGGGTGCTACTAAGACTGCAGATGTAGCTACTGAGTGATGGTGTTTTGACAACCCTCAAGTGGGGCTGGACTGCAGTGGCAGTGAAGATTGTGTGGTCAGAGGCGGTTTATGGGCTTTGGAGAAATGTGGAATCTGTCATGGACAGTGGATATTCTCAGAAGCAGTGGCACAGGATGACTGAGGGAAGGAAGGGAATGAGTGAGAATACCTAGTAGGGACGGTTCCCATTGGGGAGAAGGTACTGAGAAGAACTAAACCTGGGGAGTTGTGATGGGTAAGTTGACTGGTTGTGTGATGAGTAGAAAGAAATCAGACCGTGGAAAGTCAGGTTAAGAGGAGCAAGGCAATACACCCAGAAAAACACTGGAGACTAGGTTCCAGGTCTTCATACAGTGACCCTAAAATGGCAGTGCCTGTGATGGGATGATTGGAAGATGCCACTTTTAAAATATGAGCTTGGGATGAGGATCAAGCTCAGTGGCTGAATGCTTACTCAGCTTAGACAAAGGTATGGGTGTGAACCCCAGCACCACTGCAAGAAAAGAAAGAAAGAAGGACATAAAATGTTAGTTTGTCATTTCAACTCAAGCCTCATATTTATGGTCAGAAAGCATTTTGAGGAAACAGAGGCATTGATTCATGCGTCAAGTGCATATGGGTCAGCACCAGTGGTCATTGACATTGGCGTCAGCCATATAGGAAAGAAAATAAATTTGTTCTGCTTCCTCTTTGGGAATGGCAGGGTGGGAGGAAAAAAATGTTAAGTTTTAAATGTCCATATTGGGAGTTAATGGCATAAAAGACTATACTATTGTAATATAAAATTGCTTGAGCTATTGCTGTCATTGATCAGTAACCGCAATTCTGGAGAGCTGTGAGAAGTGTTAAGGAAGGAAATGGTAGTGACAGTTTTGGGCTGTTCTGTGGTATTGATGGTCTCAGATACTTCAAATTAGCCACTTCTTTTGCATGGATCTAGGCTCTGTCAAGCCTGCAGTATTTGTTTGATTCAGGTCAATAAAATCAGTCTCTGAGTTGCAGGTTTATTATTCTAAGCATCAAGTTTCTTTTAAGAATAATACTTAACACTTATTTATTGTGTGTATACACATGCCACAGTGCATGTGTTGAAGTCAGAGGGTAATTTGAAGTCAATTCCTTCTTAAAATGTGGGCCCTGGAAATATAATTCAAATCACAAAACTTGGCAGCAAGTGACTTTACCTGCTGAGCCATTTCTGTTAAATTTCTTTGTAGTTATTTGAGTAACTTTATGAACATTAGCAGCTTAGGACACTTCATCAGCATCTCATTTAAAATTTGTTCAATCTAAGTGAACAAAAACTTTGTCTGTGCCCCTGACTTACGTTGGCTGGTGATTGTTTCTTATTGGGAGATACATTTGTTCAGAGTTTTGCTGGTAGAACAGAATGTGGAGGCTTGGTAAAAGCTCTATACTCTAGTGTTTGATTCTGTGCACTAAAACAAATGCATATGTACTAATGTGTATGTATTTTTTTTAAAGAGGAAAGGTATTTTTTTGGTGGATATGTGAAGATTTTAAAAGTTCTTGAGAGAACACAAATCCTGGAGATGTCCAGAAACAGTCCTGAAGTCACAGTGCCATAACTGCTTGTATTTCTAATTGTATATGGATATGGCGCTATAGCTGGCAGGAAGCTTGTTTGATGAATGTAATACAAGAATTATATGTAGCTCATTTCCTTCAGGTTCTGTTCCTAGGATAGTACTTTGATTGTGATATTTAGTCACAGCTTCCATTGCCTAGGAGCCATAGCTTAGCTTCATGTTTCTGCCTTCCTGGTACATGTAAGTCAGTGGAAGAGCAGAAGATGCCCTGGGTATGAAACAGAAAAAAATAGTACTGATATAAGCTTTCATGAGAGAGATGCTTTTGAATTCCACAGGACTGGTATGCCCAAGCTAGTTAAGGTTTGAGGGTACTTTATGTATCAGAGGCTGGATACATATAGATGGAGGCAGTCAGGTGCCTCCTGGGCTAAGACCTAGCTTAATGTTTCACTAAGTCCTGTGGCACAGAAGAGTGTAAGCATGTGCTCATGAGTACTAGGTGATTTTCTCTTCTGAGGCATATTATCATATTGGATCTTCTGTGTCAAATTTAAGAGTAAATTTGCATTGTGGACCTGATTGGCAATAGCCATTGGTGAGTAGACCCAGAAAACACAAGCTACTGTACTTTGGATCACAGCCACTTGTAAGACTTGAGCTTTCTGGATCCTTGTGAATGGTGGATGCTGCTAGACCCTAGGGAAGGAGTCATGATTTTCAGGGTATAAACCTAAGAGTTTTATAACAGGGTATATACCTGTTGAGGCCACATCCCCATCCTGTACTGTGCTGGTCTTCAGATAAATGCAGGAGAAGGAAAGAGAGGAACTCAGTGTTTTTTTTTTTTTTTTATCAAAGTTATATGCCTGGCATGAATGCCACAAGGGTGATGGGTTTGTTTTGGTGTCCATTTTCAGAAGTATCACTTAATTATACAGTGGAGCAGAACAATTCTCATCATGGTGAGTAGGAATCAAAGAAATGGTAAAACATGAAGAGACCAGTGAAAAATGTAGCCCAGAGGACCCATTTTCAATTACCTGCTTCCAACTATGCTCTACCTCTTTCTTACCTTTCTTCATATCCAAATAATACTTTTTATTATGAATCCATCCAGATTAACTAACTCAATTGAATTCTTCTTGTCTTTTACTTATGATCAGACTTATATCCTGGATTCTGGGGAGGAAGACCGTGGAAGCTAAGTGCCCTTTTCGTTACATCAATGGTACCTTCACCACTAGTTTACGATCACATTTGCTTGGCTTCTTAAACACTAACTTGTTACCTTTCATACTGTAATTTGACAAAATTAAAAGTTTCTTATTATAGGATATAACACTTAAACATCAAATGGACATTTACCCAACTAATTTCCAGGCATATTCACAATAACTTTAATATAAAAATTTGTAGGAATGTTATTCAGAAAAGCCCCAAACTAACCAACATGGATGAATGGATTAAAAAAAAAACTGCTACATCCATATAGCACAATACTATTTAACTCTAAGAATGAATGGACTTTCTGACAAGTTCAGAGATGAAAGAAGCAACTCTGAATAGACTGCATATGTTGTGCAGTTTTGACATTCTAACAAGGGTAAAAATGCTTCCATTCTTAAAAATGGTCTTTACTATGACGTCTATATATGTTGTATTATGATCCTCAAGCATGGTTATATATGAGGAAAAACAGTTGAGACTGTTGAGGATAAACATAGAAGAAACCTAAGCTGTCAAAATGAGGCAAATTAGTGGCAGTTTTCTATTTGTAACATGGCTTCTGGGATAAGTTAACATTAAGTTCAGAGTTAGAACAATTGTATGCATTAATATGTCTGTGTGTTTATGCCGTGTGTGTGTAAAAGCAAGAGCTCACAGAGTCTCCTTGAGCTGGTTATGAGATACCTAATGTGGGTTCTGGGAATTCAGTTTGAATCCTCTGGGAGAACAGCAAACACTCTTAATCATTTAGCTACCTTTTAGCCCCAAATTATGTCTTTTGAAGAATCGTGGGGGTAATGCTGCTCATTCAAATATTACTTTAACTAGTGAGTAAGATTAAAATTCATAGTTTTTGGTGTTGCACTGTGTTTTTGTGGTTTCTTTGGGTTTTTTTTGTTTTGTTTGTGTTGTTTTGTCTTTCCTGTAATGGAAATATGTGGCCTCAATAAATGTTGCTTTAAATACAAATGTTTTCATATATGTGGTAGAGATTCTTTATTAAGAAGCAACGAATCAGAGTCTAGGTAAAAGTGACTTCAATCCCAGCATTCTGCAGACAGAGACAGGTGGATTTCAATGAGTTTGAGGCCTGCCTAGTCTACATAGTGAGCTCCAAGTCAGCTAGAACCATGCCTAGCTCAAAACAAAACCTGTGTCAAAACAAAAACATCTCCGCAGCAAGTTTGACATGGTAATGTACACTATAATCCTAGCAATCCCACTTGGAAAGTGGAAGCAGGAAGGTCAGACATTCGCTATTGTCCTTGGTTATGTACCTAGGCCAGTATGAACTATTTGAGAGCCTGTCACTCCTTCCCTCAAATATAAGTTCACAATGGAGCAAATATTTCTTGTAACTCTTAATATAGTATTTCAAACAGTATGTTTTACTATCTACCTTTTGAATGAAATATATAACTAATCATTGCCTCTTGAAAAAGCCTGGGAATATATTTAGAAAGGATGTTTCCAAAGCTGAAATTCATACTATCACAGTTATTACTTTTTAATTGGGTAGTGAATCCATCAAAATTTAATCAAGTATATATTTTGTGCCAGGAATCGTCCATCTGTTTTATTCCCAATAGTAAAAGCTATTTTTGTTTTTGGGATTGACTTTGAGCACAGGGGATGCCTCAGTGTGTGTGTGCTGAGGAATTTTCTGTAGCTCTCTGGTTTTATAAAAAGTCACAGTTGTACAGACTTCCTGCCATCATGTGAGCCTGTTAGATGTATCTTCTGGTATGTTATTAACCACCCCTAGAAAAATGTCCCCAAACCCCATAACTGTAAATCTTTTCAAGATTAAACCAATATTTTAAAAATACACAATTATTAAGAAAAAGGGTACATTCCGTATTTAAAAAACCTATACATGAGAGAGCTTATGGAAAAAGGCATTTTGTATATCTTCCCTTTATGAGCTGTTTGCTTAGGAAAATCACTGGAGTCTTTAACTTAGCATCATTCTGTTTTATTTTTACCCGTAAAAAGGTTTTGAAACATAAAGTATGACAATTTTTTAGCATGTGAAGTGGTATTGTCAGTCAGTGTCTGTACCCTTTTCTGTCTTCTACTGATTGACAGGTCCATAGTATAACTATGGATGTTTGTTGAATGAATGAATAAACTCAGGGCTATTTCTATGGCATTTGGATATTTTTATGTAAAATAAGCATGAGAACAGAATTTCTTAGAGAAAGGCCAGGTTAAAGCAGCAGATACCTTTTGTGTAACTGTTAATTTTGGATATGCAAGTTGCAGTCATTTCCTCTTGTCATACTCTTAGATTTCTCAAAGGTCAGCACTATTCTCTGGTATGGTGCTTGATAACTTGTGCTGGAGGAACTGAAAGCTGTGGTGACTGTGTGCCTTAAGGGAGGGAGGCCAGGACAAGGAGCTCATCTGTTTTCTCCTTTAGATGGGGAAAAAAAACCCTCAGTGTTGTAACTCTACCTCAGCCTTCTCATCTGTCATGGGCTGCTTGAATTTTGTATTTTACTTCCAAATGTAATGATAATCCCTGGAGAAATTTCGTTTGTACTTGTACAGTGGTAGGTTGACTACCAAAGTGCATCTTCCATCTGCTGTGTCCCAGAAAACTTGTCTGGGTTGTTGTTGTAAAATAACAGTCATAGTGAACACCTACCTTGCCACAAACTGGCAGTTGATTTGCATGAGAAGACTGAAGTTCAAGTTTGTCAAGGATAAGCATTTGAGAGATATAAAAGGTTTAGTTATTCTCAGCATCAAATATAGTTTGCAGGTGGAATGTAAGTGCTTCTGCTTCTCTCTATTGAGAGAGCTTTTTCTGATACTGAGAAATTTCAACATCTTGTCTCATGAAGTTGGACAGAAGAGCAACAGCTGTCATATGAAATGATCATGTGCTGGAGGGACAGCAGAGTAGATAGTATGTTCAATAGGAATTGGTTTTTGTTTTTTTAATGGAGACAAACTTTTGAACATACTGACTTTAAGGAAAAACCATGAGGGAAACATAAATACTATGCATTTTGAATCTTCATAATCCATATGGATATGTTTGCTCTTTTGTTGTTGTTTCAAATAAATGCATCTTCCATTAAGAAAAAGTAATAAAACAAGCATAAGTTTATCCCTTCATACTATCTTACATTCCACCTGTGAGTGGGCTTGAACATGATTGGTTTAAGTCAAATGCTCACCACACTGTAGAATAGTTAAAAGATGTTTACCCCCTTTTATAATGTTCTTTTTTGTGGTTAAGTTTCCCAGTTTCCCATCATCTTTTGATCTCTGTGTTGTGTCAAGTTGTGGTTTTCTACAATGGTCTTCATTTACTGTAAAAAGAAGCTTCTTTGATGAGGTATGAGAGCTACATTTTAGAATTTTGTTAGGTATTAGGCTGGACTAGTTAAGTGGCAGTAGTAGGTTCCTTTTGAAAAAAAAATAAGACTTATTTTTATTTTATATATATGAATGTTTTGCCTGCATTTGTATCTGTGTACCAGGTGTTTTCTTGGTTCCCACAGAGGTCAGAAGAGGGTGTCAGATTCTCTGGGACTAGAGTTCCATATGATTGTGAGCCATCATGTGGGTGCTGAGAATCCAACCCGAGGTCTCTACAAGAACAAGTACTCTTAACCACTGATCCATCTCTCCAGGCCTGTAGATTCTCTTTTTTGATTAAAGAACGTATATCCAAATCTCTGTAAATATTAAAAAAGTGATGCTTGTATAGAATTTTGAGCAAGTTACTTAAGTAGTTTTTCATAAAGTTGTCACTTAAAATACTTATGGACTGACAAGCCAAATGGTCACTGGATGTCTCATGGACCTTGTTTAGAGCCCCTCTTATCAGGGATTGGGAGATAGTCAGTGGATAAAGGCTTACTGTGTAAGCATGGCAGCTTGCCTGTAATTCTAGGGCTAAGGCGGTAATGATGGGATTCTCAGAGCAAGCTGCTTAGTTAGACTAACTGAGTCTGAGAGCTGTATGTATATAATGTCAAAAACTATTGATGAAGACACCAGTGTTAACCTCTGGCCTCCACATGTTTGCATGTGTGCACACATAAGCACACACAAACACTCATACACACATGTTCATACAATACACACACACAATAAGTAAAAGAAAAAAATGAATGAAAGAGCCTCTCTTGTTCTAACTTTTTAAGGAACCTTAAGCATCAGTACTATTGGTACAGCAACTGTCCAAATTACTACAAATTCAGCTGACTATTTGGTAACCTCACCACCTCAATGGCATTTTAAAATAGCTTTATTGGAATTCTTACCCTTAAGATCTTTAGGGATTTGTGTCGAGTTACTTCTCAGTCATATAGAAGTTTATCTTCAAGTCTCCCACCCAGTAACTGTACTTCTACAGATCTTTCTGTTTCACAGGTACCTGTTCTTTTGTTGACAATGGAGTACAGGCTGCTTCCCTAAAGTACGTCTTGTAACTGGAGTTTTAGACCTGTCAAAGAGAAATGTAGAAGACCTACAAAAGAATAAACATAAAGAGTTAGTAAACATGTAAGTGGTTTGAGACCTGACTGGCTAACGTACATAGTAGCACATTTAAAATACATTTTATTTCAGTTTATGTCATTAGCTAAGTGTTGGGGAGAGCCTTATGGTAGTTCACTTATATACACACAGAAATTTCATGTCCTGTTCACCTGTAATGCCCGAGAATGTCTTTCATTCCCTCTGCATATTTGAGTGAGCTTTGGTATTTTTCTCATTTTAGCACAGGTGTTAATGTCCTCTGTTTCCTTATCTTAAAATGTCTTTAAGAAAGGTAAGTTTCTGAGTTTTCATTGGGAATATGGTGTGAGTATGAGAATTTTGTGATAAATAGACTAGTATAGGTAATAGTAAAGGGAAGATGTGGTAAGTTATGATTTGATATGACTAATACCTAAGAAAGTAGAGGGGTAGGCTCAGATGGGGCTTGTGATGCTCTGATGAAGAGATCCATTTCACAACAGTGAGATGCTTGGATAGGCCCCCTGTTTACATTCCTATTCTTGAAACTGATCTCTCTCGCTGATGAGTAGAGCTGCATGGGGAAAGCCTGCAGGTGCTAAATCTGTTAGCAAGGCAGACAGTGTTCACATTTCATTTCCTGAAAGAGATCTGTCTGTGTGAGTTGGGATGTCTGTGAGTGCTAATTGTGTAAAGAGGACAGGCTTCTGGACAAGGCAAGCAAGGAGCATCACCTAGAGATGGCAGTAGCACCAAAGAAAAACAGGATTTTAACTTTCTTCAGAACTGCTCGTATTCAACTAGCTTTTCTTTGTCCTCTATACCCTGAAGGGGTTGTTTCTGTCACCAATATAGTCATGTAGTTTCATTTATTCTTAGCAATTGCTTGTATATGACACACATCTTCCTATTCTATTGTAAGGTAGGTCGTAAGTTTGAATATGTCATAGCTAACTGAAGTATTTGTTGAAAATTTAAAAAGAAGTGTGTGTATTATGTCTCTGTGTGTATGTCCCTGTTTGTGTGTGTAAGTGCAAGTACACATGTACCAAGGCAGGCAAGTGTGGATTGGAGTACAACCTCAGATTTTGGTCCTGGGCTTCTGCTTTGTTTAAGACGGGTTCTTTCTTGTTTGCTGCTACCCATACCAGGCTAGCTAGTCTGTGAGCTTCTGCAGATTCTGTTTCTGTGTCTTATCTTACCATGGCAGTACTAAGATTATAAATGGATGCCATTGTAGCTGGGTGTTTGTGACTTCTGCAGATCCAAACACAGGCCCTCATGCTTGTATGGCAAGTACTTCAACCTTTGAGCCATTCCCCTTGATCCCTACTTTGAGATTTTGCACATGCAATTTCAATCACCAATAAGAAGTTGACATGCATTACCTCTGTCTTATCAGTGAGAGCAAAAAGACACATGGTGGTCCACCAAGTACCCTAGGTTGAGTACAGGTTGCTTTGGGTGAGAAGAATTCCTACATTTGCCTGCTTCTGCTGCCAGGTGAATAGTGCTTGTAAAAGTTGTGAGTGATAGTTTCTTTCTGGAGAAAACCTTATAACAGAGCTAAAACATTTTCCACAAGAGAACTGGAGCCTTTGAGCTCTTCAAAGTTATATAAAGTAGTTGACTTAAGAGAGGAGCCTTAGGAAGACCTCTGACAATCATAAAATTCCAAACATGGAAATAATGCCTTTGTTATACAAAGCATTCATTCCAGCATTAAATAATAAAATAAACTCTCAACACCAAGAATGGAAATGATCACTGTTAAACTTGTCTGTTTACTCAGAACTAATCCTTGCACTGAAAGTAGCTTAGTGCTACACATTTTATCTTCGAGAACCAAGGGGCTCTCCAAGATTTTATGTCTAAAGCTAGGCAGCAATTAGGTTGGCTCTGCATGAATTCCTTGAGGTCAAAGTTTCCAAACTTGCTTTGTGGCCACAGTGACTTTTTTTTTTTTTTTTTTTGTCACTGGGTCACTGTAACTTATGCATATGCTGGGTCAGTGTTACTTTTTCTGACTTGAATTTTTATCTCTGAAATACTAGTCTGCAAAATAAGAGAAATCTTCTTGTGTGCGAAAGAAAAGAAAAGTTTGCGTATTTTCTCAGAGTGTTGTTTGACCTCATGTGATTTTTTTATTTCTTTTTTTCTCTGTAAATTTATGATTTGTTTATTAATCTTTCCATTGTATTTTTGTAATACAGGGGATTGAATTTAGTACTTGGACATGCTAGGCAAACACTTCATCACATAGGGTCTTTACTGTTTATAACTCAGGCTGACTTTGAACTTGTTATGCTCCTGACTCAGCTCTCAAAGTAACTAGAATTCTAAGCCTGCACCACCAAGCCAACTGAATTGCTTTTCTTCTTTAAAATGAAGAAAAATATACTACTTGAATCTGAAGTGTTGGAGAACTTAAGAATAAGGAGCATTTTTCTTGAAATTGATGTTTGTTTCAAGAAATCACTTTTAATTTATTATTGCTGAGGCTAAAATTTCTACACTGACTTTTTTCGAGGTTTCTTATCTGTATTTATGAATATCTTGGGTATAAAAGATAGAAAGTGTTTGGAATTTTCTGTGGAAAATAAACAAGTAATTATATGGTTTAAGGCTCAATGTGAGGAACCACTTTTTGAAGGAGGAAACCTCTTTAGATACACATTTAGAATCAGCAAAATTCTTTGTTGCCTAAGAAGCTTCTACTAATTGGAGTTGACTTTCAAAATAGTCTTGAATGGTTGGTATTGGCTTTAGTTTGCAAATTAAATGTTAGATAACCTGCTGTAAACCATTGGGGTGGTGTGTCTGTTAATAAAAAAGAGAAAATGAAGTTTTGCTTAGAAGTATGAGCTCAGTATTTGCTTCCTTGGTCTCGTAACCTTTCCTCCTTGAGTTTATGTGGCTTTATCCTGAAGACTGTATGTATAGCACAGATCTATTGTAGGAAACAGAGAAATGGGGCAGCCAATTGGCTGTTTAGCCTGAACTGATGTAAAATGGGAAACCATATTTGCTTGCTGAGAGCCTCGTGCTTCCATGGTGACTCTAGAGCATTGGCAGTGGTTAAGCCTTGAACCGAGGCCGTGGAGGTATATAGAAGGAAGATGTTTGCAAAATCTACTATCTGCTCTCTGTCTGTCTCTGTCATTTGCCCATCAACTAGTTTCTTTATATTATTTTTTCTATTTCTGTTATTGATTAATAATCTGTTTTTACCTACTGTTATGTATCAGCAATCATCCGCCTGTCATCTACTATAATGTATCATCCGTTCTGTACAGATAATAATCTGTAACTATCTGTATCTTCATTAGTACAAAAATCATTGCTTTCAGAAAGCTACATGGCATAAAAAGTTCAATTGGAAAGTTTGCTATAAATTTTCAGGGAGAGTTGGTTATAATCTGCTGGATCTCTGTCTACCAGATGTGTAAATAGTCCAGGATTTAGAAAATAGCAATGGTATTTTTAGCCCTGATGCTTTGAGACCACAAATGAGTCTAGTCTCAGTGCTACAAATGGTAGCACATTTTTTGAGCACTACTAGTTGACTTGTTGTGTGGCATATTTTGATAACATAGTTAATATGACTTTTCCCCTCTGCCCCACAATCACCAAACAGTTTATCGTCCCTGTGTCTGTGCTGGTTGTTTATGCTGCCGCTGCCACCAATTACATCTTTGTCAGAGATAGACTTTGATGTTTCTCACTTTGTCTTATTATGTGAATTAATTGATCAACTCATAGTCCTAGAATGGGAAAATAGTGGGGTCAGGACTGAGTTATCTAAGATATGGGCTCTTTCACAAAAGCTCAACACTCTGGTTTGTAGAATACGCCTTATGTAAATGTATGTTACACAAATGCATCACGAACAAGTACATCATAATTCAAGATCCTATGGAAATTGGATAGTCATCATCTATGCTGTGGTCACCCAAAGCGTGGAAGTGCTACCCTCCTCGGGTAGGAATTGGGAGGAGTCAAACAGGAAGTTGTTTACTGGGTGATTCTCCATTTAGAACCTTTTAAAACCTGGGTCAGAAGATGTCCAGTCAGGAAAGAGTGCACTAGCAAAGTCAAGAATGCCAGTGTCTTTTCTCAGGACAATATCGACCCCAGTTTTGGTCAGAGTATAGGGAGCAGTACTAGATGTGGTTGTAATAGAAAAAAATAATTTTTGGAGTTAAGGATACATTTTTCTCTATATCTATAGTCTGAATCAGGAATCATAAATAATATTTGTGTCTTGGTTTCACCCTTTAAAATTAGTTGTTGTTAAGAATAAAAGGGATTGCTAGGACATTTGGGACAGAGATCTTCAGAACTTTCTCTAAAGAACCACCTGATATATATATATATATATATATATATATAAATGTAGCTTTGCAAGTGATAGTTTATTGATAATGGAACAGACTGTCAGCCACTAAAGACTTTTAAAAGCACAGACCAGAGAGCTTCCATTGGCCTACATGACTGTTTGCTGACCCTTGTGTGGCTACTTTGAGTGACAGGTAGACATAATTCTGTAGTGTCGTCCTGCACTCTCCCAGGTTCTGGAGTTGGTGGTCATCTGGAATTCTTAAGTATTCTCTGTGGGGATACTCAGTTGTTTTTGGTTTTGTTTGCTTTATCTTTGAGTATAAGAGAGAATTCAGAGCTGAAAGAAAATAATATTCTTAGATCTTGGTAGCCTTAAAGCAACTAGAACTTTCCAAAAATAACAACAACTCTGAAGTAAGACAGAATTTAAGTTCATTTCCTTTGAAGTTGATCTATAGTAAAAATTAAATACGAGTCCACTCTGACTTTTAAGTGTTCAGTTGAGAAATTAATGAAACTCGAGCTAAATTTTGCGTATAATCAACATGTGAAATGATTCTGGGTTTACCTGGACTAAAATTTGATAATAGGATTACCAAAGCAGCTATTCAGTCTGGACATGAGCAGTGGCTGGAAAAGTGCAAAGATAGCATCTTGTCTAAGGCCCAAATGACGTTCTCTTTATTACAGCTTTCCACATGCAGCCTTACATATTCTCCTCATTCCTTTTCATTTTCCTACAGGCCTGCCTTATTCCCTTTAATTTAGCAGGCGATGGTTTGGGTTTTGTCTCAGTCAGAAACAAGATAGATTATGCAGCATTACGATTAATATGAAAAATGTTGTGTTTAAAACATGATTACTGTTCATAAAAGCTGTTACTTGTTAGTCAAGGTTACTATATCCCATAAGGAGCCAGGCAGTAAAGCAACTACTTCTGCAACAGTGCCCTTGATCTGCTGTTTGGGGGATTTCTCAAGCTATGAGTATGGGATGGGAGGTTGTTTCTGTTTTGCTTTCTAGGACAGAAAGCTCTACCTTTTCTGTAAGTTGGATGAAATGTTTAGGTTAACCCTAATGGGTGCCAGTGTTCTACCCCATTCCTTTTTACTGTCAGGAATGTTGAAGTGGACCAGTAAATCAGGCCTCTCTTATTACTGGTCCTAGACTCTTGCTTTAAACATTATAGAACTAGGCTCTAAAGATTTTATTTTGTTTACAAACTATTTTATTTCTTCAAAGCTTGTGGTGTATATGCCTGAGTGTGTTTGTGTGTGTATGTGCACACATGTACTTGTGTGCGCTTGTACACTTGTGCACATATCTACATGTGTGCACATATGTGTTTTTCTTTTTAAAATGAAGGACAAAATTGGCCTTATATTTTGGAGTTAGAAAAGTCTATTACATATTAATAAGTGTTATTTTGCCTTTATCCTTAGTGACATAACCCTTCGGGAAAGGTCTGACCTTCTTTGACTTCTGTGTATAAATCTTTGGCTTTATCATTTGAATTCTTATTTAAACAATGAATGTTCTAAATCTCCGTGGGTCCCATCTTCTTTTGCTTGGATTTATCTAATTTCTTTGGTCTTAGTTTTCTTCTTTTTTTTTTCCTCAAAAATATCTTAATAGTTTCAAGTCCTTGTGACTAACATGCCTGATTAGGGGGAAAAAACTTCATTAATGAAAGGCAATGCCTGTTTGTAATGGTGATGCCAACTTTCTGGCCCAGACAGTTGTCCAATCCATTGATGATTAAGTTAATAAGAAGCCCCTGAAGATTGAGCAAGCTTCCTATGCCTGCAGACGTGATTAAAATCGCAGAGACATAATTTTGGACTCTTAGGATGGAAACCCAGCCAGAAGGGGCCAGAAATGAGCATTTGTTGAGCAAACCAGTTTTCATATAACATGAATGCCTATGATTTTCTTTTGGGGGCTAAAGGAAAAAGTTTAAGTAAATGATACACAATGTTTCCTTTATAAATCTCTTATTATAAAGCAAACAAAAGATAGTTACAAGTGTTGGAATGTTTTATCATACTCCAATAAATGGCCAACTGTATCCATTGAAATTATTCTGAATGCTTTCTTTTTTTCCCTTCTCTTACAGGTGACATTACACAAAAAGGATATGAAAAGAAAAGGTCAAAATTAATTGGAGCTTACCTTCCTCAGCCTCCAAGTACGTACAATTTGAATAGTATAAATTGTCTAGTTTTAAAAGTTAATAGCCACATTTGAAAGAGGCTTTTCTCTCACTCTGGAATTTGCCTGAAGAGTGCACACTTGATACCTGCATTCTCCACAACTTTCTTCTTTGTATAATTACTCATAGATTTTGTGAATATTGAAGGCATATGTAACTTTTCTATAAACCTAATATAACTTAGTAGTTATTTCATCTATAGATGGAGATCAATAATACATTGGTCTCTTTGAAACACTGTAATTATAAAAATAGGCATTTGTGGTTTAAACATGATTTTTGACTTGATGAGTTAATTATTGCTATTGATTATGGTTTAAATTAATACAAGATTTGAGATAATTAGAAAGTCTTGTGGTAGCCTGATATGATTGTAAAACTCTAGTGTTTTTAGAGATGGTGGTAAAATATGCATTACTTATACTTGCAAAGTACAAGGTATACCTCCTGCCACTATCACATCATGTGTGGCTTTGGAGAATTTCTGTTCTTGAGATAGATTGTACAGATTTTAAGAGAAAGAAAATGGAGCTGCATTGGTATTCCAGCATGGATGGATTCCCAGTGTCAACTCACATTGCTTAAAGGGCAACCTTGAGTATTTGCTAGACTTTAGAAATTGCTCAAAGCAAATTCAAGCAATATCCCTCCTCAAGGTAAAAGGCTAGTAACACACATGTTAAAGGTAAAACCTGAAAGTGCAGTTTCTGTGGATGGAACAAAACCTAAGAAGTTTGAAGTGCATGTGTGCAAACCCCATTTCCATTCCCTCCAGGATATGACACCCCCAGTGTTATAGAATTGACATGACAGAAACAAAAAAGCGCTATGGCCACTGACCTTGATGGCAGGAGTAAAGGAGTTTGTTGTGCTTGTAGTTCTGCTCGTTAAGACTTTTCATGCGATTTTTAAGGAAGTTGGTGTAAAAGTGATCCTGTGTGTGTTAGCTGAGGGACTGATTTTTTGTGGTCTGGCAAGAAGCATGGTTTTATTTGGAAGAAGAAAAAGTAAATAGACTGATAAAGTTGTTTGGGGAAGTATTTTTCTCCACCTTCCCCTCCCCTTGTGTGACTGCCTGAAAGGCCGGTCACTTGTTGATGTCTGTGTGTGTCGGCCCTGTCCTTGAGGAAGACTGCTTGGTTAATTTGACGATTCTGTTGGATATTGATTTGCCATATCAAACAAAAGTGAAAAAGGAGCAGTCACTGGCTTGCCTGGGTTATTCTGTAGCCTTCATCGGGTCTGGCTGGGGGCAGAGGGTTTCTGCACCTAGTGGAGTCTTTGGTGTGTGCTGTTTCTGCATGGGGTCGGCAGCTCTGCTCAGCGCTGTAACAAATTTAAAAAAAACTAAAGTCTGAATTAATTAGTTTTTTTTCAACTTGTTACAGCAGCGAATGGAGCTGCCGTGGTTCGGTGTAGACTGCAGCCCGGTGAAGGCGTGCCGAGGAGACCATTCCGCTCCACCCACATCGGGGTGTGCGACATCAGAGAAGCTGCGGCCCGGGAGCGGGCAGCCAGTGCAGCGGGGAATCGGCCTCTGTTTTACTTTCGTTTCGGTGAGCCCTGCATCCCTGACAGAGACCAGCTCTTGGGCAGAGGACAGTTTTGAAAGTCTTTCCCCATGCATAGGGCTGACACTGAAGGCGCCAGAGGTTTGATCCGCCAAGAGAATACCTAATTGGGGACTTCCTTACAGTTTGGAGAGTCCATGATCATCATGGTGGGAAGCAGACTGGCATGGTGCTACAAAAGTAACTTAAAGCTTTATTTACATTCTGATCTGCAGGCAGAGAGGGGGTAGAAGAGGAAGGGGAGCCTGGCTTGAGATTTTGAAACCTCAAAGCCCACTCCCAATGACACAAGATCACACCTCCCAATCCTTCCTAAACAGTGCGTTCCAGGTTGTGCCTCTGGTAACTAAGTGTTCAAATATATGAGCCATTCTCATTCAAACTACTACCCTTCCTAGCAAAAACATTTTTTAGATAACCTTCTGAAAAGTCATCAATGCATGAATGCTCATTCATCGTCAGGACTTAGGAGTAGTTAGGAAAGCTGGTGTTTCTAAAGTTGGGAACTCTTTCTTGACCAGTCTGTCTGGGAAGACATTTTGTCACAGTAGGTTATGTATGGAGCTTGTAGTTGAAAGTACCTTTTTATTTATCAGATAAAAGTTAAGATTTCCTGAGAAAATATTTAAGTATTTCTGAGGTGCTTGGGACACATGTTTATGAATGAGTTAGAGATCCAGAAGACGAAGTTAGGATACTGGATGCAGAGTTGCCAGGCTGTGGTTTCTTCTTGGTGAGAATACTCAAGACATGGTTTTATCTGCATGGATTTTCACTGCTACTCAGTGCATAACACAGTGAGAGGAATGGTAGTGATGCACCTGCTGGGAAAGATGGCTTCTCTTTGTTCAGCACATTGCTGAGTGCTCACTCAATTTAGATAGGGAAAAGTATACTAGAAGTTATAAAGATAGGTGAAAATTAAAGAGGAGAAATAATAGGTTGAAATTTTATAAGAGAAGGTGCTACTTAAGGGGACTTGTTTGATACACCCTCTTATAGGTTTTAGTAAGAAAGTGCGGGTTTCAAAATGATTATTTATTGTCTACTAAACCAGATCAAATTGACAAAAATAGAAAATAGAGGTCAGCTACCTAGCACAGTTCTCAGAGGAGTTTTTATAACATGTTGTAGACTGTATAGAGAGGCTTTGCTACTTTTTGAAGACTTACCTGGTAACAAAAAGTAGCCAAATTTCAATGTTGCTGTAAATAGTAAACTATCCCCAATCTAAACACCCACTCCCTTTCTTATAATGTTTATATTGGCTTGGTATTGCTTATGACATGGCAGTCATGAAGTGTTTCTTTGCATGGAGCTCTTTCTGCAGAATCCGTGTTTGAAGCTCATCTGCCTTTGTCTTTCACAACCAGGCGGATTCATGCCTAGCTACAAGGTTGTGGCTGAGTTAATTTGAGACATAGTGTAAATTGGACTAACAAAAGCCAATTGGAAAATTTCTTGTATTTTCTGCTATTTCCTAGTGTTCAAAGGGGTACAGTGTCTGTTGTTAGTGAGAATTTATGGGCCCTCCCTATTACTACTGCAGACCATAGGAGTAAAGAGTGGGTCTAACAATCCTGTCTAGTTATGGTACCCCCTGCAGCCCTGAGCTGATTCTGGCTTCCCCAGATGGCCATGCTGTTTTCCCTGTTAGGACTCATGGGAATGTGTATTTTGCCTGTACTAGGTTTTGTTTAATGTTCAGCACAAATGCTTCTTGTTGAAGGACTTTTCACTTGGTCCTTCTGGTTAGGACAGCCCTAGATTTCAGTCTTATTATGATCTATTTGTGTAATATTTCTAGATAGTTGTAGTTTGGTGTTCTCTCCCACAGTAGAAGGATATGAATTGTGAGGGTCTCTCATCGCCTGCACACATTAAGCACAACCCACTTGCAGGCAAGACTTTGCACATAACAGGAAGAGGTAGAACAAGGCTTTGGCTGGTTCCTCATGCTCCTGTGTCCACTATTCTATCATACTAGTGAGGATCAGCAAGGCCTTAGAGCAGTAAGAGAGAATTCCCAGCAACTGTTGTAGCCAAGGTTAGTACCAAAAGCATTCGTTGCTCAGGTGTGCATGGTGCTTTTTGCACAAGCCTTCTGCATCAGGCTTTCCTTATCTGTGGTGACAGTTCTATTTTTATTTCTGATTTGGATGAATCTAAATGTCAATTGGCCACATTAGTGCTGATCAGTAAAAGAAATAACAAAAGATTACATAATTTTAGACAATAACTCATTTTAGTTCATTGATTTCTACTTATTTTATATAATTCAGTTTGCAAACCCCAGTATCTGATGTTGTCACTGAAGATAGTTGCTCTGATGTGAATACCTTTACATGAAGTGACTCAGCTCACTGTTTTGTGTGGCCAATATGGAGATGGCTTTAACTGAAATCCAGCTGCAGATACTCTGCTAAATTATGATTGAAAAGTTGTCCATAATTGGCAAAGTTTTCAGGTTGGTGAATTTTTGTGCCTTGGGTACATGGAAAATTAAAATTTTGGTCTTTATTTTGAGAATATAAATGTAAGTCAGTTGACACTTGTATATTTTATCTAGAAAATAAAGCTGGCTGGCTGCTTGCCTGAGCCTGTTACTGTTAGGTTCAGTTTCTGTGTGGATGACTGCTGAGCTTTCTCAGTGCACAGTTGAATTATGTTTTATTCTGTCTCAGTTATGTTTTATTTATATAACCTAATGACAGAAATACAGTTGCTCTCTGGACAATGAATTATGCTGTGTTTGATGGCACTTGTGACCTTCTTCAACACAGTCTGAGGGACACACAGGTCTGTACAGGCACGTTCCCTTTGCTAAGGAATTCTGTTGTGTCATGAGTCTATGGAAGGAAAAGGTGAGATGCAAGATTACCTCTCCTAAAATGGGGAGAGAGGCACTCAGCTAGCATTTCTGGTCTGGGACTTAGTATGCATTCTTTCCAGTTTCAGTGGTGAGAGGAAAGGACATTCATCAGTAAAAGGCAAGTCTCCTGTGTTCTAAGTGAGCTCTGTTGTTGATGAGCCATGCACAGGTTGCGGCTCTGTTGTCTATGATGTATTCTATTCATATGTCTGTTGGTTTGATTGGCTGGATTTTCTTTTATTTTTAATGATATTTAATGAATTAGGTTTCTTGTCAAGAATCAGTAGCAAAAAGAGAACATCACTAAACCCATGACCAGCCAGCATCTGGGATTCAGACTTTTAAGAGTTTAGTCACTTAAAAGTAAAGATAAAGAAAAAAAAAGTAAAGATGATGCCAATTAGGACTGGATCGTGGTTTCTTGATGAGTTATAAAATAGTATGCAACAACTCGAAGCCTGACAGTGAACTTGTATCCTACCCAGTAGTCTAGAACAAAGCCTGACAGTGAACTTGTATCTACCCAGTAGTCTAGAACAAAACCAGACTGGGACATGGGACATGGCTGAGGGGTAGATTGCTTACACAACATTTTGAGGCATTGAATTTAGTGCTAAGTGCCACAAACAAAACAAACAAACAAATAATGCAGGATAGCAGTTTAATGCAAGTGTCAAATGTCACAGGTTTCAGATCATTCATGCTTTGCTAGTTCATGAATTCCCTTATCAGTATACCATAATTATAAAACAAAATGTATGGTATTACATAATAGCCCCGTGTTAGTAAAAGATGAGATGGAAATAACAGTAATGTAAGAATTAGGTTTGCATGGTAGTGTAAGTACTAAGGTGTTCAGAAAGAAGTCTCAATTTTCTGTTTTGTGGTGACCTCATCTGTGTTACTGCAAAGCAAATATAGAAAATGCCTTACCTTAATCATACAAGTACTTTTTACTCCCTGAGCAAGTCCTTAATTACACTTACTGTAAAAACAGGGGTTGCTGTGTGATCCAGAGACTATAATGAGATGCTAGAAGACAGTGGTACTTGATTTAAAAACGTTTTTTGGCGAGTCTGGAAATAGGAAAAATTTTCTAGCAATTTTACAGAGTATCTCAGACAGACTCCACCAGTCTCACAATCTATGATAGCTTTTGAGCTCCAGCAAAGAGCTTATTTTCAGTGCCAGGGAAGAAGCCAGGAGAGGTGAGTTCCAGTGGATGCCCTGGGAGCACTTCAGAATTTTTGTCCACTGAAGCTTTCTATGACACATGTGAAATTCTAGATATAGAGGCAGAGTAATTCATGCAAGGAATTCAATGTTCAAACTTTTCAGACCAGTTTGGATCAAAGTCTTCTTTTTTGGATCACAAATATTTTTTAAAGTATTCCTCATATATATGACATTTTAAATTGTATTTGAAAATAAAGATTTCCAATACATTTCTTTTATAATATAAATTTAGAAATTCCCCCCTCCCATTATATATTCTTTTAAATAACTTGAGGCTTTCTTTCTTTCCTTGTGCCCTCTAACTTATTGAGTCTCAAGCTAGAGAGACAGATGGGTGACCCACCTGTGTCTTATTCTTAGCAGTAACATTGGAATTATTGTGGTGTCTAATGTCTGTCTGAGCACAGTGCTCATGAAAGACACTACAGTGTTTATTCATCTGCAGTTGTTGGATTAGTTAGGTATAACAACTATAACAAATTTTTGTTGGGGAATCATTTAGTGATAATAAGTAATTGTCAAGAAATTAATGATGTTTTTCTGTTTTTCTCCCCTTTGTCTTCATATCTCCAAATCTGATGGGTAGGTGAGGCATTTATAGAAGTGAAATTAGGGAGACAAGGCAAAACTTTGAAAGAATCACAATTTCTGTTTGACTTAGAAAATCAGCTGGAAGAGGAGGGTGGGCTAAAGTTGGAGGTGGATTAGTTTGGTGCTTGCTTTTGTGGTCATCAAGGCCATAAAGTGAAATATCCAGAATCCTTTGTGCTTGGAGTAGAGATATCTGTGAGCAACTGGGAGGGGGCCTAGTACAAACACAAAGGCAATCCTGAATTAAGAGAAAACTTAGATCTATGAGTGATACAGTGTTTAAGTTCCACTACTGTGTCTGTATTACCTTATCAACAAAATGACAGAAATAACAGAACTCATCTCCTGCTTTTAATAAAGTCCTTAAGCCAGTGATACGAAGTGTTACCTGTTTTAGTTTTCAAATACAGATGGAAAGCCAGGCCTAGGAAAGGTAAAGGAACTTGCCCAAGGTCAGAGATACCAGGGCCTGGAATATCCAGGTTTTTGGTCTTTTGTTCAAGGATGAAATAAAAGCCCACAAAGACTGAAGAGTAACTAGGTAAATCTTCAACAACAAAGAAATCGTATGCATAGGAAAGAAACATTGCAAGAGAGTAAGAAACTGTTCAAGAACCTGATTTTTGTTTAGGTCTCCTTTTGTGCTGTTTAAGGAAAGGAAGAGTTTGATTACTTGGGGCATGATGGGTGGTTTCTGTTTTAATCAACAAATTGGATTATCTAAGTCTTTGCTTACTGTGTATGTCCCTTCTCATGATGCATCTGATACGAGGGAACAGGCTGACAGTCAGACACACACAATCTCACCATGTAGACCTAACTGGCTTGGAATTTACTATGTGTAGATCAGGCTTTCTTAAATTCACAGAAATCCAACTCCTGAGTGCTGGGACTAAACTATTACTCCCCCATATTTGACAACATCTGATTTAAATAATATGCCCATCTAATTACGCATAAGCATATAAGATCATAAATATGGGGTTCCACTGGAAAGTTAACTTTGAAGACACAGTTTGCTTTATTAAATATGTAAACAAAAACAGTTTCAGACCCCAGCCTTTCCTTTCCTGTACTGGAAGTGTATTTTAATAGTACTTGTCCAAGTTTCATGATCATTAAAGAGAAATTATTCCATTGTTCCAGAGAGGGGTGTGAATATAGCTCAGTAAAGATGGGGTTCTTAAGTTGCTACTTATAGTATTAGAAGAAAGTGTGAGCACATAGTCCATACAAGTGAGAGACCTAGGTTGCTAAGTGTATTGTTAGAAGAGTTAGATCTAAAGTTGCTAAACTATTACTTATGCTTTTCTGCCTCATCTGTGTGGTTCTGCCTCTTCATGCTTATAGATCCTGGAGCTGACTTGGTGCTTGGCATATGGCTTGCATGTAATTGCCTTATAAATATTGTTGAAAAAAGGATTCAGGATAGATACTTTTTTTTCTTTTTTTAATTATTATTAAAAATTTCCACCTGCTCCAATTTCCCTCCTCCTCTCCCTCCCTCCTCCCTCTCCCTCTCCAGTCCAAAGAACAGTCAGGGTTCCCTGCCCTGTGGGAAGTCCAAGGTCCTCCCCCCTCCATCCAGGTCTAGGAAGGTGGCCATCAAAACAGACTAGGCTCCCACAAAGCCAGTACATGCAGTAGAATCAGAACCCAGTGCCATTGTCCTTGGCTTCTCAGTCAGCCCTCATTGTCAGCCACATTCAGAGAGTCCGGTTTGATCACATGCTCCATCAGTCCCAGTCCAGCTGACCTTGGTGAGCTCTCATTAGATCAGCCCCACCATCTCAGTGGGTGGGTGCACCACTTGCAGTTCTGACTTCCTTGCTCATGTTCTCCCTCCTTCTGCTCCTTTTGGACCTTAGGAGCTCAGTTTAGTGCTCCAATGTGGGTCTCTGTCTCTATCTCCATCCATCGCCAGATGAAGGTTCTATGGTGATGTGCAAGATAGTCATCAGTGTGGCTATAGGATAAAGGCCAGTTCAGGCGCCCTCTCCTCAGCTGCCCAAGGAATAAGCTAGGGACATCTCCTTGGAAACCTGGGAACCCCTCTAGAGTCAAGTCTCTTACCAACCCTAAAATGGCTACCTTAATTAAGATATCTACTTCCCTGCTCCCATATCCATCTTTCCTCCATCCCAGCCATCCCATTCCCCCAAGCTTTCCCCATATACAAAGAACTCAAGATATCGAAAACCAAATAACAGCCAGGGTCCTTGGGGTACAGCCTGCCTGAAGCATCCACAGGCTTGTTTGATTCTATGCAGCTTAGGGAGATCAAAGAAATCTGCGAGGCAGCCTAAGTCCTCATGGTCCGACCCTCCTGTAGCATCCATAGGCCTGCCCAGCACTGCATCATTACAGACACCAGATGAAGCATGAACATGAACCCTGACATGCCCTCAGCAGCAGCTTGGGGCCAGACATCACAGGCCACTGAGATCAGTATGTACCCAGTCGCAACAAGGACCTCGAACCCCAACATGGTCTTTGGTAACTGTTCAGACCTTGGGCCTCTGCTCAGCTCCCAGGGGCAACAGGAGCCATGGACATCAACCCAGATCTTAGCTGCCGCTGGGCCACAAACTTTGTCATGGCCCACTGCAGCGCCCAGGCCTAGATGCTACCCTGGTCTCAGGTGGCAGGCAGGCTGCTAACATCAGCCCATTCCTCACCACTCTGGTTTCTTCGGAACTGCATCTTACCACAGCACATAAACCATTTCGCCCCTCTTTCTCCCTCATTTCTCCATTATATACCTGCTCATCATAATGATAGGCACTTTTTTTTTTTAAGCAAATGAGAATCAATGGTTTCATACGCCTGACTGTTGCCACATTGGGGATTGTTACCCTTTATGTTTCATGATGCCTTCTTTCTCAGTGCTCACATTTGATGTGTGATTCCCCTCTGTATGCTGTGGATATGTTTTATTACCATTGGTTAATAAAAAAAAAAGCTGCTTTGGCCTGTGGCAGGGCAGAATAGAGTTAGGCAGGAAAACTAATCTGAATGCAGGGAGAAAGAAGGCAGAGTCGGAGAGATGCCATGTAACTGCCGAAGAAGGACGCCAGAACCTTACTGGTAAACCACAGTCTTGTGAAGATATACAGATTAATAAAAATGGGTTAAGATGTAAGAGCTAGCTAGAAATACACCTAAGTCATTGGCCAAACAGTGTTGTAGTTAGTATAGTTTCTGTGTGATTATTTGGGTCTGGGCTGCCAGGAAATGAACAGGCAATCTCCGATTATACACATTAGCCTCTTAACTCTCACTATACTTGCTGTTGTGAGAATGCCGGTCTTTGTGTGGATTTTTGAGAATTGATCTTCAGTCATGGTTCCCTAAACTAAATTACTTCAGTGAAGTGTTGAGTTCTCCCCGGTGGTGAACACCAAACTGTAACTGCTTCGCTAGTTATTCGTATTTGTGTTGTTGAGGGTGCATCTGCTGCCACAGCAAGGATTGCTCAGTTGCCTTGGCTGGAGAAAGAGAATGAGCATACAAGTGACGCTATGGTGACAGGTTCAGTTCTATAGAAAGTTACGTACTCACTGTTGATTTTTTTTCTTTCTGAATACATGATGTCAAATCTTGGTTGAAAGAAGGTCAGATAAAATACAATGAATGAAATCTTGACTAAAATACTATTTTAAACTATATTTTGTTATTGGCAACCTGTTGGAACTTTTTTGCATAGTTTTATTAATTTCTCTTTTCAAACATCTGTAGTAGACTGATTTGAATTCATGAGAGCAAAATTACCTCACTAATGGCAGCCATAGAAGGCTCATCAATAAACTAGACAGTAGTCGTGGCTCTGTATACTGTGGATCCCGAGAAGAGGTAAAGGGCGAGAGTAGTATAATCCTGAGGAGGATTATATTCATGAACTAGACAGGAAAAGAGTATTAATAGTACTGAGATTTACAGCTGGTGAACCTGGCAATTTGTGTGTTTAACTCTGTTCCAAAATGCCAGTCAGAATGTAAGAGAATGTGAACAACAATGACAAGTGGTGATGATGTGTAAAGTAGAGGAGTCACTTAGCAAAGGGAAAAGCCAGATTCATTCATTCAAATGCTGAGTATCACTCAGCGAGTCACTGAAAGAAACAACCTATGGGAAATGGTGGCTACCGCTGTTCAATCCTTAAGGACATGTTTACTCTCTGAGGAATTAATGTTAACAAGGCTCTAGGTATGGAGAGAATCAGACAAGACCTGGAGCTACACTGTCCTGAAAACAGTCTCAGCCACAGAGTGAGACATTTTCTCTATGGCCAGGGCACTCAAGGTCTCAATCAACCCAAATAAAAATCTGTCTGAAAGAGATCCATAGTGTTGTGTCACAAGAAGAGAACAGGCTATCAGCTCCTTAAGAGGAAATTATAGGAGTTGTCACAGAAGAGACAGTGTAACAATTATAGCATCGTAATGATGAACTTTGAGGAAATAATGAAAATGAAAGACAAGAAGTATAGACATATTTTTCACCTAGAATATTCAGGGCCTATCCCTGTTACAGTAGAAAGACAACCTTGGGGATACCTAAGACCACTATGTGTTATTTCTCTTTTATCTTTTCTGAAGAATCTACTTTAGATACTTCTTTAAAATACGAGGAGAAGAAAGACATGGATGAATTCAAGGAACGAGTGACCTAAAATTCTGCGAAACCAAAGCAAGTTCAGGATGAAAGGGATCCTAAATGGCATGACAGGTCTAGTGACCCAGGTTAGAGGAGGAGGGGCTCCAAGAAAACTTCAAGGAAAACAAACAAAAAATGAATTTAAAAATAATTACTAGATTGTGAGTGTTTGACTAGGGGAAGAAAAAAAATATGGGAAGGGTTTGTTTTGTTTTTCACTTGGAATATTTTGAAAGTATCAGCAAATAGGTACATTGAAAGCTTGACAATTAATAGAAAGGTATAAATATTAAACTCAAGAGTTATTAAAAAGCAAATTATATGGGAATATATTAATCACATTCTGTTGACTTTATGATTTTTCATCATCTCAACATAATCCTTATCATGTAAGTAGTAGAAACTATGGTGAGTGGTGGAGAGAAGCCTACATGCTGTCTAAGAGTCAGGGATATCAATTGTCGTCAGTGAGCCTTTACCCAGTGACTGAAACAGATATAGGCTGACAGTCAAACATTAGGCAGAGCTTTGGGAATTTTGCAGAAGATGGGAATGGCAAAATTGTAGGAACCACAGAATCAACTAACCTGGCCTCAAGGTCTCACAGTGACTAAACCAACAATCAGGGAGCCTGCATGGGACTGACTTAGGCCCTCTGCATATATGTTACAGTTTTGTAGCTTGATCTTCTTGTGGGACTCCTACCAGTGGGAGGAAAGGCTATCTCTGACTCTTGCCTGTTTTTGGACCCTTTTTTCCTACTGGGTTGCCTTGTCCAGGCTTGTAGGACAAGAAGTGCTTAGTCTTGTGATAACTTGATATGCCATAACTGGCTGATATATATGGGAGGCCTGCTCTTTTCTGAAGAGGGAAGAAGAGTGGATGGCCAGGGTAGCAGAGGTTGGGGAAGGAACTGGGAGGAGAGTAAAGAGGAAGGGGAAACTATGATTGGACTGGAAAAAAATTAACTTAAAAAAAAACAGAAAATAAATCAGGGTGTAAACCCAAATGTAAATGTCAACCCAATGCAGAACTACTTGGCTTTATAAGTTTGACATATGATAAGGAATATTAAAATAGGCTCATCTGAGAGCGAATTGTTACTTAAATTCAGACTTTTTTTTGGTAGCTTATGTTTTATGTCTTATAGTTATCACTGTTTTTTTTCTAAAGAAGCAACAATTGTTATTAGTACTCAGTAGGAGCAATTTATGTCAGAACTGTAAAGATGGACCCTTTCCCATGCTGCTTAGTTTCATCTACATTGTGTCCTTTGGCGCTGTGTTATGTCAGTCTAATAGTCTGAGTTGTTGATATAGGGGTCAGGTTTGTCTTTGAATCTAAGGTAACATTTTTGATAATTTGTAAAATTCTTCATCTACTTAGCATTAAATGGAGCAAGTTTCTAGAGTTAGTAATTGGGAATGTCAAAAGCTGAAAGTTGATGCCACAAATGGATAACTTCCCAGTTATCAAATACAAATAGTTTATAAGGTTTATTTTAAAGTTGGCTTTATTGATAATTGTAATTTTAAAGTTTCTCAGGGTGCTTATGGTCTTTCTGTTCTTTCTACACAATAAAAAAAATCATTATGTCTTGGACTTCATGCTTTGGTGGACACTCTAATAAGAAAATCACTTGCCTATAGCTTGCCAACAATGAGAAGAACTTCTCTAGGGCTCAGCCATGCTTGTATCTCACCTTCCTGTTGATCTGCAGAGTGACCCCCAGGTTTTTCAGCACTACCTGGTCTAATAGGTGATGGGAATGTAATGAGTGAATATTTATTGTAACTAAGTTTCCTTAGTATAGCTACTGAGAACAGCCTCACCCTCATTCTGCTGTTTTATCTTGTATCCAGGAGTGGACCAAGCTTTGCCTCAAGAGCGAAGGGCACCTGTCACTCCTTCCTCAGCCTCTCGATACCACCGCCGAAGATCCTCAGGCTCTCGAGATGAACGTTATAGGTCAGGTAAGGAATTGTATGCAGGCACTAGACTCACCGTACTTGGGTGTGTTATTGTGAATGAATTGGGTCCCCTTTTCCATTGTCTATGAGGCAGAAGTTCAGTACATTTGGACTTTGCACAGGTGAAGCTCTAGCTCATGTGCCAGTGAATGTTCTAGGAGAGTGGTTCTCAGCCTTCCTAATACAGTTCCTCATGTTGTGGTGACCCCACCATAAAATTATTTCTTTGCTACTTTATAACTGTAATTTTTAAAAAAGATTTTATTTATTTATTATGTATACAACATTCTGCCTCCATGTATACCCGTATGCCAGAAGAGGGCACCAGATATCATTACAGATGGTTGTGAGCCACTATGTGGTTGCTGGGAATTGAACTCACAACCTCTGAAAGAGCAGCCAGTGATCTTAACCTCTTGAACCATCTTTCCAGCTAAAACTGTAATTTTGCTACTGTTATAAATCGTAATATAAGTATCTGATGTGCAGGATATCTGTGACTCATTTTTAAGGGTTATTCAAGGGGTCGCGACCCATAAATTGAGAATCACTGCTTTAGGATACCCACTCAATCCATAGTAACTCTTTTGCGTTTGGTAAAGTAATAATTGTTACTTCTTTAAATACTTACTACCTGTAAACAGTGATAAGCAGGCCACCTTAGCAGTGAATTTACACACAGAAAGCTTTCATTAGGAGATTGTTTTATTTTATTCACCCCTTCCTGCTGCCCTTTCTTGTTCCTCACTACCTCTTCTGGATTCTGTGGGCACCTGCATTCACGTGTGCATATATCTGCATATTTTAAAAAATAAAAATATAAAAAGAGTTGAGAAAATAAGTTCATTTTATCCAACTGCTATTGTATCTTTTCAGTTTTCTAGTAGATTTTATTTTTCTTGAGTAAACAGAGATAATTTAAGTCATTTACAAGGAAAGAGATCCTAGCTCCTTAAAAGATATGAAGGTCTCTGACCACTTCCAGTAAAGCTGTTTTAGCTGCTTCAGTGATCAAATTATGTTACTTATGAATAATTCTGTTTCTTTGTAGATAATTGAACTAATTAACTAATTAGCAATCAATTCAGTTAGCTGTATAGTAGCAAATTTAATTTCTCTTGGCTATATTGTATTATATTTCAGTCCAAGAGCACAAATCCACATGAATTCTTGATACTTTAGCTCAGGCCAAGAGCTCATAATATGACAAAGCATCAAGCCCTATATAACTGACTTACTACTGCAACCCAAATCAAAGTGAAATGGTATTCCATGTTAATGGAAGCAGAGAAAGGAATTGGAATTCCCAGCCGGATATGATGGGGATGTTCACATTTTAGTTCCTAGCCAGTTACCTTGGCTCCAAAATTGTGACAGTTTTGCCTAAGGCTCACTAATATTGAGACTTCAGGTGTGAATCACTATTTTTGCTACAATTCTTTATAAGAGCATGCACCCTTCTGTTCTTTTTAAGTTAGTAAATTTGGAAAATGAATGCCTGTAAAGGCATTTATTGGGCACTTAGACTATTGTGTCAGACACTGTTAGGTACTTTGCTGCCTTTATGGGCTCTAAGTTAGAGCTTCATTTCTAGTTATGTTCAATATCCTATTTGCATAATCAGAAACTTTGCAAGAAAAAGCCTCTAGGTTTAAGTTTACATGTTATAAAACAAAGACTGTTACAATGAGCAATATTAAAAGTCAAATGCAAGAGACTGTTTTTGTAATGTACTTAGAATGGCTTGAAAATCCATGGGGTGGCTGGTTGGTTTATGCTTTGCTGATGAGATTAGGCACTCTGATCTCAGTGCTGGTCTCCTTTGCATTCCAGTCTAAAACAGAGCTAGCAGCTCTAGAATGCCCTCCCTTCTGGGGGAGATCTACGAGGTTCCTGTGTTTTCAGAATGATACTAATATGCTACTTTATAAATTCTCATTTTTACAGAGTTGACAGGAGTTGTTTTCCCAGAAGTTTCACAGATGTGATGGTATATGGTGACAATAAGTGAATTCTATGCTTGTTAAGTTTTGTTTACCTTAGTTTTTATGATTTGTGTGTAAGGTTGGTGTAGTGGTCAGAAGATACGTTTGTAGAGTCAGTTCTCTACTTTTACATTTACATGGGTTCTGGATATCAGACTTAGGTTACCAGGTTGGGCAACAAACAGTTTGATCTACTGATACATCTCATTGGTCCCTATTTAATTTTTTAATATTGTGAATATGAACATTGCCCATTAGTTAACTAATTTTAAGCTTTACAATAGTTAAGAATTAAAAACTTTCTTTGAGTCAAAGAGTTTGGAAATTATTGTCACAGATTTTTTTTTAAGTGTTACTGTTTTAAAAGTTGAGAATTGATAGGAGCTAATAACTTTAGTATTGAAATTTACCTCTTAATCTGTTTTTTTTTTCTAATTCAAGATGTGAACTTAGCTACACTTAGTTACTAGGGACAGACTTGTATATTACTTCTCTGCTCTTTTTCATACTTTCTTTTTTTCATTCAACAAATGTACAAATTTTTTTGTGTACTGAGAACTTTGCTATGAACTGTAACTGAGACAAAACTGTAGCAACACACAGTCCCTGCTATCAAAGAGTTTACTAAAATAATTTTTTCATTGGAGGTTTTTCTTTCTCAAACAGCTGGTTTTACTGATTTTATGGAGGATCTTAGGACATTACCTGTGCTTTCTCTGAACAATTCAATTTCTTCCTAATTGATTGTTACAGAATCTTGCTTATTTCCTTATTATGTTAGACTACTATGTGCTATTAGACAAATGTGCACACAGTAGCATTGAGTTAGTCTACAAATTTTACTTATTATCCTCAGAATGGTGATAATCCATCTGTAGAGGGATACCCTGTCCGACAAGGTTGTCAGTATGTACATGAGACCTGTTAATTTTAAAAAGTGAAGATTAAATTTAAAATTCTGTTCTACCTTACTAGGAACATTTTAAGATGAGTAGCTGTATATGAAAGCTTGTTTGTTTTCCTGCTGCCCCGCCCTGAAATAATTGTACAGAAACTGTATTAATTAAAACACTGCTTGGTCTATTAGCTTATACGTATTTCTAGCTAGCTCTTACATCTTAAATTAACCCATTTCTATTAATCTGTGTATCACCACGAGGTTGTGGCCTACTGGCAAGGTTCTGTCCAGTGTCTGTCTCCTTCTGCAGCTACATGGTGTCTCCCTGACTCCACCTTCTTTTAGTTTCCCCACCTAGCTTTATTCTGCCCTGCCACAGGTCAAAGTAGCTTCTTTATTAACCAATGATAATAAAGCATATTCACAGCATACAAGGGGAATCCCACATCAAACAGCTTCTGTACTGTATAATGCATATAGGAACTTTGCCATACCTACCAAATGTTCTATTATAGGCGCATTGTTCTGGGAACTCATGGAAGAAAAGGCAAAAGATCCATTTAGAAGAGCATAAAGGTTTGTTGACTCCACACTAAAGAAAGTTAAATTTATTTGATTACCTCTGCCTAATCAATAGGAGATTTTAGAAATGTGAATCTAGCAAAAATGTTTAGGGTAGACTGGTAGGATTGGGATGGATTTCTAACTCTAAGCAGAAACAAGTTAAAGGACTGTCAGATTATATATATGAAAAAAGGAGGCAGAATTAAAGTCTGTAGGGTGCAAT
The DNA here is from genome assembly GCF_982192425.1 of Myodes glareolus. Taxonomy (NCBI): domain Eukaryota; kingdom Metazoa; phylum Chordata; class Mammalia; order Rodentia; family Cricetidae; genus Myodes; species Myodes glareolus. Next base: position 29,187,149 of record NC_142039.1, read on the forward strand.
AGAAGTGGTACTTAGGAGGAAATTGGTGTCAAATACTCAGGAAAAAGAAACATCCTTCAAAGTGAAAAAAAATGAGCATTTAGAAAAGAAAAATTAACTCCACGCAAAGAAGAAATGAGAAAATAAGGAAGGTAAACTGAAAACCAGGAACATACAGGTCTATTTTTAGGTTGTAAGACACTCAGAAGCTATCAGGCTTGTCTTCTTGTCTCAGAAAAGAACTGAACATACTGAAAACTAAGGATTCTTCCTACATTCACCAAAGAATTGTTGGCTCAAAATCGCTAATGAATAATGTATGCAGGGATATGAAGAGATAATCCTCAAAATATGATAAAATCAAATTCCTATGGCATCTCATTTTCCTTCTCCCAGCAGTCATTACTTGCCTGCAGTTCCTTCTCTAGGAGTGAGACCCTGTGAAAAATTTCCCCTCTTTGTTAACATATTAGCTATTGTTCTGGATTGTTTATGTAACCATCTCTAGGAGGAGAGACTGTTTCACAGCAGACTCCCTAATTGTTCTGCCTCTTGCTACCCCTGTTCTCTGAGCCATAGATTTCAGAACTAAGCCCCCCCCCTCTCTCTCTCTCTGTGTGTGTGTGTGTGTGTGTGTGTGTGTGTGTGTATGTACTTCCTACGTATTAGCCCAGTAGCACAGACAATAAGGGCAACAGTGAATAAATGGGACCTCCTAAAACTGAAAAACTTCTGTAAAGCAAAGGACACGGGTCAACAAGACAAAACAACTGCCTACCCAATAGGAAAAGATCTTCGCTAACCCCACATCAGACATAGGTCTGATCTCCAAAATATACAAAGAACTCAAGAAATTGATCATAAAAAGAACTAATAATCCAATAAAAAGAAATAGAATACAAACCTAAATAGATAACTCTCAAAAGAGAAATCTAAAATGGCTGAAAGACACTTAAGGAAATGCTCAGCATCCTTAGTCATCAGAGAAAGGCAAATCAAAACAACTCTGAGATTCTATCTTACACCTGTAAGAATGGCCAAGATAAAAAACACTGATGACAACTTATGCTGGAGAGGTTGTGGGGAAAGGGAACACTGCTGCATTGCTGGTGAGAATGCAAGATGGTCCAGCCCCTTTGGATGTCAATGCGGCGATTTTCTCAGAAAATTAGGAAATAACCTTCCTCAAGACCCAGTAATACCACTTTTTGGGTATATATGTAAAGGATGCTCAATCGTGCCACAAAGACATGTGCTCAGCCATGTTCAGAGCAGCATTGTTTGTCATAGCTAGAACCTGGAAGCAACCTAAATGCCCCTCGACCAAAGAATGAGTAAGGAAAGTGTGGTACATTTACACAATGGAGTACTACACAACAGAAAAAAAATAACGACCTGTTGAATTTTGCAGACAAATGGATGGAGCTAGAAAATATCATTTTGACGAGGTAACCCAGACCCAGAAAGACAATTATCACATGTACTCACTCATAAGTGCTTTTTAAACATAAAGCAAAGAAAACCAGCTCACAAATCACAATCCCAGAGAACTTAGATACATTGAGGACCCTAAGAGAGACATACATAGATCTAATCTACATGGGAAGTAGAAAAAGACAAGATCTCCTGATTAAATTAGGAGCATGGGGACATTGGGAGAGGGTTAAAGGGAAGGAGGAGAGGCAGGGAGGGGAGCAGAGAAAAATGTAGAGCTCAATAAAAAATACAAATGATGAAATGCGGATTAAATAAAATATTTTTGAATTGAACTAACAGGACAAGCATGAAATAATTATAGCCTGTGTACTAGTAAAATAAATGACAGTAGTGGTGCAAATGACAGGATGAAGATTTGGGCAGTAATTTGTAATGAAGTCCTTTTACCACCCATGAGGTGGTATTATCTGACTTCAAAGTCTACTTGTATTAATTATAAATGTATGTTGTCAACTCGGGCAGCCATGCAGAAAGTGTTACAGTAAAGTCTAATTGATGTGATTAGAGAAAGGAAAATAGGATTATATAAAACTCAGTACAAGAAAAGGCAGAAAATACGTGTTAAACAAGGAAAGAAATATAAATCGATGGTAGGAAACTTACTAATATGCAAGTATCTGTCAGCAGTCAACATAAGTCTCAGGAATCTAAATATGTGAAGTGATTTCAGAGTGGATTTAAAAACAAGACTCAAGTCTGTATTTCCCACAAGAGATCTATGTTTAATATGCAGTTGTTAATTAAAGAGGTGGAAAAAGTAAGCATTGTAATTCTAGTTAAGATACCTAGGGGACAAGGATAGTTGTCACAGATAAAGACAAGAAGAGAAAAGGCGACTAAACAATTCTTAATATATAAGTGACCAATGATAAACTATCAGCGTTTGTGAGACAAGAAACCTAGCAATGGTGAATGGACCATTATGTGATTGTGGAACATGATAGCCTCACAGTACTAGCAATTGAAAGATCCAGGAGCAGAAAATCAGAAAGGACATAAGTGAACTGAACAGTAGTGTCAGTCAACTGGACTTTATTAGTACAGAATATTTAAGACATCAAGAGAATTTACACTTGTTAAGTTTACACCGAAAATATTCACTAAGGCAGATTATATTTTCAGTCATAAAAAAGATCACCATTAACACAATAGAAAATAAACTATGCTCGCAAACCATGGATGATTTAAACTAGATGTTTGTTAATAGCGGAAAGAGATGAACAACCCACAAATATCTGTCAGAACATTGTTTCTAAGCGACACATGAATCAAAAGTCCCAAGACACTGAAAAATATTTTTAACTAAAAGATAATGAAAAAGCATATAACTAAACTTGTGAGGTGAGTAAAAATCAATCCTTAGAAATCTTTAGAACATTGAAAGTATGCATTAAAAACTAAGAAATTGGGACTGAAGAGATAGATGGCTTAGCAGTTAAGAGAACTGATTGCTCCTCCAGAGGACCCAGGTTCAATTTCAGCACCCACATGTCAGTGCACAATTGTCTGTAACCCCAGTTCAAGGGAATCTTAACACCTTCACACAGGCATACATGCAGGCTAAACACCAATGCACATAAAAAACTAAGAAATTAATAATAATTAAAAATTAAAAATCTAAGTTGTTTCTTTAAAGAATTAGGAATAAATACCCTAAGACAAAAACTATACAAAGGTATTAAAAACTATATACAAATGATTCGTTAATTAGGTGCAGAAATCTTAGGAACATTAGCAAATTGAGTGCAATAATATATAGAAAGAATTATATGCAGTTACCCAGTGGAATTGATTTTCAAAATACAAGATTGGCTTAACATTTGTCAATCAACGAATTCATCAAAACAACAAGCTAAAACAGGCAAAACGTCATCTAATTTCATCAATTGATACAGAAAAAGGAGTCAACACAATCTAGTAGTTGTGATGGAACCTCTCTGTAAATTAGGAATAAAGATGGGCTCCTTACATGTATTAAATATTCATGCAAGTTCCAATATAACATCAACTAATATTTATTTGTCAAAAATGAATTTTTCACTAAGATCCAGGGACAAGGTAAAGGTTACCACTCCTAAGCAATATCATACTAGAAATTCGAGCTAGTAATAGAGAACATGGAAGAAACTACACAGCTAGAAAGGATGAAGATAAATTATATAACTCTGGGTAACAAAATTGTATGTAGAAATGACAAAGAATTATCAAGAATAGAAAAATGCTCCTGTAGTAAATATGCAGTTGCAGCAAGGTTGCAGGATAGGAGAGCAAATTACCATTTTTTATTAGCAATGAAACTTCAGAATTAGAATATTTAAAACATTATAATTGGCACTGAAATATGACATACCTAAGTACAATGCTAAAAAATACACATGCAAGATTATGTGATGAAAATAAGTGAGGCTGGAGATATGGCTCAGTGGTTAAGAGCAGCGGCTGCTCTTCCAGAGGTCCTGAGTTCAATTCCTATTAACCACATGGTGTCTCACAACCACCCATAATGAGATCTGGTGTCCTCTTCTTGCCTGCAGCCAGACATACAGGCAGAACACTGTATACATAATAAATAAATAATAAATACTAAAAAAACCAACAACAAGTGAAACTAGAAGATTGCCAAGTGTAGGATCATATGCCTATGATTCCAGAATTTCAGAGGTCAGGATAGGAAGATTGGTTTCTGGAGGCCAGAGTGGACTCTATAGCCAAATCTTGTTTTTAAGAGGGGTTCAGCATGTAAACTACCAGGCCCAACAATCTGATTTTGACCCCAGGATCTACATGGTGGAAGAAGAGAACCACCTCTCTCAAATGCATACATCTTATTCATATACATCAGATAGCATATGCCCCCATAAGATTTTTTTTAAGATTTTAATAAATACTGTTGGTGGTTTATTTCGAAAAGCTTACTGTTGTTCAGATATCATTTCAAATAACTTCATCTATAAGGCTAGGAATTTGTAGCAATGGCAGAACTCTTTCCTATTTATAGAAGAGGCAATATAAGGCCTCACATATAGAAGGCCCTATATTTGAACCCCAGTTCCAAAAGAAAAAAACAAAAACTCATCTGACTTGATCAGTATGTTAAATATAATTCTAATCACGTAAGATTTTTGAGAGGGTTATTAGAGATCCAGTTGTCGTTGTTATCAACAAATTTATTCTTAAGTTTATATAAAAATGTGAAGATCTATAAAAGAACAGTATAGAAGAAATAGGACCAATATACATCTTAGCTCATTACCTACTATGAAAGTAAATGAGAGAAGAGCATTAGTCAGTCCACTATTAGTCAGTGAAGGAGAACAGACAGCCCACAGATGGACCTGCAATGGGGAAAGATCATCATTTCAAAGTAGGACATGATATAAAAACAAAATATAATGAGAAACTAGACATTAAATTTAGGTTTGAACTGGAAAAGGATTACAGCTCCATTTGTAAAACACAAAGTTCCTGGAAGACATCATGGAGAAAATGGAGATAAATTTCAGTGTGGTGATGAATTTTGGGTAATATATCAATAGTACAATTCACAAAGAAAAAATTAAAAGCTGAGCTTGACTGAAAAAAACCTGTGCCCTAATATAGTAAAAGATAGGCCACAGATCTGGGTTTCTTTTAACCTTTCAATGATAAGTTATAAAGGACTAACAGCCAGCCTACTAAAAGAAAAGAAAACAATCAAATTAAAACATGGACAGAAGATATGAATAGCTATCTCCCCAAAGTGATGCACAGATGGTAAATAGAGCATGGGAGAAGATGCTCAGCATATGTCATCAGAGAAATGGAGATTAATAAGGCAAGATACTATCAAAATCATGAAAATTCAAGGCTAGGAAAGACATAGAGCAACAGGGAATGTCCTTGGTGGTGAGGATGCATTAAGAATATAGTTTGACAATTTCTTTTTCTTTTCTTTTTTATTATTTTTTTATTTTTATTTTTATTTCTTTTTGAGACAGGGTTTCTCTGTGTGTAGTCCTAGCTGTCCTGTAACTAGTTGTTGTAGACCAGGCTGAAATAGTCTACAAGATTTGCCTCCCAAGTGCTGAGATTAAAGATGTGCACCACCACTGCCTGGCTTGTCAGTTAAGCTAAACATACTCCTTGGTGTCTACCCAACGGAGTTGCAGATGTGGTTATAAAAATGAAAACTAAAAGACCTGCATACCAGTTTCACAGCAACTTTGTTCTTGATGTGTAAAATTGGAAGAAACTAAGATGAATCTTCATTTATTCATTTTAAACTGCATCAGATAGTAGATTTTTAGTGGTAAAAATAAGTGCACTATTGATCTACTAAAAGATACCAATGAAACCTAAAGGTGTCTTACTAAGTGAAAGAATTAACCTAAAATGGGCGGGTATCCTATGACTCCATCTTCGTGTCATTATGGAAAATGTACATCTGGAAAGGGTAAAAAAGTTAGGAGTAGACAGAGATTAGAGGTGGAGGAATGAAGATCAAGGCACGGAGGGCTTGTGGAGCATTGAAGCTATCTTGTATGACACCACACTGGTATCTTCATGTTGTTTCACACTGTTATTCATAACACACTGATTATTAACACAAAATGTGCATTTCGTAGCATGGATGTTATTTAATAATTTACCAGTGTTCCCTTATTAATATCAACCAAATGTATCATACTAACAGAGATGGAAGCAGATGACAGAATTTTCTCTGAGTGAGACAGAGTATTTCTGGGTGTGCTGCTGCACATCTTCATTCCCAGCACTTGAGACGATCAGGCAGGTGGATCACAACTTTTATGTGAATTTGGGCTACATATGGAGGTTCTATCTCAAAACACAATGGAGTTATTCACTGGCTCCTATAGAGAGTTGAACAGCAATATATATAGCTGTTCACATGTGGTTCATAGACTTTTTTCTTGTAGTGACCAAACAGGAACACATATATCAGAATAAATGTATTTGGGTGACTGACAGTCAGATGTGCACCACAACTTCCATGTGTTCCACAGTATTGCTACAAGGATTCATGGTACAATATATGAAGAACAGGTTGAACCAGTCAGCAGCCTAACCTCTCTGTTCATTTTAAGTGTTGCACACTCAGTAAAATAATTTTTGCCTCAAAATATTGGTGAAGGCAGCTGTCATCTTACACTTGTGCAATATGTATTTACCATTTTGCTTTGTATGTTTTATCCTAGGTAATTCTCTCAGCAACTATGTGATGTTATTCAGAGTTTATAGATGATGAAATTGTATTCTTGACCTAAAAAATATATATTCAAGCCTAGTATGAGGGTACATGGCTGTAATCCCAGAACTTGGGAGACAGGAGGATTGCTATGAGTTTGTAGCCAGCCTGGATTATGTATGGATACACTGCCTTAAAACACAAGACAACAAAACAGAATTTGTATTTAGAGTTAATACAGATGGTAACTAATAGAACTGGTATTTTTCCACCAAAGCCTGGATTCTTAATCCTTTTGTTTCTAAAGAAACACAGGTGTATTTTTCCATTGCAAAATTCATTGTGCTTTCCATCATTAATAAAGAGCCTCAGCTTATAGAACTAAATGAAAAGAAAAGCTTCAAAAGTCTATTAGAGGAAAGTAATAAGTTAGATAAATTATTAGAAGCCATAAGGTCTATCTTCCAACCCAGTTGGAGGAGTGGGGACTGACTGAGTAGATTTACGAGCCAGTCAGTCACCCATGGTGATTATTTTAGAAAGAGATGTTTGTAGGAAATAGAGACAAATGAGCCAGAGTTGCCCAACATTTTGCTGTATTACTGAACTTTTAATAAACTCTTGCTGAGGGAGACACTAGTGCCTTTTCCTTAATCACTATATATCATGCAAAGGTGTTTATTATTTCCAGTACTTTCTGAAATTCTGGTGGAGAAATGTCTCTTAGTATGATGTGCTTGATGCTATAAATATAAGAAGTTCCTAACGAATCATTTACTAACACTAGTGATCTGTTAATTTAGTGCTGTGTAAAGCTGGTCTTAAATCATTTAGTGTCTATAGTTGAATGCTTTAGAGCTTTCAGCAAAAGAAAAGTTAATAAAGTGAATAAACTATAAACTTTTAGAGCAGAGGAGGGCACAGACAATAAAGACTCTGTGTCACTGAAGGAGCAAACTATCAATTTGCTGTCACCCGTTCCAAAGACAACTTCTATGAATCTGAGTCCTAAGTAGATTTGGGCTAGCTGTTCCATCAAGGACCACCAAATGTGGTTCAGGATCAGTGAGTGACTTTACTTCTTTGTCCTGTGTCTTTTGTAGATCTCCCAACTTTCTTACTCATGAATGATAGGTTGTCTGATGCTTACCTAGGCAGAACCCTTCCCCCAAGACAGTATTGCAAATCACAACACATTTTTCTTAGCATGCCACAGTCCATACTACCAAAAGCTTGAAATCAGTACTCTTTGTGGGAGAACTTAGTCCAGCTATCCCTCCTAGATTTCTTTATGTCTATCTCATTTTGTACTTCTAGGTTGTAGCTTTGCTGCTTAATTTATTTTTTGCTTTGATACTGTATTAAGGTCACCTTGGGATATACCCCAAAGTCGTTTTCTATTTCCCTGACATTGTAGGCTGTCACTTCCTAGCTTTTGGCCACCTTTTGGTACTCATGGGTAGTGACAGAAAGAAAATCAGTTATCTCTGCAGCATAGTGCACATAGGCTAGGTCTTTTCCTGTGTCTTTGTAGTCATTTGTATTTCTGACACTCAATTGGAATTCATGACACGGTCTGTATGGCCAGTGTGATCAGCAAGTCTGTTAAGGTCTTGTGGACATTACAGACTCTCATTTGAAAGACATCATGACATCTCTGTGTAAACTGACCCTCGTTATCTGGTCAAATACCTTCGAATGAGTGAGGTTTATTTATTTTTTTCCTTTTCATCATTTCCCTTTCACAGCCTCTTCTAGTTTTTAATTCATTTGACTGGAAAAACTTCATCAAGAACATTTTAATTAAGATTTTGTGGGGCACTTAATCAAGTGCTTTAATGAGTTTCTAATGCATCACAGCTGGTAAATTTCATTCATAGACTCATGAAGATAAAAGGAAGATCTGTTTTGTAACAACCTATTTATCATATTACTGTTTTGTCCTCAAAGTTTTATTTGTATGTGCTTTCTTAGAATTTATGTGGGATTTCACCTTATATCTCAGGTAATACCCATTCTTTCCAGTCTTACATGTTTAAACAGTTCTTCTTGTTTCCTTTGTGCAGGGTACTGAGAATGGCTGGGGTTTTGGGGAACTTCCTGTGAGTCCTTGGTCCTCACACCCTTCAGGAGACAGAGCAGACACCATTATGTTCTCATTATTCCTGAGCCCAGATCTTAGCTTTGCCTTTTTCTCCTTCAGTATTTGACTCTCATTATACCAGCCACTTTTCCTGTGACTGTCACAGAATAGCCAACAAGAAGCAACTTAAGAAAGGATTTATTTTGGCTTATAGTTTGAGGGGATATAATCCATTATAGCTGAGACTGTATGGTGGCAGGAGCAAGAGGTTACTGGTCCCAGTGTATCCAAGGACAAGCAGAGAGCAATGGATGCCAGTGCTCAGTTAGCTTTCTTCTTTTTATGCAATCTGGGATTCACCTGTAGCACACAAAGCCCATTAAATGATGCAATTCACATTTAGAGATTCTTCTTCCCATACCAGTTAACCCAATGTAGAAAATCTCTAGCAGGCCTGCCAGAGGTTTGTCTTGAAGGTGAGTCTAGATCCTATCAAGTTGGCAATCATTATTAAATATCACAGATCTACAACCTTTTAAACCATATTCTTGGAAGCTGCTTCCAGTAACAACAGTGGGCATTTCCTTTCTAGTTGCTGCCATCACTGGACTGGTGGTCCTGAGTTTTGTAAGAAATCAGGCTAAGCAGGCCATGATGAGCAAGCCAGTAAGCAGCATTCCTCCATGGCCTCTGCGTCAGCTCCTGCCTTCAGGTTCCTGTTCTGTTTGAGCTCCTGCTCTGACTTCTTTGATGGCTAACAGGTGCAGTGGAAGTATAAGCCTTTCCTCCCCAACTTGCTTTTTGGTCATAGTGTTTCATCATAGCAATAGAAACCCTAGCTAAGGCACCAACTGATATCTAATTAGATTTAAGGTCCACTCTATGAGATATAACCCATACCTGACTAGAAAGATCAGGGATATAGCAGAAATCCAAATACTACTTTTCTGCTAAAGGAAGGTAGCAGTTTTACTATACTTGTAGATCACTGTCTTGTTCAGCCATCATTAGTGAAACTTCCACCTGCAATAGATAGGAGCAAAAACAGACCACAATGGGACAATGTTCAGAGAGTGAGAGAATTTGTAACACTCAGTCTGAAATGAGATGTCTCCATCAAATCCCTCTTCTCAGAACTCAAAGAACCTGTGGAAGAGGAGGCAGAAACATTGTAAGAGCCAGTTGGGATGACTGACATCAAAGAAGGCCTCCCAAACACAGTGAGACTGATGCACATATGAATTCACAGAGACTATGACAGCAAACACAGGTCTATGCCTAATGTGGTTCTAGCACTAAAAGATGAAGTGGGCACAACCCCTCATCCCTAACCCAGAAGTTATCTCCAATTGATAACTGCTCACGAAGGAAAAATTAGTTTTCTCCAATGGAGTCTCACTGAGTATACAAATCATTAAGGACAGATCCTATGCCTAACAGTAAATGACCAACACAAAACAAAGTCATTGATATTTCTGGAGATTCCTGGCCTCATAATGCTTTGTCTATGCATGTTTTTACTTTTTTCTTTTTTTCTTTACAAGTCTTTTTTGTATATATTATGGTTTGTGGTGTTGTGTTTTTGTGGGATTTCTGTGTTTGTGAAAGTGAAGTGTGTGTCTCTGCATCTATATGTGTTTCTTGTATTTTCTCTTAGTCTTTTCCCCCTTCTGTTTGCTTTTTTCTATTCTGGTTTCTTTGTTTTATTTTACCTTATTATTTTAGATACCTATTTGTATTTTAATGAGAGAGAGAAAGAAAGGATGTGGATTTGGGTGAACTGGGGAATCAGGAGAATCTGGAAGGACGTGTGGGGAGACACCTCAATTAGAATAAATTGAATGGAAATTTTCAATAAAAACTATGACTTATACCTTATAGTTCCCATCAAATAAATAGAAAAATGCTGAATATATCTCAATGCTTGCTTCTTTCTCATTACTCTAAGTCTTTTGTAATGATGCTGCCTTACAAAGTAGGCATTCAGGCTAGGGATGTGGTTCATTATTAGAGCTCTTATCCAGCATATGCAGCATCTTGCCTTTCATCTCTAGAAGTGGAGAGAAATAAACATAAAATTGGCTTTTGATAATATGTGTGGAATTGATATCATGGATTAATATTTATAAAATGTCTAACATAGTCTCTGGATTGTAGCTTATGTTTTCTGACTATGAGTTATGAGGCAAACATACTTCCTCTAATGGGATATTGGAAGGAATTATCAAGCTTGAATACATGACCTCTAATAGTCAGGGCCCATTTACTCTATGAAAAGTCATGAGCATTTTGGAGCCAATTTTTTTTAAAATAAAGATTGAATGCTAATAAAGTGAATGAATTTTAATTTTTTTCTACTGGGTATTTCAGACTGGTGGGACTAACTACTTTACTTTCTTTTACCCATTTATTTCTTAGCCTAAGTAAAAAGATCCCATGTACCACAGGTCCAGACAGTTGCATGAAGGATCTGTTTTTAGGACTTTGGTCTGAATGGTGGAATAATTGAACTCTCTTCATTTCAGATGTTCATACAGAGGCTGTCCAGGCAGCTCTTGCTAAACACAAAGAAAGGAAAATGGCAGTGCCCATGCCTTCCAAACGAAGATCCCTGGTTGTACAGACCTCTATGGATGCCTATACACCCCCAGGTTAGCAACACCTTCAATGTTTCTGCTTCTTAAATGTGTCACATGTCTCCCGCCTTATAATTAATTGATAACTATCTCAGCAACAGCAGTCTTTAAAAAAAAAACTCTTTAAATGTCAAAATACAAAATGATGGGCCTCATCACAGCATCTTCACATATACATTGCTGTTACTCATCCTCCTCAGAGTCCTTCTGATGCCCATCTACATCTCATTCATCCTTTAGTTTCCCCCCAGTTTGTCACTCTTTCCCTTCTATGTCACATGTATCCCATTATTCTCTTGTTCTACCTTACTTTAGATCTTATCTCCTCCTCTATAGTTCCTTTCTGTTCTACACACATACACACCTAGATTCCATATGTGAATGGGAACATGCAATGTTCCTCCCTTAGTTGCATAACTGTATGGTTTATTTTCCTTAACATAATGAACTCTCCTTCTCTATCCATTTTCTTGTAGATCTCGGGATTTGACCTTTTCTTACCACTGAGTAAAAGTTTATTGTGTATAGCAAACCACAGTTTTTTATTGATGGGCATATAAGTTGATTTAATAACCTAGCTATTGTGACTTCTGCTACAATAAAAAAGGATGTGCAAGTATCTGTAGTGTGTTGACATAGAGTCCTTCAGGTATATCCATCCCCAGGAGTTAACAATTTCATGAACCATACTCCAAAAATAGTATGTGAGTTTAACTTGGAAGAGAAATTTAACATCATTTTGTATGTGCCTATATTAGTATTTTATATTTTCATAAAGATTCAACTATAATCACTCAAAATCCTTGGAAAATTTTACTCATTTATTTATCTATATAGAAAATATTATAGCTTTTAGTTATAATTGAAGTTAGATAGTTCTTTTTTTCTGCTAGACAGATATATATGTATATCTACATACATATAGATATACACATATATATCCTCAAATCTTTAAATACTAATACCATATATTATTATGTTGTGAAAGAAACCAGATGAATTGGTCAATCAATTCAGATGGTGACCTAAAACAGGAGTCACTTAGATTTTACCTGTGGAATGTGAGACAGTACTTTAGCTTCTGTAGGCTTTCACAGCTCCTCAACCCTGATATTGTAGTATAAAAGCAACCATTTCTGTGTGTCAGTGGATGAAAGTGCTTAGAAAAAGTTCACAAAAACAGTATCCATGATTTGATCCATGATTTACTAACCCTTCATCTAAAATGATTAGAAACATTGGCCTGTTTACTTTCCCTTTGCCTTGTTAGTGTGTTTTTATGTGACTAGTAAAATACTTGTTGCTGTATGCTTTATTTAAATTATTTTAGAAGGTCAGCACAATCACAGTTAGGAAAGTTAAGAAGCATGGTACCTGCTTGCCAGTGGTGAGGACTTTCTGACTATGCCGAAGTGTGGGAGATGGAAGAGTGAGTGAGTGTAAGAGGGAGAGGTCCCATGGGAAGACAGGGAGCCAAAAGAACTTGGCTAGTCTCAGTTTTTGTAACAGCCTATTCCCACAGGAACTAAGAAGGTCCTGTGAAAACACCAGAAGTAAATAACCTCTGGTGACACTAAATCATTGTACCCAAAGAGCTCAGGAGCACATTTTTCAGTAATTGAGAATTTTGGAGGATTTATGTTTAAGGACAATTTTCTTATATTCCTAATATGTTGAATGTTTTCATCCCGAGATGCTATCAAATACTTTTTGTAGTCTTAGAGGATGTCACATTTTGCTATTCTTTAGTGTATTAGTAACATTAATTCACTTTTAAATACTAACCTGGACTTTCGTTGTGGGTTTTAGTGTCCTGTTCTAGCAGCCAATTGGTCATAGTGTAGTATGTTGCCTGTTTATTAGCTAACTAATATTTTGTGGAGAATTTTGTGTCTGTATCCTGAGGGATGTTATTCTATACTTTTATCTTGAAAGGTAGTGTGTGTTAGAGTAAGAAATGAAATATTAACTAGAAAGGAGCATATGAAGAGTTTCTGGGTAGAAGCTTGTAGATGGCCTTGATATATGCATTTAAGCACTTCTAAAGTTTTAAGAATACATATATAAGATGTTTAAGTTTCACTTGTTTAAATAGTATTATATATAAATTATATGCTAAAAGGCAAAAAGGTAGGAGAGAAAATTTCTAATATTCTTGTTTTTCTAATTTATTTCATAAAAAATATACAGAGCATGTATTATGATAAAATGGTGCAGCTATTTTTAATGCTGCTAATTCTCTTTCCTGTTATATATATCAGAGCTATTTCTCAGCCTTCTTGTTTCCTTTTATTTCACATAACTTATCTCTAGTTGAGATCCTAAGTCATTCTTCCAGTATAGGTTAGAAAACAAACACTACAGTCATTCATTCTTAACCCCTTCCTGCTAACTGAACTAGCATTAAATGAAAATATATCTATTAAGTTTTGTGAATAATGTGCATTTTACTTAGGTTATGTCATTTTTTTCCAGATAGAAAAATAAACCAACTAAATGTGAGAACATTTTCTAATAAATGAATGCTTTAAAAGTGAATGGATTTTCATTGAGATGAAGTGTGATGTAATGAGAGTATGTAATAAGCACCAGAGATAGAGGCAGAGATCACCATGTGGCTAGGTTACTAGAGAAGGAGATATGGTGTGTATGTACTTTAAAGTGGGTTCTTCTTTAGCTGCCATTTCTTCATCAAAACTCAAAGTCTGAGTAACCTCATAGGCATTTTGTACTCTCAGTAAGACTAAAAATAAGTCATAGTTCAAAAAGTATTTTGGACATCCAAGGAATCACAGCAAACCTATTTGTAAACAAGTAGAAATAGCTCAAGCATGTGTTAGAAAATTGTACCCCATCCTATAACTTGGTGGGTGTGTACAGAGAAGATACTGGCTTCTTTCTAAACAGTTACTCTTGAGAAAATAGGTATCTTTGCCTAGTATCTTAATGTCCAGATAAATGTCCTATAGTATACTTAATGTATTTTAGTATAATGAAACTTACTGAATATAAAAGTTTGATTATGTGAAGAGTGGAATAACTTTTCAAAAATGTTGCAAGCCAAAAATCACTGGGTTATTATTGTTTGATCTGAAGTGAAACTTTTGGCAATGTGTGGTAAGGCAGTGAGATTGAAGACCATCTTTGCTGCATTATTTAACAAATCAAATCTCTTCTTGAAAATAGATACCTCTTCTGGTTCAGAAGATGAAGGCTCAGTACAGGGTGATTCCCAAGGAACCCCGACCTCTAGCCAGGGCAGCATCAACATGGAGCATTGGATCAGCCAGGCCATCCATGGCTCTACTACATCAACCACCTCCTCCTCCTCCACTCAGAGTGGGGGCAGTGGAGCAGCACACCGGCTGGCAGACGTCATGACCCAGACACACATAGGTGAGTGAGATGCACATAGTGTGGAGGACTGGGTCCCTTTGCCTTTCCTGGCATCTGATTTGTTCTTGTCATTATCTGAGTAGGTACTGAGTGTTAGTTTGTTCTCTAGGAATGTTCTGGTTATAGTATCTGATGGACACCTGGGTTACTGCGTTGAACAAAACATTTCTCAAACTCTTGCTTTATGGTTATTGAACACCTTAGTCTCTTATAGCAAGAATTCTCCCAGCTTTGTGTTGGTGTAGGGCCTACATTAATTATAAACTGGTTGCCCTGTTAATATAGGCTTCTTATTGATTAACTCTTACATCTTACATTAACCCATTATTTTTGTCTGTGTTAGCCATGTGGCTTGGTACCTTTTATCAGTGAGGCATTTTCATCTTGCATCCTCTGCGTCTGGGTGATGACTGCAGACTATGAGCCTTTTCTCTTCTCAGAATTATCCTATTCTAGTCACCTGGCCTATACTTCCTGCCTGGCTACTGGCTCATCAGTCTTTTATTACACCAATACAAGTGACAAATCTTTACAGGTTACAAGACTATTGTCCCACAGCAAAACAGATTATAAAGTACAAGCTGCTGTTACTTGGGGGGGTGGGTGGGGTGTCATTTGAGGAACTTGAAGGACTTAATGATTTCTGCCCAAAGGCATTCAGGTTGTTTAAGTACTTCATACTATTCTGTATGTGGGTTCTAGAATGAGGAAGACTGTGTAGATTAGAAAAAGTAGAAGGTGGGCTAGAAAGATGGCCCAGCAGTTAAGAGCACATACTGCTCTTGCAGAGGACCTGAGTTTTGTTGCCAGCACAAACATTGGACTATTCACAACTCCCTGTAGCTTGAACTCCAGGGGACCCTGGAGTAGCCTCTTTTGGCCTCCAGACACAGCTATACTCATGTACATCTATCCCCCAGATTCATATACATAATGAAAAATAAAAATCTTAAACCCACAAGGTCAGAAGCAAGACCATGGAACATCTGAAAATAGTTCAGGTGAAGAGGTAAGCAATAATTAGAGGAAACATGTGTTAGATGAATATGTTTTATGAACTGTGTGGGTGATGTTGTCATCCTGGCCCATGTGCTTGTTACTTACTGGGCTCCAGTCTAGTCCTCACTCTCAGGGCACAAGTAGGACATCTTGATCTCTGTTGCCATTCATTGTTTTATGTGGATTAAGATACTCAAACAATTCAATGGTAAGAGGTTTACAGAAGGTAAATTGCTTGGATAAGATCCAGTATGATCACTCCATCATGTTGCCACCGAGTAGGGAAACAGTTAAGTCCTTGGAGGCAGTTGCATATTACACTGTCATCTATACTGAGAGTATGAGTGAGGTGCAGATGCGGTCCTCCCAAGTCACACCTGCAATACTACAGGAATACCTTTCCACACCAGAAAACAGGAAATGGAATGAATGAGTTAAGAATGGTACAATCAGCTTAGATACCCAGAATGTGGATCTTTAACTATTTGATGGGTAGGCAAAGTCATTTCAAACTGACATTTTAAGCTTCACCCCATTTGAACTTAGTGGAATAAAGTTAAAAGCATTGACCTTTTCTTATCCAAATGAGTTTGTTTGGTCCATTGCCTGAAGAACAGCATCTGCTTTGAGTTCTCCCATTAGCAACAACTGGGATCTTGAAGTTACTTTTTCAGTAAAGGAAAAAAAAATGTGAACCATAATTTCTCACCCTTGTTCCTCTCATAACTGTTGCAAGTAAAAAGGAGAGTATTGGAACATTCTGAACAAGCAATGCTCCTTTCAAAGTGATATTACTTCAGTTTAACATATTTTGAAGAAAATTACCAGTCAGTGTTACCTAATAACTTACATTTGAAATATCAGAAAATTAAGCATTGTATGTAAATGTAACCATAAATATATTTAGACAACATAATTCATTCTTGCTGATTGGAGCTTAGGATAGTTGCTGAGGCCACCAGCTGTCCATGGTACCTGAACAAAGAGGTTACCCACCAACTGCCTCATGTAACTCATTATATTCTCTGATTTTGTTCTTTTAAGAAGGTTCTCATCTTACTAAGAGGACCACATATTTCTGAACAAATTAATCACTGCCTTTAGCTTTCCCTTTGTGAGTTTACACTTGGAATACTGAAGGAAATTATAGCATGCAGAATTAAATTTATCCAAACTATAAAAGGTTGTATTATTCATATATGCCAAAGCTCAGTGTGACCTAAATATAACTCCTGAGTGTGTGACATTTAGTAATTTCTCATTTGGCACAAGGATAAGTTCCTAGAATATCTGGGATTTATCTATAGAAATTGGCATTTTTAAAGCAAAAGCAAACTGATAAAATCTGATGAGAATTAGAATACTTCATTCCAGAGACAAAGGCAGCCAAAAAAAAAAAAAAATCAAAGTTGGCAACATTTGACCTTTTGCTGAGATCATCAAAAGCAAGAAACAAGAAAATAGCATGAGTGTGTGCCTGTATATGCTATATACACATTTAACAAACTCAAGGCAAAATAAAATCCAAAATTAAGTTTGATCCCTTAGGGCAAGTTGCTTCATGTGGAACCTGTAGAAACTTCTTTTGCACATAAGACGAGAAAAGAAAGAGATGGCAACCACACAGTCTCTCTCAAAATGAACATTCTGCTGTTCATTGTATCCACTTTCAAGTGTCAGGATTACAGACTTGTGTCACCATGTTTGATCTTACTATGTGAGTTTGTCAAAGTATTTTCTAGGCATTTTTGAGATGCTATTGCTTAGCCTTTGGAATAACCATAAAGTTCATCAGAAAATTGTCTTCTGTGCTTCTTTACAGAAAATCATTCTGCACCTCCTGATGTAACCACATACACCTCAGAACACTCAATACAAGTGGAAAGGCCACAGGGCTCTACCACATCTCGGACAGCACCAAAGTATGGCAATGCTGAACTCATGGAGACTGGGGATGGTATGTATTATAGTGAGGTGCTTCCTCCTGTGTGAACACTCTTCTTCTGTCCTTACTATGATTAGTATGAGTCTTTCTGAGTGAATGTGCTGCTTCTAGACACGACACTCATTGGTTCCTTCAGTCCTGCTTATCAGATTCCTCAGGAACTTTTCAGCAAGCCTCAATTATGAACTTTCTGCTGTATTCTAGTTTAATTGTGTTATATTCCTGCCAGTGTCATAAAAATTAGGGTAGAATCTGGCAGTAAAATTATCCTTTTTTTTCTTTGTGAAAAATGGGCAGAACAGTATCAACATGCAACAATCAATGTACCTTACAGTGTTGGTGTTATGATGACTGAGTGGTTCACAGTTAAACACTTAGTTCTGGCCATATCTTTAACAAATTGCACTTTCCTTAGCATGATTGAAGCTGTAATGCTACTTATTCATAAAGATCAATTTCATTAAAATGGTAGCAATTCCATTTCTGACAGAATTGCTGTTCTTGTATTCTACCAAGTTGGCTTTTGTTTTCTGGTATACAAATTGTTGAAATTGACCATTGATGTTATTCTTTCCATTACTTAAAAACTTCTGTTATCCTTGAAATCTGTCCAAGTTTCAGTGTTGGGTAAGTTCTGACTCCTGCATTGTGTTGTCCAGTGTTTCTCATTGTGTACACTCTTACCTCAGAACCACTCCTGAGCTAGGAATAACATTCTTACCTGTGCTTCAAAACCACTAGTCTTGGGTTCATCTGAACCAAATTGATTGGAATTAGCTGATGAGAAGATATTATGTTTAGATGTTAGGAAATAGGGCTATTTTTCCATGATTTCAGAGCTATAATAATTTTTCAATTCTGAAAGTACATTTTAAGATTAAAAACAGTTTTGAAGTGATAGAAGTACAGGACAGTGCTTAGATACCGTGTCTCACATGTAAGGCCTTATGCTGTATTCGTACTACAGCAAACAAAAATACTATTGTTTGGAAAATTTTTCATAAGTTATCTTATTTTTTCCAGAATTTGTTCATTTCCACTGTGGTTCCTATTTTTTCAGGTGTACCAGTAAGTAGTCGAGTATCAGCAAAAATTCAACAGCTTGTCAATACCCTTAAACGACCGAAGCGGCCCCCGTTACGGGAATTCTTTGTTGATGACTTTGAAGAATTGTTAGAAGGTAAATTTTTTTCTACCTCTTCTTTTAGGAGGTCCTGTAGTTCTATGTACAATGATATATTTTCTGCAAAATGACTTTATTTTGTTAAGAATGATAAACTTGCCTTTTCTTAATAATAGAACTCTAAACCAGAGTACAGGTTGCTGTTTTCAGTGCATATGTTAAACGTATACCAAGTGCTAAGCAGTTAGAGTTTAGAAGCCATCTGCCCCCTCGGTAGTAATGTGACTCTGTTCTGTGATTTAGGCCTAGACATTTATTTTAGTTTTACTCACAAAAGTAATTTCACCATGCTTTTCTTATTTTTAGAGTGTTTGTAGATTTCTGCCTATAGCTCATCATTAAAGGGGAAAATATAATGTAAGAGCTGAGCCTTTTGTAGTCTTGAATACTGCGTGCTAATAATTAGAACTTTAAACCCATGCATTTAAATGTGAGACTCTAGGCATATGGTTCAGTTTTGTCTGTTATCTACAGATGTTCTCACACCCACCTGAATTCTTCATTCTGTGTTGCCTTGGAAATTTTAAGAACTCAATTCTTTTGTTACATCCATAATAATTTTGATTCTAGAAAAGCATGTTCTCTGTCAGCTGATACACTTATGCCTTAAATATGAATCTCTTAGATTTTTTACAAACTCTTAAAAAATACTAACAGGTGTATTTTTTTGTGAAAATCTTATATGTTTAAATGTATTTAGTTCAACAACCAGATCCAAACCAGCCAAAGCCAGAAGGTGCCCAAATGCTGGCCACAAGAGGAGAGCAGTTGGGAGTGGTCACGAACTGGCCACCCTCTTTAGAAGCTGCACTACAGCGATGGGGGACTATCTCACCAAAGGCCCCCTGCCTGACAACCATGGACACAAATGGAAAACCCTTGTACATCCTCACTTATGGTAATCCTATAATGTCTTTTATAGTAATCTTATAAAGTCCACTCTCTGTCCTTTGTCATTCCTGCATATAACCGCTATGGAATGGAAAAAAAAGTACATTATCTTCTGGGTGACTCATTTATGTGTGTGTGTTGCCTTGTTTGTTTCTAGTTTAAAGGTAGATGAAAATTTAAAGAAATTTTTAGTAAAATTACTTTGTGTTGATAGAGGAGTTACTATTTTTTTAAACTTAAAACCAGGAAAGGATGTATAAAGCTGTAATTATAACTCCACTGTGATGCTAGATCTTGTTTTTGTTTTTTGTTTGTTTGTTTTCAAATGAGTAATTTCATTGGTGATCAGTAGGGAGTATATATCAAACCATTGGGCCTAGGCTTGAATCATAATTCCCTAAAATACCCACATGCTATAATCCCAAATGCTAAAACTGAAAGATGATGGAAATTCCTGAAGTCTGAAATCCAAGAAGTTTTAACTCCCCAAAATATAGTTATATAAAAATATTTAAAATTCATTAAAAGACTTTTCTCATACACACATACACACACACACTCACACACATATTTGATTTTTGTTTTGTTTTGAGACAAAGTCTCTATGCATAGCCCTCACTGCCCTGGAACTTGCTATGTAGACCAAGATGGCCTCTAACATATAGAGATTCACCCACCTTCTATTTTCCTGGTGTTAGAATTAAGGGCATATGCCACACCTGCCTTAATTTACATTTTAAAGGGATATTTATATCAGAAAGATAGGGGAATGTTTACATAATACTTCATAGAACACTCATAATAATATATGTAAGAACAGAGAAATTTTTGCCGAGCTAAATGCTCAGATTTATTCAAACAAGTCACATAGCTTTAAGAGTTACAAGCAGATGAGCTATATTCATAAAGAACCAAGTCAGAAAGCAAATATCTACATGTGTATTATTACCAGTGGTAATTACATACATCCAGCTTTATAACTGTGGTCCTCTGAAATGCCATGGTGGATAGTCCAAGTCTTCTGATAAGGCTAATCAAAAGTAATTTGGGTCAGTGTTGTGTTTGTAATCACCAGAGAGCTGGAATTTTGGAAAATTTTATCTTAGCAGATACAAGTGCATAATGAGGACAACCATTAATTTGAAGAAATTTCAGTGCATTTACATATTCAAACAATATTGATACTGAAAGTCAATACTAGGCATATAAATAGAGACTAAAACGAGTTAGAGTTGTCTGAAAGTCTGTATCATTTGTACCTCCAGTATTGGAATCAGAACAATACAACAATAAAAAACACAGCATACCAAATTGTACAAAAGTAATGCTGACATTTTAAAATAATAGGAAGCTAAAAGCCTGTTGACTCTGGGGAAGCTAATGGAGTGGGTTGTTGAATCTGGACTTGTGTTTGTTTTATGCCTTTCTTTTCATCCTGGTAGGGGTTGAACTCAGGACTTTGTGCAGGTCAGGCATACATACTGTCAATGAGCTAACTCCTCCACCCAAGCCTAGTGTTCTGATCTCTGGTGCAGCAAAGAAAAACTTTGTAATTCTCAGAGAGAAAAGGCAGTTCACCTTCTGCCCCTGTTCTTTTTGGTCTCCTGGCTGGTTAGATGGTTATCAGTTAATATTAAAGATGATCATTCTTACCTGCTCTAGTCAGAACCACACTCATCTTTGGACAATCTCACAGACATATCCAAGATGGTGTTTGATCAAATTTTGTTCTGCATCATGTGATACCATCTTGCATATAAGTGGATACAATAACCCCACCCCCAGACTTTGTTCCTCATTCTGTCCCTCTGACAAAGTCTTCTCCTAGTCTCTCAGTGAGAATTAGTTTTCAGGATTTGGCCATTTGGGACTTCATCATCTGTAGTTTTACTTTTAGGATTGTGACTTTTTAAACTTCAGAGATTGTAATCTTTTATTATTTCAGCATTCAGGCTTACGGTATTTATGATTATTTCTGACTGGCTTTGACATCTATCACTCAGAAGCAGCAAAATCTGGATACACATTGCAGAAAGCTGGAGAAACAGATTTCACTTAATTCTCTCCACAGTATACTTAATGCAGACTAAACTTATGCACATGGCCAGCTGTGCTAGAGAAAGGTCTTAGTTACATCATCATGGAGAAAACAGATCACAGTTCTTTCTATACTCCTGTCTTCATCTTTGCAGATAACCTTCATAGCTACAAGAACAAATGGCTCATTCTACAGCTGCATGCATGACATTCGATGTTACTTAAAAAAAAAACCTTAGCTTTTTTTTTTAAATATCACAAACACTTTGAATAATTATGAAGAAAAGGCTTCAGTTTTAAATCAACCACTGATTCTATGTAAGTAATAGAACTAAAAAGAGCCCAGCATTTTGAGAATGAGCCCCCAGAGATCCCTCTGTGTTTCACATACCAAAATGGGATTTGGTCTTAGAAGTATATGGGGTTTGGCAGTTTATTTTTTTTATGATTCCTTTGTATTTGTGGCTACATTGGAGACTTTAAAATAGATAGGGGTTATTGTTTGTGATTTAATAAAAGCTTCTCGTTGTTGTTTTTAAAGCATGTTCTTAGAAAAAGGTTTTATTAAGACTTTTTTGTATGACCCTTATGTCTGGCCAAATTAATTCTGAAAGCTAATTATATATTTGGAATCACTGCTGTTTTACAGCTAATGACTCCAACCCTTACTTGTCTGTGTGTCGGTGGGAACCCTAGCACCAACCTTTGTGTTTGTTACAGAAGCTGTGTGCATTTTAGTGACATGCAAGCATGCACTAAGGTAGATTAAGTTTGTGCTCTGCAATGGTGCAGTGCTTTGGCTTGGGAAGTCAAAGATGAATGAAACTGGGTACATAAAATGAAAGTCTTGGCTAAGACCATGAATACTATATATGAATGTTATATCTTTGTGAAACAAAAATGAACCACAAATTGGTTATTTCTGAGAAAATTCAGGGAAAATAAGGCTCATTGAATTTCAGTTGTTCTAAGGCCTGAGAAAATTAGTGGAATTGAAGGACTATACTATTTAAAGTTCTCAAATATCCCTTCAGCCCTCAAATTTAATTCCCTGTCAAGTCCTGAGATAGCAGAATTTTTAGCTGAGAAATTTAAAGTATTTGGTAGAAAATATAGATAGAGTAAACCTATAAACTATCTGATACTTAAATCTTCACTTTGAGGTAGAAATAGGAAGCATACTAACCAGTACCCATGGGATACCATAACCTTAATTAATGAAAATAATTACACAGTACTTCTTTTTCATTTCTCACTTGGTAGAAACCACCATCTTCATCTACTTCCTCTTGTTTTGTTAGGATAGCTGTAAGTTCATTTTGCTTTTCTATCTCATAAATGTTCCTATTTATCTTTTTATTTTTAAAATATTTAATATCCATATACATGTGTGATATATTTTGATCAAATCCTTTTACCATTCTTTACCTTTCAGTTCCTCCCCTATCTCCACCATCTCCTTTCACTTACAACATATTGTGCTCATTTTTCTCCCAATACCTGCTGAGTCCATTTAGTACTGTCTGTGTATGCATGGCTATAGGACCATCTGTTGGAGCATAGGTAGCCTTCAGGCCTGCATCCCTGAAGAAAATTGACTCTTCCTCCCTGAGTCAATATTAGCTCCTTCTATAGGGATAGAACTTTATTAGCTCCTCCTCATCCATTCTGAGTTATTTTAAGTATGATAGGGATTTAGCTGCCTTGGTTACCAGTCTTCCCATCACCTTATTATAAATTGTTACTGGTAAGTCTCTACAATTCTTGCCCTGTTTTATATGTGATGTCTTCTTCTGATAACTGTATTACCCCCCTGCATATCTGTCTGTCTCCTTTCTCTGCAGTTACGTTGTTTGTACAATAACCTAGACTTCATTCAATTCTAAGAGAAGTTAAAGAAAATATTCCTTGTCACCCACTCTGGAAGTGTTTCTTGTCTTTGATTTATAGTAGTAACTGCACGTGCTAAGTTTCCTTTTCTCTAAAAGCTACAAGATATAAAAATACTAAGTATATTTCAAGAATTTTGCCCAAAGTTTGCATTTTGTGCTTTCCTTGAGTCTCTGTGTAAAACTAGATTGTGTGTGTTAGTGTATGATATAAGCTTCTAAGAATCCCAGGTGAAAATGAATTTGAAGCATTAACAGACTATAATGTTTTAATTGATTGGTTTGTTTACAACACATTACTTTTTATTTTATTCAGTGATAACAAAATGTAATTATTCAGCTAGAATAGCTCCCTAGTTTTGTTCACAGTAAGGAAAGTCTGGAGCCTTAAAGTATTTATTGGAAAAAAAAAAAACAAGTCCTTGTGTTGTTTCTTATGAACTGATGATGATTGATAAAGAAGTATACTCCCAAAATAAAATATCAAATGACTTTAAAGGTCCATGAGGTTCAGAAGAGGAAATAAACATGAGTGAAATATTAACATCTAGTAATGAAATACTTGAGTTATGTTAAGTTGCATACCAAATCATGGACTTGATTGGTGTTTGCTTATGACATTAGTGAAATCCCAAAAAAATGATTAACATGTACTGAGAATCAAGAGTTATCCTGGCAGTTAGAACAATGAAAGATAAACCATTCTTCTTCCTCAGTATCCACTAAGGGTTAGACAAGTAGGTGAAGCCTATGAATGGTATAACAGCAGCATTAATTCAGGTAGCTATAGTTCTAATGAGAAATAAAACAAATTTAGGTTTGTAAAAATTAAAACTGTATTATAAACAAAAATAATTTCTATTTACGAAAAGTAAACTTGACATTGATTATATTGAGACTTAATTAGATTAATCTGCATTATATGACTTTTACATGAATGTATTAACTTGTATCTTGATTTATTTTGAAAGCTTTTAATAACTGAGTATCTTAGACTGTGCTGTAAAATGCGCAAGAACTCTCCTTCGATTTGAAGGTAGTTATTCTCCCATATACTACCATGAATACCTGGAAATGTACAGGCATAAGGTTAAGGCTTGAAATGTGAAACTCCTTCAGAACTTGGTTTTGTTCTTAAATAAAACTTATAGAAATGTCTAGGAAAAGAAAAAACTATCTTTTTATATATTTGCATTCTACTTTAGATTTTTTTCTAGAGTTCAGAATTCTAAAATAGATATTTGTCATTATCTTTTTCTAAGTTCAGAAACTCCTCCCCCAAAATCCCTAAGTCCTGAGATTAAAAAACGTGTTCACTCTAAGAAGTTTCCAACCTGCAGTGGATCAGACTTTGAATGACCCATTAGAGACATTTTTACATAGTTTGTGTTCATTGCAGTTACCCAAGACAGGACATTACATCAATAAGAGATGGATGTCACTGATAGAGTTTTCTAACTCTCACTGTTTCTCACGTCCTCATGCTTACCCCAGAAGAAATGCAGCAATTAAGCTTTTCTGTAGCTTACAGTAAGTGTGTCATATAGTATGAGGAGTTAGGGGTTAACTCTGGTGATTCTCTGGCAGTGTGTCAAGTTTCAGTACTTATTTTCCGTCCTCATTCTAGGAATTTAAGTTGAAGGCTTAAAACTGAAGAAAAAAAGCCTCTGTGAGACTTTGTGAGAGAGGATTTTTCAAAGCCCTTCCCCTTACATTCCCATGTCTATATACTGTTAACTAATAAGAAACTTACAGCTTCATGTCCCATCAACTCCTTCCTTGTCATAAGCTAAGCCAAAGACTGACTAAACAAGTGAAAATTAAAATTTTCATCTCTCCTCTCCCCTTTGTCCCTCTCTCCCTTCCTTCCTTCTCCCTCTCTTACTTTCTCTCCCTCTTTTTCCTCTCTCCTCCTCTCTCCCTTTTTCTCTCCTCCTCTCTCTCCTTCTCCATCTCTCTTGTTTTTTTAACAATTACCATATGTACTCACTCATACGTGGTTTTTAAGCATAAAGCAAAAAACAAAACAAATAAAACAAAAAAAACAGCCTGAAAATCACAATTCCAGAGAACCTAGACAACAATGAGGACCCTAAGATAGGCATACATGGATCTAATCTACATGGGAAGTAGAAAAAGACAAGATCTTTTGAGTAAATTGGGAGAATAGGAATCATGGAAAAGGATTGAAAGGGAGGGGAGAGGAATGGAGGGGATCAGGAAAATATAGAGCTCAATAAAATAATAATAATAATAATAATAATAATAATAATAATCATCTCTACTACTACTACTTCTGAGTCACTTTTAGCTTTCAGTTTTATAGTCTTGTTTCCCTGTCCCTGTTTTGTCAATGCTTTCAACCACATATACTGAGAAAAATAGATGTATGTGCTTGACTCTGAAAATGCTCCCTAGTTTAATATATGCAGTTGTATGTAACTAAAATGTATGTTGTTAAAGTTACTTGTGTGTTTATACTTTATATTACCAGGCAAACTATGGACAAGAAGTATGAAGGTTGCATACAACATTCTACATAAATTAGGTACAAAGCAAGAACCTATGGTACGGCCTGGAGACAGGGTAAGTGAGGTTCAAATAACTAGATAATTTCTGTTTTAAAATCTCAGGATTCAGCCTGTCCTTCGTTCTTAGTAAGGTGAGGTTGTATGTGAAAGACAAGTATGCATTCATTGTGAAACAGGTATGACCATCAGATTGGGGAGTTTTTTGTGTTTTTCTGCTTTGATCAGTTTCCGTATACTTCTTGGCCTGCTTTGTGGGAAGAAATCATGTGGCAGTAGTGGGATCATTATAAATTTATAATTGTCTCTTGTTTATTCATGAGCCTCCCCACCTGAAAATGTGCTTGTCCACACACACTGCTTCAAATGAAGGCAGATACACATGAGACCTCAACCTCAAAGAATTAGTTTTAGTTAATATGCTTACACACACAAATAAGTCACCTTATTCCTTTTCCAACTTGTTCATCTAGCTGGTTTTCTAGCCATGTAGAAAGAAAATCATGTATTCTATAACTTAATTTTGTTTCTATCCACTATCCTGTATTGCTAAACAGCAACCATGACCAAATTTAGAATATACAGCTCCTGCCTTCAGAACTGCCATCACAATCCTTTTATGCCATCTTGTTTATCTTATCAAAGTGTTCTTCCCAAAATTAGTAAGACGTACTTAGAACAGTTTTTAAAGAATCTATTTGGTACTGCAGAATTAGAAACTGCAAAAATGATGCATATGTGCTAAATCACTAGATTTATGTCCCTGTGGAAATACACCCAGTTTGGTTTATAAAGAGTTAACACTGAAGGTACCTCAACATGCTAGAAGAGCTGGTGTGAAAATAGAGTCAGAATCCTGAAGAACATCGTGGGGTTATTATTACTAGAGAGTAGGAAGGAACATTAAGAGAACACTGGGGCCAGGCAATGGTGGCACACGTCTTTAATCCCAGCACTCAGAAGGCTGAGGCAGGTGGATCTCTGTGAGTCCAAGGACAACCAGGACTGTCCCACATAGAAACCCTGTCTTGAAAAACAGAGAAAGAGAGAGAGAGAGAGAACTAGGATAAGCATTAAATTGGCTATGTAGTAGTCGTGTACCAAATGCTGACATTCAGTGACAGTTTGCATGTAGGATGACATTCCAGAAGATATTGCTTAATGAAGTCAGCCATTCTAGTTTGCATGAGTACATTCTCTGATACTGTTATAATTATAAAACCATCTAAAACATTTCTCAGGAAGTATGTCCACACCAAAATTAAGTCTCTGTTCATTTAAAAGGTATGGAGAAATTGGATCAAATATTTATTACCTATATAATATAATATGATATAATATAATATGAATATAAAGGAAACATGTTTAAAACATCAAATATATTCCAAAATGTGAAAATATATCAGGAAATCTATGTTTCAGATACATTAAACACAAATTTCAGGAAACATAGTAAGATTGAAAGGGTAAATATGGGAAATGAAAAGGAAAACTGTTGTCCTTAAGATATGCCATACTGTTAAGGGGTATTGGACAATCTATTTAGTAATTACATCCAGCATTATTCAGTAGTGGATTATAATATTCTACTCTCAGATGGCTGAACTGAACACTTTGGATGAGCAAGGAAGGACCAGGAACAATCAAACACTCATTAAATACTTAGCTATAGTAATAGGCAATGAAAATATGCATGTACAACATAAGAGACTGATGTTGAAATTATGCCAGGACTGGTAATGTGAGGATTACTAGTAGTACATGTTTATAGATTCATATGATGTGATGTGTCACGCTTCATATTGGAATCTGTAAACCCTATGTCATTGGACATTTACCATGGCAATCAGGTGCAGTTTCTGTTATTGCCCTTTTTCTCATATGTTAAAACCGAGGCTTAGAGAGGCCCAACTTGTGCCTAAGATCCTAGAACTCACAAGTACCTTAGGATCTGAATTGAGTCCTATCTGGGTCTAGCTCCCAAGCTTTTTGCCCAACTACCTAGTGAAGAATTATACAAGCATTTAATTATTTATAGTTTTGAGAACTATATATCAGAATACAAGGAGTTATTTATGTAGATTAGTGAAAAAGAGTAAAAACACATTATGTACAGTTTTTATGTATATGAAAATCATGTCTCTGGAATATAAGAGCAAAAATTTAAATGATCAATTGTCTAGTAATGGTACTATGGTTGACAACTGTTAATGTTTCCCTTCCAGATAAGCTGGGGGAAAAAAGTATGGGACACCTATTAAAGTATTTCTTACTATGCACTTTGTGTAAAACATTTTTCTTATCATCCATCACTTTTGAGATATATTTTTTGCTCCATAGCCCATGCTGGCCCTGAACTTAGAGTCTTTCTTCCTCAACCTCCTGAGTACTGACTGGTCTTACAAACCTGTACTACTGTTTTGGGATCATGGCATTTTCATGCTGTTGTCTCTGGAACGATAAATCATGCTGTGTTGTCTTGCACATCTCCAGGTGGCGCTCGTGTTCCCCAACAATGACCCTGCTGCTTTCATGGTGGCCTTCTATGGGTGCCTTCTGGCTGAAGTTGTTCCTGTCCCCATTGAAGTGCCACTCACAAGAAAGGTAAAGAATTCTCGTTCATTAAACCTGAGACGGAAGTGACAGGCTCAGTGGTAGTTGAATGTACTGGGTGAGAATGTGCCAACTACAGTTTTGTGAATGACATTTTATCTTTGCTGTGCAAGTGCAGTGACATGTAATGGTTGCCTCTACGGCTCAGAATAGATTTTCATCAGTTTCAGCTATTAAGGGAACAGTTATTCACTCACACAGCATGTCTCACCTGCAGGTGTGAGACCTCTTAGAGGTGGAGCTTACGCTTGTTTGTTAGCACAACATGAAGCTGTTTTCTCTCAATCTGTTTTCTCATTCCTTAGTATCATTACATAGAAAACCAGACACATGAAAGCTCTCACTGACTTGTCCTGACTGTGAGTGGTGGTCCTTGCCTTGTGTTCATGTGTTTTGTTATTGTCAAATTCCAGGTTTGCCTCTGATTGGTCATACCTTACTCTCATAACTTGCTGGTATCTTTATTGTGTATTCTTACTGTGGGACAAATAAAAAGCTAATATTGTATACACTGCTCACCAGTGTAGTTGGTGGTCCCTAATATGATTTGCTTCCTGCAGCCACTAGGGCTGTAGAAGTTCTGGTGTTAGTGTTTTTAGGAATCTCTACACCATTTCCCAGGACCACTGTAATAGTTTTCAGGGTTTACTTTTCTTTACAGTCTTGTCCTCCGCTGTTACTGTTTACCTGTTTGATAAAATGCCATTCCAACAGGTGTGAAATAATCTCACCATGGTTTTAATTTGCATTTTCCTAACAGTGCTGCTGAACTTTCTTTCCTGCCCTGTGCCTGTAGAATATAGGAGCCTATTGGCCTGTGCACAGTTTTATTTTTACCTGACTGCTTTTACCTGGGGACAAGTGGAAGTGGAATAAGACAAGTATATTAGTAGTGATCAAGTATGTGAAACCTAATTCTTGCATCTCTCTGTTCAACATCCACTAATGTTACCTTAAATGCACCATTGAACGCTCCTTATTCTCAACCCTAAAAATTGTTTAATGCCTAAGTAACAACTTGCCTTTCTTCCCCCTCTAATCCAAGGAAACATCTAGGCATTTTTACTGAGAAGTTGGTGACCCAATTTATAGTTTAGAACAGGGGAGGGGGACAAGAGAGAGCCAACCTACAACTTTGTTAGTGGGACTTGAATTGTTATTGTACATCTGGAAAATGAATGTCACTATCTCATGGTGTCTGAACCTGTATGTAATTCTGTCAGCCAAGTGAATTTGCTAACATGAAAAGTAAGTTAGGCCAAGATATCCCTAAGAAGCAAAGGTTATCCATAGGTGTTATGGTCTGAATACAAAGTGATAGCACAGACTCGACCAGGCTGGCAGAATGAAGAATCTGACTGTGTGTGTTCCAGTGATAGCAGAATGAAACAGCCTGTTCTGTCCTGATCATTCCCTTCCTGCTGTAACTTGAACAGCTATGTAATAGCCATAGAGATCTGTTGCTCTCTGATCCTTTGTGTATGTTGTCTGGCTTTCTCCAGAGAATCATGGTTAATTGGTTGCTTGTGTTAGTAAATGTTTCCAAATGGAGACATGTGGCACTCAAGTGTAATCATAGCAGTAGGGATGCTGAAACAGGTGGGTTGCCCTCAATGAGGCCAATGTGGGCTACTGAATGAGACCCTGTCTGGGGAAAAACAACAACAACAACAACAACAAAAAAACAAATGTTTTCAACACCATTCAGGTGGTACCTCTGGAAGGAGTAATGTCAGAGTCCTATTTGCTCACCACTTTATCTAAACAGAGTGGCATTTTGAAAGAGTTACTTGGTAGACCTGGGATCATGAACCACAGAAATAGATGGAAAATAGGAGTAGAACTGCTACGGGCTGTGGGGAAATCAGGAGCAACTGCCTGCCAGGGTGAGGAAGGGCTGCTCCAGAAAGGGTATCCCTAGCTGAAGTGTCCTTATGTACACAGTATGACAGACACTTGTGATTCACTTTTCTAATATGCCTTGATATGGTATATGAGTGTTTCTTAATGTGTATGGACATACAAGAGTATGTATTGGGGCATGTGTTTGACCCTTATGTGTATTCATGTGTGAGGTGTTGTACATATGTGGATATGCGTCTCTGTGTGTGAGCGCGTGCACACTCGTTTGTGCTTCTATGTTGGGTTCCTTGGGTATAAACCTTTTCTATGCATATGTACTTGTATAATGAGGATAATAAATGAGGCCAGCATGGTCAAAAATTTATAATTATTAACCTTGGATGATCTATACATGAGAATGTTTTTTCTTATTTCTGGCTTTGTGCATGCTTAAAGATTTCCATTTTAAACACAACTAAAAAGACATTAAGTGATAGACGTATCTTAGACTAATATTTGATATGAGGATATGGGGAGTTACTGCCGCAGAGGCCACACACAAGCAATTTCTGAACAATGACATTATCAGTTAGCCTTTTCTATGTTGAATAAATTTTTGGAAATAAATAGAAATGCTTAAATAGAGGTTTGTGGTAGCTTTTATTAAAGGGGAAGTTACAAACTTTGTAAAGGGCATGATCATCTGCTGCCCTTAGTGTTATAAACTGCCAGGACTGTGATGGGTGGGAGTTGTAGTGATACAAGTCTGCTTCTCCTGCCCTCTGAGTATGGTATGTCTGCGTATTTTTAGGGATAAAGTACTTAGCAAATGATGTCAAGGTCAGAGTATATGTCTGGGGGGATTTATCTCATTTCACATCTTTAGATATGACTATTTCCCTGACTTGGCCTCTCATCTATACCTTTCCAGGGACCTTGCATACCACAAGTAGCCATTGGTGCTATGTGGAAATGTAGCTGTTTATCCTGTTTGGGGGTGAGGGACTGTGAGGACCACAAAGTTCTTTTTTGACCTTTGTTTTGATGTAGTCTGATGCATCACCTCATCCTATTGTCTTGGTTGAATGTTGGATGTAGAAGGCTGTAGAAGCTGGCGCTACTGTGTATTTGGTGTTACCCTCAGGAGGCTGTTAATGACCTGACAGACTTTATCTGAAGCTCTTGTCTAGCCTCTGGAGTGGTACTTTGTAGAATAGGAGGTGCAATTAGAGAAAACATTTAATACTAATAGCATTCTTTAAATCTTGGTCCGTCATATTGCTTCCACTCATTATATTGTAAGGCTGTCCTCCTTTTCTTCATACCATTCTCCTCTCCCACTTCTCACGTTCCTACTCTTTTTAAAATTTCTCTCAGTACTGGGGATTGAACACTCCAGGAATTCATACATGTCTAAGAAATGCCCTTTCAACTAAATAGCTTTTGGGGCTTTTAGGGCTCTCTCTCTCTCTCTCTCTCTCTCTTTCTCTCTCTCTCTCTCTCTCTCTCCAATATACATACATACAACAATATACAAACAATATACATATATACATATATATATATATATATATATGAAGGGGAGGTTAGACTGTTAGACTCCTGGTTTTAGACCCAAGTTCATAGTGTCATGCTTTCTTATTTGTACCTATACTGCAGCAGGAAGCTGTGAGTAACTCTGACCAAATCACTTCCCACTGGGAGACAGCTGTGGTGTTTGCCTGACTCTGCAAAGTGTTCATAAATTTGAGAAGCAGCCCGCTTCCTGCTGCTAAAACTACCTCTTTTGCCTGCCTCACTTCATCAGAGGAGTAGTGTTTGATCTTGACATTACTTGAAAATAGTATTGCAACAATAAAAAGCTCCACAAAAATGTCTCCAAAATAGGGACTGACCCCATATAGTGAAGTCCACATCACCTCTCTCATTGCAAGTTGTGTTAATTGTGCAATTAGCTTATTTATATTGCTCCCTGAAAAAAAAAATCCATGTAAGGAGACTATAGATTATAAATCTACATTAGGAAAAGTATAATCTAAGCACTTAGCAGACAACAACTTTGAAATGTTAATGCTGATGAATACCAATGCAGTCTTGCTTTGCCCAGTGACTTCCTTGGACCAGGAGGAGAGTCAACAAGCCAAACTTCCTGAAGGTTGTTCCTAGAATCTGTGAGGCTGGGTGTAGCCTCAACTCTCATATACCATGATATGTTTTTAGTTCCAGAAATGCTGTATACTCGGAGATTTTGATTTTACTTTTTAAGCCACCAACATAGTAACAGAGATGATGGAAGAGAGGTTAAATCTAGATGACTAGGCTGCTTATTATCTGTCTTTATGAGGAGCAAACTATTTATAGGGACAATAAAACTCACAATGGGAGGCAACAACTGAAGCTTTTGTAGCCAGGGAGCCCCATCTGTGATATCTGCTGAAAGGTGACATTTAGTTCTGGAACCTTGGTCCCTTCCTAGGCTTTCTGTCTCCAGAGTTATTGCCCTATATCCATAGCCCATTTTAGGGTACATTGGTTACTCCATTGAGATGTAATCTGTGCAACATGGTAAAGGTGGTCCTGGTTGCCATTACTCTGTGTAAAGATTCCTCTTGGTTCTAACTCCATCAGGTGTGACATTTCAATAACCAGCCTTTGAGTGTGTGAAAATCAGGTTGCTAGGTATTCGTGTTATAGATAATATATTATCATAATGTATTTCTCTCCATGATAATGAAACCTTAAAATCTTTGTTTTTTAATTAAAAATTTTATAAAATATATTTTGATAATTTTATCCACTCCTATAACTCCTCCCAAATCCTCTCAACCTTCCTACCCATTCAACATTTTTATGTGTGAACTCACACTTAATGAGCTCTCTCTTGCTCTCTTGTCTTGTCTCTCTTCTCTCTCTCTTACACACACACACACACACACACAGTTGGGGGAGAAGGGTTTTGGGGAGTGCAGTTCATTTCCATGTGCCCTAGATGATAGAGCAGTGCTTTGACAAGCAATACAGTTTTATCTTAGATTCTTGTAGTTTGAGGCAGAGTTTCTGTTTGTAGCACTGGCTGTCCTGTAACTCACTCTGTAGACCAGGCTAACCTCAAACTCACAGAAATCTGCCTGCCTCTGCCTCATAAGTGCTGGGATTAAAAACATGTACCGCTACTGTCCAGCTTGTCTTAGATTCTGAACTCTTTCCTTGATCACCTTTCAGGATGCAGGGAGCCAGCAGATAGGTTTCTTGCTTGGAAGCTGTGGAGTAACTGTTGCTTTGACTAGCGATGCCTGTCACAAAGGACTTCCAAAAAGCCCAACAGGAGAGATCCCACAGTTCAAAGGTATGCCACAGAGCCCCTGAGAATTTGCTTCTCCTTTCAACCTTTCATTCTACAGGCTAGCTCTTCACTTGTGGAAGAATGTCCTATTGAGTCCAGGACAGGACTTTTCTAGCATGTCAACATTTCCAATAATACATTTAGCTCATAATCTGTGGGGGTGATGGGATGTGACTGGTGGTATCTTGAGCACTCTTTTGATGATGCTGTCTTCAATTAATATATGGGAATTCTAGAGAGTCCATGTAGATTAAAGTGGTGTTTGAAAAACGTATGTAATAATAAGAGAAGGAAATTCTACAGACCTGTTTTCTAGGTCCTATTTACTTAAAAAGAATTTATGATTTATTTATAAGGTTGGCCAAAGCTGCTATGGTTTGTCACAGAGTCTAAACACCTCTCCAAACCTCCTCGGGACTGGTTTCCACACATCAAAGATGCAAATAACGACACAGCTTATATTGAGGTAAGATGGATGTCATCCTTCCCCAGGGTCTGGGTGTATATACTAGGAAAAGGTGTGCACGTCTCCTCATTACACTAATTCCAGTGTGGAGAGACTCACAGTGTCTCAAATAGCTAGAAGCTATTGAGTGGGGACCAGAAATATGTCAAAATCCCTTTCCATACTTTCTGTCTCGTTTCAGTATAAGACGTGTAAAGATGGAAGCGTTCTTGGGGTGACCGTGACGAGGATAGCACTGCTGACACACTGCCAGGCACTCACACAGGCCTGCAGCTATACAGAAGGTGTGGATGATCCTGAGACTCCCTTGGATCTGGGTTTTTGGGGATCCCCACTGACCAGGGATGCCTGATGGCTAGCTAGTCAAAGTAGCATTCTGTTTGTACCAATTCCATCCATCAGTTTGTGAACTTTAAGTAGGTGAGTTTAGTTTAGTGCATCAGCTTGAGCTGGTGTTAAAGGCACAGGGACTGCAGTGGAAAGTCTGAAATGAGAATGTTGGCAATGGTGGGCTCTACCAACCTTCTAGATAATGCATTTTTACTGTGTCCTCATATCACATTTTCCCATGTGTATACCTTTGTCCTCATTTAATATTACATTCTTGAAGGCTCAGTCCCATAAGAAGTATTATAACCTTATCACATGGGTTTGGAGATGTGTGGCTTACTTCTCACAGTTGGCACACATGTGCTAATCTCCACCAACACATGAATATATATCTTCAGAAGCTCTTTGTTTTTAAGTACCATGTTTTAGCTCACTACTCATTGTTGAATAAGAAGTTTTGAGAATAGGGTTTTTCAAGCTTTGCTAGAGGACAGTTATTTTTCCTGGTGTGTTTTCTCCGGTTATGAGAAGCAGAGGTAGAATGTTTGGCAGTAATCATGAAAATAGGTTTGAGTGGACACAGAGAAGGAAAAGCTAAAGCAACCCCTCCAAGAGCCTTTGGCTTGTTGCCCCGACTTCCTTTACAGGGAGGGCATAGTCACAGGAGATAACTCTACACTGATGTCAGTTTCTGGGACCTGAAGAAGCAAGTAGAGGTCCCTAAACCCACTTCTGAGTGACTTTAATTTTTCTTGCTGCTTGTGTGATCTTCCCATCCTTGCCCTTTTTAAGAATGATTTGTCTGTTACAATGCTCTATTAATGGTTAGACTGTTTAACACTTAGAGACACATGTCCTCTAATCTCTGCTATTATTTTTTTTAAATCAAAACATAGTGACTTATGTGTCCTGGCCTGCATGCTTTGAAATTCTGGTGCTGTCACCCTTTAGATATCAAAAGCAAATATAAACACATACATACATACATAAAATTTCTCTACTTTAAATTATAAAAAGGAATCTAGGATATTTCCTTTAGATATCTATATCTGGCCTCCATATTTTATTCTCTCTGATAGGAGAGCAGGAGATAGAATGAGCCTTTGGTAAATATTGCCAAAAGGAATGAGGAAACCATAAGACCTAGCATCGGTAGATGCCCAGGACACTGAGAAGTGGCCAGGAGCTGTGTACAGGTGACTGAAGTACCTGTTTGATAAGAACAAGGTCAAATGAAGGCCTAAATCCTCAGCCTGACTGTCCAGCATCACTGCCTTAGTCTTTGGAAATAATTGTTTTCAACAACATATTTTACAGCTTTTTTCCTGTTCTTTCCCCTTTGGAATTCTCATCCTGTATTGCTTCACTATTACACCATCCTTGTCTTGAGGTATCTCCCTCCTTTATTGTTCCCCTAACTAGTATTAAAACAGTTCTAATATGAGAAAACAAACCTGCCATGTCAAAATCTCTTCCCCTTCCATGTTACCCTGTTAGGAAAACTAGGTCACATGTGGGAGAAATTAAAGAAAACCCTGGGAAGGCAGGACATAAATAAGATGATAATACTGTGTTTGGGAATATGTTGTTACGTGACAGTGTTTTAGAAATCTCATTGTATGCCCAGGCTGGCTTTGAATTAGCTGTATAGCCAAGCTTTGTGATCATCCTCTCTCAGCCTGCACTACCATGTCTGAAAATGGTAAGATGTTTTCTAGTGGTGATATGTTGGCCGCTGTTGCTGCTTGCAGACATACCCAGATATTAACCTGAAAACACTCTCTAGCCTGACTAGCACTTTCTAGTCATCTATTGATGACCGTAAACTTTCTGTGAAGTAATGTGGTATTCTTATAAGATAGATGACCCTCAGATGATGGGTTTTCCTTGCAATTTCACTCATGCTGCTCTATAATGTCAAGTAAAAATGTGGGTTTTTTTTCTCTCATACAGCTGAAACCATTGTGAATGTTTTAGACTTCAAAAAGGATGTGGGGCTCTGGCATGGCATACTGACAGTAAGTAAGCCCTCTTCATGCAAGTGTGTCCAACTTTTGCAAAGTCCCATCTCACATTGTAAACATTGTGCTAAGAGTCATATTGTCCACTCAGCCAGCTTATTGCAACAGTACAATAAAGACAACTGGGGTCAGAAAAACTGGCTTGAATCTTGGACCCATATATTGAGGTAATAGCTACCAGAGTAGCATTTTTAAGACTTCTACCTTGGGCCTTGAAGGTTTCCTGCTGTTGTTACTAGGGCCTTATCTGTCAAGATCACTTTCCCACTCTCAAGAGAATGTTCTTACTGGTTTTCTAAGAGTTGGGAGATCTGCTATTAGATTATTTGCAAGGGAGAAAAGGATTTTAGGCTTGTTCTTAAAATGAAAATTGCCATGCATTATGGAGAGATATTTGTCTCATTATCAGTGCCACTTGCAAAGTGATTACTGAGCTGACTGTGAATACTTTCAGAGAGAAATGACCTTAGAATTTAAAGGTCTTGTTGGCTCTTTAAAAAAGAAAAACAAAACAAAACAAACAAAAATGCATATTTGAAATTCCCCATCTATCTCATATAGGGAGTTTAATAAACTTGTTTGTTTTCTTAGTGTTTTTTATGCTTAAACTTCATTTATTTTCTGAAATAGAAAACTGCAATAATTTTATATGAATGATGAGAATATAAATATTGCAGTTTGTTATTTGTTGATGAGCCAGATCTATTTGTATATTTCATGAACATATAAGTATCATGTAGATAGTCCAGTAAGGCTTACTTCTAACATCTGGATGCTTTTATAAGTGGAGATGCAGAAAAAATGGTTTGAAATGTTGTCATGTCATGTGTACTGTTGCAGAGAAAATAACACAGGTTTGGGGTTAGAAAATTAAGAAATCTGAGCTAAAGACTCTGTTGTAGCTGTGACTCTAGTGAGTGTCATATTCATATGTACAAGACACTTTTTTTAAGCACCAGAAATTAAATGCAGGACTTTTTCAATCTTTGGCAAATGCTTCCAAATATTTACATCCTGGTTTTTTGTTTGGTTGGTTGATGGGTTTTTTTTTTTTTTTCCGACACAGGGTGTCTCTGTGTAATAGCCTTAACTGTCCTGGAATTTGCTTTGTAGACCACACTGGCCTAGAACTTACCGAGATCCTCCTGCCTCTTCCTTCTAAGTAGTGGATTAAAGGTTTGTGCCACCACCCCAGTAGGGTTTTCTTTTTGAGATAGAGTCTTGGTAAGTTAGCTAGACTGGCCTTGAATGTGGAATCATCCTGTTTCAACCTCCCAAGTAGCTGGGGGGCCTGGAAAAATTCATTTATTGATAGAGTCAAATGGGAATAGTCTTACCTGTTGTGTTTGGCATAAGAATAATGTGGCTTGGTGTTAAGTAAGCATGTAGCCTGTCTGTATTTGTGGTACATGTGGTTCCATTGTCACATCCTCAAGAACAGAAATGGTTACTATCAGAGTTAGTACCTCTAGTAGCACATGACGTGGTTCTGATTGTGCATTGTCTTCTCTATCCCTGCTTCCTAGTCCCCTCTGAAAGAATCACCAATTCTGCTCTAGTGACTCCCTTGTTGACCACACACTTTAATTCTGTTGTTCTATATCCTTGCCTGCAGTACCTGGCAATTTGTGATTCTTTTTGTTGACTCCACCTAAAACCACATGATTGAACACATTGTAGCGTATGCTTAACCTCATCTTGGGGGTGCTTAAGCTCCTTCTCCCCAGAACTCAGTGGGAAGAAACACTCAGAAGAAGCTTCGTTTGCATAGGTTCTGTGGAGACCTCATTCCTGGTGAGAAATGTATGGTAGTCTTTTTGTTTTCATTTGGAACTTCTTCCTTTGATGCCATGACTGCCCAGTACAAAGAGGCCAAGCCAAAGATCTGACTTGATGTTTACAGTCTGTAGTCCTTCCTAGGGCTGTGATGCAGATCAATATATCTGCAAGATATGTGAGACTTAATCACAACCTATGTGCATTGACCATTTTTATCGTCAACTTTCATCATCCACTTTAAGGAACTGACTAAGTGTCTATATTAGCAAGGCAGGAAGGAGACTGTGGTCTGACACCTTTCCAGAGTTGCTTGCTTTATAGTCTGTTAACTAGCAACATGGTAACTAGTTACCATTTCTTGGCCATTTGACTAAGATTAAGTGTAGGATATTAGGGGTTAATCTTCTCACCTAGCTATATCTTATGTGCATTTTCCATCTCATCATCCCAATCTAACTACCATTTCAAGTTTCTAATAACACTACTGTATTTACTTCTTTGAAATCAACATTTTAGCTTCCACATATAAATAACCATGCAGTATCTTGTCTTCCTGTGCCTGACTGATTAATATAATGCCCTCCAGTTGTACCAATATTGCAACACATGGCAGGATTTTATTTTTATATCTTCAAAATATTTCACTGTGTATATATATATCACATTTTCTACCCATTCCTCCATTGATAGATACCTAGGTTAAACTTCTATCATGGCTATTTCAGACGATAGTGCTACAGTGACCTCATGAGTGTGATGTGTCTTCAACATACTGACTTCAGTTCCTCATAAATATGCCAGCAGTGATCCTAGTGGATCACATTGTAGTTGTCTTGTTATTATTACTTGTATATGTGTGTTTTGCAATCTTCAAACAGTTTTTCACTTTGTCTATACTAATGTACATTCCCACCAAGTTTCTTTGAGATTACTTCTCTGAGTATCTACTAGCATTTTTTTTTCTTTTCTTATAATAACCTTTCTGAGAGGTGTTAACTCATTTAGTTTTAATTTGCATTTGACTTGAATTTTTCTTATTTGCTGTAATGAGCATTTTTTCATAAATATCTTAGGTATTTATGTATCCTTTTCTTATTTTGAGTGTATATAGTGTGTTGTACTCTTTGTATGTGCCCATTTGTGTGTGGTATATGTACTTGTTAATGTAGATGTATATAGATTCCTGTGCACATGTGTACATGTATGTATGGAGAAGCTAAAGTTAAAAGTCTGGCACCTTTATCTTTTTGAGACAGGGCTTTCTCTTTCTGAAGCTGAAGCTCATTGATTGGATTAGACTGGCTAACCAGTGAGCTTCAGGGATTACCCTGTCTGTGCCTCTTCACTCCCCTAAGTGTTGGAGTTACAGACACAGGGCGCCATGTACACCTTTTTCATGGGTATTGGTGAATCAGCTATGTTCTCATGCTTGCCTGGAAGGCACTTCACCAAATAAACCATTTTCCCAACCCTGTGCATTCACTTTTGAAAAATGCTTCAAAGATTCTTTTTAATATAGGAATTTAATGTAATTCTTTTTAATGAGAAAAGGATTTGGAATTTAAATTCTTTGACTCTATCAGTAGTCAAGGAGCAAAGAGGATGAGCTAATCTCCAATAGGTCACTTTGTCTTACAGGATTGTACCAGAGTGTACCCTAGTAATACTGAGCCTCACTTGAGTCAGCTTTCTTCTTTTCCGCCTAGAGCTCCTCTCATGTTAGTCAACCTCAGTACTTCTTTGAAGTGCTCATGTTTATTTTTCTGCCTGCCGAGCCTTGGCTTGTTTTCCCTGTGTCAAAACAGTGAGCCCCTCCTCTTGTATCCCAACCTCTTTTCTTACCTCTTGTGTTCATCGTTGGTTTCAGAGTGTCATGAACATGATGCATGTCATCAGCATCCCGTACTCGCTGATGAAGGTAAACCCTCTCTCCTGGATCCAGAAAGTCTGCCAGTACAAAGGTTGGTCTCTCCTGGGCCTGTGGGTGATTTGGTGACAAGATAATTCACCATTCCTGACGGATTTCAATTACCTTTCTTTTCTCAGCTTCACACAGTCTGGCAGTGACATATCATAACTTCTGTTTTCCTTTGTAGCAAAAGTGGCTTGTGTGAAATCAAGAGACATGCATTGGGCACTTGTAGCACATAGAGATCAGAGAGATGTCAACCTGTCCTCCCTTCGCATGCTAATAGTGGCTGATGGAGCAAATCCCTGTAAGTGAAGCATCAATTGTAGATTCAAAGATGGGCAAGCCTCAGAGTTCCTTGTTTTCCACTCGTCATTCTTGTCACTTTGATGTTTTGTTGTTGTTGTTTTCCTAATCTGTATCTTGCTTGAGATTGTCTTAAAATAACCAAGCAGTGTTCTTCTTGACCAGGATAACAGAGTGGTTAAGGACAAGGTGTTTACAGACTGCAGGCCCAGAATCAAAAGAAACATCCTATTTCTACAGACACAGTTTTCAAATTTTGCTTTCTCAACTCTACAGTGGTAGTCAGAGCATAATGCTTGAGGATTAAAAGGGTCAATTCCTAAGTATAGTTCTTTTTTTTTTATTTGTTTATTTTTTATTAAATTATAAAAGTTTCCATTTCAGCCCCTCCTCCCAACACCCTCCCACTCCCCCCACTCCCTCTCCTCCTCCCTCTCCATCCCCTAGAGCAGTCAGGGTTTCCTGCCCTGTGGGAAGTTCAAGTTCCTCCCCCCTCCCTCCAGGTCCACTAAGTATAGTTCTTTCACATAGAATAAAACCTCAGGAAATACTATTTTATGGTCCACTATAGTTGTGTTGATCAGCATTAAACTTGATTGATTGATTGATTGATTGTTTACAGGGTTTCTCTGTGTAACAGCCCTGGTTGTCCTGAAACTCACTCTGTA
The DNA here is from genome assembly GCF_982192425.1 of Myodes glareolus. NCBI lineage: Eukaryota > Metazoa > Chordata > Mammalia > Rodentia > Cricetidae > Myodes > Myodes glareolus. The sequence goes on from NC_142039.1 coordinate 29,228,674, forward strand.
GACCAGGCTGGTCTTGAATTTACATTCACCTGTCTCTGCCTCCCAGGTGCTGGGATTAAAGGCGTGCACCAGCACCACACCCCCTGGCTAAGCTATCATTTTTAATAAAAGTTAGTTATAAAATACTTTAACAAAAACTCACATAAAATAAGTTAGCATTTTCACAAAAATTTCTTTATATGCATTGAAATGGCTTGTTTTCATGAAACAGGTCTATAAAGTCAGAAGCCATGTTTCAGAATAGAACTGAATGAAAGATTGTTTCTGACCTTATCTGTAGACAGGACTTAGCTGTATTTCTAAATTAAAGCAGGCTATGCTTTCTTGATGCCTGAATTGATGAAAGTAAGCTTAGAAACAAATAACTTGATTTACAAATGATTCCTTTACTTCTAAAATAATTGGATAAACTGTGAACTAATTAATTAATTAATTTTAATATACATCACCACGAAACATCTTGCATAAAACAAAATAAATTTGTATTTGAAAGTCAGATATATCATGGGATATTAGCAACTAATCGAACATTTTCTTTGTTTAGATTGACACATTTTTCTGGAATCTACATACTGAAAGTGATAGACCAGGTTTCAGGGAAGTTAATAAAATAAATTCATTAGTCAGCAAAAAAATTCATTTGCATTATATATATTATATAGAAGTTACAGTTTTTTAATTATTTTTCTAAAGGCTTGTCAATACTATCTTTCAATGTAACATAAATAATAAATTGTAGCTAATGTTTTGTTTCTCCAGGGTGCCTAATTCTATTTATATCTGAATCCCAACTTCAAAATTATTTTGCTATTATGAGATAATTTTAAGTCAATCACAGTGTTACATTTGTCTGACCATTGTCCCTCTTTCCCTCCAGGGTCTATTTCTTCTTGTGATGCGTTTCTCAATGTCTTCCAGAGTAAAGGCCTTCGACAGGAGGTCATCTGTCCCTGTGCCAGCTCACCAGAGGCCCTCACTGTGGCAATCCGGAGGTACTGGGTTATGTCAGTTTATAGTATACAGCTGTCCCAGTGGAGCAACTGAAAGGGGGAAGTCACAGTAGTTAGTACTTAGTGTGAACATAGGAATAGTCTTCCAAGTTTTGCATGGTGAGTTTCTTTCTTTCTTATAGGTAAGAATGAATTCCCTTGAATTTTCTAGATCAGTTAGTTAGAGAAATATTAATGTTTTTCTATAGTTTCGTTTGTCTTTCCTGAGTTGTTAGAACTCTGTATAGGAATATGTGGGACCAACACAGTTTTTCAGGTTGCACTACTCAATTTTCATTGGCTTGTATACATCTTTGGTTTTTAATTTAGGGGATAGAATGAAGTAAATGTTAAACCATGATCCTAGATAATGTGGTTTCATTTTCATCTCTACTTTTTGTCCCATGGAAAAATGTACTTTAAGAAACTTAGCCAGATATAGAATCACACACCTTTAATTCCAACATATAGGAGGCAAAGGAAGCTGGATCTCTGTGAATTCAAGGCCTACATGGTCCACATATTGGGTTTCAAGCCAGGTAGGCGTCACATAGTAAAAGATCCTGTTGCAGAAAATGAAAGAAAAGGAAAAGAAAGCCTGGTTTTCTGAAGCTTTGAGCAGCATGGTAGCACATCAGGAGAGCTGAGGACTGTGATTACCAGCTGTCTAACAGCCTGGCCACTGAGTATTCTGAGATGCTTTTGCTGAGAACAACGTTATTCACTATCCATCATAAGTCACTCCAACTTGCTTCAGAACAGTAGCAACATACAGGTTTTAAAACTTGTTAATTATTTTTCACTGCTTTAGGGCCTACCTCTAAGTGGTTTTTATTCCATGTAATGGATGTGTACTCCATTACATTTGAGAACTCAGTGTTCAAAAGTAGAAGCTGTGCTTAATTTCAGTAGAAAAGAGTATGTTCTTTTCCTAATTAAATTCAGTGGGTCATACACATGTGAAAACCAAAGTCATGAAAGTAGTAGGGAAACTTGTTTGGAAGAGTCTTCGCTTGAGTGAGAAGGAGATGAAGATGAAGGGAGAGAATGGGAGGATGAGAACCACCAAAGCGCATTATACATATGTTTGAAATTGTCAAATCATTTTGAAAAATTAAAAATAGAGCTTCCTGCTAGGTAAAAAGGAGGACCCTAAGAGGGACACATATGGAGGGCCCCAGGAAAGGTAAATAGTTCAGATCTCCTGGGTAAACTGGGAAGGAGAGTAGAGGGAGGATGGGGGATGGGAATATGAGATGGCTGAGTTGGGGGAGGAAGAGGAGGGGAATGAAAGTGATATAGGGAGCCATAAGAACAATGTTTGGGGGGGGAAGTCAAGATCATGTTTGGGCAAACCACAGAGACAGCTGACCTGAACTAGTGGGAGCTCACAGACTCTGAACTCACACCTGGAGATTCTGCATGGGACCGAACTAAGCCCTCTGAATGTGGGTAACAGTTATGTGGCTTGATCTGTTTGGGGGACGGGACCCTGGCAGTGGGACCAGAATTTATCCTGGGTACATGAACCAGCCTTTTAGAGCCCCATTCCCTATGGTGAGATAGCTTGGGAGGGTTGAGGGGGTTATTCCTGCCTCAACCTGATATACCTAACTTTGTTGACTCCCCAAGGGAGGTCTTACCCCCTCTGAGGAGTGGATGGGGAGTAGGATGGGGCAAGGGGAGAGGGTGAGGAAGGGGGAACTAGGGCTGGTATGCAAAATAAAAAAAAAATATGTAGTAAAGGAGCGGCAGGACGTTTCCTGCCACCCGGCTAGTGTAACTCTGAAATAATGACACAGAAACTGTATTCATTTAAGCACTACCTGGCCCATTAGTTCTAGCCTCTTATTGGCTAACTCTCACATCTTGATTCAACCCATTTCTAATAATCTGTATGTCACTACGAGCTTGTGGCTTACCGGGAAAGATTCAGCATGTCTGACCTGGCAGCTTCATGGCAGGCGGCTCTCTCTCACCCTGCTTTCTTTCTCCCAGAATTCAGTTCTGTCTACCCCACCTACCTATGTTCTGACCTATCAGGCCAAACAGTTTCTTTATTAACTAACCAATGAAAGCAATACATAGATAGAAGAACCTCCTACACAAAAAGTAGAGCTTCCTAAAAATATAGATCTAAAGAGTTTATTAGTTACTTTTCTTGTTGCTGTGATGAAATACTTGACAAAAGCAACGTAGGAAAGGAAGGGCTCATTTTTGTCCTACGGATTGAGGATTATATGGTTCATTAGGTCAGGGAAGGCATGGAAGCAAAAATATGAAGCAACAGTTTACATTGTATCAATAGTCAAGAGGTTGAGAGAGACAAATGCTGGTGTTCAGCTAGCTTTCTCTCTTTTGTTCGGTTAGATTGATATGTAGCTCAATCTGACTTTGAACTTGGACCCTGTTTTAAGTTCATAAGATGATACCACTTTCAACATATGTCTTCTATCCTCAATTAAATCTTTCTGCAGATACCCTTACATAGTCCCTAAGAGGTTTATTTCCCAGGTAATTCCTCTTCCAGTGAAGTTTACAATGAAATTTAACTATTATGGACAATTTCTGTAGGTAAGAAAACGTGATGTTTATAGATTTTTGTTATAGTATTAACTAGATTGTAGGCTTGAAAAAAATGAAAATTTTCAAAATATGAGCCATGTCAAACTAGAAATTATGACTGTTACATGTTTAAGTGGATGCTGAAACATGTTATTGGCAGAGTCTAGTCTCCATCCTTTAGAAGTAGTATATTTTAGGTGCTTTTCACATGTATGAATTTGACTGGATAATTTACTCTTCCCAAGAGTATGTTCTTTATAGTGAGATTTTCATTGAAGGTCTTGAATGTTATAAAATATCATCACAAAAAAATGTCTGAGTTCATTGATCTCAAAGGACACTGTTTTCATTACCATTTTTAAAGTGGTGTTAACTGAGCAGAAGACAGAATATGTGATATGATCACTCGGACTGATTTAGTTGTTGTCGATGTTGGTTTTGTTTTCTTGAAACACAGAATCTTGATATGTAGCTCAATCTGACTTTGAACTTGGACCCTGTCTTAAACCCTGTTCTGTTGCTGTGAAGAGACTTCATGACCAAGCCAACTCTTATAAAAGAAAGTATTTAACTTGGGGCTTGCTTACAGTTTCAGAGATTTTGTCCATTAATCATCGTGGCAAAGAGCATAGCAGCATGCAGGCAGGCATGGGACTGGATCAATAGCTGAGAGCTACATCCTATATATCACTATAGGCAGCAGACAGAGAGAGACACTGGCCTGGCATGTGCTTTTTGAAACCTCAAAGCCAATCCCCACTGACACACCACTTCCAGTAAGACCACACCTCCTAATCTTTCTTGCATAGTACCACTCCCTGATAAGCAAGCATTCAAACATATAAGCCTATGGTGGCCATTCTTATTTAAACCACCACAGAACCTTCCTGCCTCAGCCTCACAAGGATCAGGATTATAAACATTTGTTACCATGTCTGGCTACCTTGTCAGGATTTTTGCCAAATGATTTCACTGACAAATTCTCATGTAGACTTCTTTTTTCTTCAGAAATTTAAAGATTATAGGTTAAAAAAAATGATTTGTCATTTTGAGAGTCAACATATCTATGTATAATCCTGAACTATTTTCAGTAAGAACATTTTATAAGCCTTAAGAATGTCATTTATTCACTTTTATGTCCTTGCATTCAATCCTTGCTGTTTGACATCTCTGGCACAAGCTACTGTATGTCCCTTGGACTCTATCACTCACACTTGTAGCTGTAGTTCCTACAGTACTGCCCCAAACATGGAATGCTAAAGTTGTTTTGTGCAAGCTAATGTGACTGAGATTGTTACCACAGGACATACAGGAGATGTAAACAGTTTCTATAAGACCTGTGAGATTTAAATATCCATAGAAAAGAAGAAAATATCTGGAAATATGTAAGAGGTCAGGGTCAAGTGCTTAGTATATAAGCATAAGGACTGAGTTTAGTCCCCACTGTCTGTGTTTTGAAAGCGGGCATGGGTTGTGGGCACACAATGCACACCTGTAATTGTAGCACTGGGGAAACAGAGACAGAAGAAGATCCCTGGGTAAGACTCGTTGGTCAGTTCAGACAAATGGTTGAGCCCCAGGTTCAATGAGAGATTCTGTCTCAAAATAAAAGGTGGAAAGTGGTTTAGGAAGATACCTCATATCAACCTTTGACCTCCACATGTATAACACACACACACACACACACACACACATATACACAAAAAAGAAAAATATTATAACACTACGTAGGTGCTGTAACAAGTACATCTTCAGTTTATCCTCATTTCCTATGAAGCACATCACATGTATTCTCTGGAAATATGAGACCAAATTATGTATTCAGCGAACAAATGTGATCAGGAAGTGATAAGTCCAACTATTTTCTATGGTTTTACAGCACAAATTTCTTTCTTAGTTAACTCAGCTGGTAAGAAATAATAAATGTCTTTACAATTCAGTTCCTACCTACAGTCTGGGTCTAAATGGATCCACTGAAAGTTCAAGTGATCCAGTCTCTAGAAATAACTTTACTTTCTTCTCCAAGTTTTGACTGAGTAAGAAAAGAACAGTGGCCCTCACAGAGCACCTTGCTGGTTCCATTTCTCTTCCAGTGTCAGGGGACTACCTCTGCCTCAAGGTGCCATCTTCCCTTTGCTAAGCAGAGAGGAAAATGGTATGCTTCTTCTCTGATGGAACCATCTCTGTTTACATTTCTGGAAGACAGTGTTCCAGAGCAAGGGATACTTCAGTCGTTTAGAGTTTGCCTGACTGGGTTTAGCTCATCTTCACAAAATCCATTCCCAATTCCTTTGAACGATTTGGGAACCAGTAGAGGAATGGGGTTGTATATTGGTCCTGGAAATAAGATCCTTGTGTACCTATGCCCTCTGCAAAATTTTCATAACCATCTACACAAAAGGTAACAAAGGGGAACATGCTATTTTTAAGAGCATTTGAATAAGAAAATAGCGTAGGTCTGACAGAAAACTAAGAACTTGATTCCCTTTTCTCCCCATATAGCTCTTTATTCACAAATGTATATTCTCCATAAATGAGCTATATCTCTATTTCTGTGGGTTGGCAACCACAGACAAGACCATCACCTCTTTGGTGGGTGTAGGTGCCATTAGAGAAATTATCAACTAGTCTGCTCTATATTTCCCTTTCTTCCTCATGTGATAAAATACAGGGATATAACACATAGCATCTAAAAGGGGACATAATGACCCAGTCCCTTTTACTTTCTGAGTCTATATTCCAGGCACACTGGCATTCTGCCACTGAAGCATATTTACAGGGAGTGATAGCATAGCATCATATGTGATGAAGGTCAGGCATGCTGATAACAAGTTCCCCAGGCTCTTCCCCTAAGAAGACAAGGCCCATGAGCATTAACCATTGCATGATTCATTTAATTCTATTATGTTGTATAAAGTTACTATGGGAAATGTTGAGGAAAGGAAGAAGGGATGGGCCCACAGTTTTTCCATGTATAATACAAGAAAAAAGAAGTGTTTAGCTCATACACAGAAAGTGGTGCTTTATTGGAATTGTATACTGAAGGTGATGAACCAAGGTAACAAAAACTAGAGAAACAGTCCATAAAGCTGGGAAGGGGAAGTTCTCGACCTTGTTCAGAGTGAGTCTGTAAGTATTCCATTATGCCTATGCCACGTAAAGCCTTGCTAATCTGAAAACAAGTAGAGATCTATTGCCACAAAGTTGAGGGTACTGTAAATATTCATCAGGATAATTATACAACATTTTAAGAAAAGGCATAGACTAGCAAGGGGTGATCCATGCACATATTACCATATATTTAAATGCTATGAAGGAAGGATAACCTGAACCCAAGTTGAAGACAAGCCTGAGGAACATAGACCATTAGTTCCCCAAAAAGAGATTGAATCAAGATTTCAAATATCTATGGTAAAAATACATCTCCTGAGCCCAAAACAGTATAAGTATGCACTGACAAATATGTCAAGGTCATTGTCGATGAAATGGAATGCAAGCTAGTATGTAATGCTAATGAAACATGGATGTTACACTGGTACTGTTCCCCAGAGACACTGAGTATAGCTGGTATGACAGTCCCTATAAGGATTAGTGATAAAAAATAGTTGTGTGGGGACATGCTACTAAGTCATCCCAAAGTGAACTTGCTGTGATGGGCAAAAACCTGGCATATTTTTTTGAAGCAGTGGTTCTCAATCTATGGGTCTTGGCCCCTTTAAGGGTCCAATGACCTGTTCACAGGATCACATATCAGAGATCCTGCATATCAGATATCTATATTATGATTCTTAACAGTTGCAAAATTGCAGTTATGAAGTAGCAACAAAAATAATTTTATGGTTGGGGGTCACCACACATGAGGAACCGTACTAAAGGTTCACAGCACTAGGAAGGTTGAGAACCACTCTTCTAAATGAAGTAATTTCTTACTATCAACTGACATGGGTTACCAAGGATGTCGTTCCTAATTGGTTTCAGAAACATTTCATCCTAGCAGTGATTGCTCACAGCAGTCAAGTTGGGCTGGGTGACATCTACAAGAATGTTATTCCTGAATGGATATTCTGTTTATCCTCCTAATGAAATGTCATTAGAAAAGTGTTCTTGTCACATGCTCTCATGAATCCACCCATCTGACCAGGGTGTTGTAGATGGATAGTCAGTGTGAAGACACTGTCTTCAACAGGATATTAAGCAACAGTGAACAGAGGCATGGATTTGGAAGGTGCTCGGAAGGATAGGGTATCATCAGTGAATTTACAGTGTTTAGAAGACAAAGACAAAAGACAGATATGTGTGCTGGCATAGACTGTTGCCTAGGACTGTTTGTGATGATAGTGAGCAAGTTGTATTGTCATATGTCAAGTGGTATCGAGTCTATATGTCAAGTGGTATTGAGGGGAGGATGCCTGAGCTCTGTCTAAAAAACACAGATATCTTTAGAGTCCATTACTCAACTGGAGGAAATGAATGTTCCACTTGTTCCACATCAGTAATGAGGCTCCAGTTAATCATTCCTTGAATATGGTAGAAGAAGTGATGATTGTAATAGTGGTAGAGATAACACTAGTAAGTACTGACAATAGCATGGTGAGAAGGTAGGATGGACTTAATAAAGGATTGGAACAACATTTGTTTGTGACTACTACACAAGGCATCTATCAGTTTATGAAATTGGAGATCTCTAAGAAAAGATCCTGTTCATGAGGCCAATGGCTCTGGAGGATACATTTTAAGCATGTATCTTACAGATGCCTCCTTGTCCCTAAGGAAAACTCTTGCTGCTTTCCTGTTGCTTCTGATGCTTCTTACAAAACACAAAATGTGTGGCCACTTTCTTGTGAAATAATAGAGTCACAGATGGAAATTGATAGCTGCTACTGTTTGCTGCTGACAGGTGCTACAGGGATTATGAAGATGCCACTAAGCAGCTTGGTTATGCTGACACATTACTTTTTCCATGTAATGGTGTGTCCTATTTTGCACTGCTAAGTGCTTATATGTGATAATTGTGAGAATACTATTGCTCATTGGTAGCACATAAATTTGAAGAGAGGAATGATAATGATGCCAGAAAACCGCAAATTATTCAAATAAGTGACTGAAATTATGACACCTGTTTTTTAAAGCTTAATGAATACTATTTTTCATATAGTTTTTAAATACATATAAATTATCTTTGGGCCATATGTAAGGTAAGTAAATTTTTTGCTTATGCACATTTCCCATCTACAAAATATTGTACATATTCAAAAATTTCAAAATCAAGCAGTAGCCAAAATTTAGAACATTTCTTATCCCAAGCATTTTGGGTCAGAGATTCTCAGCTTATACATATGTAGACGTGTTGTTTTACAGCTTTTTGGTGATATTGAGAACTAAACCTAGGATCTCACATGGTTGTGATAAGTATTCCACCATCATAGTACATTCCCAACCTTGAAAAGAAGATTTCTAAATGTTATGTCCTCATAAAGCATTCACAAGTACAAGTGATGCTCTATCTCTTCTTTGTGGACTTCAGAATTATAAATGCATGTATCCAGAGTTGAAATAGTGTGTTTCTTTTAAATTTTTATCTTTTTTATTATGACACTGGTTTCACTATGTAGTTCTCCCTGGATTCAAACTCACTGTGTAGCCCAGATTGACTTTGAACTCCAAAGTCTGAGGTAGGATTGCAGGTGTGTGCCACCACATCTGACAAAATAGTCTTTCTTCAACTTACACTAAAAACTCTTAAATTGAAGCAGCAAACTTAGTGTAATGTTAGAAATTATAGTATTGTATAGTTTCTGAATCTGACATTTTATTTCTAAATACTACCTTGAGTAAGTTTTGGATGACTGATTCATGTCTCGGAGGAGGCTTCTGTTTCTTTGGAGAAGCACATCTGCCTGTGGCTCTGAGGAAGAACAGCAAAAAGAATCAGTGAAGAGTCCAGGGTTAATTGGTAATGTGCTTGCTAAGTAAGTGTGATGTTCTGAGTTTGGGTCCCCACTAGCTGTATGAAAAGCTGATTGCCGTGGTGCATGTCTCTATCCTAATGCTGGAGAGTTGAATATGGGCATATTTTGGAGTTGCTGGCCAGCCAGTCTAGTGAAATTGGTAAGCTGCAGGTCCAATTTAAGACCCTGTCTGAGAAAAACAGGTGGAGAGTAATTGAGGAAGACATCTAGTGTCGGTCCATCTCTGATCTCTATGGTCAGAACAAGAATCACTGATGCCTGTCTCTAGGGGAGATACTGAGTTTCCACAGTACCGAGTGTGTGCAGAGATTGCCTCTTTACTGTGATGTGCTATAACTCATATTATTTTACATGTGATACATGTCTGTGTGATTTTGAAAAATTAGGCCTATCTATATTTTAATTTCCTATATTAAATTTAATTTAACTATTTTTGTAGATATTTTAAAAGCCTTGGCACTTATAAATGGAGATAATTTTTCCAAAAATAAGCTATGGTATCTAGCATCTGAAAAATCTCAGGGCAACTTGGAGTTGTGTTAGTCAGTCAGCACAGTCACACTCAAGTTTGACTTACATTCTGGTTGATGATTGGTAACCAGTTTAGCCAGACTGAAGACTGCTAGAGACTATGGGTATCATCTGAATGGCATTGACAACTGTCTTGTTGCTGAGTTGTATATACACATTTTCTTGGTATCATAGTCTGTTATCCTCATGGGACAAATAGAAAGGTTTTGTGTAATTTCTTATAGACACTAGTATATGAAGGTCTACAAACATGGTTTAGATATAATAATTAAAATTAATAACCTGATAATGAATCACTACCGAGAGGTTTGCTATTATGTATATAAATGTAATTCAATTCAGATTTGCCAGCGAAATTGCTGTTAGCTCCTGTTCCTCACCACGTCTTCTGTGATTCATCTAGGTATCTGTCAGCTTTTCTGGAAGACTATTTCATAGAAATTCATAATGGCTTAAAACTGGACAGAAGTTTAATTTTTTGTTCCACGGATTAAACCTATTTAGGGAGCTTAAAAAACTACTATTACCACAGAATTTAATTTAAGAAGCTCAAGTGCAGAAGTTACACTAAAAAAAATCCTTTGTCTATTTAACAAAATCATACCTTTAGCAACTTCCACTAAAAATGACTGCTCCATAGGCCTAGTGAGATAATCAGTGCATAAAGTGATTGCTGCATAAGCATGTAGGCCTAAGTTCAGGATCCCAACACCCAGGTAAAAGCTGGCATGATGGTACATATCCAAAAACCCCAGAGCTGGGAAGGCAGAGAAAGGGGGATGCTGAAGCTTGTTAACTAGCCAGTCCAGCTGAATTGGCAAGCTCTTAGGGCACGTGCACACATCTTAAATGACTCTTAAAATCTACAGAGAATGAATTAAAGTAGACCTGACAGTGCAATTGAACTATGTTCCCATAACATGGATAAATGATCAAAGGTTAACTAGGAAATAACTCAGAACGGCAAATACTGTATGAAAATTCTGATGAATGGGAAAAACACTCATTTAGATAAACTTAAGTATATCTTATATAAAACTTTAAACTAGTACTACTAAAAAACATTTTTGCATAAATATTTCTACATTTCTACACAAAAACCATGATAAACTCACATATAGTCTACGTAACACAGTCACAGACTGGTCTGTCAGAGAGCAACCAAGTGGAGTTATGAAAAGAAAAAGCCTCTTATTTCATTAGCTATCCCCAGCGTAGTTTCACAGCTTGTTTTTGTCACTCTCACCTCCGATGTCTGATGAAATTATTTCAAAGCTCACATCATGAATAAATTGACAGTCTTTCCTCTTCTTTGATTATGTGGGAGTTATCATGCATTCTTTTTTATTAATTAAATTTATTCATTTATTTTCCATACTGCCTGCGGTTTCCTCTCCCATCTCTCTTCCCATCCCTCCTCTTACCCCCCCCCCCCGTCTATTCCTCCTCTGTTTCTTTTCCTCCCTCGCTTCAACTTCAATGGGATTCCTGGAGCTGGACCCAGTGCTTGAGTATGAGTCTGCATCTGTTTCCATCAGTTACTGGATGAAGGCTCTCTGACAATTGAGGTAGTTACCAATCTGATTACAGGAGATGGCCAGTTCAGGCTACCTATCCACTATTGCTAGGAGTTTTAGCTGGGCTCATCCTTGTGATTCATGGGAGTTTCCCTTGTACCAGGTTTCTGCCTGACCCCAAAATGCCCTCCCCATTAAGACACCTCTTTCGTTACTCTTCCCTTTCCGTCTCCTCATCCCAACACAATCCTTCATGTCCTATCCCCACCAGCTCCAACTCTACCCAGGAGATCTCTTCTATTTCTCCCTCTAGGGGAAATTTATATGTCCCTATCCTCCTTTGGTCCCTACTTGTTACCTGTCCTCTCTGGGGCTATGGATTGTAGCATGGTTATCCTTTATAGCTAATATCCACTTATGAGTGAATACATTTTATGTTTGTCTTTCTGGGTCTGGGCTACCTCACTCAGGATGATTTTTTTTCTAGTTCCATCCATTTGCCTGCAAATGTCCTGATGTTATTGTTTTTAGCAGCTGAGTACTATTCCATTGTATAAATGTACCACATTTTCTATATCCTTTCTTCCATGGAGGGACGTCTAGGTTGTTTTCAGGTTCTGGCTATTACGAATACTGATGATACGAACATAGTTGAGCAAGTGTTCTTGTGGAATGATTGAGCATCCTTTTGGTATATGCCCAAGTGACGTATAGCTGGATCTTGAGGTAGATTGATTCTCAATTTTCTGAGAAACCTTTATATTGATTTCCAAAGTAGTTGTACAAGTTTGCACTCCCACCTACAGTGCAAAAGTATTCCACTTGCTCCACATCCTCTCCAGCATAAGCTGTCACTAATGTTTTTGATCTCAGTCATTCTGACAGGTGTGAGATGGTATCTCAGAGTCATTTTAATTTGCATTTCCCTGATGGCTAAGAATGTGGAACATTTCTTTAACTGTCTCTTCACAATTTGAGTTCTTTTGAATTTGCATTTCCCTGATGGCTAAGAATGTGGAACATTTCTTTAACTGTCTCTTCACAATTTGAGTTCTTTTGTTGAGAATTCTGTTTAGGTATGTACATCCCTTTTAAACTGAATTGTTTGTTTGTTTGTTTTGATCTCAAGCTTCTTAAGTTCTTTATATATTTTGGAGATAACCCTCTGTCACATGTAGGGTTAGTGAAGATCTTTTCCCATTCTATAGACTGCTGTTTTTTGTCTTATTGACAGTGTCTTTTGCCTTACAGAAGATTTCCAGTTTCATGAGGCTGTGTTATTAATTGTCAATCTCAGTGTCTGTGCTACTGATGTTCTATTCAGGACGTTGTCTCCTGTACGAGTGCATTCAACTCATTCTTTTCTTGAACCTTCCTGGGTCTTTTATGTTCCTGTCTAAAGGACCTTTGATCCAAGTCCAGAGAGAGCAGTTTGCAGGATCCTTGGTTACTGATAAGGTATAGGAACTTGTCTAGGACCTTCACAGACAATCAACACTGCTAAAATGAAAGCATCCTGATGGTGTGTGGGTGGCCATGTGGGAGTTTTCTACATTGTACTTTGTACTACATTTGTCCTAATACTATCATATCATTAGAAGGAAAAAGACTGGATAGGAAAAATGCAGCTGTGTCTTAGGACTTTATAGCAAGTTTTTCACTCTGGATTTTATATGAATTCTTGAAAGTTTACCACTACTTCATAGATTGCTAAGTTCTTCCAAGTGATTGCATCTTTTTCTTTAATTATTGTGTGTAAGAGAGTACATGAGTAGGAATGAATGTATCAAGGCATGCATCTAGTGGTTAGAGGGCAACTTTTGGACATCAGTCCACCTTGTTGAGGCAGGGTCTCTCTGTGGTGCATACTCCAGGCTAGCTGGCCCATAAGTGTAACATGAGGGCTGGCTTGTTGGGGTATCTGTCCCGCCTGGTACCCCACAGCTGGCAATTCCCAAGGAAAATCACACACAGGACTCAATAAGATTATAAACTGATTGACCCTTAGCTCTGGCTACTTAGTAGCTCTTATAACACATATTACCACATTATCCTTATCTACGTTAGCCATATGGCTTGGTACCTTTTCAGGTGTGACAGCTCACATGTTGCTGCTTCGGTGGTCTGCGCAGGAGTGGCGGAGGGAGCTTCCTCCTCCCTAGCCTTATCCTATTCTCATTGCCCCACCTCTACTTCCTGTTGGTTTACCCGCCTATACTTCCTGCCTGGCCAATCAGCGTTTTATTAAAATACATGATTGACAGAATACAGACAATTCTCCCACACCATTTCCCTTGTTTTTTTTTTTTTAAACAAAGGAAAATATCCATAGTTCATTTGTTGGGAATGTGGGCGTAGTATTTCAGGCTACTTCAAGCTGGTTGGGGGCGCTGATAATCTTATGGGGACCTAAATAAAATTTAGAGTTATAATCAAGTCCTGACTGGAGTATCCTGTGAGTCTTGATCATCTCAGGCAGCAGTCTTGAATCAGTTCTGGATGTAGAACTCAGACATCCAGGCCATCTGTTCCTACCGGGGATTTCTCGGGTGGTCGTCCTTTGTCAAACTGGATTTTTCTTAACTCAGAATGAATCCACAGTCTCTCATTTTCTGTGGAAACAAAAGCAAAATCTCTTCTCCAAAGTAACATACCTTTTGACTTCAGTTTTAAAGCCAAGGTATTTTCAAAATACCTATCTTGGGTTAGTTCAGCAGCATTTATAAACAAAAGTCTTTTAGCAGCTGTTGCTCCTTCCTCAGCATTCAAACAATTCAAAGAGTATAATAGCATACAGTATCAAGATTCTCTGTGTATTTTCCATCTTTATGTGGCTTTTTTTTTTTTAGCCTCTATGTCTTTTATTTTTACTTTTTTGAGACAGGTTTTTTGTATATCTTTGTCCTGGAATAACTCTGTAGACCAGGCTGTCCTTGAACTCACAGAGATCCTTCTGTTTCTGCCTCCCAGGCTCTGGATTTAAAGATATGTGCTACCACACCTTAAAGTCACAGAGGTCAATCTACCTCTGCCCGTTGAAGTCACAGAGGTCAACATACCTCTGCCTCCCAGGCATTGGGATTAAAGGTGTGTACCACTGTACCTTACTTCTCTTTTCTTTCTTTTTTATTTTTAATGACTTTAACCTTTAACCTGCATATATTTTTTAATATACTGTAAACCATTTAGAGACTTTCTTCCTCTTTGAATCTCTCTTTACTGTATATCTCTCTTTTTTTTTCTGACTACGTGAATCTTTAAGGAGAGGATAAAAGCTGTGGCTTTGATGGCTAGATCCAGCCCATTCCTTAGCTTTCCAGCCTCATGGTGCCGCCAGAACCATTTTTATCGTCACAACTCTACAGTGTTTCAAGGTCCTTGCCAGCAAGTAAGCTGCAGCATTCTGCTCACAGACCACACTCAGTCGGACTGCCTACCTGAAAGAGTCAGAGATTGCCCTGGCAGGACAGCCCAAAAAGCCGGCTTTTTAAAACAGCAGCACAGCTTTTTTCCTGCTACAGCTAAAAGCTGAAAAGCTTGCGTTCAGCTTTTCATTAACACCGTTTAAGTGTTTTGTGGCAGGACCTCTTAATGAGCTACAAAGTTTTGCAGCTAAAGCTGAGTCAGGAAGCCTCTCTTAGATGAGAGCACTTGCTTGCCTCTAGCAAGCAGAGCAGACCTGAGAAATTGTTGCTACCAAGAAACCACACACAATGCTGTCATTTTGTTCTAGAATTACTTCCCAAGCTGTCTCAGGCTTTATGTGGATGCAGTTATCCATGTTGGGCACCATCTGTAACATGAGGGTTGGCTTGTTGGGGTATCTGTCCCGCCCGGTACCCCCACAGCCGGCAATTCCCAAGGAAAATCACACACAGGACTCCGTAAGATTATAAACTGATTGGCCCTTAGCTCTGCCTGGTTATGTATGAGGACCAGTTCCCTTTGAAATGATGTAGGTCTTTGCCTGTAAATGCAAATGTACCTTTGCTTCCTAATAACCATCATTATTGACATTTCTATTGTGAGGCCTGGTCATGAGGAACATCCTGGTGATTTGTGGCAACTCAGACTACTGTGTTTTTCTCTCTACCTGCTGTTCTTGGTAGTTTCTCACCATTCACTGAGAGTTGGGATCTGATCTAGGAGTACTTGAGGACCAGATACTACCTCTTGTTTCGTATATCCTGCCATTTTTCTTACAGTACAATTTTGCTTTCATTTGGGTAGCACATGGGAGGCACACAGGATATGATTTCTGATTAAAGCTTTAGGAACCAGTATTCACTCCTATTTAATGTTTTAAATAAGCATGTAAATGTCCTTGTACTGTTAAATGTGATTAATAACTTCTTTCCCTCCCAACTTTGTGTGACAGTCATTGTTCTTTCCTTTTCTCATTCTGCCAGGATGTGTCTGAATCCATCCACTTTTACTTTCCTACAATTTTCCAAACCCATCACCCCTCACTTGGATTCCCAACCACTTCCAATTGGTTGCCTCCCTTTCATCAACCACAGTCTGGCTAAGATACCATGGGTGCAAGTCTCTCATTTAGGTATGAGTCTGAAGAAGCACACCTTCCTGGCCATCATAGATGTAGCATTCTCCAAGTCTAAGAAGCACACCTTCCTCTTTTTCTGGCCATCATAGATGTAGCATTCTCCAAGTCTGCCTCCTTTTCCCTCTGCCTAGGTGACTCTGGTGACTCCATCTACATGGTGCAGCAGTTACTGCTCAGCTGTTGCCTCAGAATTATCAACTACAGTCAGTGGCTGTGACACTCACTGGCATATTTATTCATCTTTTATTATGAATCTCTACCTGATAAATCATTGGTACCTAATTAATTATTTTTAGATAAATGAGTAAAAATATTATTAAATATTATTTTAAAAATATATAACTCAGCCTCCTCCCAAATATCTGGTATAACCCTATATCATTTTCCAGAAGATGCTGCTGTGGGCCATGGTTTTTCTTAGAGTTTATACACACTTAAGCATTAACATTTATTTATACTATTTACACAGTAGAACTGTATGCCATTTTGGATTTTTTTTTTTTTTTTGGTTCTTCGAGACAGGGTTTCTATGCAGCTTTGGAGCCTGTCCTGGAGCTAGCTCTTATAGACCAGGCTGGCCTCGAACTCACAGAGATCTGCCTGCTTCTGCCTCCTGAGTGCTGGGATTAAAGGTGTGCACCACCACCGCCATTTTGCATTTTTATTTGCTTTATTTATCAAATGGCAGGAGATGAATGTGCCGTGTTGATAAAGGTAATACCACATGGCAGATTGTAAATAAGGAATATGAATTTAATTAAAATGTAAGAGCTAGCTAGTAATAAGTCTGAGTATTGTCCAAGCAGGACAGTATGACTTCACCTAGGCTTATAGACTGACAGATTCTCATAACATGATCTGTTGAAAATCAACTCCAATATGAATGCAGTGTATCATGTAATGTCTGCAGCCAACCTGAGGCCTATCTAGAGGAGGCTTTGGTGAGAGAGAACTAGTGGGTAAAGTCTTTGACAACAATCTGAGGTGTGTCTTCAGTCATTCTGGGGCAGGAGAGAGCATTCGCTACATTGTTGTGGAGTAGAGTACAAGTGCAGAAAATCTCCAACTATGGTTTCCCCCACCACAGTGAGGGTTTTACATTGCCAGTTATAAAGTTGTGGAACTGCAAGGACTGTCCAGTGGACAGACAAATCATGAGCCAGAACTGTTTGTACAATTTCCCTTGGCTTTGTGCAAATATAATCCCCCTGGCTTGTGGACGCATTGCCAGGAGAAAGAGGTCTCTGGACACAGATCATGGCAGGTAATGTTTCTTCCCTTCTTCCTCCCTGGTGTGGGTGATGATGTTATCAAATGTGCCAGTTTTCTGACTGGTGTCAGATTCAGGAACAAACTTATGAACAGAAAAACGATAAGTTTTGATTTCAGTATTTTAAGTTGAATTGTGGAACGCAGTGTAAGAAAAATGCAAGATGATCTTTGAGTCCAGGCTTTACTCTCTGGTGTTTTCCTTGTGCCCTAATCACATCTCTCAGCCTTAAAAGTAGCTACACCCTTTTTTAATTGTTATGCACATTTAAATCAATGCCAGTGTTGTAAGCAGTTCTTTATAATTAATTTATGGGATTAGACTTCCTGAGATGACTGAATGCCAATGATAAAAATTCCATTCAGCTTTGACTATATTTATTTTCTTAAAGGTATATATCTTCTGTTTTGCTTCTCATTTCAGTTAATTTTCTCTGGATATGCTCTCTTGTATATACTCAAAGGTGTGTCTTACTAGTATGCAAAGTGTTTCATAATCTAATCAAGTTGACAGTCCAGATTAGCTATCATGTGTGTTTTGCCCAATACTTGCAGTTTCTAAAGGAAAACAAGCACTTGGCTATTAGATTTTTCTGTTCTGCTATAGAGAAAAAACTTCAGAGTACTAATTACTTGGGCTTGAAATGAGTAGGAGGACTAATATTTCTTCTATGTTGTCATCTAAGCAAATTGTGTCCCATGTTTAATAATTTTCCAGGGACAGCTTATTCTGCCCTGATAATGAAGGAGAAATTGAACTTCCAGTAAACATTACAGTACAGCTGATTGCTTGTCTGGCTTTTAGTCCACTTATTTAAAAGCTGTTCAATTATTATCCATGGTAATCAGTGAAGATAAAATTGCAGATGCATTTGTGTACTCTTGGTAGATTTTTAGCCTTTTGGTACATCTATCACTTTGTGAGTCTTTTCTTTAAAAAACAAACAAAAACAAAAACAAACAAAAGCCCACACAAATCAAAAAATCAGCAAGCTGGGAGAGTTAAGGGAAAG
The DNA here is from genome assembly GCF_982192425.1 of Myodes glareolus. Lineage (NCBI taxonomy): Eukaryota > Metazoa > Chordata > Mammalia > Rodentia > Cricetidae > Myodes > Myodes glareolus. Next base: position 29,247,091 of record NC_142039.1, read on the forward strand.
TGGTATAGGTGTCCCCTGTGTCGGGGCCATGAGTGCCAATGAGGACATGTCCATGGGTCAGGCTTATGGAGATGTGAAAAGTTAAGACTTTCCAGGGCTTCAGACCTGGTGAGGTGGTAACCATGACCCACTAACTGTTGAGTATCTTACCATGGTTTTTTCTTTAAGTAATACAGGGTGCCTCGTGCATCAAATAGAACATATTGGAAGACTCTGGGTCATGTATAATGAATGATACCTCCAGTATCCAGCTTGATAGATGGACAGAATGCAGAGATGGCTTCCAGGAGCCAGCAGAGGACCCTGGTGAGCAATGGGGAAAGGGAGTAGGCTGACAGCTAGCCTTAGGATGATGTGCCTCACTGTGTGGTTGCCAGAGGAAGATGATTGTTATGACTAATCTGGTTAGTGTTCTCAGAGAAAGGCAGTCTTCAAACATAATTATCAGTATTGAAGTGCAGTCAGTGCTCTTGGTCACTGAGCCATATCCCCACATGATATTTGCCTTTTTCTGTTGCAGGGAACTGCTCATTTGGTCCCGGCCACTTAGACCTGAAATAATCACACAGTAACCATATAATTTAAAGCATTGTTTGGCCCATTAGCTCTAGCTTCTTATTGGCTAATTCTTACTTATTAATTTAATCCATTTCTATTCATCTGTATTTTGCCACAAGGCTGTGGATTACCAGCTAAAGTTCTAGTGTCCATCTCTGTCAGGGCTACATGGCTTCTCTTTGACTCTGCCTCCTTCCTCCCAGCATTCAGTTTAGTTTTCCCTGCCTACTTAAGTTCTGCCCTGCTATAGGTCTTAAGCAGTTTCTTGGTTCATTAATGGTAATCACAGCACACAGGGAGGACTCCCACATCACCTCCCTTTTTTTTGTTTAAATTAAAAAAAGAAGGTTTTAACTTTAACATAGTAAAATTACATAGAACAAAACAGCTATCAAGCATGAATTACAGTTACAACATTTATATCCACGTTACCTTTTATCATAGCTAAGGAAAACTATAACTATTCTTCAACTCCATCAAAGACTCCAGGAGGATATAATATTACCTAAGTAAACAGGAAGTGCATTGTAAGAAACTTCCAAAATTCTAGAATTGACAGAGATATCTCACTATCTTAATAGTTACCCAAAGTTCTTCTGTACTGTTGGTCATCCATCTTTATCCTACAGGCCCATAGTATCCAGCAGACTTTTCTATGAAGTAGGAAATTTCAAAGACAGTTCTGCCTATATTGGCAGTTTGTCAGTCACTTTCTTCTGTGTCCTGTAGAATGTCTAGCAGACTCTTTCATGAAACAGGAACCCTGAAGGATCATCCCACTTTTAGGCAAGTTCATCAGTCATTTCTCTGCAGGTCTTGCAGGTCCAGTTTATCAAGCAGTCCAGGCAAGAGCAGTTTCTTGCCCAAATGGCTAACCAACTTCATAAGGAGTCTCTTTGATGCCCATCTTCCTCTTGAACTTACATCTTGAGGAGCAGATGTGTCTCACTGTCATGAAAAGTCCTAACTTCTTAAAACATTTTAAATGTCATATTCTGTAGTCTTGAAAGGTTTGAAAAATGCCTTTCCATCTGAAATACACATTTGTCCATCTAGAAAATCTAACTAACATGACTACAAACTTGACTATTATAGATGACTCTTTATTAACCTATATTTCTTAATTATAGCTTACATTTTTAAATGAGCTGCACAAGCACAATACCTTAACCAAGAACAGAAATATACATATAACAATACTGACTATAAATCTGTTCAATAAACCAAGATCAATACCAATACAAATCTCTATAGCCTATCCTCCTTTAAATGTAAACAAACATTTATAAACAATATTTGGGATATGGGCGTAGTTCTTCTCCAAACTGTTTCCTGCTTTTTGTTGGGCAAAGTAATTTTTGGGGAGTGTTCACAGCAACCTTTCAGGGGGTCTTGGTCCATCAATTCACATTAGTCTGGAAAGATGCCACAGGTTCTCATACTCTGTGGAAACAAAAGAAGAACCTCTTTTCCAAAGCAACATATCCTTAGACTCGAATTATAAAGTCAAGATATTTTATGTTGGTTTAACTTAGCAGGACATTCAATGAAATGTCCTTCTGTACTTAGCTCCTCCACAGTCAAAAAATTCAAAGAAAACACAGTAATAAACACAATCCAGACTCTCTGTGAATTTTCTATCTTTATGTGGCTTATTTTTCTTTACTCCTTTTAATCTATGCCTGTCTGTACTCTGTCTCTTTAAAGACTTTGTTTTATTTTTTTTCTAAACCATTTACTCTATACTCTTTATCTTCTCGCTCCCAAGCCTACGTACATTTTAAAAACACTGTGTATTGTTTATAGGACTTCTATGTCTGAATCTGTCTTATTGTGCATCTATAATTCTTTACTGAGCAGAAGTACTTCTTAAAATGCTAAGCGCTTCTTCCATTGCTAGGGGAAATATGGCACTGACTGCTTGCCCAGCACAGTCCAGCATGAGGAGCTGTTTGCTGCCACTGAGAGCCATGCTCATAGCCTCATTTCCAAGTATGCAGTGGGTCTATGTCGAGTCATTAAGCAGTTGTAGCATTCTGTTCACAAATCCTACTTAAATGCTCTATAGCTGGACTTCATGAAAGAGTCAGAGTTCACACTGGCAGCACGGCTCAGAAAGCCAGAATTTCAAAATGGTGTGACCTTTTTCTGCTATGGCTGGCTCAGGGAAACCTCTCTTAAAGGAGCTATGGCATGCCACCAGCAAGCAGCAAGCAGCAAGCAGCTGTGTTAAACTCTGTATTTTTGTATCTAGAATTCATTTTTAAGCCCCCTCAGGTTTTAAGTGGATTTTAGTCAACCATGTTGCTGCCAATTTGTTGGAGGACACCACTCATTTGTTCCCAGCTGCTTAGACCCAAAATAATCTCATAGAAACCATATTATTTAAATCACTGCTTGGCCATGTGATTACGTGGAATTGAACCTGGGTCCTCTGAAAGATCAGTCAGTCAGTCAGTGCTCTTGGTCATTGAACCATATCCCCACATGATATTTGCCTTTTTTGCTACATTGTGACAGTTTATTCAATTAAAAAATGTTTCTTAAGACTTTAATGACAGGATTCTGCTTCAGTACCCTGATACTAGCAAAGAAAAGTAATGATAATGTAAAAGAGCAATCCAAACGTAATTCCAGAGAAATATAAAGATGCTCCTGTCTCTAACAGCGACCTTCTGCTTTTTGAAAATCAAGTCACAAGATTAAAAACTGGGAGGAAATCAAGAGGAAAAAGACAACCAACGGGCAATGTGCCCCCATCTGATGTCCATCTAATAATGAAATCAAGTAGCTTCTCCCTAGGATGTCATCAGGAACACAGAGTTGTAAAAGGAAAAAAAAATAGTAAAACTAGTTCACAAATTAACATGATTATTTCAAGAGCTTAAATGACTGCTTAAAAAAAAAACAAAATTGGAGAACCATAGTTTCATTCTTAAAATACATGAAGGCCAGGCAGTAGCAGTGCTCACCTTTAATCCCATCACTCAGGGAAGCAGAAGCAGGTGGATCTCTGTGAGTTCAAGGTCAGCCTGGTCTACAGTGTTAGTACCAGGACAGCCAGAGGTACATAGAGAAACTCTGTCTCAAAAATAAATAAATAAATAAATAAATAAATAAATAAATAAATAAATAAAAAACCACAGGAAGATAAAGAACAATGTTTATAATTTTATATAAAAATTTCTGAAAAATATAAATATCTCATCACAAAATAATTTAGAGATAAAAATTGCTTTAATGCGAACCAGACTAAAGTAACACCAAGAGAGCCGTTATCTTCTGCTCACTTGTTCTGACCACAAGGATTCTGTTACTTACTGTCTTAGGGTTTCTTTTACTTTGAAGAGCAACTCTTATAAAGGAAAACATTTAATTGTTACTGGCTTACAGTTCAGAGGTTTTAGTTCATTATCATGGCAAGAGTCATGGTGACATGCTGGCTAGAGAAACAACTGAGAGGTCACATCCAGATCCAAAGGCAGCAGGAAGAATGAGTGAGGTACTTGGCGTGACTTGAGATGAAATCTCAAAGCCCACCCTCTGGTGACACACTTTTTCTAACAAGACAATACCCACTCCAAAAAGGCCACACTTGCAATAACACCACTCCCTATGAGTCTGTGGGGCCATTTTCATTCATACCACACCGTGAGTTAAATAAATTGCTGTCAGAAGCTTATTATGATAGAGAAGGAACATACACAAAGGAAAGAACCATGAGGAATTGACCTCCATGCTGTGCCTAGAATGGGTTGACTTTGTCGTTTCTGATCTTGTCACATAGATAGCTGCTAACACTTACAAAATAAACTATTTCCTACTGTTAGATTCTATCTTTTCAAGGTTCCACAACCTTCCCAAACACCACACCATCTGAGAACCAAGTGTTCAAACACAAGAGACTGTAAAACACATTTCACATTAAAAGTATAATAGCATGTATTAATCATATGAAAGTAAAGAAAGAAAGCTGCATTGAGTTGATAATGTACTGGTTTTACTTTGTAATTTCATTGTTCAAAATCATGGCTTTAGTTCTCTGTTGAATTTTATCATATCTTTCACACTAAACATTGAATTAGGGGATTTTTTTCACCTTGAATTTCTCCTTGCATTCTGAAATATTCCCCACAAATACTATTTGTTAAAATAAGTATCTGCTTTCTAACCTACAAAGCAAATGAATATATGGTGCTGTTAACTTATTATGAGCCATTTTGCTTCAGTTTAAAAAGAGCCCTGTATGCTCACATGCTCGTTCAGTCCCAGTCCAGCTGGCCTTGGTGAGCTCTCATTAGATCATTCCCCTTATATCAGTGGGTGAACGCACCCCTCGCGGTTCTGATTTCCTTGTTCATGTTCTCCCTCCATCTGCTCCTCATTTGGACCTTGGGGATCAGTCCAGTGCTCCAATGTGGGTCTCCGTCTCTATCTCCATCCATCGTACATACCTTATTCCTCTTTTTGGGTCTGGGTTACCTCACTCAGTAAAGCGTTTTCTATTTCCATCCATTTGCATGCAAAATTCAAGATGTCATTGTTTTTTACCGATGAGTAAAACTCTAATGTGGTATATGTCCCACACCTTCTTTAACCATTCTATTGTGATCAAACCGGAGTCTCTGAATGTGGCTGACATGGGGGCTGACTGAGAAGCCATTGACAATGGCATTGGGTCTTGTTTCGTCTGCATGTACTGGCTTTTTGGTATCCTAGTCTGTTTGGATGCTCACCTTCCTAGACCTGGAGGGAGGGGGGAGGAACTTGAACTTCCCACAGGGCAGGAAACCCTGACTGCTCTTAGCACTGGAGAGGGAGGAGGAGAGGGAGTGAGGGGAATGGGAGAGTATTGGGAGGAGGGGAGGAAGTGGAAATTTTTATAAATAAATAAAGAAGTAAATTTAAAAAAAAAAAAACAAAACAGAGCCCTGTAAAGAAGATTACAGGAGATACTCCTCATGTGCGTACTCTCTGGTCACCCAGGCACCTTAATGGTAGCTTACATCATCAGGAAAAAAAGCCTTCAGTAAAGTAATGGCTTTGTGATTCCAGAGTAAAGCAGCTGTCCTAGAAAAAGTACCTCCTTCCTGGTCCTGCTCAGCAGTTCTGAAAAAAAAACCCTCTTCAAGTGAGTTGCATGGTAGAATCTTTGTGATTGATTTACTCAAATCCCAGACATTTGCTCACAGAAACAGCATTATTGAAGCTACTTTGGACTATTTGCTACTTTGGACTACTTACATATACTTGGCTGGGTTCTAACTTGCTGTGTAGCCAAAGTTGGCCTTGAACTCCCTGTTCTTGAGCTTTCATTCTCTCATTCTCTGATTAGGGGTGATAGGTGCTACCATACTCAGGTGTATGAGCTACTTCAATACTACCAGGTAGCACACTTGTCTCTGGGGAGACATTTTTGAATTCCAGGGATGGAGCTACATCTTGCTGGCTGTCTCTGCATCAGTACCCTGGTCAGCTAGTCCCCTCTAGAGGTTATTGATCTCTGTGTGTCTCCATCTCCTTACTATTTATATACTGGCTTTGTAACTAGATTCTACTTGTGTGTCCTGGGGATGAAAAAGTACCTGCACCATAGACCTGTGTACATCTACTTTGAGTGTTTAAAAATATGCCTGATACGTAAGTGGAATTCAAGAAATCCTAGCTGCTTACCATTGTGTATATGTTCTGTAATAAACTGTTATGTGGAAATAGTGCAGTGAATATTATAGGCAAGGAGAAAGAAACATGTTATTTTTCTCATTTGCTTCCTCCCCAAATAACCTACTGTTTCTCAGTTGAGAATTTTTCTGTTGGAGATTACCTATGTACAATGAGAAAAATGAAAGACTTTTGTTTTCTCTCTTGCAACCAGTAAGTGAATGATAGGTGGAGGCAAGGCTTTGCAGATGTAGTCACCTTTACTCTATTAAGCCCTAGGAAAGGAATCATCATGACTGCTTGTTATTTACTTGCCTCTGTTTATTTTGTATTAATACTTTTTGAGGCTTGCCTGGCTGTGCTAGCTATTGGCAGTAGCAAACTCTCGTTTGAAATTTATAGTGGCTATTTCTTCAGGTATTATATAGCAAGATTATCTAATAGCTTATCAAATGCTTCACAGAAGTTGGAAATGCCATGGAAAGGAGAGGAAATGCTGGGCATTTAAGTAGTAAACGTGCAGGTTGAAGTCATTTACCTTAGAGCATATTTCTTATGAAGCCACAATGCCAAAGTTAAAATGCTGCTTTCTCTATTTCAGTTGCTTTTTATACGTTTTGCACTACTGTGTACAATGCATAGCTTTGTATTTTCCTCCTTCCATATCCAAGAGTCCTGGAAATTGCTGAACTCACTCTTCTTGAAGCTTGTTCTTCATAAACTCTCATTGCTGCAGTTTTGAGAATATTCTTCCACTTTTGAGCTGAGTCTGGAGGTTGACAAATGGGTCTTTGTCTTTATCAGCCATTGTTCAATTGGCTCATATTGATTATTGCAGTAAGTGTTTTGAATCTGTCTGGATTCTTCTTATCAGTACTATTTTTTTTCATTTCACCATCTCTTTATTTGTTTGGAGTATTGTTAGTTCCTTGAACAGTAAGTAATCGAAAAAGATCTAACTCTATTAATAATTCTTATGTTTTTATATGAAATGAACCTCCCTCCGTAAACTCATACATGCAAACACTTGGTTCCCAGTGAGTGGTGCTGTTCAAGAATATAATAGAATTATTAGGAAGTAGAGCCTTGCTGGAGAAAGTAAGTCACTGAGGGTGAACCTAGGACTTTCATATCCTGGCCCTGTTTCTTGTTCATTCACTGTCTGCTTCTGGACTATTGGTGGAAACCAACTGACCAGCCTTATACTCCTTCTGTCATTCCTTTTACATCAGGATGGGCAGAATTCCCCTGGAACTTGGAGCCAAAATAAATCCTTCCTCTCTTAAGTCAACAAAGATATTTATCACAGTAACAAATCACAGAAGCAAATCCACAACAATCATCACAACTGAATAAACACAACTGAAATAAGAAAGATAAATGCTACTTTCCTCAACTTAGGAAAAAAAATTAATTAATGCGAACTGCTGGGGGACAGCTGAGCACTATATTGAGAAGCAGATTCTTGAGGCTATCTGGGTTTAGCACCTGTTTCTGCTTTTAAACTATGGTCATAATCTAGAAATAACCTATTCTCTTCTCTGCTCAGGGTTACTATAAAAAGTGTATGAATACATATAAGTATAACTGCATGCATCCAGTGCTGCATACAGCTCTAATCAACAAGAAGATGCTAGTGTATTCCCATGTTCTCATTCTGTTAGAGGGGAGGCAGAGTCATATATTCATTTCGAAAGGCTTTAGAATTCCTTAACACTTTAAGTATAGATATTTGTTTTCTTATCTATATACGTATTTATCTTACACATATGTTTCCTGCTTAGAAAACTTGAGCTAATATGTTGAAGAGGGTGAATTACACTCCTCTCCTGCCTGGTGGGAGTACAACTGCTACAGCCACTTTGGAAATCAATATGACAGTTTCTCAGAAAAATGGGAATCAGTTTAACTCAAGACCCAGCTATACCAATTTTGGGCATATATCCCAAAGATGCTCAGTCATAGCACAAGGGCATTTGTTCACCATGTCTATAGCAGTATATTTCATAATAGCCAGAACCTGAAAATAGCATAGATGCCCCCTCCGTGGAAGAATGAATAAGGAAAATATGGTATATTTACAAAATGGAGTATTACTCAGCTGTAAAAAACAATGACCTCATGAAATTTGCAGGCAAATGAATGAAATTAGGCAAAATCATTCTGAGTGATGTTATCTAGACCAACATGGTATGTACTTACTCATAAGTGGATATTGGGAGTAAAGTACAGGATAACCAACCTACAACCCAGAGAGGCTAGGTAACAAAGAGTGTGCCCAAAGGGGGATGCATGGATCTTCCTGGGAAGGAGAAATGGAAGAAATCTCCTGGGTAAATTGGGGTGGAGGTGGAGGGATGGCGGTGGAATTTGAGGGGAGAGGGTTGGGGATGGGGCTGAGGGGGAGAGTAAGGAAAGACGTCATGATTGAGGTGGTGCATTTTGGGGTTAGGGAGAAACCTGATGCCAGTAAAACTTCTAGAAATCCACAAGGATGACCCCAGCTAAGACTCCTAGCAATGGTGGAGAGGGTGTCTGAACTGACCTTCTACTGTGACTACCCTAATTGTCATCAGAACGCCTCTACCCAGTAATGAATGGAAGCAGATACAGAGATCCACAGCCTGCACTAGACTGAGCTCCAGAGTCCTGCTGAAGAAAGCGGGGAGGGATTGTACAAGCCTGTGGAGTCATGGTCATGAGGGAGGAACTCACAGAGACAGCTATTCTGAGCTTCTTGCTGCTCATGGACTCTGAACCAACACATAGGGAGTCTGGATGGGACTAACCTAGGCCCTCTGAATGTGAATGATAGGCGTGTAACTTGGTCTGTTTGTAAGGCTCCTAGCAGTGACATTCGAATCTGTTCCTGATGCTTAGCTGTCTTTTGGGACCATGTTCCCCGCTGCTGGATCTATTACCCTGCCCAACCTTGATGCACAGGGAGGAGCTCAATCCTGCCTCAACTTGATGTGCCCTGCTTTGTTCAAACCCATGGAAGGCCTGTATGGAGATGGAGTAGGAGTGGGTGCCAAGAAGGGTAGATGGGAGTAGGGAGGAGGAACGGAAGGAGAAGGGAGGAGGGGAGACTTTGGTTAGTATGTAAAATAAATGAAAAAGATAATTAGATGAAATAAAGTAAAAAAACTTACAAAAATTGAGCTAAAATAAATGACTCTGTGTTACTATTGTTAAATACTACATATCAATTAAGACAGCTGGATTCATTAATACAGCACATACAGTGATGTGCCTGTACATACCTACAGAGTACATGCTCATGTGGAAAGATCCAGAGATGTATTTGTGTGAAACTATGTTGCAGAATATGCATATTATGATTTTGTTTCTCATTGAAATGTGTTTACATTTGCACATAATTTATATTTACTTTCGTGTTAGAGTCCAGAGATATACATAAGCATGTGAATAGGTTACTGGTTGGGGAGGGTAGAACTGGAGAACAGGTAAAACATTAAGAATTTTGCCAGTTGTGCTCCGTGGTCTGACTAGATTTTGCTAAGAATGTGGTTGAGTGTAGCTCATGGATTTGCATTTAAATAGGCATCTAAAGCTGCAGTCAGCTAAGATGTACATTGTATCCTAATGATGGAACAGGGAAATCATCCAGATGAGAGGCCAGTACTGTTTAAGATCATGAAGTCTACTCTGAAGCCTACCAGTTGCTTGGAAAATTAGCATATGTTATGGTTAATAATTATTGTCACTTTGATTAGATTTAGAACCTCATAGGACAGAAACCTCTGGGCATGTCTGTGAGGAAGTTTCTAGGTTGGGTTAGTTGCAGTGGGAAGACCCTCTATGGACAGCACCATCCATAGATGGTGTAAAGACTTAGAGTGAATAAAAGGAGAAAGCAATCTAAGTACAAGTATTCATCTCACCAGTTCCCAACTCCAGATGCAGTGTAATCAGCTGCCTTACATATATTGCCACGCCTTCCCCACTATGGTAGACTGTACTCTAAAACCATAAGCCAGGATAAACTATTTCTGATGTTGATTTTGTAGGGTACTCTGTCACAGCAACAAGAAATATGTCTGTACCTTAAATTTTTAATCTGAAAACGAGGCAAATAGTACCTATATAGGTTTGCTATAGAGATTTGAATAAGTATACCTTTGTATATACATCTCTTAGCATTTCTGGACTTGAAAGACATCAGAGTATTATATTTGCAGTCAGTAAGAAGAAGCCATTAGGAACATCAGGTTTCACGAAGAAGTTGAGAGGCAGGTGGAGTGATAGAGATATAGAAGGTAGATAGAATTCATAAGCATTTCCTCATTCCTTTGGCTTGCATTTAGTAAGGAAGAAAACTCTGGGGCCTTTTCTTCTGCCAAGCAAGGGCATCTATCATATATAATATGTAGTAATAGACTATGTTAAAACAGGATTAATATTAATTACTTCTGAAACAGTTAAAACTTAAGATACTTAATACACTTTTTAAATATCTATCTATCTATGTATCTATGTATGTATGTATGTATGTATGTATGTATGTATGTATGTATCTATCTATCTATCTATCTATCTATCTATCTATCTATCTATCTACCTTGCTTTTCGGGACAGGGTTTCTCTGTGTAGCTTTGGTGCCTGTCCCGGAACTAGCTCTTGTAGACCAAGCTGGCAGAGAGATCCGCCTGCTTCTGCCTCCCAAGTGCTGGAATTAAAGGCATGCGCCACCACCATCCAGAACATTTATTAATTTTTTCAACTATTATTAAATGTAGATGTTGCAACTAAGATGACAAAGCACATACTATTGGACTTTAAAAGTATGCCACCCTCTTGGCTTCAGATTTGCAGAGCCTGCTGTTACTAAGTGTGCTCATGATTGTCAGAACCAGCGAAAGATGTTGCTTCTATGTAACTTTCTCCCCTTTATTACTAAGAATATCTAAGAATTACTAAGAATTACTAAGATTAAGTATTAATGTCTTAGGCTGCCATAACAAAGAAGTGCAGCTGGTTGCCTTTAAAAATCAAAAAATGAGTTGATTCTCTCCTCCTGGAGTCCAAAGCCCAAAGTCAAGGTTTGGGCAGAATTGTTCCTTCTAGAGAACCTGGGAGTGCACCCTTCAATTGCTGGAGGTAGCCAATAGCTGGGGCATCCTTCTCTCTTGCCTATGTTCTTTGGATCTCTTAAAGACATCTGTAATTAGATTTAAGATCTACACATAGCTAGTATAACCCTATTTTGCTGTGTATGGGAAGGTTTTGTTTCCAGATAAGGTTAGCATAGGTACCAGAAGGGCTGTCCTTGAGGGTAAGCAATTTAACATTTTTTTATTGTTGGGGCAGTGTCCCATGTATCTTAGACTGGTGTTGGACTTGCTATATGTAGCCAAGTATGACTTTGAACTCCTGATTCTCTTGCCTCCACCTCCAAAGTGCTGAAATTGCAAACATATGCCATGACACCCAGTTTATGCAGAACTAAGGATTGTGTGGTCTAGGCAAACACTGTTCCAACTGAGCTACTTCCCCAGCTTCAATCCTATGTTTTTTAATTCCTTTTTGCTCATCGTATCTTTGTAGAGTGTTATCATAGAGTAGGAAAGGATGGTGGGGCTCCTGAGGGCTGTGTTTTTTTTTTTTCATTTTAGAGTTTTGGTTTGTTGAAGTCTTCAGCAAAGGGCAAGGAAATAACAGCTATGCAGTTTTGTGAGCTTACTGATTCCAGACAGTTTCATGTAGGCTTTATTATTTAGGCAAATGTTCTTAGTTGATTAGTATTAGCCTTATTAATTCTTCTAAGTAGAATAATTGTATTTCTTGATCCTTTGTGTTTCCCAACTACTCGATACAACAACTTCTTTTGCAAATTTTAACTTTATTCTTTCCCATATTTTAACTTGTATTTCTTTAGCTTCTTTATAAACCTTCACAGTATTCTAATGTTAAACCATAAACTCGTGTTTATAGACCAATGTAGAGATTTTAAAACTCTGTTAAAGATTTTCCCATGGAAAATTATAGAAACAGGGCCAGTGAGACTGCTCAATAGATAGAGGTATTTTCCATTAAACCTAACACCACAAGTTTGATCTCTGGGATCCACACAGTGGAAGAAGTCCTCTACATGCAGATTATAGCACACACATGCTGCCATGCAAACACAGAATTGTTAAAATATAGCAAAAATTAAGAAAATTTTGGAAAAAAGTGTGAGGTTTACCAAAATTGTGATCTTTAACTTAGTGAATATAGAATCTAATTGTTGAAGTGTATAATCTTGTACTTTTTTTAGTACAATGATTTATCAAATTTTATTGCTAGGTTCTTCTCCAAGGATAGAATACAGAAATGAATAACCTACCTGCTTGTTCTTAGGAGTTTGATGAAGGAAGGCTTACATGTAGTTCAAGTCTCTGGAAATGGGAGCAATAAGCAGATGTATTTTTATTAGGCTGGTTAATTCTAGTCTCATAATTGAGAAACTCTCTGAAGAGTGTGTATGTATGTGTGTCTACTGGAAAAATGTTCCAGGTAGAGGAAGGAAGAAAACAATGAGAACCCCCATAGTGAGTATCAATGGGGGTCTTGGAGAGAGGTGTTTGAAGACCAGGGAGTTACAAAGGTCTAAGTTCTTGGAGCCTGCTGATGACAGCAGAGATAAAAACATGGTCATCATTTCAGAACTGTGCGTTGTCTAAAATCCATATACTTCCTAAACCATAAAGAGTTTTTACAGCATACCTGTCATCTAAGTCATTGTCCTACCTAGCATGGCTTAGTATAGATCTTAGATTCTTGCATTTGAAATTAAGGTTAAGCTTAGACAGCATACATCTGAATTGAAACTGATCAGCCAGGATGCCCACCTTTTCTGTTCCCTGAACTTATGATATATATTCTTAGGATTGTTGCTCTCTCTCATTCACCATTTACAAGACTTGGGAACCAGACCTCAGAGAGCAGAAAAGACATCACGGGTCACTAGATTTATTTATTTTGACCTGTGTCCTGAGGGAGTATCAGGAGAGTAGAGGATTTAGTGCTGCCTCCACATTCTAAGGCATTTTTAGCCTGGGAACTCTGGGGTCAATTCCTGGGTAGAACTAACACTGCATTAAACAGGAGGCAAATGCTCCTCAGTGCTGGCACAGATGGTAGCCAGCTTCCTCTCCAGAAGATCCCTACCTATACCTGGTATATGTGTAATTGTATTTGTGAAGATGTGTACATTTAAAAGTAGAATGGTTTGTTTACTTGAACATACTCAACAAAAACTACCCTTTTAGGCCCACAGATGACAGCAACCAACCACCAGGGCGGGGTGTGCTATCCATGCATGGGCTGACCTATGGTGTGATCCGTGTGGATTCAGAGGAGAAGCTGTCTGTGCTCACAGTGCAGGATGTTGGCCTTGTCATGCCTGGAGGTGAGTACAGCCCTGGGGTGTTGTCTTTCTTTCATTCTCTATTGTTGCAATAAAACACAATTATAAACAGCTTGGGAATAAAAGGTTTTATTTGGTTTATCTATTCTGGGTTACATTTCATTTAGGGAAGCCAAGGTAGGAACTCAAACAGGGCAGGAACTGACACAGAGGCTATGGAGAAGTGCTTTGTATTGTCTTGCTCCCTTAGGCTTGCTCAATCTGCTTTCTTATAGAAACAAGGACCATCAACCCAGGGGTGTTCCACCCGCAATGGGCTGGGCCCTCCCACATCAATCAATGATTAAGAAAATGCCCTGATGACTTGCCTACAGCTGAATCTTACTGAAACATCTTCTTAATTGAGGTTCCCTCCTTTCAGATGACTGTAGCTTATGTCAAGTTGGTATAAAACCAGCCAGCAGAGGTATGAAGTAGGCAGTCCTAGCATGGCCTTCTGACTCATCTGTTAGTATATGCTTTTTGAACACAGGTTAGCATTATTTTTTCCTATCCATCCCATTTCCCTTTGTATGGCATCTTGGGTTCAACACTGAAACTCCTAATATTTGGTTTTTCTCTGGTTAATCTTCAGACACTAAAATCAATGTTCTCTCTTCCAAGAAAAGGGAACCAAAAATATTTATAAAGCTGGTGAAAGACATCTCTCCTCTGGAACCCTTTTCTCCAGGAAGGCATTATGGACTGACTCTGTCTGTACTCCTACACTGGTCCTGAGCTGCTTCCTTTTTTGCAACTCAGATCGTCTATTTAGTCATCCTAATTGATGCCTCAGCCCAGAATGGACACCATAGCTCGGCCTCATGGAAGGCTTTGAGCAGTATGTATGAAACCTGAGGAATGAGAGGTTTTGTTAGGTGTGAAGCTACTGTTTAGCATGAAAGCAGTATAGGGAGTCACTTGTTTGAAGAAACACTGTGTCATATCCTCACCTTCCTCTCCAGCCCCTCCAGCCCCTCATATAATGTACCTTGGGGCTTCTGAGCCACATTCTTGTTTGTTGAATGTTGTTCTCGATTCCTGTCTCACAGGGTCACCTTTATCAGCATATTTCTTCTCAATTTCTGTCTTCCAGCATGGAGCCATGTTGCTGCTTTCTCAAATTGAGGTTCTGTGTAGAATCTAGGCCTCCTCCTTTGAAGTCCCTCCATGCTCCTTCACACAATAGAGTGGCAAGACCATGCTTGAACAGCACTCATTGTTATATGTCTAATATACTGCATAATCATATATAGCCTATTAGCTTCCCTTGGCATCTTGGGTAGAATCTGAGTGCTAGGACAAAACCTAGTGGGTAAAAGGCCTCACTGTCCTCTTGGAATCACAGAGAGATGGATTTTTCACACTGCCTCTCTATAACAATAAAGAGTACAGGGATGGTCTTTCAGTTTGCCTAGTTCAAAGCATAACAGAAATAAAGCCTGTCTCTTGTGCTCCTAATTTTCTATAGCTTTATAACTGTTTCCATTCCACCTCCTGTCATGAAAGCGCTTCTAGAGTCAGAGCAACTTAGGTCTCCAAACTCCAAATTCAGGCTGTCCCAGATTCATTTCCCACTTCCCAGGATTAGCCAGGCCACCTAGCTCTGTTGTTTTATTTTACATAGTCAAGCAAACTAGTTTTTAAGCAAATGGATTCCCATGCTGGAGGCATAAAAAGGTTTAGGTGCCATAACAATGAAAAAAATATATCTGTCCACTCAAGTCACCTATAGCACCACAGGTTTCTTTTCAGAAATCTTTTTTTTTCTTTTCAGAAATTTCTATTCAGAAATATTCCATAGTGTAGAATCATATCATAGAAACACACCCCCATCCATGCCTACTTGTATATTGTCTTTCTTGGATTTGGGCTTTTTAAATGCAGTGATAGAATATAGAACACCATATTTTGTGTCTTATATTAATTTTCAAGCACATAAAGAACTTGTTTTTTTTCCATGTAGTGCAGTATTGCACAGCTTGAATGCATAATAATTTATGCTTTCCACAGTTGGGGAAGTTGTACTTTTGCTGCATTTTGATGTGAAGGACCACATCTGAGTTTCATTCTACAAGGGTATGGGAATATAATGAAAAATTTCTCTTAAGTGAAGTGGTTTTTTATTGTTATTAGGAATCTCACATATACATAAGCAGTTTTGATCAAATCTACCCCCATTTTTTTCTCTGCAATTCCTTCCCTATGTCCCCAGTTCTCCCCGCTTCACCCCCAACTTTATGTGCCCTCTCTCTTTAAATTTTTTTTATGTGTAGGAGTGTTTTGCCTGTATGTGTGTCTGTGCACGATATGTGTGTCTGGTGCCCAGGGAAGCTACAAGTGGATGTTAGATCTCTTTGGATCGGAGTTACAGATGCTTGTGAACCATTATGTGGGTCCAGGTAATCAATCTTGGGTCATCTGCAAGAGCAGCTAGTGCACTTAATATTTGGCCATCATTCCAGTTACCTCTTTTTTAAACCCACTGAGCCTACTTAGTGCTGTCTATGTGCTCATGAGTATAGGGTCATCATGAGCAACCTTTTGGAAACTTCATTTTTAAAGAAAAACTTACTCTTCCTCCTTCCTGTATCAACCATCAGTTGTAAATAGCTTCTCAGCTAGGGGTGGAAATTCATAAGCCTCTTCCCCATCCACGCTGGGATTTTGGTTGGCTTAATCTTAGTTGAAGGTCTGTCTGTGTCTGCTTCAAGGGCAGCATGCCCACATCATTTTGATTATATTCAGCTGTTTCCAGAAAGTCTGGCAATGATGGGTGATATTCCTACTTTCTCTCTGCCTTTCCCATCAAACTTCTTGATGTTTTCTAGTTTGAAAATTGAAGACACTTTGGTCTACTTTTAGTTTTGTTGCTTGTGTTTTCTGCTACTCGAAATTGAACATACACCCTTACACATTAGGCACATATTCTATCATTGAGCTGCCTCCACAGCCTTTTTTGTACATTTTGGTGTTTTGTTTTGTTTTGTTTCTTGAAACAGACAGGGTCTCTCTATGTAGCCCTGGATGTCTCAGAACTCTATGTAAACTAGGCTGACTTTGAACTTGAAGACTTGCCTGCCTCTGCTACTTGAATGCCGGCATTAAAGGCCTGTGATACAATGTCTGGCCCTTTCCTGTACATTTTATTTTAAGGCAAGGTCTTACTAACTTCACTAGACTGATCTCAAACTCACTCACTGCAAGACTCTGCTTTTTGGTGTAGTTTGGGTGTATATTTTTCTTATTGTGAGCAAGTTTAACTTTTCATGTTTCTGTTGATACTATTTCTTAGATGTAATGCCAGCCTCTGGAGGTTATAGAATTTCTAAACACTCATCTGTCACTGGCTATAAAACATCACTTACCTAAGACACTAGACCTCTGGCCCCCTAGTCAGGCTTATGGTTTATAGTGGTGGTAGGTAGGATGGTGAAGTTGCATAAACATAAGTAAGTATGTGAGTCACAGATTAATGCGATTTTAGCATTGTTATATGTGTGCATAAAAAAGGCTGGAGGGGTAGGGCTCAGGTGACAAAGTGCTTATTGTATAAACATGATCAGAATTTGGATCCCCAGTACTCCTTTAAAAATCTGCCACAGCCGTGAAATCCTGCTGCTCAGAGATGTTGAAGGTAGAAACAAGTAAACCCATGAAGCTCACTGGCCAGATAACATAGGTGAAGTGATGAGCTCCAGGTTCAGAAAGGGAACCTGTTTCAAAAGAAAATATGGTTGAAGAATAAGCAGAGAACACACAAGACATGACTTCTGGCCTTTTCATATGAGTGTGTCACACATACTGAGTGCCAAAACCTTTAAGTGGTATTCTCTGAAGGATTGTATACAACAGGTAATTTAAACCAAGGCGTAAGATTTATGTAGGACACTGGAGGGTTTAAATTCTGCTTTCAACCTAGAGAAGCTTTGGAAGACTTGAGAACAAATACCTGTGCTGGTTCATTTGCAGGGATGTGTTTTGGAACTTTCAGCAGTTCCTCTGGTACATGTATAGTAAATGACTCTGACACATCCCAAGTATCATCTCATATGTAAATGGCACACAGTCTTTCCCTCTTAAATATAATTTTCATATTAAAATTAAAGTAATTAAAATGATTAGTATGATAATGGAATCTAACATTTTGCTTCAACATGAAAAGTTGCAACTCTTAGAGAAAATGGAATTTTATTCATGGTGGTATTTCTATTCATTTGTGCCCCCATTGATATTGTGGATTTATTAATTTCTCTCCTCCTTACTCATGCTCTCCTTGTGCCTTTTATTTTGCCTTTAGCCATCATGTGTTCAGTGAAACCAGATGGTATTCCTCAGTTGTGCAGGACAGATGAAATTGGGGAGCTTTGTGTCTGTGCAGTTGCCACAGGAACATCATATTATGGTCTCTCCGGCATGACCAAGAACACCTTTGAGGTAGGTTGATGGCAAAATTCCTTCTTTCAACTCTTTCCTTGGCTCTGCCCTAACAGTTTTGCCAGGGTTTCAGAAACAGAATTCATTAAGATGATTTCCCCAAAGAACATTCATATTAGTTAGACTGGTGGGCTTTTTCTCACTATATTTTTGTTTTTGATAATTGAGTCATCAGCATTATTCTAATCTTTTAGCTGGTATCCAGAAAGAATAAACAGTCTCTTTAAAATGTAGTTTTTATTTGTTGTTTTTTACATGTGACAGATAAATGATGAAAAACCACATATGTGATAGAAGAACGTGTGCATAGGTGTGTTGGTAAATGTCCTCACTCAGGAAGTCAACCGGCCATTCTGCACAGTCTTGTAGCATAGACTAGACTTTACTACTAGAAGAACCTGAAAAATGTGAATAATAATTTCAGTGACGTAGTGAGCTCTCTGGTATGATCAGAGTTGTATCTCCTAAGTTATTCAAAATCCAGTCTAATTTACAACAAATATTGAACATCACACCATGTTTATAGAATGTCAAACAAAGTCACTACAACCTCATGCTGACAGAGTTCTAAGAGGTAAGAAAGTAAACTTGATCTCTTTCTAGAGAAGTGGTAAGACTGTAGACCCTGCTTAACCCTTTGAGTTGGCCTAATTAAAGCCTTGTTTCCCTAGGTATTTCCCATGACAAGCTCCGGGGCTCCAATCAGTGAATACCCATTCATAAGGACAGGTTTGCTGGGATTTGTTGGTCCTGGGGGCCTTGTCTTTGTGGTGGGTAAGATGGACGGCTTGATGGTAGTCAGTGGACGAAGACACAATGCCGATGACATCGTAGCCACAGCCTTGGCTGTAGAGCCCATGAAGTTTGTCTATAGAGGAAGGTTAGTGGTACTTGTCTACTAATTAAATACTTACTTTTGGTATAGTTTGTTTCCTAGTTAGAGTTACTATTGCTGTGATGGAACACCATGATGTAAAGCAACTTGGAGAGGGAGTTTATTTGGCTTACTCTTTCACAGTACTGTTCATCATCGATAAAAGTCAGGACAAGAACTCATACTGAGCACAAAGAACCTGGAGGCAGGGTCTGATACAGAGGCCATGGAGGAGTGCTGCTTGTTGGCTTTGCTGCTGCTTTTTTTTCCTCCTTCTTCTCTCATATATTATATCCCAACAGCAGTTTCCTTCCACTCTTCCCAATCTTGTCCCCCATCACCTGCCCTCTCCCCCATATCTACTCCTCCGTTTCTCTAGAAAAAAACTCCCAAGGATATCAACCAAATACGGAATAAAAAGTCACAGTAAGACTAGGCACAAACCCTCAAATCGAGGCTGGACAAAACAGCGCCGTAGGAAGGAAGGTTCCCAAGAGAGAGAAAAGAATCAGAGACATCCTCCACTCCTATTGTTAGGAGTCCCACAAGAACACCAAGCTACACATCCATAAGCAGAGGACCTAGATAAGATCCCTCCAGGGTCCATTATTATTGCTTCAGTCTCCGTGCACACCTATGAGCCCTGCTTAGTTGATTCTGTAGGCCATGTTCTCATGATATCCTTGGTTTTTCTGACTCTTGCAATCCTCACCCCAACCCCTTCTGCAGGGTCCCCTTGACTCTGCCTAGTGTTTGACTGTGGGTCTCTGCATCTGCTCCCATCAGTTGCGGGATGATGCTTTTCTAATGACTATTGGGGTAGGCACCAATCAGTAAGTATAGCAGAATAGCATTAGTTATGATATCATCAGTTTTTTTCCCCAGTCATATTTGGTTCTATCCTGGGTCTCTAGGTTGTTCAATCTCTGGTTCCTGATCATCCAGACAGTGTCAGACATGGGCTTTCTCTTGTGGTGTGGGCCTCAAGTTTCTCAGGCATTGCTTGGGCATTCCCACAAGTTTTTCACTACCCATTACCCCAGCACATCTTGGAGGCAGGACACATCATAGGTTGAAGGTTTTATGACTAGGATGGTATCCTATTCTCACTGATGGAAGCCTTGCCTGATTGTAGATGGCTAGTTCAGGCTTCGTAGCACCCATTGCTAAGATTCTTCACTAGGGTCATTCTCAAAGATTCCAGGGAGTTTCCACTGCACTGGGTTTCCACATTTCCTCATATGCTACCCCCCCCCACAAATGCCAGCCCTCTCTCCAATTACTCATTCCCCCCCACCATACCCTGTCTTATCCCTCCTATTCCCATTCTCACCCACCCCAAATCTACTTGAAAAAGCTCGTCTGTTTCCTCTTCCCAGGGAGATGCATGCATCCCTCCCTTGAATCCTTCTTGTTACCTAGTCTCTCTGGGTCTATGGATTGTAGCATGGTTATCCTTTACTTCATTGCTAATATCCACTTGTAGGTGAGTACATACCATGTTTGTCTTTCTGGGCCTAGGTTTCCTCACTCAGGATAACTTTTTCTAGTTCCATCCATTTGCCTTCAAATTTCCTGATGTCATTTTTTGAAGCAGATGAGTAATACTCCATTGTTTAAATATATTTTTTCTTTATCCATTCTTTGTTTGAGGAGCATCTAGGTTGATTACAGTTTCTGGCTATTATGAATAAAGCCACTATGAACATAATTGATCAGGTGTCATAGAGATAGACTGGAGTATCCTTTGGTTATATGTCCAAGAGTGGTATAGCTGTGTCTTGAGGTAGCTCAGTTTCCAATTTTCTGAGGAACCACCATATTGATTTCCATAATAGCTGTATAAATTTTCACTCTTTCCAGCAATGAAGGAATGCTCTCCTTGCGCCACATCCTCTTCAGCATAAACTGTCACTTGTGTTTTTGATCTTAGCCATTCTGACAGGTGTAAGATAAAATCTCCAAGTCATTTTAATTTGCATTTCCCTGATGGTTAAATATGTTGAATATTTCTTTATGTGTTTCTCAGTCATTTGAGAGTCCTCTGTTGAGAATTCTCTGTTTAGATGTGTACCCCATTTTTTATTTGGAGTTTTTGATTTATTTATATCTCATTTATTGAGCTCTTTACATACTTTGGGTATTAGCCCTCTGTTGGATGTGGAGTGGTGAAAACCTTTTTCTCATTCTGTAGACTGTGATTTTGTTCTATATGGTGTTCTTTGCCTTACAGAAGCTTTTTAGTTTTGTGAGATCCCATTTATTTATTAATTGTTGATCTTAGTGCCTGCATTATTGGTGTTCTTTTCGGGAAACTGTCTCCTGTGTCAATTTGTTCAAGGCTGTGCCCCATTTTGTCTTCAATCAGGTTCAGTGTATCTGATTTATGTTGAGGTATTTGATCCACTTGTACTTGAGTTTTGTATAGGGTGATAGATATAGATCTGTTTGCATTTTCTACATGCAGATATCTAGTTTAACCAGTGCCATTTGTTGAAGATGTTTTCCTTTATCTTTTGTATATTTCTGGCTTTTTTATCAAAAGTATGTGTGTATTTATGTCTAATCTTTGATTCCTCTTAACACAGCTTTCATTGTGCCCCAAAGGTTTTGATACAGTATGCATTCATTTTCATTGAATTCCTAGAAGTTCTTAATTTCTTCTTATTTCTGCCTTGACCCAGTAGATAGTTGTTTTGTTTCCACAAGTTTGTAGGTTTTCTGTTGTTTTTGAAATCCAGCTTTAATCCATACTAGTCGGTTAGGATGCAGGAGGTTATTTTGATTTGTTGTTGTTGTTATTGTTGTTGTTGAGACTTGCTTTGTGACTGAGTATGTGATCAGTCTGGGATAATTTTTTAAATTCAATATATTCTTTGACCAGTGTATCAATTTCTTTGATCTTATCTTCTGTGCCTGAGATTATCTCTTTCATCTCCTGGGGATTCTGTTGGTGATGCTTGTTTCTGTAGTTCCTGTTTGTTTCCCTGCATTTTCCTTCTCCAGGATTCCCTCAGTTTCTATTTTTATTGCTTCTAGTTCCATTTTTCAAGTCTTGAACAGTTTTGTTTCCTTCAACTCTTTGGTTTTCCTTGACTCTCTTTTAAGGATTTATTCATTTTCTCTTTAAAAACTTCTATCATCTTCATAAAGTTGGTTTTAAGGTCATTTTCTTATGCTTCAGCTGTTTCAGAATATTCAGGGCCTACTGTTCTAGGATAGCTGGGCCCTGGCTATTGTTGGTTGTGTTTTTACACTGGTGTCTAGGCATCCAGATTTTTGGGTGATAGCAGGTGTAGGTGCTGATTTCTGAGTTTGTCTTTGCAAATGGGTGTTTCATTCCTTGGTTTCTGTTTCTTCTCTGGCCTGGATGGCCTGTGGTTGAGTAGAGGCACTTCATCCAAGTTGGGGGTTGGACTTCTCATGGTCAAGTGGCCTCTGGTTTAGCAGGGGGTTTTGGGTTTCCACCAAGTTGGGGACTGGACTTCTGATGGCCAGGGTGATCTCAGGTTGAGCAGGGTTTCAGGTTTCCACTGAGTTGGGGGCTCGGGTTCTGGCAGTGGCATGGCCTCTGTTGGAGAAGGGGTTTCTGCTGGGCCTGTGGGTAGATATATGGTAATAAGGGTAGGTTGGGCAGGTACTGAGGGAGTGAGAGGGATGTGGGGGATGCTTACCTGGAGTTGGGGTGGTGGGCATGGCCTGTGGTGGAGCAGGGGCCTTCCACCTGATTTATTTCTTATGACTTGTGCAAAATGCTTTTTTTAAAAAAAATAGAATTGAAGACTACTAGCCCAGTGGTGGCCCCTCCCATATCAGTCGCTAATTTAGAAAATGCCCTACAGGTTTATCTGCAAACTGATCTTATAGAAGCATTTTCTTTTTTTTTTAAATGATTTAACTTTATTTTATGTGCATTGGTGTGAAGGTGTCAGATCTTATGGAACTGCATTTTCAGACAGTTATGAGCTGCCATGTGGGTGCTGGGAATTGAACCCGGGTCCTCTGGAAGAGCAGTCAGTGCTTTTAACCCCTGAGCCATCTCTCCAGCCTAAAGCATTTTCTCAACTGAGTCTCCCTCTCTGATGACTCTAGCTTATGTCAAATTCACAAAAGACTAAGCCAGCACAGCTGAATGGGGCTTAAAAGTTTCAAACTTTTCTTAGATTTATTTGCCCTCAGTTTTCTTTTATATCAAATTTAAGCATTTGGAGTCAGTAACATGGCTTCTTTTTGACTTCGCCTATGCTCTCTCTATATATATCTCTTCCAGCCTGGCTATCTTCTGTTAGTCCATTGGCTGAAAGCAGCTTCTTTATTAACCAACTGCAACAAGACATATTCACAGCATATATCACCTCTGACATCACTTCCCCTTTTCTGTCTAAATAAAAATTAAGGTTTTAACTTTAACATAGCAAGATTATATTTAACAAAAGAGGTATCAAGCAAGAATTACAGTTACAACATTTCTATCTACTTTATCTTTTACCATAACTAAGGAAAATTATAATTATAACTATCTATTCTTAAACTTCATCACAGACCCCAGAAGGATATAATATTACCTAAGTTAAAAGGAAGTTCATTGTAAGTAACTTCCAAAACTCTAGAATTGACAGAGACATCTCACTGCCTGGACAGTCACCCAAGGTTCTTCTGTAATCTTGGAGGAGCATCCATCCTCAGCCTATAGGCCTATAGTATCCAACAGACTTTTCCATGAAGCAGTAAATGTCAAAGACAGTTCCATCTATATTGACAATTGTCAGACACTTTCTTCTGTGTCCTGCAAAGTTTCTGGCATACTCTTTCATGAAGCAGGATCCCCAAAGGACCTTCTCACCTTTAGGCAAGTTCAGCAGTCATTTTTCTGTGGATCCTGCATGTTTAGTCCATACACCATAACATTAAGCAGTCCAGGCAAGAGCAACCTCTTGCCCAAATGACTAAGAAACTCCATAAGGAGCCTCTTTGATGCCCATCTTCCTCTTGAAGTAATTGGTGCTACCAGAAGCAGACATGTCTCAATGCTGAGAAAAGTCTAAGTCTCAAAGCATTTTAAATGCCATATTTTGTAGGTTTTGAAAGACTTGAAGAATAACCATCAATATGAAATTTATCTCTGTGCATCTAGAAAACCTAACTAACATGACTACAAGCTTGACTATTATGGATGATTATTTATTAACCTGAATTTATTAATTATATTTTTAAATGAGCTGCACAAACACAATACCTTAATCATGAGCGGAAATATACATATAACAAAATTGACCTTAAATTTGTATCAATAAACCAAAATCCATACCAATGCAAATCTCTATATCATATTCCTGTAAATATAAATAAACATTTATAAACAATCATTGAGGAAATTTGGGCATACTTCTCTCCAAACTGCTTGCTGCTTTTTGTTGGGCAAAGTAATTTTGGGGGATGTTTATGGTGACCTTTTGTGAAGTCTTGGTCCATCAAATTGCATTACTCTGGAAGGAATCCACAGGTTCTTATCCACTGTAGAAACAAAAACCGAACCTCTTTTCCAAAGCAACAAATCCTTAGAACCAAATTTTGAAGTCAGGATACCTTTAAAATATATAAGCTGGTTTCTTTTAGCAGCCCATACAATGAAACATCTCTCTGTACTTATCTCATTCTCAGCCAAAAATTCAAAGAAAACACAATAATGAACATAATCCAGACTCTCTGTGTATATTCCATCTTTACGTGGCATTTTTTTTACCCCTTTAAGCTATGACTGACTGTACCCTGTCTCTATAAAGAATTTTAAAACTATTTACTTCTTTTTTATAACTGCCTCTATTTTTTCTCTCTCTCTCTCAAGCCTACGTACATTTATTCAACACTGTGACCCATTTAGAGGTCTTTTCTATCTGGATTTGTCTTTACTAACATGCATATGTATAATTATTTTTTGACTAGGACACTTTTAAAATGCAAAGCAGTATGACTTAGGACTAAGGCTTCTTTGCCTTTTGACTCCACCCAGTCCAAAATGGTGGAGGTCCATTCACTGCCTCTGAGACTGCTGTGTGGGAGCTACACTTACCACCTCAATGCTGTAACCAGTTTGTCCAGACTGCCATCAAATAACTTGCAGATCGCTGCCCACAAACGCCATTGAAGTGCTTGGCCTCCTGAAAGAGCCAGAGTTTGTGCTGGCAGCATGAACCAGGAAGCCGCCATTTTAAAACTGTGCATTTTTTGTTTGTTTGTTTGCAATACTGTTTGGCCAATAGCTTAAGTGTATTCTGGTTAACTCTTATATCTTAAATTAATCCATTTCTATTAATCTGTATATCACCACATGGCTATAGCTTACTGGCAAGGTTCCAGTGCATCTGTCTCCTGCTGGCGACTACATAGCTTCTTTTTGACTCTCTCTTGAGAGAGAGAGAGAGAGAGAGAGAGAGAGAGAGAGAGAGAGAGAAGGTACCTTAGGCAGAGATACGTTTTTACAGTGTGAACAAATATTCCACAAGAAGAAGCTATTTGTAAAAGGGGTGTGTGTTATAGAAGCCTTCAGTGGCTTCAATTGTTTGCTGACCATACAAAGAGGGAAGATTTGTGCAAAGAACTATTAGTTGAAAACAAACTTTCTCCTGTTAGAGAACGGACTACTTTACAGATCCAAACTCAAGAAAGATTGATACAGTTCTCCAAATACTGGACATTCCATTGATCATATGTAAATTCATTCTTCGTGATAGCCAGCCTTTAGGCAACTACACAGCTGAATTACATCCTGCTAAAAAATTACACCAAAAAAAGTCATAAGATTGTAAGTTTGTTTACTATTTTCTGTTGGGCTCTATTTGTAGTTTATTTTTGGCTGCATATTAGATACACCTGTAACCTCATCCTCAAACCTTAAAGAGATGGCAAACAGCCTCCTGGTGTTAGGTGTGCATTGTTACACTCCCACAATAACACACACACGCACACACACACACACACACACACACATGCTTTTCTCACATTAGCTCGTGTGGGAGTCTGGGACTAATCTTCATCTGTGATGGAATCCTGAGATTTGTGTAATATAATCTTGATTATGAAGTCCTTACTGCTGCAGGAGTCCTTGAGTCCTTGGAAGCAAGTCTCTCTCCTCTGCTCACCACAGGTTCCCTCTGTTTCTGCAGGATAGCTGTGTTCTCGGTGACTGTCCTTCATGATGAAAGGATAGTGATTGTGGCTGAGCAGAGACCGGATTCCACAGAGGAAGACAGTTTTCAGTGGATGAGCAGAGTACTCCAGGTAGTATGGCTGTCTCTTAAAGCTTTTCTCCTGATTTTCACATTCACTGTAGGATTTGTAGCTCAACCTTGGTCACCCATTCTTTTGACCATATGTCTATATTCTATTGCTTAAACTGTCTGATAGGAAATTCTATACAGTGTCCAGAAACAAACTGAACATATCAAGGGCAGAAGTCAGGAGCTGCAGAACTACTTCTTAGTACTTTTGTTGACGGACATTACATGTGTTGTTACAATCATGAGACTATATGCTCTTTTTTCCAAACCCTTCTTTTTAATTATTTCTGGTTTTCCAATAGCCCCATGTGGAATTACGCAACCTTTTTATTGTAGTGAGAAGATCATCTCTGAAGGCGTAAGTCACAAAAAATCCCACACCAGTTTTGAGTTATGATTAATAGAATGGTTATTTATTCAAAGGGGAAAAAACTTACAGATTACCGTCCCAGACAACAGCCCCTCTGTGCAAACAGGAAGGGAGTCTAGGAGCCAGAAGCGGAGCCAGAAGCCAGAGAGCGAGTGGAGGACAGCCACTGCTTTTTTAAAGAGAGAGAGACCACGCCCCAATAGACTAGTATCTCAGCGGCGATTGGCTGAAGGAGCGGAAGGAGCTCCCGCAGCATATCTCTTTGTTTGACTTTTGTATACCCAGAGCATTGTCCATATGATATATGCTTTTATAATATATATTGTGTATAATAGTCTGGGATTTTTATAATCTTAATTTTTTTCTAAAACAGTTTTTTTTTCATACAATATATTCTGATCATTTTCCCTCCCACAGTTCTTCCCAGATCCTCCCTAACTCCCTATGCATTCAAAACCACATCCTTTTTTACTCTCACTGGGAAACAAATGGGAACTAAACCTACACACACACACACACACACACACACACACACACACACACACACACACAGAGAGAGAGAGAGAGAGAGAGAGAGAGAGAGAGAGAGAGAACACAAAAGTGAACAGAAAAAAAAGTCCAAAGGAAAAGCATAAGAAATACATACAGACACAGAGGTACATACACTCACACACACTGAAATCCCATAAAAACACAAAATTAGAAAGCATAATATATAAACAAAAGACCTTTGTGGTTTTAAGAAATGCCCAGCAAAGCATTATGAGAAAAAAAAAATCTTCAAAAATATCATTGAGTTCATTTTGTATTGGCTATCTACTGCTGGCCAAAATGTAGTTTATATACCA
Organism: Myodes glareolus; assembly: GCF_982192425.1. Lineage (NCBI taxonomy): Eukaryota > Metazoa > Chordata > Mammalia > Rodentia > Cricetidae > Myodes > Myodes glareolus. The sequence goes on from NC_142039.1 coordinate 29,274,527, forward strand.
AGTAAGGCTCCATTGGAGAAAATGAAGTTTTCTTTTGTAACTAATTTTTCCTTTGTGGGTATAGACAAGGTTTTTGTGCATGCATTTATTTACAAAGGCTAGTTATAGTGACTTATTCTTGTAATTCAGCATTTCAGAGACTGATGCAAGAGAATTGCCACTAGCTAAAGATCTGCCTGGGCTATAGTCTGTGTCTGTGTCTCCAAAAAAAAAAAAAAGCAAAACCAAAAACAGACAAACAACCCTCAAAATTAAGAGGCTAGGAGGATAGGAGATTGTAGTTCAGTGGGTCAAGTACTTGCTGTGCATGCATAAGGACCTGAGTTCAGTCCCCAGATGCCATGGAAAAAAGATAGGCACAGTGGTGTGTTCTTGTGATGGAAAAGCAGAAAGAGGCAGATCCTTGGGGCTCACTGTCCAGCTAGCCTAGTCTAATGGGCAAATTCTGACCCCGAAACAAATACTTTCTTCAAAAAGGTAAATAATAGTAGGCAACACTTAAAAAACAACCCCAGAGGTTGTCCTCTGGCCTCCTCACACATGTATACACAAACAAAAATTCTAAGTAATACACTATGTACTGTTTCTGTTTATAGATCCTATTTTACTTTTAAAAAATTGTTTACTTATTTTATTTCATGTGCATTGGTGTTTTGCCTGCATGTATGTCTATATGACGGTGTCAGGTTCCCTGGAATAGGAGTTACAGACAGTTGTGAGCTGCCATGTGGGTTCTGGGAATTGAACCCAGGTCCTCTGGAAGAACAGTCAGTGATCTTAACTGCTGATCCATCTTTATAGCCCCTAAAACCTATTTTAATATGACTGTCTTTCTTATTTTTCAGGCAATTGACAGTATACATCAAGTTGGAGTTTATTGCCTGGCCCTGGTACCAGCAAATACCCTTCCCAAAACTCCACTTGGTGGCATCCATTTGTCAGAAACAAAGCAGCTTTTCCTAGAGGGCTCTCTCCACCCCTGTAATGTCCTGATGTGCCCACACACCTGTGTCACAAATTTACCTAAACCACGACAGAAGCAGCCAGGTATGTCCAGTAACCCTTCATGTTGTGATATAGCCTTGAGTGGATTCTGTAGGCTGTGTCTGTCAATAGCAGGCATGGGAGGAGCTCCATTTATGAATACTGGTAATCTCTGTACTCATGTTCTCCACCTGATCTGCACTCCCAGGCAGTACGTTCTCACAAGATTTTGTTTGCACCCAGATGGATAGAGTGTAGCAGCTCTTATGAAGTAGTGCAATCACCTCACGTAGTCTCTACAGAGTATATGGGTAGAAGAGGTGTGTACCCTTCTTATTGGATATCACTTCCACTGGGATTGGTAATGTTCAGTCACCTGTTGGTAGCCCTAGAATAGACATGCACCTCTTAGGTATGGTCCTTGTGTGCAGATTCTGGGTAATTCACCCTTGCAGGTTTTATGTGGCTCATTTAGGAATGAAAGTGGTAGGCTATGTAATAACACTTTAAAACATGAGGAATTCTATTTATTTGTGACCGAGATTGTTGTCTCATTGTCTGACAAATTAGGAACACATTATCTTTTATCTGGCTTGCTTCTCATAGCTAATAAATCAGTCACATACTACTAAATCTCATATACTTGTCAGTGAATTTGTTGTCAGAATGTAGTAAATTAGGAAACAGGAACTCTCCTGTTTAGATAAAACTAAAGCTAGACGAACATGATATGGCATGTACCGTACCCTCATCGCAGTCTCTGTGTGCTAATCTGTTGGCTCTCGTGGGATCCCATGAAAAGGCTGCTCTTCACTGTACAGATGAAGAACATGAGCCACTGAGAGATCAGGTTTTACCTAACATTACATAACTACGATGTTCCCAACTCAGAATCAAAGCCCAGGTGTCATATTCTGTTTCTGGACATTACCCACCTTCTACCCCACTATTTCTTAAGCCTAGTTTGGGATCTTTTACTGCCACCTTTTAAAGAATGGTACTGTTGGGCAGAAGTCTTTAGCAAGTCATCCTAAAGGTAGATGATTTTTTATTACCTCAGCTAGTGCCTGAATACAGTACCCTTGGTAATAAATGTGCAATCTATTTCTGAAGATCTCATCCTGGGTGCTCTTCAAAGGTGACCAGGTCTTGAGGTCTGCAGACTACCAGCACATCTCCAGGACATAAGGTCTATCAATGAGGCAGGTGGGTAACCTCAAATTCAAAGATCAAGAATATAAAGCTTGGAGGAGAAAAATGATTGGCCAAGCATATAACTGGCTGAAGATTTGAATCCATGCCTTCAAATTGCAAACTCTTGTTTTTATTGTCTCTACAACTTGGAATGTTTTGTGTGGTAGGCAATGTGGAATTTATGCAGCTGAATCGTGTGACCTTATCTTTAAGTATACCAAAGAGCATAGGAAGTGGGTTGGGTTTTTTTTTCGGTTTATTTATTGGGCTATTGAGATACATTGGACTAACTTTTCTTGTTGCTATGTAATTTCATTGCTTTTTCCCTCTCTTCTCTCTCTTGCTCCCCACTTCTATCCTATCTCTTTCTTAGACAGAGTCTTGGTATGTAGCCAAGTCTGACCTTAAATTTAGAATTTTTCTGTCTCTGTCTCCCAAGTGCCAGGATTACAGATGTGCATCCTCATACCTGAATTTTTTATCTCTATTTTTCCTTAGGTTCTAGATATCCTCTATTCCTTTTCTCCTTGAATATATGTTTATTTTCTCATTGTCCTTGCTCTATATAATTTCTATAGTAAATGTAGAGTTGTAGCTGACAAAATTATCCACTTCTTTAAATTGTATACATATAAGCAATGCTTTAATAGGCAATCCTCAAGAAAATAGGGCACACTGGGAAACAGCCTCTATTATCCCATACTGTCTAAAACCATAAAAGTATTATTGGAAATGATGTAGTGCTTGCTCTTTGTAGGCAAGTTGGTATCTATAGTACTAAAGTTTCATGCTTCTGTCAGTACTCACCAACAAGTCTTCAGTATCAAATTTAAGGTAATTAGACCATCTTTTCTATCATTTGATAGCTTTAGTAGTAGAAAGTCTGGCCCTAGTGATGTTATTAGCAGTAGTTTCGACAGCAAAGCCTGCCAGTTCAGTACCTCGTGAAGCCTCAGGATAGTTATTTTTTATATAGAGAATCATTTACAAGTAAATGACATAATTTCATAATGACTGCTCTCACCTTTTCAATTTTAAGAAGTTGGGAAAAATCAGCCCCTAGGAAAAGACCTCGGCCTGAGGCTGGAGCCAAAGTCAGGACACCCAATGAAAGATGCTTTCAATAGGAATAGAGGAAAGTGGTTGTTTTAATTAATATTTTACTACTGCACCTACTCAATAAAGCTGTATGTGATCATTAACTCACATATATGTGAGAAATTATATATGTGCACATTTTTCTTTTCTTCTTCTTTCATTCTGTAAATATAACTCAGGGCTTTACAAATACTAAGCAGTGTCTTGTGTCTTTTCATTTTTCCTTTTCTTTTTTTACCCTCTTTCTATCCTCCCTTACTCCCCATCCTTTCAACAAATACTGAATAGCATCTAAACTGAGGCACTATGACTCACTTGTATATGACTCTGTAGATTTGCTGATGATGGCCTTAGAAGATATTGCCTTGAGACCTCGTTTTCTCTAAAAAATGATGAGGAAATTAAAGTAGATGATTCCAAAGGACCCTTTTGAAGAAATATTTCAAATTATACTGAACTGGTATGCTATTGGCAACCAAAACAAGCATTGACTGTAACCAAAGTTAAAGATTTTGCTATGAGCTGCAAATGGAACCCTTAAAATACAGATTCATAGACAACAAAATTGGGTTTTTTTTCCTGTGGGCAGGTTATTTATTTGGTTAATAAACGTGTGTAATGTTATTAAAAACCTGAGAACAGAAGTGTTGAAAGACCTTAAGTCATTGTAGAAACTGGCAACAATTCTACAATAGTTAGCAGAGTGAACACAAGTCCACAGCTGCAACTTGCCTCAGGATGTTTCATCAGAATAGCCAAAGAACACTGAGGAAACCCATGCAGAGGATCCAGCACAAGAAGGGAAAGACATTGCTTCTCTTTCCGAATTTGTTTTTTGCCAATGTCTCAGATAAGAGATTTACAATGTCTTTGTGTCAACTGGTCAAGCATTGTTGGTCAGAATTCAAGAACACTGGTGATATTTCTGCTAGCCTGCAAATACACAATCTAAATGGAAACATAAGAAAGTACTCATGAATCTCAAGTACACACTTTTTGGGGTGTATCACAATGTGATACTTTCAGACTATAAGACAGCAATTCACCATAAGAACTTTTCATGTATACCCACCTCACTTCAACATGGAGAACTATCATGACCTCCCGCTAATAGATTTTATAAAAATGCAGCAACAAAAGTTGAAGTCTCTAAGTACCATTTGGGAAACCAAGTGCATAATTGTATGTGAGGAGAAAGTGGCATAAGGTCCCAGACTCCACCTTGGGAGAATGCAAGCCAAGGCAAGTCTCAGTGAGGAAAGAGTTCACAGATATCAAAGGGACCCAAAGTAAAGCATCATGGAGACCCTACAGCTCCTCATAATACTATTCACTTTCCTAGCTTGAATTTTCAAATTCATGATAGAGTCACCTTTAAACTAGATAAGCAAGGTTTCAAGTTACTTTTAGAGAGAACATCTTACCAGTTCTCAGTCACCAAGGAGAGAACATTAAGATCCATCATTAACAAATAGGTAAGGTCGAAAACAAATGGCTTATGAGTGAGGATTCAACTCCAAGAGAGATTAATGTTCTTCCATAAAGCAGTTCACGAATGAACTTTTCCATTACCATCATTCCATTCATCCAGCAAACAGAACATTTCCATTCCAGATTTGAGTTTTGTTTTGTTAAATATGAAAAAAGATTTCCCCTTTATAGTGCTTCAGTAAGAACCAAGAAAAGAAATTTAGTCTGCCTACAGTTACCATATGGGAAAACAGGTAAATGCTTAAGTTGAGTATTTGAGACAATCTAATCTCATACCAATGGCATTAGCAGTTCGAACCCTCAAAGTCCATCACAGACTCATCTCCTCTCAATTTCAATCTACCTTAATGCACCCCACCTTCTCCCCAGCAGCTATGACAAACTGAGTATTTTCTGGCAAACTAAATTCAGCATGGACCACTGCATATCTGTAGAGAAGGTTGAGTGGCCCTGTACTCAACTTGGACAGTCAGCTAAAGGATAAGCTAAAGGTACTGGTGTGCCTTGTGATCTAAGTCAGCATTCCTAAAGGTTTTCAAGGGGAAAGCAGAAAAATGGTCATTGTGGTTGTCATGGTAACTGGCCCATCCTATGCTTTGTTCTTTGCCACTATATCCATTGACATAAATCTCATCATTTTATATTATATGTCCTGTAATCTCCTGGGTGAGCAGCAAGACACTCTCAGCTCTTTATGTAAAATAAATAATGCATGTATCTTGACTGATAAAAAGAACTTAACCACCATGCATTTAAGTAGCAATTTGACTTTTCAGTCGCCACCTTAAATTTCACCAAACCAGAAATAAAATGCAAATTGATTATACCACCTTTGTTACTTTATGCTGCATTTTGTTGTTGTTGTTGTTTGTCTGTAGTGTGCTTTGTATGCACATTCACATGTGTGGGTACACTTGTATGTGTATGTATGTGAAAGCTCAAGGTTTGATGTAACATGTCTTCAATCATTCTCTATATGCTGAGACAGTGGCTCTTGCTGAATCCAGAGCTTGTTGATTCAGCTAATGTGTCCAGCCAACTTGTTCAATGCTGTCTCTGCCCCTTTATCTGCTTCATGTGCACTGAAATTACAGGTAGGCCTCCATACCCACCTAGTTTTTTATGAGTTCTGGGGATTTGAACTCCACTCATCACACTTGCAGAGCAAGCCCTTTACCCACCAATCCCTCTTCTCAGTCTTTATACTGTAATTCTTCTTTAAATATCTTTTTTCTCTTCTCCTCAATACCTCCCCCATTTCAATCACACACGGCAGATGGGGGATCTAGAATGTCTAACCTTTCCCTTTAAGTATGTATTCCTTGGTTTGTATGTACACATTTAATGAAAAATTTGAGTAATTAGCATGTTAGGGTTTCTAACAGTCAAAAATTTTAATATCTGCAGTTAAGAAATGGCTCAGTGAATAAAATACTAGATGCCAGTCCTGAACCTGATTTCAATTTCAGAACCCACATGATGAAAGGAGAGAACTGACTATAGCAAGTTGTCCTCTAACCTCTACACACATACCATGGCATGAGTGTGTGCACATGCACAAGTTAATAAATGTAATAAAAAAATTTGCGAAAAATATTTTTAAAAGAAATTTCCTTTTTTATAATTGAAAAAGTGAAACTATCAGAAACATGTCTGATGTTTCTCTTTCAAACTACTGTCCTAAACTAAGAATGTTCATTGAGTTTGTATCAGTGGAGTGAAAAAAAAAAGCTTTCATTTTATAGTGGCTTCTGGGGTTCACTCTTCTACATCTCATTGTAGGCCTGATGGAAAATTGTAAACCTCATTGTAAAATCTATAAATAAGTGATTCTCTATCATATCCCTTCACTTATCCCAGGAGGTAAATGTGTCAACCCTCTCTAAATCAGAAAACAAGAAGAGGTATAATACGGAAGTCTTTCCTGATTTTATATCCTGTATTTATCTTCTGTACCATTTTTACACTCACATCTGAATGTATATCATCACCTGTTGGCTTAATGCTATACAGTAGAAGCATCAGTCACAGAGGGCTAACAGGTTCTCTATGTTGAAAACATTATTCCTGTGTAACCTCATTCAGGTTTGTTCATTTTGACCATCACAGACACATCAATGATTTCTTTGCTATCTTATAATAAGAGTGATTTGAAGCTGTGTCTTCCAAAGTGTTTTCCCAAGGTTCATTCTTCATTAATTGACTAAGAGTCCTGTTAAAAAGAATTTCACTTATGTCTTTAAGGTTATTCTCTTTTTCCCCAGAAATTGGCCCCGCCTCTGTGATGGTGGGAAACCTGGTGTCTGGAAAGAGGATTGCTCAGGCTAGCGGCAGAGACCTGGGTCAGATAGAGGACAATGACCAGGCCCGGAAGGTGAGAACCGAGGTCAGAGCTCACATTATTCCCTTGACTCTAGAGCTGTGTTAACTATTTGTAGAATCACAGAGTGATTGTCCCAAGTCCTCACAATGTCAGTGCCATATCTATTACTGATTTCACATCTTTGATGATGCTAACCCACTTCACAGTGGAGATTAATAGTTTTGTAGGAGAGAATGTTACGGGGGTACATGAGGCTTTAGGAAATTTCATCATGGCACAGAAATGAAGAAGTGATATCATTAACATGGGCAGGATTGAGGCAAATGTTAGGAAACCTTTGATCTTCACTTGTTTCTAAGTATCCCCCCACCAGCCCTGATGTGAAACCCACACTGCTTTCACAGTGGCCTTGGTGCACAGTTTTTGTCTTTTGAGGTTTAACAGTTAATCTTCTTAATGCATCTTAAAGAACAAATATCTAGCACCTCCCCACTCACACAGCAAAGCACATAACTTGCCTATGTGTTTCTGGGTCCTATTGTAACACTTCATTTCTGACAATGCTTAGGACTCTCTGATTCTCACAGCCCAAGGTAGACCCATTTAGTATGGCCTATTATGAATGTGACAAAATTATTGAAATACTGCCAGTGTAATAACATACAGCAATTTGTTCATTAAAAAGAACTTGAGGGGCTGAAGAGATGGCTCAGCCGTTAAGAGCATTGCCTGCTCTACCAAAGGTCCTGAGTTCAACCACATGGTGGCTCACAACCATCTGTAATGAGGTCTGGTGCCCTCTTCTGGCCTGCAGGCATACACGCAGACAGAATATTATATACATAATAAATTTAAAAAATTTAAAAAAAGAACTTGACTATCATACTGTCCTCATGTAGTACATTTCTATTAATTGAAGGTGTTAGGGTGTTATATGGAAATTTTCTATATCTTCATGTGAAATGAGCTGTCTTTTTTATTTCAGGCTAAATCAATAAGATGCATTTAGTAATCTATGTAATTTGCATTGCAATTTAATAACACCAGAGAATTGGCATTCTATAATCACATATTTAATAGAAATTTTTTAAGTAAGCTAGATTATATATTCCTTCCCTAAACATCACAGAAATCAACATTGCATCTTCTGGCTGATCTTATCTATAAGGAGATAGCTCTCCTCTTCCTTGTGCTGACTTGTAGAAAACTTGCCTAACCAAGGGTACAATAGCAGTCCTTGATGTGGTCAGTCTGAGTCAGTTGCATTGAATTCTAAATAACTGCAGGGGAAAAGCCAAGTATTTGCTCATTCTGTTATTGATATATTTGCTTGACTTTTTCTTAAATGTGACTGTGTCCTTATGCCTTTGTGTAGGAAAGAATATACTCATTTTTACTTAAATATTCATATTGCCTAACCCAGACTCCAGTGGCATGACTCTAACATCCTTGTGTCTTTCCAGTTCCTGTTCCTGTCAGAGGTCTTACAGTGGAGAGCGCAGACCACCCCAGACCACCTGCTATACACATTGCTCAATTGTCGGGTAGGCTCCAGAGCTCCAGAACTCATATTTCCTAACTGCTTACTTTAATAGTCTGAACTTTTTTCTGGAAGGTCACCTTCTTTATGTACTCTCAAAGACTTCTTTTTTCCTGTTTCTATGGTAAAATACAAAAGCGATATGTGGGGGAAAGGATTTATTTCTGCTCAAAGGTTACAGTTCACCATTATGAAGAAAGACAGCATCTGGAGCTTTAGAAAGCAAACCACACTGCATCAGCAGTCAAGAAGCAGAGAGCAAAGCAAAACTGCACACTTCTCAGTGCTTTCACTTCCTTCTCAGTATTTCTTGCCCAAAACTGAGAGGTTAATGTTATCTACAGTAGGGAACTAATACAGTCACAAGAAAGTTATATTCTTTTTTATTTTATTTTTTATTGATTTTTATTGAGCTCTACATTTTTTTTCTGCTCCCCTCCCTGCCTCCTCTCCTCTTCAACCCTTTCCCAAGGTCCCCATGCTCCCAATTTACTGAAAAGATCTTGTCTTTTTCTACTTCTCATATAGATTAGATCTATGTATGTCTCTCTTAGGGTCCTTATTGTTGTCTAGGTTCTCTGGGATTGTGATTTGTGGGCTGGTTTTCTTTGCTTTATGTTTAAAAATCATGTATGAGTGAGTACATGTGATAATTGTCTTTCTGGGTCTGGGTTACCTCACTCAAAATGATGTTTTCTAGCTCCATCCATTTTCTTGCAAAATTCAAGATGTCGTTAATTTTTTTCTGTTGTATATTACTCCATTGTGTAAATGTACCACACTTTCCTTATCCATTCTTCAGTTGAGGGGCATTTAGGTTGTTTCCAGGTTCTGGCTATGACAAACAATGCTGCTGTGAACATAGTTGAGCATATGTCCTTGTGGCATGGTTGAGCATCCTTTGGATATATACCCAAAAGTTGTGTTACTGGGTATTGAGGAAGGTTGTTTCCTAATTTCCTGAGAAATTGCCATACTGACATCCAAAGGGGATGTACCAGGTTGCATTCCCACCAGCAATATACACAGTCAACAACATAAAACGATACATACATACAGAGTGGGAAAAGATCTTCACTAACCTTACATCAGGCAGAGGTCTGATCTCCAAAATATACAAAGAATTCAAGAAATTGATCATCAAAAGAACAAATAATTCAATAAAAAAAAATGAAGTATGGTCCTAAACAGAGAACTCTCAACAGAGGAATCTAAATGGCTGAAAGACACTTAAGGAAATGTTCAACATCCTTAGTCATCAGAAAAATACAAATCCAAACAACTCTGAGATTCCATTTTACACCTATAAGAATGGCCAAGATCAAAATCACTGATAACAACTTGTGCTGGAGAGGTTTCAGAGTAAAAGAAAGAGTTATATTCTTAATCTTATTACAAACCAACTTATTTACACATAAATATGTGTTTGTTGCAGGCTCCTAAGGAATGAAAACCATTTCTACTTAATAAAGTTTCTGTTTAAATTTCACATTAGGAAATCAAATTCTTCCTCCGTAATACTTAGAAATCTGAAGTATTTCCTTAAACATAGAAGGAAATACTAAAAGTAAAATTTTCATGTAAAGATCTAGTTTTGTTTTTATTGTTGTTGTTGTTTAGCTTTTATCTATAGCATAGATAAAACTATGCTGTAGCTTAATAAACAGACCATAATGTAGGACTTCTTGGTGGGTACAAGTACCTGCAAGTAGTATAGCTGAAGCTGTTTAGGATTACTAATTATCAAAATTTTGAGTTTTCAAAGGTTTGGTTTCTAGTTATCAGGGTGTCTGTGTGTGATTTGAGTTCCTCTGAATATATATATATTTGACCGTCCCTCACCTTACTCTCTCATAAATGTCCTTCTCAGCTTGAAATTGCCCTCTGTGGCATTGGCCATGGTGGTTCATCATATACTACATCTGCTTAAGTCTTCATCCAGAGGGAGTCTTTGTATTGTCCCCCTGTTCTCTGAATGTTTAATAGCATGCTTCTCTGAGGGGCACCCTGTGTTCACAGCCCATGGGCCTCCTCCTACAAATGGCCACGTGACCATTTGGTCATAGAGTCTGAACTTTGAGAATTTGTTGACAACATACCCATGCATCCAAAATGACTCCCGCCTTACCCCCTTCTTTATTTCAGTTTCATTACATTTTTATTTGTCTTTCTGTGTACTTGCATGAGTACACTGTGAAACAGCATGCTTTTGGAGGTCAGAGGATAATTTGTGGGAATCAGTTCTTTCTTTTTCCATCATTTGGGTCTTGGATATCAAACTCTTTTTTTTTTTTAAGGCTGATAAGCATGTACCTTTGCCTGCTGAGCCATCCCTGGTCCAAGACTGCCATTTTTTAAATCTTTTTTAATGAATTTATCTTCAGTCTATAGAAATAGGCATGACTCCCCTTACTTCCACAACTGTCCGTTTTCATCTTCCTTCACATCTGTGATCCTTTCATTTCCCTTTAATCTTCTCTCTTCCTAGATTCTCCTGGCTCTCTTCATAGTGTTTTTCCTGTAAGCTCCTCTTGGCCATAGCTTTTTTCATGGCTCTTCTTCTTCCAATATTGCCTCCCAAGTTTTGTCTAGCATGTATGGCCTTAGCTGTAACTCTCCTCCTTTTCCTTGAGCATAGTGCCTTCTAACATTTTTTAATTAGAACATTCTCCTTTTTTTAATTTCCCTAACATTGCCAAAGTGATTGTATCCTGAGCAATCTGTCAGCATTTAGAGAGCAAGTCAGACTTCAATCATTTTAAAATCCCCCCTTTAACATTGCCTAATACTTTGCTTCCATTTTTGTAAGATGGATAAATACCTGTGTTCAAACTTTGTGAAATTCTAAGCTCATGAGGAAGTAGAACCTTGTAGATGTGAATATTCAAACTTGATGGCAGTGTGTTCATGGACAAATAGTGAAAGCAGCATTGTTCTGCTTGTATCTATGAAGAAGATACTTCAGACACTACCTTGGGTTGATGTCAGAGTACCAGGCTTGACATCCGATCTGTGTGACCTTGTGAACATTATCCAGGCTCTCAAGCCCTGTGAATTTAGTCATTTACTATAGGAAAACATCGAATCTATAATAAAGTGTTTACTGGAAACTAACTCACATACTTTAAAGTCATTTCAACAAAAATAACAGAAAATCAGATACATAAAATTAGTTCTAGAGGTCAAAGCCATGAATAAATTTACTTTAGCTTAGTATGCAAAAAGTATGGTCCAAGGGTGCCTTCTCCTCTTATACGACCCATTCCTAACTCTCCTGTGACCTATGTGGAGTTTCATTCTGAGATGTCTGAAGGGTCACAGTGTCTTCAGAAAGATTCAGAGTCAAGCACCTGCATCCTCTCTCTGCACCTGGAGCAACTGAAAAGTGTTCAACTTGGAACAACTTAAAAGTGCTCAACCTGGGACATAGCAACAATATTTCATGCTCACTATAGTACATTTTACACTTAAATCACTGTCTTGTTCAGTCCAGCAGAAAGACATCATAGGCTACATGTGTAGTCATGTTTTCTAAATGCAGCATTAGAAAGAGTACAAAGTAACATTAGAATTCATTTTCATATTGAATTTCTTGTGACATGCATGTCTGGGGGACCATCATGTTTCATATGTCACCTACAACCTTTCCAGTGCTTTCTACAATTAATAATACAATCTTTCTTGGATTATGGGTATTTTAACATGATTGAAACACATAACTTCAGAGTTTGGAGGACGTTTCTCATTGTTACCTTCAGTATCCATTCATGTGCTTGCATCCATGGCAACTGTAGTAATTAGGTATGAGGTATGCAAGATTGAAAGTTGGAATACTTTCCCTCTCAAGCATACAGAATATCCATTTTTGTTATTACTAAGAAATCTAGCCAACTCATTTAATTATTTCATATTGTTTCCTTATTTTGGAGTATATTCTTTATAATTTCAAAGCATAAGTTTTGTTTGGCTTTTTGTTTATTCCTTAACTGTTTTAGTTGTTAAAATAAAACTTTAAAACAGTGTCAAGTTCACAGTCAGTGAAAATAAAGTTTCTTGTGTTTAGAATGGAAGCTGACCCCTGGTTGTCTCTGCACTATCATCCTACTAATGAAAACTCACCCACGGTTATATTAGAAGACAGTTCTAACTTGATGAAATAACTTTACCTAGAAATCTGTTTTTCCCAGTGATTTCAGAATAGGAATATTTTTTCCCTTGAATATTGGTGAGGATATCGGGAAATAATGAAAGTTACCTGAGGCTAAATGACTTCATGGAAACACTCACTTGGAATTTGTTTTCTTAACAAGTAGTGTGTGGAAAAACAAAACATGTCACTGAAAACTGGTAGTATTTCTGTTGCTTTAAAAGATTGTATTTAAATCTTCCAACTGAATAGAGGCTGGAGAGATAGCTCAGTCAGTGGAGTGCTTACTTTGTGAGCATGAGGACATGAATTCAATTCCTGAGATATACAAGGGAAAAGAGATAAAGTGCTTATAATCTCAGCCCTAGGAAAGTAGAGACAGGTGGATCCCAGTGTTCAAGGACACTGAGAGACCTCTTCTCAAAAAAAGTGGGGGCAGACAGCCCCTTCTAGATGAACTACACCTTAGGTTGCCCTCTTACTTCCATGTGCATGTGCACAAACATGCATCCTCACATACATGAACACAAACACACAAAACTATTAAAGAGCAAGTGATAATTTATTTGTGTCACATTGTATGCCCATTATATAGTGGAGTCATGTCACACTTAACAAGGGAAAGAGGAAAAGCAAGAAAAGGAATAATGCCTCATATCATTATTTTGACATTCAATCTGCCAGCCTGCTGTGAGTTACTCTTCAGATATGGGGAAGAGAAATCTCAACACACATCACATTTCTAGTGACCCCAGTGAGGGATTCCAATGTTTAGGTGAAGATTGTTTGTTCAACATGGTTCTTTCCAAGCAAGAGAGTTATTCATTTCATGGTCACCTCATCACAGAAGCCCAGCAAAAACATGATGCCAGACTTATCATAGTCTAAGTCTTTCCAACATAGCAAGTTCTAAAGGGACTTGAGGGTAATACTGATGAATTTCAAGTCTCTATACATGCTGGCTCCATAATTCCCATAAAGTATATTTCTCTCCTGAGTCATTATCACAGAGTATGATGGGTTAATTTTTTTATTAGCCCCATAAAATGTTAAAGAATATTTTGGAAATTATTTCATAACTTTAAAAGACAGCATGTAAATTAAATATCACATTTTGTTAAAAGGCTGTAGGTAAGAATTTTCAGGAACTAAAATTAAAGTGAATTTTTTAAGAAATTCTTGACTGCTGGTTGTGAGTCCTCCAAGCTTCTCAAATCTCAGAACCAAAGAAAGGGAGGGGAATCATCTTTATCTTCTAACAAGGTATTGATTGCATTGTATTGCAAGGTAATGGTTGCATTGCCTACTTTTGTTATAATAAAATCTCTGAGGCATATCACTTCATTTTTAAAAGCTTATATTGGCTTACAGTTCTGGGAATGTAAATTTAAGAGATCACATCTTGTGATGACTTTCTTGCTGACAGAATCCTGAGGCAATACAGAGTTTCATGTGACAGGGGAAGAGTAGAACTGTGAATGTCTGTGTGCTGGTCTCTTCCCTTCTCAGTAACCCACCACGACTCAACCATGGAGGTTCCATTCTAAAGACATCATGTAATAATCCTGCTTTCTGTCCCCAAAGCTTTACCTCTAAACACTGTGGTCTTAATAAGTTTTTAACATTCTAATATTTCACAGTTGGGATTAAATTTTAACCCATGGTGCTTTGGAGAAAATTCAGACCCCATCCAAACTATAATAGGGATCCTCTTTAACTCTTCTGATAGTGGAAGAAAATTTATTAAAGAATTGTAGTTTTCTTAGGTAGAGATAGGCATACCATAGCAATAGGATGGTGAGGGACTCCCCCAAAACTGGTAGATGTTCTTAATAGGGACGGAGAGATATACTAATTCTGCAAACTCTCCTCTGAGACATATTGCTCGTATGCCATGAGGCTCATACCCTGTGTATGACCATGGGTATGCTGTGTTTCCTTATAAAGAGACTGTCATACTCCAATGTCAAGAGTGATGAGGAACCTTACCATCAGCCGTGCTATTTATTTTTTCCCCATAGCCACTTTCCCCAAGCTCAATGGGCCTTAAGTCCAGTTAGATGTGTGTTTTAATTCATGCTGACAGACATGTCCATGAGTAAATGCTCAGAGGAATGCTTAATCTTGAAGGCACCAAATTATAAGTTTTTGTATTTCTTAGACTCACGCCATCTCATATGCTTACCCCTACTCCTACTCAGCATTTTTGCTGCATTCTGTTTTCTTCCTCACTAGTCTACTTTACATGCCACTTTCTGTTTTTTCATTTTAATCTTCTTATGATGCAAAGAAAAGTGTATGGGAGGAGAAGGATCAATTTAGAGACTTGCAAGCCAAGCATCTCTTCTATTTAAAACACTAGTCATAGCATCAGTGATGTCTAAAGACTGATTTGGCTGTTTCCTGGATGACTCCACCCTGCCCTGCCTTTCTTTGTGTTGGTCATCAGAGACAACTTGGCCTCATAGGACTTACTATGCATGTTTTTGCTAAATATGGGGTACTGGTGTATGCCTCATAAAATATTCTTCTGCACTTCCATTCACATATGTGTTTGTGGCTTGGGACATTGTATACTGGAATTCAGGGTGGTTTTCCAGACATTGCTCCCTAACAGTCCAGAGTCCATGCAGCTGTTTTTCACATAGTAGGTAACTCTTCCTATCAGCTCCTTTAGGATTGCACTCTCACACATATCTTTCTTTTTTGGTGTTTCAGTACCTACTCTTGAAGCTCACTGTACTTCCCTATGAGTCCCACAGGCTCTGGCATCCTTCTTTCAAGCTATTTGCTTTAATATGATACACTTATGATATTACAGTTGTTCACAATCACTTTTCACTTTCAGTTTCCCTAGTCTTCCTCACCCCATAAACTACCAGTCAGAATTGTCTACTGCTTTAAAAAGGCCTGTTTGAAAGTAGCTGTAGACAGTGGTCTTTACACTTGTGATTGATGCAAATGAACTATACATTCATATGGTATCGGGAATTTTTTTTTAAGCTAGTTGAATGTAGTTTGTGGACGAGGGTTTACATGCCCCCCTCCACATACTTGTTTCTTTTGAGACAGGTTACTATGAGCAGTACAGGATATCCTCAAAGTTGCAAAAATAGCCTAGGCTGGCCTCTAACTCTTGATTCTCCTGCCTCAGCTTCCCTAATGCTGGGACTGTAGGCATATACCTGCATGTCTAGCCATAATACTTTATTCATTCTTTTCTTCACAATGTAAATAATAAGTGGCATACCTTTTGGTATTTCTCAGTTCCTATCCTGCACTAATCTTTCCTGGTAATCCTTTTTCAAGGTACTTTTAGCCTGGAGATATTTTCTTTTTGTTTTTACTTACTTAAAAAAATCTACATGAAAATGTACTTGAGGGCTGGAGAGATAGCTCAGCAGTTAAGAGCATTGCCTGTTCTCCCAATGCCTGCTCTCCCAAAAGTCCTGAGTTCCATTCCCAGAAGCCACATGGTGGCTCACAGTTGTCTGTAATGAGATTTGGGCCTCCTTCTGGTCTGCAAGCATACACACAGGCAGAATACTGTATATAAAATAAATACATCTTTAGAAAAGGAAAATGTACTTGAACTGCCTAGAGAACTACTGACAGTTGTTGATTTTTAAGGAGGGAGAGTTACCTTTCTTTTGATATAGTGGGAGAAAATGATGAAAACATTCTAAATATGACCATTATAATTATGGTTCAAAACTATGACCATATCAAAACCCATTGACCTGAGATTTTGTGGCAAATGGATTATATGGTGTATGCTACTATGGTGAGATATCCCTAACAATCTCTTCTTACAATGCTCAGGGAACAATAGCAAACTCCTTGACGTGTGTTCAGCTTCACAAGCGCGCAGAGAAGATAGCGGTGATGCTGATGGAAAGGGGCCATCTGCAGGATGGAGACCACGTGGCATTAGTCTACCCTCCAGGTAAAGCAGTAGGATCAGACATGACCTACTGATGGGAAGAGCCACTTTGTTGCCTGCAACTATACTGGAAGAGTTGCTGGATTACTGCCTAGTATTTTCTTTATATCTGTTTTGATTCTCACCAGGCTCATTTTCCTCTAGTTATCCTCACTCACATGGCCTAAGATACACGTTAACACTGCTTCAGAGGCTTAAAGAAATGCCTACCCAAACTTTTATAGCTACAATTAATTAAGTTACTAAGGTAGTTCATATTGAAGTAGTAAAATTTTCAGCTCCTAGGCATAATCATACTATTGAATAGTTATCCAAAGAAATGACATATAAATGAAACATCTAAGCTGTCTTAGTATCTTGTGTCTTGAAGAACAAGCCACAAGAAAGTAGTTACTGAGACTTACCAAAAGGCGCAGAGGAATTTCTTAAAGGCCTTGTTTGCTTAACTGTCTGACTTTTCCCAGACTATAACTTTCACTGAGAAAGAGCAGTGGTGGTCATTAAGCAATGTGATTGGCTTCATGTGAGTTTTTCTGCTTTCCTCTTGTGTAGGAATAGACCTTATTGCTGCGTTTTATGGTTGCCTGTATGCAGGCTGTGTGCCAATCACCGTGCGACCTCCACATCCACAGAATATTGCAACAACATTGCCTACAGTCAAGATGATCGTAGAGGTAACCAAGGCCTGGGTAGGAGCTTGTGGGCCTTTCACCTGCCTGTGCTCAGTGGCAAGCTGTGAGTCACAGACCTAAAGTCTCCTGGGGCAGCTGCTAGCTGTGCTGTACATGTGGGTTTGCAATGAAAGTAATAGAATTGGAAATAGTCTGTCTCCTGGAAGTTTATCATCTAGCTTTGGGAGTAAGATCTAAGCTGAGCAACATGGAAGCTTTGACCAGCTGGGAGCAGCTATAGCAGTGCATTGACACTGAAAATGCCTCAGATTGGCTCCATAGAAAAGGTTTCATCACCAAACACTAAGAAGCAATCTAAATGGGAAAAAAATTTCATTTTCTTCAAGTTCCTTTCTTCTGAATCTAGAAAGTTATTTTCTTTGATTTTTAGAGTATATATACGTTGTTTTTATGTATAAGGAAGTTAAAAAAGACTAGCGTATGTGTTTCTCTCATGGGAAGCAGAATCCTAAGAAGCCAAGAATAGTCTTGGCCTTCTGGTGAATGGTCTTGATAGCTATGTGGGAACACTGCCAAGGAAGACACTCCTGCTAGAAAATATCTACAATATATCTGCTTATGTAGCTTTTGTCAAGTAAGCACATGCTGAGAAAGAAGCTTCTGATATTTTTCTTGGTGTGAGAGTAATGCTAGGACATTACTTAATCTCAGGAGTAGAAGAACCTAGCCTCTGAGTTTTTTCTGGTTGTGTACGTCACCAGCACTCCTGGCTTTGCCATACCCTATGTAGCTCTTGAGAACTAGTTTGGAAGTTCTAGCGGGAGAGAAACCCTAGAGAATGGCCTTCTACTACTGGAAAAGGTCATTCTCTTCAACCAGGAGTGAATTTGCAGCCAGATCAGCTCCACGTTTTCAGCTAGCTCTTGGGAATTTAATCTATGAGGAACACTAGGTACATAAGGGACGAGCACCTCCCAGATGTGTCCATTTCTGGTGTACATTCATTTTTCCCTTCTTGTCTCTGCTCCTCAGGTGAGTCGCTCTGCTTGTCTCATGACAACACAACTGATTTGTAAATTGCTACGGTCCAGGGAGGCAGCAGCAGCTGTAGATGTCAGGACATGGCCGCTCATACTGGACACAGGTTAGCACTTGGACTGGCTTTCTATGTGCATTTGTTTGTTATGGTCTTTAGTGTAGGCAAGTAGACTGATAGCTTTGTTTTCCTGTGCAGATGATTTGCCAAAGAAGCGGCCTGCCCAAATCTACAAACCTTCCAACCCAGACACGCTGGCTTACCTTGACTTTAGTGTGTCCACAACTGGAATGCTAGCTGGTGTAAAGGTGAGAAAACAGGTCTACCTAATGTGCAGACCAGTGATGGACAACAGACAAGCCATGCACTGATTATCCACTAATGTTATGTATGATTATGTTCTGTGATGTATGGAGAGACATGTGATATGATTTTCATAGAAGCTATTACATATGTGACCTTTCAGTACCTGAGAGCCAATTTTCAAATAATATGGGGAAAACTGGGGGTACAGCCCTTACCTGGCATGTTCTAACAATTGTTTTGAATTGTCACAGTCTTACTGCATACTAGAATACTATATATAATCTTCTTGCTTGCTGGTTCTCTACTCTTCTTACTCTGTTCTGCATCTTTGTACTGCCTTCTCTTACTTATCAAACTTGAGCATAATCATAAACTGAAAGATGGCTGCTTGGTGAAGCTAGAGTGAGAACCTTTTGGCTATCAAAGAGTAGAACTACTGATGTTACCTGGAGTCAGTATCCTCATAGTTCAGATGTCCCTCAGGGTCCAAAGCCTCAGGAAGCCTTTTTCTCTCCATCTTTGCCTTTGAGTCAAACTAGGACACTTTGAGCTGGTTACCTGTTAGTTAGCTCTCAGACTTAGTCTCTTCAGTGGAATTAGAGAGCACACCAAATTATCGTGAATATTAAAATTTTTTTTAAAAAAAACTTCCTGCAGAGTGGTAGTGGCGCAAGCCTTTAATCCCAACACTCAGGAGGCAGAGGCAGGCAGATCTCTGGGAGTTCGAGACTGACCTAGTCTACAAAGGTAGTTCTAGATAGCTGGAGCTGTTACATAGAGAAACCCTGTCTCAAAAAAAAAAAAACCAGCAAAAACAACAACAACAAACAATACCTAAATATCTTCCTAAAAGAAATATTCTCAGACCAAGATGAGTTAATTATTGTTATCCTTAAGTGAGCTTTGGATTTCTTCCTGTCAGAGCCAAAATAGAAACATAGAAACCCTTACTTCTGATTATTTTCATGGAGCATGGAAGTGGGAATCTTAATTTTAAAAAGATACATCTACATGAAAAAGATGCATCTACATGTGCATTACTTTCTGGTGACTCAAGTTAATTTATACACCATAGAAAAACTCAGAGAGATGGATAACTAGACTTTCTTTCAAACTCCTAAAATATTTTTCTAATTTTTAATAATGTGATGATGAACATGTGAAGAGAAGTATTTTGTGGTATCAGTTAATGAGACCCTATATGTTTTAAGGGCTGAAATGCTCAGGGGAATAGGGGAAATTGTCTGGCATATTGTCTGCTCTGATGTCTGCCTCTTTATTCCCATAGGGTAACAAAGACACCATTTTTCTCTGTAAGAAATTCTTATTCAATTTTAGCTTTTAGATGAAAGCATTTAGTTGCATACCATAAAAGTTATGGGTGTTTTCTCTGTAATTCATGCTATGGAATGTCAGGGTTCATATAAAACAGAATATGTTGTGCTATAACTGAGTCTTACATTTTACCCATTTAGTTGTGTTGCTTTGAACTTTGAATGGTCCTGTGCACTCTTAGTTGTATCTACCCAGGAAAAGGACACTTATTTAACATCAGCCAGAGCAAAATGACTCTGAAAGACAAATCTGCTTAGGTCATGCTGTGTATTAATAATCTCATAATGCAACCAAAATAAATAGTACATGGGTTTGAGGCTGTCTCACATACATTCAGAGATCTACTTTGGGGGCTTCTCGGAGTCCTTTGTTGCTTGGCCTCTGGGGGAAAATACTTCTTTATCCAAGTCTGAGGTTATCTAGTAAAAAGCAGGGATTCACACTTCATTTCAGAACACACTCCCAATTCAGGCCCCAAACTGGAATGTGCTTAGCAGAGATAGAGGGTTTTGTTGGTGATGGGGTTGTTTTGTTTGTGTGTTTTTTCTCCCTGTATTGTTTTTTTCTTAATCTGTTTATCCTCTTATCATGTGTTAAAACTACTCTCAAAACCTACCAGACTCCTTAGCTACCAGCCAGGAAGATATGAACAACCCTTTTCTCTGTCGATCAAGTTTGGCAAAGTGCTGGCAGATCTTATAGTTATCCCCATGTCTGAACTTTGCACTACATGATGAGCTCTTTGAGAGCAGATCTATACTTACTCATTATTATTTTTTTTTATAGAGAAATCTCTCTGTATTTGAGGCTGGCATAGAATTCACTCTGTGGCTCAGACTGCCTTCAAACTTGCAGCAGTCCCCTTGCCCAAGGCTGGATACCAGTGTACCACACCTGATTCCTGCATTGTTGTTTTGTTTAAATCTCTAGCACTGAATGCAGTGCCTTATAGAGGGACAGAGCAAGCACTCAGCATGGCAGCATTTACCCAAAGAACAGAAGGGCTATTTTCTGGTTCTGCATGGTGCCCTTTCCAGTGCATCCAGGCAGTAAAGGTTGCTTTGATTACTTACTTTGAGTGCGTGGTAGGAGAATTTACTTAATGTGATTCAAAGAGTGACAGGACCTTAGAGGAACATGGTATAACTATAGCTTTGTTTCCCCATTAAGCAGATACTATGGATGAGAGAGAGAGAGAAAGAAAGAAAGAAAGAAAGAGAGAGAGAGAGAGAGAATACATGTACATACACACACACGTATCTGTATATATTTTGCATTCTAGAGTATCTCTACACCTGGGATGAATTCAGTGAAGCAGTTCCATTAATACAGCCTTTCCCTAAATAGAACTTCTGACGTTGAACTGTCACTTGACAATCAAAGGAATCTGCATCCTCTTTTATCTCTTCTTCTGAAGTGTTGAATAAATAGATTGGGTTTCCTTCCTTGTGTTCTTTACTGGTTCTATTTATAAATTAGCACTGCAGTGGCATGCTACTTCATACTTAACTTGCGACATATTTTAAGCCATCATGTCTGATACAGCTTTCTATGCTTCCTTGCATCCTTGATTTCTCAGAAGTTGACTTGGTTATCAAGTTCTCAGAAAAACAATGTTTTTGTTAGATGCAAACTGTGATGTTTCAGAATCTATCACTTTGCGTATTGTACAGGATCTATTCTGCAATGGGAAGAGGGAAGGAATTACAAAGAAAGATCTTCACTGTCTTCCATGCAACACAGAGACCGAGTTTGACTGCCATTTCATTGTGGAATGGTCATATATAATAAAGACCTGAGTGTCAGCAAGAAGGTTAAGGTTTTACTTCCAAAACTCCCTAACATGGTTTTCAGCACATTCTTTCACTTCTGAGCCAATATTATTTAAACATGGGATGCCATGTTTAAATAATGTCTGTATATCATGGACAGGTGCTGTAAGAGTCCCTGAACCTCAGGGAGTAATAAGGCCAAGTCTCCACTGCAGAGGTGGGCATGAAGCCTCTACCTTCTTTATCTACCTGCAGGCATTTTTATGGACATAAGAATCCTTGCTTTTCACATCCAAAGCTTTCTTGTTTTCATTGCTGGAGTTACAAGGAGGGTCAAGAAGTTTTGAGTGTGGTTTATATGTTCAAAATGGAAGCTCTCTAAGTGTAGTGACTGTTGCATGTAATCCACACAACTCAGAAGGTTGAGGTAGAAGGATTGCCACAGTTAAAGGCCAGTTAAGTCTTTGTAGTGAGTTCCAGGCTGCCTTGAGTAACACATGTGAGACCATGCTTAACACCCATACATTACCCACACACCCTCAAAAAAGGAGGGAGAGTAGGAAGACTAATGGGAACATCAGCACCTACCTTTCCAGAACAATGTGACTCAAACTTGCTATAGTTGTCACTGTCTCTAAAAGTATCCTTGGAGCATTTATTGTGAGTTAGCATAAATTTAATATGGGCTTGTTGTTCCTCAGATGTCACTGGATGCTGGTTATTCAGACACTTATTTTCTTACTGCCTTTCTGTCTTTCAGATGTCTCATGCAGCCACCAGTGCCTTTTGCCGTTCTATTAAGCTGCAGTGTGAACTTTACCCTTCTAGAGAAGTGGCCATCTGCTTGGATCCTTACTGTGGGCTTGGATTTGTCCTCTGGTGTCTCTGCAGGTAAGATTCTTCCTTAACATCCTTAAACTGATTGTTTTTCGAAGAAAAGAAGCCTTATACCTTCCTTTCTGGGATCTTTGGCTGCAGCTGAGTACAAAAACCCTGACCCTGTGCTTCTCGCTGAGGCGCCGTCTCAGAACCAGAGTGTAGTAACTCTGGCACTTTTCCTTTCTACAGTAATTGGATGGCACTTAAGGAAGTATCCAGTGGGTAGACTGTGCTTGCTAAGGTGTAGGCCAGTGTCTGTTGCAGGTTAATGTTTCTTACCATCAGAAGACTATCAGATTTGAGTCTGAAGCCCTTAACCCTGGAGTCATGCCTTCTGGAAGTTGTCAAAATTCTCACCTCCGCTGGTCTTTTTCCTAATTTTACTCAATGGTAGCCTTGGACTGTGGAGGAGTACAGAAGCAAGGCTGTGAAGCTAAACTCATCTCTCTGGTCATTGCACTCTGTCCTACTACCAGCTTGGTGCTGGCTCTTACAAAATGCTCAGCAAATACTTACAGAATGAATGAATGAATGATAGAATGGAATATATAAATGGCTCTTTCCTGACTCTTTTTTCCCCTTAATATATCTTTTCTATACACATTTTTTAGAAATACAGAATAAATACAAAAGTAAGTATATATGATGTCACACACCTGTAAGTACAGCACTTAGAAGGTAAAGAAAGGAGGATCAGGAGTTCATCTCAAGCCTCAGCTACACTGCAGGAGGAGGATCAGGAGCTCAGGCCAGCTTTGGCATTGTAGCTTGTTTGAAACCTGTCTGGAGATGTAAGAGCCTTTCTCAGAAAAAAAAAAAAACAAAACTGAAAAAATGTATCTGTTAACTGTACCACTTAATCAATGGGGCCTCAATAGGTATCCAGGATTAGCAAGAGGGCACAGAGTCTTCCATAGTATATTTTCTAGTGCAGCATACTTTCTAAATAGCATTTTGTAGTACATATAAGTGTATAAAATATATTAACTTAGGTACCAGTGTTCTCGACCCATCTTTTGTGACTATCAACAAATTCTCAGTTTTTTTCTTGTATTTTTCTGTAGATTGATTTTTGTTGTTGTTGTTTGTCTGCTGTATATTATTTTATGTTATTTTGTGTAACTTTTGTGTGTTATTTGTGTTTTAATAAAAGTACAAATTTTTATGCATGATATTTATGCTTATAAATTTTATAAATATCATTAGTACTGTTGTATAATTGAGGTTGTATTATATGTAATTTCTCATTTTTTCTTATTAGTCCTTGATGGTTCTTTTCTTACAAATTTTAGTGTATTCATAGTATTTAATATTAATTTAATATTTAATTATTCTACTGAAGCCTAGATGTGTATGTTTCAAAACCACATTGTGTTGAGACAATTCAGATTTTTGATAAAGCAAATAGAATTGAAACAATGGCATGCTTAATGGTTTTATGGGCCTCAATACAGATGGAATTACATTGAGTTTTTTTAGCCCTTGGGAGAGAACTCAGAATATTCCATTCTATCAGCTGGGCCCATGTGCCTGAAGCCATCTGTGTCAGCTAAGAAAAAAAGATAGAATCTGTTCTGAACATTGTCTCTCTATGTGGACTATATTCATTTAGCAAAGGACTCGTCAACATATAGTCAGTAATGGAAGACTTTTTGATTCTGCAAGCTTATCAGGTCTCATCCCCACAACACCCTCAAAGAATGGGCTTGTTCCAAGAGAATATGTTCTGAATTTGAATGATCTTCAAGGGGTTGCCTGTGATGTTGAGATAGCAAGGAGGCTTTATTAACAGATGTTCTTTCAGATCCACTCACAAGGCTCACAGTTAAAGTTTTCTGGGCTGGGGGATGGCTCAGTTGGTAAAATATAGAAGACATGAGTTTGATTCCAAGAACCCAAATTTAAAAAAGAAAAACTAGATGTGGTGGTACATACTAATAATCTCACCACTAAGGACTGGGGGGGTAGAGGCAGGTGGTTTCTTGGTGTTCATTGATCAGCCATCCTAGCCTCCTTGGCAAGTTCTAGGCTAATGAGAGAGCCGGTCTCAAAACAACCCCCACGGTGATTGGTGCTTAAGGAACAGTAGCTGAGCTTGTCCTCTTACTTCCATACATACGTGCACACATAAACATCTTCAATGTTTTGCTGATTAGTTTCCTCTGATCTGAATCAGTAAAGGCAACTGTGTAAATATAAACAAAACAAGATGTGTAAACTTCTATTTTTCAGAAACTTGTGCAAATAGATCACAAAAGGGCTTGCTTTTTTAAAAAAAAATCCATGTGTGGTTATAGATTCACAATCACTAATAAGAGTTATAAAGAATGAGAAGTTTCCACTCTTCATGCAAGTCAGCATCTGTGACTAGGCACTGTCCACTTTTAAAGTGTCTGTATAAGTATGCAGGCAGCACAGGGTGGGTGTCAGAATGAAGGAGCAGGACATTGTGGGTATGAAAGCTTAGGTGGTGGGAGAAGAGTATTCACATGGTGAGGTGACTGGTGCCAGCTTTGATAATGAAGTGGTAGGAGGACGAATAAGGGACTTGGCAGCGGTGGAGGAGACTGATTTTTGCAAGGGGATTAAAAATAAATATAAATGTTTAAAGTGATGAAACTGGCTTCTGGCTATAGGTGCAGAAAGTACAGTTAACTCTGGTATTGCATTCAGTTTTGTGTGTTAGCGTGAATTTGTGTTTTCCAACATGCATCAAGTAGATTTAAAAATGTGGGTGTAGGAGGCTCAGTGGGTAAAAGTATTTTCTCTACAAGCATGACCTGAATTTAAATCTCTAGCACCGACATAAAAAGCTTGTCATGAGTACGTGTGTCTGTAACCCTGGCATTAGTGCATGGAGAGGAATGAATTCAACAACCTCATTAGCTATTCTGTCTAGGTAAAACTGTCAACTTCCATTCAGTTCAGTGAGAGAGCTTTTCTCAAAGCAGTAAGGCAGATAGTGGTAGAGGAGGATGTCTAAATTTGGCATGAGTGTGCACATACACACATCTGCACATCTATGTACCACATGTCCACACATACACAGAAGTATGAATGTCCTTTGTTCATGGATGAATGTATCTTATGCATTCCTCAGCTCTCTTTGAAAGGACCTAAGAACAGCTATACTCCAGTAGCAGTTAGCACAGATTTTAACCCCATTTCACCTCATCAATAATTTATTCCTATAAAATGCACTTAAACTTCTTTCAAAAAACAGCTTACTTCCAAGCTGGAATGAAGTATGTGCAAAATGACCCTGAAATATTATTAAGGAACCAACCAAAGATTTGTGAGGTCATGTGAAAGTGAGAGATATTTTGAAAGGGTCCCCTCTGGGAGAACTGGGGACAAATTGTGCACCAAAATAACAGTTGTAACAGATTATAACATTTTAAGTCAAATAGAAAACTCTCCAATTACTGAGATTTAATAAGGTGAGCAAATTGAAAAGTTGGTGAATAAGAATTTATAAAATAGTTTCCACAAAACAGGTATTCATTGCAAAGGGCAAAAGAGAAGTTTCACAGTCAAGAATCCTCAGGGAAGGAATCAGAGGGATTGTCATCAGCAGCAGTGGGTGAAATCCTGCTCCACATAATGTGCTGCACAAGGAAAGCAACTTCATTCTTGCCAAAGCTGATCAGCCTGACCCAATTCTGTGGAAACATCAGGCACCTATACTGAGGAACACAAAGCCTTTCATCTTTACAAGTTATGGTGTCTTGAGAGTAAACGAACCTTTAAGGTTCATCTGCTTCAGGCAGAAAGCACCTGAGAGAGGACAGTGTAAGTGATGTGGGAATCTGAGCTAGATCCTTCACTGCAAAACTTGTAATCAGGACAGCTGGTGAAGATGAATAAGCAATGAGTTTGCATGGAAGAAATGTATCTGTTTTCAGATTTTGACAGTTTAATTGGTTTATAGAGGAAATTATTCTTGGTTACTGGAAACCCTCTCATACTTCCTCCCCCACTGATATTACTTGAGGTTTATAAGGCATGAGTGTAACTCAATATCAAATTAAGTAAAGGAAAAAGGTATATTGACTGTATTTGACACCTGTCTATGACTTAGTGCCTGTTTGAAAGTTAAAAAAATGTAAATATAAATGGAATATCTATCTATAGATGGATATAGAGAAATATTTATCCTAAAACAACTTTCAGTCATGGTATTGAATATTATATTAAAATTAATTGGTAAATTGAATTTGATAAATTGATAAATGATAAACCCATTGATAAATTGGAATCATTTTAAATATTACTAAAGTTATGCATATTGTTTCAAAGTATATATAGAGAGATGCTGGGATGAAGCTCAGTGGAAGAGTACTCGACCAGAATATTGCAAAGCCCTCAGGTTACTGTACCTACTCAAGAAAGTATATCAGATGCTCATATTTATGAGTTAGAATGTTTAATGAAAATATTAATTTTGTTAGAATGGATCTGTTGATTGAGTATAATCTTCACCAACCCTTAGCAGCCTTTATTGTAGAAATGGAGAAAGCTGATCCTGGAAACAATGCTAAGAACTCCTAGTAGCCAACATGATCTTGGAATAGAATATAGAAAATGTGGAATATGATCATAGTACAATGGTACTTGTGTATGAAGATGTCATGATGAAGCATTTATTTTGCATTATAGCTAAAAATAAAAAGGTAGCATACTAATATCTTGTACTGGAAGGGGGCTGCTTGTTCATCCCGGCCACCCAGAACCAAAATAACCACACAGAAATTATATTAATTAAAACACTGCTTGGTCCATTAGCTCTAGCTTCTTATTGGCTAACTCTTATATTAATTTAACCCATTTCTATTAATCTGTATATTGCCACATGGGAGTGGCTTACCAGCGAAGATTCGGCATGTCTGACTCTAGCAGCTCAGTGGCGTCTCTCTGACTCCGCCTTCTTCCTCCCAGCATTCCATTTAGCTTTCCCTACCTACCTAAGTTCTGCCCTATCAACAGGCCAAGGCAGTTTCTTTATTTATTAGTGGTAATCACAGCACACAGAGAGAACTCCCACATCAGTACCTCTCTTTGCTTTTGATTTGTTTGTTTGTTTTGTTTTGAGTCAGGAGTGGGGCAACAAAAGTCTTGTCAAACAGGGATTGGTACTGTCATTGCTGCAAGAATATTGGCAACCAGTATACACGTTAGGTGAGCTATCTTTAACAGTCTAGAACATCTGGTACTTGTTTGTCTCAATTTTAATTGGTCCCCTGCAGTGTACAGTTTGTGGTTTTCCTAGTTATTTATTGGCTAGCGTAATCCCAGTATTGTTAGCCTGCAGCCTGTTGTGGCTGCACCAATGTGAAGTTAGGCCTTCTCACAGGCTAGACATCTTCCTGCTTCAACCACCAAATATTGCAGGCATATACGGATGGGGATCATAAATATTCATGTAAGAGCAAAAAGTCTAAACATTTTAGAGGAAAACAGATTAAATCTTCATAGTATGGAAGTAGGCAGAGAAATATTATTAAATATTATGCCAAACTCATGATACATGAATATTGATAAATTAGACTTCAACAAACCTAAAGCTTTTGCATATCAAAAGACACAGTTGTGAAGGTTCTGCCTTGTAAAAATCAAAACTGCAGTCTGGGAAGCATATTTGCAAATTATCTCATGTAGAACTTTAAGTGACTTTAATAAACTCTCAAAAACTTAAAATGAGATGAACAACATTTAAATATG
The DNA here is from genome assembly GCF_982192425.1 of Myodes glareolus. NCBI lineage: Eukaryota > Metazoa > Chordata > Mammalia > Rodentia > Cricetidae > Myodes > Myodes glareolus. The sequence goes on from NC_142039.1 coordinate 29,302,928, forward strand.
GACATGATCCTTCATAGGTACTATACCAAAAGAATGCATGTAGAAAGGCCAGTATGTACATTTAAAAGATGTTTAGCATTAATTAGGAAAGTGCAAGTTAAAACTGCAGTGACATATACTTTATACACACTAAAACATATATAAGGCAAAGGCAAGGGTGGGGCACAAAGCTGTAGGACTCATGTTTTTCTGACTTAAGATATATATTTTAAATTGACATAACTACTAGTGTGGGAAATTGCAATTCTCATATATTCTTGATGGAAATGTAAGCCAGGGGAATCACAATATACCACTGTGTAAATGTTGGGACGTGAATGTACCCTGTGATCAAGCAGCTCCATTGTTAGGCATCTACCAGGAGATGGGAAAGTTGACAATTCACAAGAAGACTTGATGTCATCACTCCCAAGAGGCTTAGTCAAAACCTAGACACCCCTCTGTCTGAGTGAACCATGGTGTAGATGGCCTTCAGAAGCATTAAGGTTAAGGAATGCCCAATAAAGAGTTCATGTGCTACATGATTAAATTGTATGAAATCATAGAAATAACATATTCATAGCCATAAAATAGTTGGCTGGGCAAGGTTTAGAGGCAGAGTTGGCTACACATGGATATAAGAATGGCTTTTAGAGTAATGTGAATTGTGAATGGTCCACAGAGCACTGTGAGACAATTGTATGACTCACCAGAGTGACTGAGAATCATTTCGTTCGTGTTTAATTAACATGGGTAAGTTTTGTGTTAGGCAAAGCATACACAAATTAAGCTGGTTTATGGATTGGTTGTTTGCTTGGTCATTTTATTTTTTAAAAAAGTTTTCATACAATACATTCTGATTACATTTCTCCCCTACCCTCAAACCTCCCAGATCCTCCTTACCTCCCTACCCACCCACCTCTATACCTTCTTTATCTTTCAAAAAACAAACCAAAATCCACAAAATAAACATTAAAAAAATAAGAGAAAAACAGAAACCAAAATATGTAAGCAGAAGACCAGTAACACACACACAAAAAAAAACCAAACACAACAAAACAACAAAATGAGACAGAAAGTCTAAAAAACTACCCTTGAGTTCATTTTGTTGTGGTTAACTACTCCTGGGCACGGGGCCTACCCTGAAGTGTGGTTAGTATATCAATTGAGACTCCACTGAAGAAAACTCATTTCTCCTTTGCCAGCAGGTATCAATTATAGATAGCTTCTTGGTTGGCAGTGTTTATTTATTTTGAGACAGTCTTGTTGTAGATCATGCCAGACTCAAAATTTAGGAGATCTTTGTCTCCTTGGTGCTGAGATTACAGGCTGTGCCACTACACCTGGCTGCAGCTTTCTAAAGAAGAAAGCTTGCATTTGGGATATCTGACAGAGGATAGCCCACACATCTCTTCACCACAGACCTGCTAATTACGGAAGCTCAGCCTAAGGGTATCCTGGGAGAGTATGTGGCTGTATTATTGAGAGCCAGAGATGGTGCAGTTGTCACCTGTTTGTATGTGGGTTGTCAGGTTAATAATCTGAAATCCCTTAATTGCTAATATGCAAATTAATATTATAAACAAAATGTCTTTTTCATTATTTGAAGCTTAGTTCTAACCTAGAATAGATCAAGTTTCAGAAAAATCTTATAAAATATTTTGTTCTGTATTGGTAACCTGATTCTAAGTAGGTTGATCTTGGCCATTTGAGTATTTATTTATAATCACTTCTCAGAAAAATCAGTATGCTTAAAAATAGTTGTATCAGAGTTTGCTGTATGGTTTGATAAGGGCAAATCCAAAATCCATGTGTCAGGACAGAGGACTCAAAATAGGGCAATGGTTGCGATATTCCACAGCAGCACTGTGTTGACAACTTGGCAATTATTAAATGTCGTTTTATTCTGTGGTACAAGCCTGTACGGGTTATGTATTGTGTATTGTCATTTGAATTCTGCCTATGTCTCAGTGTATCTGTCTGTGATGTATGTATGTATGTATCATGTGTGTGTTGGCTATATGGATTTTTTCTTACTTTTGATTTATCTGGGATACTAAAGAGGTCAGTCAATCTGTGTATAATTTTCAATAATGTGCTTGAAATTAGATGGCCCTAAATTCACATTCTGGGACCAAGGTTTTTGTGTGCTAAAACTCAGACCAAACAGTTCTGGTGCATATTTTTGAGAAATTGAGTTGTTGGTTATTTGTATTTAATGCTCTTCAATTTGTATTTCCTTATACTAGCATTTTCAAAATTAAAATTGGGTAATATGGATATGGTAGATTGACAGAATTAAGAGGAAAATCATTATAAGATTATACACCTCAGTTTTTATTCCTGACGACATTGGGTTCAAATGTCATTAAACCCATTGTCTACGACCAATTGTTTGAAAAGTCCTTAGTGTGAAGGAGTAGCTGTTTAAATCTCAGCTCAATAAAAAACCTCTAAGAATATCTAATTAAGGTAGCATTGTGAACCTTGAATCATGAATGGGCTGAATATTCAGCATTTAATATTAACAGAAAACACCATGTTCCTTTGCTTCTCGGGGTAGAAAGACACATAATACTTCCTGGCGGGTAATTATGATTTTGGGGATGTATAATGTAGGCTTGTTAGAGCTTAGGCTTTTGCTGGTGTATGATCCTTGGCCTTGAAGTAGTTCTTTTGATATCCATAAAACCGAGGTAAATTTTTTATTTATTATGATTTCTGCTCAGTGCTACCTTATGGCATCTAATTGGAGATAACACTTTAGCTAATGAGTAGGGCTCTAATTCCAACTCACAACTAGTTAGAGTCTGTAAGCTTATCCTGACGTGCCAGCAAACCCAACTGGAAAATGGGTCTTTCTGGTAGCAAATGGAATCTTAAGTTCCAGTAGAATCAGTCTAGTTGGGAATACCCTACTTCCCTGAGCATCGTGGGAAAGGCTGCACATTTTTAGGAAAAAGACTAGAATGAGGTCATCGTGCAAACCCCTCAAGCCAGAGAAGAAGGATGGAATGTCTGTTTTAGCTGTGGTGTACTCTGGAAATATCACCCAATCTTCAAAAATTGTTAATGGGTTGGAGTGAAGGGTCAGTAGTTAAGGGCACATACTGCTCTTGTAGTGGACCCAATTTTCTTTTCCAGCACCCATACCAGGCAGTTCACAACTGCTAACTCCAATCCTACAAGGATATGATGCCTCTGACCTCCTCAGGCACTGCTGCACACATGCGCATCTGTGCACACATACATTTAATTAAACATAGAATATATTTTTAATGTACATGGAACTGAATGAGAAGAGGAGGCATATGTTAATCCCTTAAATGCATTGTGAGAGCTAAGTAGACATCTGCTTTGCTGTCAGATCTAAAGTAAGTTTCTTAAAAGATTAATTGGAGAAATATATAGATATACTTTGAAAGAAACAAATGGTTTGTTGGAAGGCTCATCTTATGTTAGCTTTTGGAACTAGTGGGAATCTGAGTATAAAAAGCTTTGGTTCTGGATAGAAAAACATCTGGGTTTAAGTTTGCTCTTAAGAACTAAGCTAACCTCACATTTTATTGAATAGAAAATGGCTTGTAACAGATAGCTGTTTGGATAGTATATAAATCTGCTATGCTTTTAGATACACCTGTGTAATGTTATTTGAACTCTGTCAAATAACTTTAATGTAAAGTGATCTTTAGAGATGGATATATGGCTCACAACTGAAACGTAATACTTGACAGTCTCTAACAGAAAGGTTACCATAAGTTCACGACCAGCCGAAACTACAAAGGAAAACCTTGACTCAATAAAACCAAACAAAAACATGATCCTTAATAAATAATTTCCCAATGGCAAGTCAGCAAAAATATATCCTCCTATTGTCTATTGAAATTAATTTACATGATATTTTACTGATTATGATATATTGACTATAAACATTTGCACATTTCCATAGGGAAAGCAAATAAATATCACAGTGAAGTATCATTTCATACTACAGTAGCTGTACTGAAGCAGAGAATACTAAGTGCTGGCAAAGGATACAGAGAGACTGGGATATTGTACATCCTAGTAAGAATGCAAAATTAACACAGTCAGTGTAGAGCATAATGTTAACATTTCCCAAAAAGCTAATTACAGCGTTGCCCTGTAGTTCAGCCATTATATTCCTGAATATATGCTCAAAAGAATTAAGAAATATTCAAACAGATGTTGGTATAATGTTGTTCCTTACAGCTTTACTCACAGTAGCTGAAAGGTAGATCCAAGTAGAGTATTTATCAGTGGAGAATATGTAAACACCATGTTATGTGTACACCCAGTTAAATAGTATCCAAATGAAACTTGGAAGGAAATTTAAGACACACACACACGGCTATGTGAGCAACCTCAAAATCATTATTCTAAGTGAAATAAGCCATACCAAAATATATTTGCATAATTCCACTTGCAGGGAGCATCTGGAATTGCCAAATTCACATACAGAAATAGAGACCAAGATAAAAGGGAGATGTTGAAATATTTTTTATAAGGGTACAGAGCTTCTCTTTGAATGGAGAAAGGGCTTGGAAATAGATAAGAGTGATGTTTGCACATCCTTGTGACTACAATAAAGTCTGCTGGTGTATATACGTGGAATTGCTTAAAGAGGAAAGTTGAGGCTGGCTGGAGAAATAACTCGGTGGTTAAGCACTGACTGCTCTTCAAGGAGATCCAGGTTCAATTACTAGCACCCGCATAGTAGCTCATAACTCTCTGTAACTTCAGTTCCGGGGGATCTTATACCTTCTTTTGACCTCCAAGGATGCACAAACATACATTCAGGCAAACATTCATATATATAAAATAATACAATGAGTTTTAAGAATGATGAAGTTAATGTCATATATTTTTTGCCTTGACAACATTTTAAAAGTCAAGGCAAAAAAATAATATACTTAAGGGTGGCAGGGCATGATGAGGTAGAATGTGCTCAAAGTACATTCATTATACACTCATATGGAAATGGTCTTATGGAACCCAGTATACTAAGAATTTTAATTTTTTAAGTTTTTCTTTATTTTGTGTTTATGGGTATTTGCCTCTATACATGTCTCTGCGTGACATTTATGCTTGGTACCCATGAAAGCATGAAGATCCCCTAGAACTAAAATTACAGACGACAGTTGTGAACTGCCACATGGGTACTAGGTCCTTTGGAAGAACAACTATTGTTCCTAAATGCTGAGCCACTTCTTCAGCCCCACGATAAGAATTTTTAAAAAGATAAAAAGAAATAGCCAGTTTAAATGAAAACATAATAATAGTTTAAAGTCTGATTTTCCTACTTTGTATGCACCTGATCTTTTCATTCTCAAATTAGGAACTGCATTGAAAAGGTCATAGGAAAGAACGTTGTTTGCTTTATTTCTGTTTTACAAAAATAAGTAAAACTTTGAAATGGAGAAATAAAGAGAGAAATGAAAATTTGCCACCAATGCCCTTTTGTTATGCTTCTGCAATGCTTCTCTATGTGAAGGATCCTGTTCAAAGTAAGTTTGTGAGCTCATTGAGTTTCCTTATATTTCTTGAGCCCACTTGGCCCTCTGCTTAAGGTTTTGAAATTTTAAAATGAGATTGGCCACTTAAAGAAATAATAGCTTATGTTAGGAAGATTAACACACACATGCATACACACACACACACACACACAGATGTGAGTTTTATCTGTGAATTTTTATATAGCTAAAATATCTATTTAAATCTCAGAATATTTATTTTGGAGCTTTTATTATAATCAATATTATTAACAGTTCAAGTTAATTCAAGTGATAAGCAAACATTTAAAATAGAAATATAAACAAATACTTTATTTTTTTAATCCACACCAATTACCTAATCAATTGATTGTAAATTGAAATATATTATCTGTCATTTTCCTATATGTATTCTCAAGTATAAACATAAAGAAATAAGAATGACTGTCCTTGTCCTTCTGGTTGGTATGTTGGACATATTAGAGTACAGACTGAAACTAGGAAGACCATGTGTTTGACTTCATTTGATAGTCCTAATTTTCTTCCTGTGTGGTTTTTTTTAAATTTTTTTACATCTGACTTTTCTATTACATTTATCTTGCATATGATTACATTGCTTGAAGTGGTCCTGTTTCTCAGGGTGAATGTTACTCTCTCTCTCTCCCATCTGCCCTGGGTCCTAGCCCTGATGGCCTATTTTGTCTCTGCAGCGTATACTCGGGACATCAGTCCATTTTGATTCCACCCTCTGAGCTGGAGACCAACCCTGCCTTGTGGCTTCTTGCTGTGAGTCAGTACAAAGTCCGGGATACCTTCTGTTCTTATTCGGTGATGGAGCTTTGTACCAAGGGGCTGGGTTCACAAACAGAGTCCCTCAAGGTAAGCAGCCCTACTAGGGCCTCAATGCTCACCAGCCCTCAGGCCACTCTGGTCTTGAGAAAAGACACTCATACACTGGGTGAAGCCAGCACAAAGAGCTGAAGTGTGATCTGTTTACAAATTGATTTGGGGGAAAATGAAGTTTTAGGTTTTCTCCTTGAATAGCTTACCACTGCCACAGATACTAATAAGCAGGACTGTAGTTTGTCCTAAATTCCTCCATCAGTGTTCAAGACATGCTAAATTTTTCTGTTTCTATCTGACATTAATATTCAAGTAGAAAGTTTTAAATTTATACATTCATCTTTAGTTTGTTGGAAGGCCTTTATTTGAAGGTCTGTGCTGTAACAACAACTAATTTTGCAGCCAAGTGAACAGTGTTTTAATTTTTACTTTTCTTTTTCTTTTTGATTTACACTGAGAACAGTATTTCCCTCTATTTAAACTGAGGGCATTTGATAGACATGTTTTCATGGTAAGTTGAATAATCATTATTAAGAGGGAAAAAATAATGCTGAGATCTCTCTTGATAGTATTACAACCTGCTATTCTCTGTCTGTGCAGTGTGTCTGTGTCTGCAATTATGTAGGTTATTTATGTTTGTGTGTATACATATAGTGAAGAAGAACAAAGTACATTTATCTCTTCTGATTTTTTTCCTATGCAGCCTAGTGCAATAAAACAAAATATGAAACTATGATGTTAAACTATGTAAATAAATGCAATTTTTAAAAATTACTTATTTACATAAGTAAGAATTACACAGTACAATTATCTCTTAGATCCATCTGTGTTGCATTACATAGTGGCCTGGTGCATTTTCATTAGCTTTTTTGTTGACATTACATAATAATAACTATTACAATTGAGTGATAACCAAACACTTTACATTTCAGTTCATACTTGCTGCAGCTCTGGGAATCAGGATATGTTACTATCTTCCTTTTAAAGATGAGAAATTTAAATTCAGAGGAATTAAACAACCTTTCTACCCACATTCCTACACTTGAAGAATTATAGAGATAAATTTTGAATTGCTAGTTGGAGTTGCTGTTGTGACACAGCTTCTTGAACCTTCACAAAATTATAAGTAGTATTCATAGTTTAATTGTTCTTATACAACTTAATACATGCAGTTATGGATTATACAGAAGGTCTTAATGTCAAAATTATCTTGAAATCTGGAAGTGTAGTCCTGAGGTGACGCGCATAAAACCCTTGTAGTTATCTCTCCTGGGGAATGTTTGAGGGACTAGTCTGGGTAATTCCTGTGTCGGCTGCTCTGCTTTCACCCAAGCCAGCACTACTCACCGTGCACTACCACCTCAGCAGAGGCCTTTTTGTGACTGAGGCACGCTGGCTTTAACCAACCAGTGTTGTGTTCAGTTCATTGAATTCCTACTTCCGTGCTTTTCATTGTATAGTGCAGCTTTCTATATTTGTTGCAGAACTTGAGAAATAATTAATGGTGTGTTTACTGTAGAAATGGAAATGCACCTGTTAATGAAAGTTGGTCTCAACTTTTCGAGTCTCATAAGATGTAAATGGAGGCTGGGCGGTCATGGTGCACACCTTTAATACCAATTAAAGGTATTTAATACCAATTAAAGGACCCAGAGGCAGGCAGATCTCTGTGAGTTTGAGGCCAGCCTGGTCTACATAATGAGTTCCAGGACAGCAAAGACTACAAAGTGAAACCCTGTCTCCAAAAACCAATAAATAGATAAGTAAATATTTTTAAACAGATGTAAATGGAGAACTGTCATTACGAAGTTGTCTAAGCACTTTAGTTTTGCCTTTCTGCTTAAATATATTTTAATATGTACATTTTAAATAAGTATAAACATTTTAAAATATGTTTAAACATGTTTTCCATTCCCATGTGAGTTATTTTTTAAATGTGTATATGTATGTGTATATGTGTACATGCATGTGCACTTGCTTGAACATGCTACATGTTTCCTGGTACCTGTGGAGGCCATAAAAGAGTGTTAGTCCCTTGAATCTGGAGTTACTGACAGCTGTGAACTATAAGATGTGGGTGATGAAACTGAACTGGGGTCCTCTAGAAGACCTGCAAGCACTCTAACCACTGAGCCATCTTTCTAGCCTCATTGTATGTAAATTCTTGTTAGGTCCTTCCCAGAAGAATGCACAGTAATGCTTGCTCTTCCCAAATGAGAGTGCTTGTTTCACCCATTTCCTTACAATTCTTGTTGTTGCTTCAAACATGTTTTCAGTGACATCTTGACATTTTGAATAGCTGTGTGGTTTTGTCCTGTGCTTCTGTTGTTTGTTTGTTCAGCTGGTTGGTTGGTTTAGTTTTATTGCACTAACCTAGAATGGCTTATAGAACATTTAGATTTGATGGTACTAGATTGAAGAACAATGTTGAAGTCTCATCATTCCTGTGGGATTCTGAGTGAAAGGGTGTCTAGGTTACACATGTTGAACACTTTCTTAGTGTTCCTGCCCTTATTTCCAGGCACGAGGACTGGACTTGTCCCGAGTAAGAACCTGTGTCGTTGTGGCAGAAGAACGTCCTCGAATCGCCCTTACACAGTCTTTCTCAAAGCTCTTTAAGGACTTGGGCCTCCACCCACGGGCTGTTAGCACTTCCTTTGGCTGTAGAGTGAACCTGGCAATTTGCTTACAGGTAAGTTCATTGAAACCAGTAAGTGTTGTGTCAGAAGAGTGAGCCTCAATGACAAGTGCACAGTGCAGACCTGTTGAGTGAATTTTCCTTGGGCAGGTGCTTACCTGCAATAGACGCATTTCTTTTCATTACATAGATGTGATTGTTACACACTTGTCTTTTCTTAATTGGAGACTACATGTAGAGCCATTATTCACAGAACTTACTCTGCCCTGTCATGCTTTAACTTTGACACAAGAGTAGCTCTTGGCCAAAATTGGGCTTTTAGACTTTTATTTTAAAAATTACATACAAGAAAATCATCTGTCTGTGGTTTTCAGCCTTGTTTATGCTATGACCCTTTAATACAGTCCCTCATGCTATGGTGAACTCCAACCAAAAGAAATTATTTCATTGCTTCTTTATAACTGTAATCTTGCTACTGTTATGAATCACAATATAAATATCTGATATGCAGAATATCTGACATGCAACCCTTATGAAAGGGTCATCTGTCTCCCAAAGGGGTCAGGACTCACAGGTTGAGAATCGCTGATCTATGTGGATTCATATGTAGGCAGTAATTTCTGGAGGGAAATTTTCATTATGTTGAGCAGGTCTGGGAAGTTACTGCTGCCATAGCAACATAGAAACAAAAAGTCTGCATTTTTATGAAATAGCTGGGAGGGAGGCAGCTCTCCAAAAGAAGCCTGGCACTGACCATGGCAAAGGAAATGGTGGTGGTTTTCCTTTTCTTCATTAGTCCACTTCTTGGTTCCCTTCACTATTCCTTTCCTTTTTTGATACCCTCACCTGTGAAGGCTTGGAGATGCAAGATTAAGAATGCCAGAAAAGAGTAGATGAGCACCCTCTTTGAGTGCTTCCTGTCTGTACCTAGCAGTCTTCGATGGAGTGCAAGGTGTTCCCTGAGCACTATGCAAAAGATGGACTCATAGCAGTTTCAGGAGAGCAAGTGACTATCAGTCCCTACCTATACCTCTGTACTATACCTACCTATTCCTTTGTACTCACTGTTCCTGCCATTGATACTCCCAAAGAGGGCTGCTGCAGTCTGCTTCTGGGTGAACCTCAGAACGTCCTTATCCATGATAGATGCTTGGATTTAGCAGTTATGCAAAGGGGCAAACAAATACACACGGGCACCTCTGAGGAGATCAAAGGAGAAAGTAGCTACAAACAGCTTGTGAAAAATTACTTTGTATGTGTTTCCCATTGCCTTCTTTTTTCTCTTCAAATTGATTGTATACTAAATTCCACTCAAAATCCAAATTCAATCTTCTCCTATTATTAGAAAGTCTTTCTTCTTATATGAATCTATCTTGTGTTATTTTTTTAGTGTTCAAGTTTTTATATATTCTCCTATATCAAAATGTGATAAATGTGAAGGGTGGTGTGTGTGTGTGCGTATACACAATGGAGTATGCTTTAGCATACTTTAGCTTTAGACTAATGAAATTACATCATTTGTAGGACAAGCATAAAACTGGAGATCATTATATTAAAATTAAACTAACCAGTTTTACAAAGACAAATATTAAGTATTTCCTCTCATATGTAGAATCTAATTTTGGTTTTTCCCTACAAAAAGGGGTATAAAAATAGAATGGAGTCATTTTTGGAGAGAAGAGATAGCAGGAGGGGAGGGTATCAAGAAGGAGTGAAAGGGATGAATGTGATAAAGTATATTGTTTGCATGTATGAAAAGGTCAATATTATTCTGCCCAGATAGCTAGTAACAGAAATGTACAGCTATTGGGTATAAGGAAAGGAACTTCGTCTCAAGAAAGAGTACTTATTTAGGTCATATTATTTGACCAGTTTGCTGATGTTCTCCAAGGAAAGAATAAAATCCGATTTTATCTAGAAACAAAATCAATTATTTTTCTATTATCATTTATTGGTTCTCATACATGATTAACTATGCATTGTCCTAGAAGTGGGAGGCACAAAAATCTACCTATTACAGGGATGTGCAGCAGTAGCACAATGGGACACCATTGTGATGGCATATTATTGAGCAGAACAACCATGAGAGAGGGCGTTGGTGGGAGCAGGATCTTGACCACAGTAATGCTCACAAATGAGAGGAGGGGAAGCTGTGAAGGGATTCCCCATTAGCATTAATTACTGCAACAAAAGGGAAAGCTCTGTGGCTCTTTAAAAGACTAAAAATTTTCAGATAAAGGCATGCAGTGAACATACTTATTAATTCCCTAGTCTTTCATTTTTATTTGTCCACCTAGATGTACAGTGTTTTAAGATGTCTTACAGAGAATGAAGGTAGTGTGTATATCTTTGCCCTGAAGTGTCTGGCTTATGAGCCCCTACATGACTTCTTCCATAAGCGATAAATAGTTGCTGAAGAGAGAAAAGTCTTCAGCGGGGCTGCCTGCAAGTTCTGTAGGCAGTTCTGGGAATGTTGTATTTGAAAGTCATCGCCCATGATGAGGTGGGCTTTCTGGTGATGCAGTTGCCTAAGCCATCCATTCTCTTATGACTCCTCACCTGATTCCTTTAAGTAAACCCCAATAGACTCCTTGATTCAGTAAGCTAAACTTGGAATCAGTTCATTGGCCATTTGTTTGTGTCCTCTTTGGTGTAAATAGACATTTGTTCATGTCTTCCCAGGAGAAGTTATAGAACATAGAGTTAACATATTAATTCCAAAACTTAAATGTGTATATACATGTGTACACACAGAATTATACTTTTACCTTAAATAGGTTAATTGCTTGAAATGAAACATTGTGTAAGATCCAGGCAACCTGAGTAATCCTTGCTTCCTATGCACCTAGCACCTAATGGTTATCTGATAAATATGTTGAAAAAATGTTGAGCAAGTAAAGTATTGATTTTATAATGGGAGATAGTAATGTACTTTTACTTTCTTTTAAAAAAAAAAACCTCATAAGTGTGGCTACTAACTTGAACTTTATCATCACCAATAGGTGTTATGGCCTTGTTTGTGGGTCTTGGAAAAATTTTCAAGCATTTTTGTAGTTTTTCATTTTTTCCATGTCTTCATTTAATTTTTAGCTAGATTTTTCTTTTCCAAATGTAACTTACTATTAAGTTAGAAATATCAAAATGTCTGATAGTAGAAATTAAAGTAAATGATACACAAAGGAAAACAGCCCTGCGGTCTCTTGTCAAGGACCATTTGGACCAGATTTTGCTACAGAATTAACTTTTGTATGGCTGAGGAGGTAGCTCCTAGGTAGCGTGGCATATATAGAATGTACGAATTCTTGGACTTTGTACCCTGCATGTAAGCAGGCATGGTGGTGCACACCTATAATCCCAGCTCTTGAGTAAAGTGGGTCGAAGATGAGACACTTAAGATGATCACTGGACACTAGTGTACTGCGACCAGTTTAGGATGTATTTATAATTTAAAAGCATTTTTTTATTTAAAAAAAAGTTATTGTCTTTTTGAAAAGTAACAAGAGATGTACCATTCTGGTACTTCCCAGAAGGCTGTGTGGGTGGGAGGGACAGCGACTCTTAAGTTCTCATACATTTAAGCCTCTATACCTCAGAAAAGGTGGTCCGTCTATGCTCTTGGTTTCTGCCACCCAAGGTAAAATTTACCAGAAACTAACTGGTGATAAAGTTCTTTCCCTTGGGATATATTTCTTACTTTCAGTGAGATGAACAGTCAATACATAGATTTTTTTTTCTTTCCAGAAAGTGTGAGTATCTTTTGTTATTGAGGAGGATAAAAGAATAAAGAGTGACTTGGTCAAAGGCAGGTACTTTAGAGTGGGTGATCACAGAAGTTTTTGGAAAGATGTCAGTTTGCAACATACATCATATTCACAAAAATGATGGAACTGTGAAAAATATCTAGGTGATAGTAAAGGAGTAAGGGGCGGTGCATAAGCTCTGGGGAAGGGCTGTTCACTGGATATTCATGTTCTGTTATTTTATAAAATTAAAGATTATCTAACGAAGCTACTGAACAAAGAAAGCCCATGAAGCACATAGTTTGGAGGACAGAAATCTTTATCTTGATCCCCGTAGTATTTTCTCTAGAACAAGAAACAGTGTGAAATAAGGTGTGAGGAAGATCAGTGTGCGAAATGAAACAGAAAAAGCTAAGATATTCTTGAGGTTTTCCCACCTTCTTCCTAAATGTTAAAGATGGTGAGAAAACTAAGGCTTCTCTTTGGAAGACCAAAATCACCAGCGCACATAATATTAGCACATCAGTGGGAGTGTGTGCTGTCAGTCGATGGTTGTTTTTGATCACCATACTTCCATCCCGTCAGTGGATAATCAGCTAGTTACAATGACAAGATTTGATCTCTCTAAGACAGTAGTTAAGCAGAACCTTGTTCAGGCTCGAACGGGAGCCTCAAGAATGTGAATTTGGGCTTTAAAAAGTCTGCTCCTTGGAAAATGCTTTGTAAAATTAATGATGTCATTTTTAGCCTTTCCTAAAGGCTTTCCTAAAGGCTTTCCTAGCCTTTTAGACTTTTATGGGCTTTATAGATTTAGATTTTTTTAAAACTATAGAACCAAAAGGCCTGAATAGTGACTTGAATACTCAAAAGATGAAATCATGTTTTTTTTTCCCCTCTAGTGCTGAACAGACACTGATAAATACCATTTAAAATGTATCTGAGGGGGCTGGAGAGATGACTCAGTTTTAAAATGCTTGCCTTGCAAGGATCTGAGTTCAAATCCATAACCCACTTTAAAAAGAAATCCAGGCTAGGTAATACGTACTTGTAATCCCAACACCAAAGAGGTAAAACCCTGGAGAATCTTAGGGCCTTGCTGACCAGCCAGCCTAGTCTAGTTGGCAAATTTCAAGCCAGTGAAAGACCCTGTTTGTAAGAAAAGTGGACAGTATCTGAGAAAGAATACTTGAGGATGTCCTTTGGCTTCCACAAGCCTATCTATAATTGTATACACATATATACAAATATATCAGATAGCATGCCATTTTAAAGTTTAAAAGGGAGCCAGAGAAATGACTAGGTGTATAAAGGTGCTTTCTTACTGTCAAGACTGATGGTCTGAGTTTAATCTCTAGGAACCATGTGGTGGAAGGAGAGCACTCTCACAGGTTGTCCTCTGATCATTACACATACACCATGGTACATGTATTCAGCATTCTCCCCACACTGTACACAATAAATGAATGTAATTTTAAAAATTAAACTTTAGAAGGAATAAAGTATGAGTCTGTTTTTATTTTACAAGCATCTTCTTCACCCAATTATTTTCAGTACCCAGCCTCACATATCTCTACTGTGGTCAGTCCTATGTTGAACAACCTTCTCTTCTGTGAAGTTCATCCATGCCTTTGCTTGCTCATACTTTTATCTGCAATGTTTTTGCTAAAACTGGCTGTTCACCATCTGCATAGCAGAGGCTCTGTCCCCTTCCTGGTCCCTTCTGAAACCTTTCAGACTCCATAGGTGCAAGGACCTTCATTCCTCTTCCTTTTATTCTTCACACTTTCTGTCATGTCTTCTGTAAGCAGTTGTGCTGGGGAACAACTTCACTAATGACCTTCTTTAGGATTCAACACACTCTCATATACACTGATGCTGTCATTTCTGAGCAGGAATTACATTGTATCAGCTAAATGAATACTTGCTTGACCACAGCTTAGTGTCCCATCTAAAAAACATAGCACTTCTGAATTTCTCCAAAATTCACCCGTAGTGTGATTCCTCATAAAATAAATTGTTCTTACAAGTGAAAATGGCCATTTAGGCTTTGCTCAGTAAGAACATGCAGAGACAGACAGACAGACAGACAGACAGACAGACAGACATATCAAATGGGGACTGTTATTAACATTTTGGACCTTTTTATTAGGACAGCTTCTAGTTAGATCCTCCCATATTCATGATGGATAAAGTTTAATCATTGGTTTTTATGATGAGAGAAAAGCTAGAGAGGTTAAGTAGACTTTGCTAACTGGCAAAGCTATGAAATAAAAACAAAGAAATCTATAAAAATGAGTCATTTATAATTTTTATAAATGCTATTTCTTAGAATCTTGAGCTATAAAAATGGTATAATTTTGATTTATTGAGTTTACGATGAATATAGATACTGTAAAAATCAAATTATCTCTTTAGTTTTTAATTAGCTTTAGCATCAGTTTCCCTTCCTTTCTTCCTTCCTTCCTTCCTTCCTGCCTGCCTGCCTGCCTCCCTCCCTCCCTCCCTCCCTCCTTTGCTTCCTTTCTTTCTTTCTTTCTTTGAGATAGGGTTTCAGTATGTAGTCCTGGCTTTCCTGGAACTCTCTATGTTGACCAAACTGGCCTCTGTTTCCTGGGTACTGGGATTAAAGGTGTGAGCCACTATTCCCGACTTAACATCAGTTTCTATAGCACCATTAAACAGTGTCATTGTTTATTAACCTATGCTGGGAACAATTTCCCATAGCATTGACTGCTATTTAAAGCAGAGAACTCTCTGCATTAGCTATGTAACATAAAAATTAGCATTCTTTTTTCATTAAAGGAAGAAAAAGGAAATAATGCCTTCCATCTCCCTACAGAGATCTCAGTTGTTTTCCCATTATGGGGCAAAAATAAAAGAAACTTAAATGTGAATACTGGCTTTTTTATTACATAGGATAAGATGAGTTATTTGTCTGAGAAGAAAACTTGTCTATAAATAACTTTGTGGAATTAAATCAATGTAATAGTTCTAGCCAACCTTAAAACTTGAAATTTGAAACTTGAAACTCCCACAAAGAAAGAAATAAGAGTCGTTGATCATTAAACAGAACAAAGTGAAATGCTCAAAGGGCAATATAACTCTCTCAGCATAAAAAAATAGATATAATAAGAGTTTAATTAATTTGAACTTTCAAGCCACTTGCTTTCCTCTGCCATGTTCTTAGATGAGAGAAGTTAAAAATAAAATGTCAGAAATTTTTGCATGCTCTGGGGAGTTAGTCACTGTCAGCTACAACTTTCTTGCCATCTTCTGCTGTATGTTGTCCTTGGTATTTAAGTCTCTGATCTGAGATTACAGAACCTGGATCCTCCATCACTTGACTTGTTCTTTGTTATAGTCAAGAAAAGTTCCTGGGTTTCAGACTACGCTTTGAACTAAGAATCCAGGACCCAAGCTTGTCATTTAAGATCAGTGAGAACAACAAAGCTGCTCCACTCTCCAGCCTGAGCGATTGCATGTTGCTTACCAGCCCTTGAAAAGGAAGCCTTCACTGGGCACTTTTTCCTACAGGCTCAGAGTGAGGAAGTTAGGTCTGGTGTTATGGTCTTTTCAGAAGACTCAGCTCAAAGCAAAAACAGATAGTGTATAAATAAATGGGCCATGTTCCAGTAAAACATTTCAAAACCAAGCAAGAATGGTCTTTGGCTGGTCCCTGTGAATCTCATTCCATTTACCAGTTTGACAGCTAATGGCACAGCCTGGCAGATGACAATACAGTGAAATAGCTAGATTTTCACTATCTTTTGCCCAGACTATCCCACCTCCACTCTCCCTAGAAATTTGGACTTTTTTTTTTATTTGTTTTTGCTTTTGTTTCGAGGCAGGGTCTCATGTAGCCCAGGCTGATGTCAAACTCCATGTGTAAAGAGGAAGGAGCAAATATACAGTGTAAGAGCCTGGTACTTGATAGCTTCATACTTCAAGTGTACCTCGGATGCTTTTCTTTTACTAATCTTGTGAATAGGGTGGGGTACCATAATTGTAAAGACTTATCTTCACTGTCATAATGAGAAAATTATTTAAGGAGCCGAAAAGGTGGCTCAGAGGTTAAGAGCACTTACTGCTCTTGAAGATGACCTAAGTTTGGTTCTCAGAACCTGTGTCCTCCACTAGTGTCAACATTCACAGGTGCAGACACATGCACAAACATAATTTAAAATAGAATACATCTTTTAAAAAACTGTTTCAATGAAGTCAGTAGATTAAAAACAATGAAATATATACTTCAAGGTGAACCATTAAGATATATGCTTGCAAGTGCCATAGGAAAGAGGAAACTCAAAGCACCATAAAGTCACTGTTGAGGCATGCTATCTACTTTACTGATAAAGATACTGCCACAATTAACATGCCATGATCTGTCCTCTACTTCTCTTTTGTGCTTTGTGGATATGTTTACATCTTTTCAGTTTTTTCCCCACCTTTAACAGTATAGTATGGTTAATTTAAATGATTTCCATATTTGACATTGTTTTGATCTTGTTATTACTTTGTTCCTTGCTTTCTGCATTCTCTTTCCCTACCCCATCCCTCCCTTTTCTTCATCCCATTCTAAATTGTTGTGTTCTTTTGTGTGTCTCTCCTATGTGTGTCCTTTGTGTTTTGTGTCTATTGGCCTGTTGTCTTTTCCTTTTTTCTTGTCCCCACCCTCCTGCTGCTTGTAGCCCCACCGGCTGTGGACACTGGCCGAGCAGGTAGGGGACTTTTCTGTTCATCACACCAGTTCATACCCACTTCCTTACCTCCTGCATTTCTAGCCTCCAACATTGGTACATGCTGGAAGTGCAATGCAGAAATGGACAGGTGTTCTACAGGTTTGTGGCAGAGGCACCACCTAGGGTAGATTGGGTCTACTTCCATTTCCCACCATTGTCCACTTTTCAGGACTTGTTTTATGTTTTGCTTGTTTTTAATTGATCACCAATGGTTTTGAGTCTCACATTGTTCACTACATTGGACAGTGTCTCACTACCTGCCCCTCTATAACACAGATCCATTGAATAATTACAAGGTAGAAAGAACATTGTTTGTAGGACACTATCACTATAAGCATACAAGTCTTACTTGCGTGTGTTTTGTTTTCTCCTGCTCTCAGTGGTGGGACCCCACTGACTACTATCACAGAGTGTTAGAACAAAAAAGTAATGATTTGTTTTGTCTTAGGTAGGGTCTCACTATGTAACCCTAGTTTGCCTGAAACTTAAAAATACCTACCTGCTTCTGACCCTACTTCCTGAGCACTGGAATGAAAGGCATGCACCATCATGCCAGCAAAGCTGTTATTTATTCTTATATTTAAACATATTTTTGGTGCAAAATTGAGATTCTTTCTTAAAGAAATATAGTACAGTTTACGTAAATTCTGAAGGGCTTAACTTCTCCCACTCCTTTTACAAATCTCTTGTATTTGCCATATTTTTTTTTCAACCTCGGTATTGCATTAACACTGAATGTAAAATACTTTGTCATTTCAGTAATAATAGTGAGCAGAGGCCATTGGTTAGAAGTCAGTCCCGTATATTTTTAGAAGATATTTGTGATGCCAAGATGAGATTTTTGGACTGCTATGTTAAATGAAGACAGCTCAGAGTACTTACTGCTCAGCTGACTTTGGGAAACATAGAACCTCCCTGACTTATGTCACAGACGAAAATAGCCTTCTGAGGCTGGAGGCACAAGCAGGACTAAAAGGAACAAAATAATTATCTCTTGTATCTTCCTCCTCAATCTGTCAGCTCCTGTCACTCTTCTGTTTCAGTATCTGAAGGTCTAAAAATAGCCTTTCTGAATGCATATTGTGAAAAATTCTTAGCAAGACACTTCATATCTTTGACAAACCACTTCTGCAGCCAAACATTTTCTAGTAAAACAAGTTGTACCCCCTGCCTTTTCTTACTATATATGCATAGATAGGGTCAAGCTTTGTGAAAGGCCAGTGTGATCCTAAAATGTTCCTTTGGGAATTTAGATGATCAAGCCAGATGTTTTACCAGTTAGTAGGGAGTATAGACATAGCTTTTTTCCCCCTGCAAACAGGTTAACCATACCGTGTTGTTGTTTATAGGGGACATCGGGACCTGACCCTACCACTGTCTATGTTGACATGAGAGCCCTGAGACATGACAGGTATGAGTTCTCTCCTCTCTCTCCATTTCTCCCTTCTTCCCTTTTTGGGGACCTAGTACATGTGTGTCCAAGTTAAAAAAAAAAAGTGAAAGGATTCATGTTTATTTGTTCAACATATCATTATATGGATAAAGTGTATGACAGAGCACGTTGGCTCAAACTTTACAGATAAAAACTTGGTTTACAAGACCAATAGTGTGACTAGTAGTGTCTGACATACCTTGCTATTTGGAAGTCATGACCATCTCAGTCAGGTTCCATTTTACATGTCACTATATGTCAACATTTTTACATGAGAATGTGTTGGGATATGTGTATGCGCTCTTGTGCCATACGTAGGTGTTTCTATGAAAAAAAATAGAAGTGAACCTACCTTTTCTAACAAACTGCTGAACAAGATTTTAATGTGGAGCTATTGTGTGTCATTTGTGTTTTTTATATAAGGTATATCTCAGGAAGAGAGGGTACGGGTCATACAAGATTTAATCTTTTGAAGGAACCCCTGCTTCAACTAGAAGATCCTATTGAGATGACCAAGAGAGAAGAAAAAAAATGTTGTTATTATTTTACATCAGTGCTTCCCTGTTGCAAAGACTGGTGTTCTGCTTGGTGGCAGTAGAAATGCCCCAGCATTGTTGTGGTGTGCAGGCATAAACATAGATTGATGTCATAAGTGGTTAGGTTTCCCCCCGACCCCAGAGACAGGGTTTCTCTGTAGCTTTGGAGCCTGTCCTGTAACTAGCTCTTGTAGACCAGGCTGGCCTTGAACTCACAGAAATCTACCTGCTTCTGCCTTCTGAGTGCTGGGGTTAAAGACGTATGCCACCACCACCTGGTGGTGGTTAGGTTTTACATGAGTGTGTTGTTTACCCTGTGTTTTCTAGAAGTTCATTTATCTATCAACACTATAATATATGGGGGGGAAGACCAAAAATGGTTGTGTGGTTAGGGAGTGAGAGCTGGAAAGCAGCATGTACCCCTGCCTGACAAAGTAAGTATTTGAAACTCTTCAGGAACAGGAATCAGTAGTATCTCTGCAATCAGGTAAAAAATGCAACACTTAGGAGACCAGGGTAGTCACCACTCCTATTTCCACAAGGCTTTATGCATCCTTAGCTAATATTAAACCATATCTGAAGCCATTTTTGCTTGGTGCAATTTGCCATTTAAAGTGATATGCTGTTATGTAGTTGATAGAATCAGGGACACTGCCCACATCCTGCAGTGCCTGGAACAAGTGCTGAAGTATCAGAAACACCAAACAGAAGCCAATAACACTCTTGCTGATGGCCTGCCTGGCCCGCATAGTCCTCTGGAAGACTCTCACAAATCACAGATAATTAGAGGCTTTGTCTTTAAAGCCCCTTATGTAATGGCTAGGGACCAATGAAAATGGTTTTCCCCTCAGCACTGTCCCCCACTGAATCAGGTTCTGGATGGCCAGAGTTCAGTCTGGAGCATTTAAAAACTCAGAACCAGCATTAGGACAATTGAATAACTTGTTCCAGGGTCAAAGGCATGAAGGTCTCCAAGTGATGCCTTTGCATCTGAAAACAAATCCATTTAACTATAAACCTTACTTGGACAATGTCTTGTTAGTACAGCTTGCTCAATGAGTGCCTGTGCTAATGACCCTTTAGCAGTTCTGTCTTTGGCCTGGTTCCCCAAATACAAAAAGAACAGACTTCTCAGTGCAGAATGGTTGGATGTCCTCTTGTGTTATGAGTACCTTGGCAATCAGAGAAATCCTCAAGTTTGGATTTTGAAGTTTTCTTTTGACAAAAGACAGAATGTCCCAAGAACTGTCTTTATCTATTAATTTTATCTATTATCTTTATGTTTTTAAACCATCATTTGTTTTCTTATGATAAATCTCCTTACTGAGAATGGCAGGGTGTAGAGAAAGTGCTATGAAATGGTGGTCTGCATGGTATATATTGGTGAAGTAATCTATGTTCAGTATCAGATCAGCACTGTACTGCTGGACAGAGCAGGAGACCTGTGTCAAAGATGAGCCCTTTGTCATCAACTGATTCTGTAATCTTGACCTTCTGAGTGACACTTTTGTCATAATTTCAAGTCAGTAGTAATAGTCTTTCCTGTCTAGGCTGCTTTGCTCATATTAAAATAATTAGAAACAGATATGATAGTGAGTTGTGTACTGGAAATTGCTCAAGGGTTATGTATCATTAAACTCACTAGATAATGTCATCACTTGTGATGATCAGAAATGATGTTGCCCTTGATGGACTGCTGGACCACAGCTCCTCCTGTATGGAATACCTTAGACTAAGGGGCTGTGTCTGAGCAGTCCGCAGACGTCATATCAGCATAGTGGACTGTGCTTAAGGACCTTCTAAGAGGTTGGGTATGATACACTGTAGTTTCTCTGAAATAACCTGCTTAGTTCTCTTATGTATCAGAGAAAATTTGAGGACTATTCCTCAGCCCCCAGAGTATCTCCTGAGATCTTACCCTTCTACCTTCACTCAGGTCTGCCTCAGGCCTTTTCAGTCTACTTTTTCTATTAGATGTACCTGCTTCTCTTGCTATATGCTGACAACTCTTCTCTACATTCTGAGATTGAGAGATACCTCCATGACTATGCAACTCACTTTCCTTGTATTTCTACTGTGGGTGTGTGTGCATGTTTGTGTATGTACTCGTGCAAATGAGAACTCTTACGTGAATACACACGTGGAAGGCCAGAGAACAGCTTGGGATGCCATTACTCAGGTTATATTCATCTTTGTTTCTTTGATTGGTTGGTTGGTTGGTTGGTTGGTTTTGCCTACAGTATCACTCACTGAACTTACCACGTTTGCTCTACTGGCTGAACAGTGAGTTCCAGGGATACTCCTGCCTCCACCTCCCAGTCTTGGAAGTATTATAATTGCTTATTATCATGACCAGTTCTTAACATTTGTTCTGGGGATAAAACTTGGGTTTATTGAATGAGTTATCTCCTCAGATCCATCCTCCACTATATTTTTCAATAGATAGACATTACCATGTACCTGCTTTGCCCACTTCAGTCTATCTGCCTAGGGCTTTTTTCATTGACCTACTGCATAAAGTCTCAGTATCATCTTCACCTTTCCTTCACTTGTCAGTGAAGGTCCACCTTCCTGACATCTATCTAGACACACTGGCGGCCTCATCTGCATTTTGGGGGTTACCCCATGACTTCCCCCAGGGATATTTTTCTCATAACCTTGTGAGAAACTGAGTCCATCATTCATAGCTAAAATACAATCTCCTCTACATTGAAGTCACCTCTTCCAAGAAGGAAATAATGGCCCAGGTTTTATATCTTTAGCATTGCCTTTGACCTTGATCAATATATGTAAAATATACTTTGTATTGCATCTCCTGTGATATAGGAACCCTGGTATTGGACAAGCCCAAATCCAGATCTGCTCCTTATTTATGACCCTGGGATAGGGTATTAGCTCTAGGCTTTCAATTTTCCTGTATTTAGGATGGGAACAGTAAAATGTAATACCTGTAATAGCTGGGGTTGGTGGGAGGGGGAGACAATAACTCTGATGTCCTTAGGGTAAGTTGAAACATGCTGGGAGCTTTGGGCAGAGAGAAGGTAGAAATTCTAGTAGTGAAGTAAATCTTCCCTACGGAGGCCTAGGGTCTTCATGCACAACACCCTCAGAGAAAATCGAAGGCCAATAGCTGGAAGGCAGTGAGATAAGAGAGCTGTTAAAAATGTTCTTTCATTCTTCTGGTGTTCCTATGAAAGTAGGCTAGTGGTTTTCTCATTACAGCTAGGTGAGGATCTGTCATAAGGATTAATTACTTTACCTATTGATTTAATGGGACTTTCACTTGGGAGTGTCAAGACACCTGCCCAATTATCACTTAATTAGCCTGGGAAAGCTTAGTTTGTCAGTATGCTATGCACAGTGAGGGAAAGGAGAGAGGACCAGTAGGTGCAAACTAGCTCAGAAACAGAGATCAAGATCTAAGTAGGTCCGTTCTATGGAAACAAGTGATTAAATAGAGTCATTAACTGTTTAAGCTTCATTTTGTGTTTCTGTGTTTAATACACATTTTATTCTTGTAGCCCAAACATTAGGGATTTGGAAATCTGCATTTGTAGCCAGGTTGTCATGGAGAACATTTCTGCCTCACATAATGAAGATAAATATTCCTCCAGTTTCCAGAATAAATTTGGTTACCACATATGCAAGGGAAAATATTCAGGGGATATTTGAAAGTTATTAATTTTTAAAGGTATTATTTACTGTGTATTTATTTAAAATGAATAATAATTCAATCTCTTACAGTTTGATCTTTTCTTTTTTAATTTATAAGAGTTTATTAATTTATAAAAGTTTTCCGCCCCTCCTCCCAAGACCCTCCCACTCCCCCTACTCCCTCTCCTCCTCCCTCTCCATCCCCAGTCAGGGTTTCCTGCCCTGTGGGAAGTTCAAGTTCCTCCCCCCTCCCTCCAGGTCCAGGAAGGTGAGCATCCAAACAGACTGGATCCCAAAAATCCAGTATATGCAGAGGAAACAAGTCCCAGTATCATTGTCAATGGCTTTTCAGAAAGACCCCGTGCCAGCCACATTCAGAGAATCCGGCCACATTCAGAGAATCTGGTTGGATCACGTGTTCGTTCAGTCCCAGTCCAACTGGCCTTGGTGAACTCTCATTAGATCAGTCCCCTTGTATCAGTGGGTGAACGCACTCCTCACGGTCCTGCCTTTCTTGCTCATGTTCTCCCTCCTTCTGCTCCTCATTTAGACCTTGGGGGCTCAGTCCAGTGCTCCAATGTGGGTCTCTGTCTCAATCTCCATTCATCAGCAGGTGAAGGTTCCCTCTGATCTTGCCTTCTTTGCTCACGTTCTCTTTCCTTCTGCTTCTCATTTGGACCTAGGGAGTTAAGTCCAGTGTTCCAATGTGGGTCTCTGTCTCTATCTCCATCCATCGCCAGATGAAGGTTCTAGGGTGATATGCAAAATATTCATCAGTATGATTATGGGCCAAGGCCAGTTCAGGCACCCTCTCCTCTGTCCAGAGAACAATCTGGGGATCTCTCCTTGGACCTGGGATCCCCTTTATAATCAAGTCTCTTGTAAACCCTAAAATGACTCCCTTAGTTGAGATATAAACTTCCCTGCTCCCATATCCATCCTTCCTCCCTTCCCCCATCCGAATCCCCCGAGCTTTCCCCATTCCTCCCCTACTCCCTTCTCTCTAACCCTCTCCCCTTTCAACAACCCCCTACCCCCCATGCACCCGAGGTTGCCTGGCACTCTTGTCTACTTCCGATCTCCAGGAGGATAACTATATGATTTTCTTCAGGTTTACCTTCTTATTTAGCTTCTCTAGGATCACGAATAATAGGCTCAAAGACCTTTAATTATGGCTAGAATCCACTTATGAGTGAATACATACCATATTCCTCTTTTTGGGTCTGGGTTACCTCACTCAGTAAAGCGTTTTCTATGTCCATCCATTTGCATGCAAAATTCAAGATGTCATTGTTTTTTACCGCTGAGTAAAACTCTAATGTATATATGTTCCACACCTTTTAAGCACTTGAATTGTTCCATATTTAGGAAAGAAAAATATTTCTCAGACATCTACTGCATGTACTGGCTTTTTGGGATCCTATTCTCTTTGGATGTATACCTTGCTCAGCCTAGAAGGAAGGCTTTGGACCTTCCACAAAGCAAAGTGCCTTACCTCTCTTAGGATTAGATGGGGATGGGGTGGAAGGGTGTGTGGAGGGATGGGAAGAGGGGAGGGAGTGGGAATTTGGATTGATTTTTTTTTAAAAAAAAATCTAATAAAATTTTAAAAAAAGAAGAACTACCATGAAAAAAAAAGAAACAGTTTTAATGGGCTGTCAGATCCTTACCCAGTATTAGTGTAAAGGTCTAGAGTGGAGGTTTGTTTGCTTTCATCAGTTCTTGTAAACTGAAGTAATGATTAAAGGGTGTGGTTAGAACAGTATGAATTCTAGAGCTGGGGATGTAGCTCAGTTATTAGAGCACTAGCTTAGTTTAGCATGTAAGAAACTCTGTGTTTCATCCCTAGCACTTTATAAACTGGCGGTAGTGGTACATGTGATAATCCTAACACTTGGAAGGAGGAGTTGGGAAGACCAGAAAATCAGCTACATAACAGGTTTGATCAGCCTGGGCTCCATAGGAATCATCCTGGGAGGAAGGCGGAAATGAATGAAATCAAAACATGGGATTCTAGACTAATCACTACCCAGTTAATAGGTAGGTGTCAAGATTCCCACAAATAGTGGACAAAGAAAAGGACATCATCGGTGGACTTATGATTGGTCAGCAGCAGGATAGGAAAAGCAAGGGTAAAATCAAAGACAATGTTTGTTTGACTGGGGCATTTTGCTAGCTTGATCCCTGGTGTGCACTGTGTGAGTAGAATGAGTTATGCATATATATGTATATGTGTGGTGTGGGTATTCTGCATTTGTGCACATAAACTCAAGGGTATTGTGTGTTGAACTTGTAAGAGCTTCTAGGTAGTATGTTATCAATGAGTTGCATATGTATGCCCATGATTATAAAGAAGGTATTATAAACAAATGAGGACTTAAATGTGTGTAAAGGTGTGTTATGTGATTCTCATTGATATATTGGGAATACTGTGTGTTATATGCAAACAGGTGTTCCATGTATGTGTGTGCACATACTAATATGAATTTGTACTTCTATGGTTTATGTGCCAGTATTCCTGCATACTTTTCCAAGTGTATTTCAGGATTCCTTGGGAAGATTTAGGGTATGTTGCCTTGACCACAAGACATTGGTTTGTGGTCAACTTGTTGTGGCCTATGGTTCTAGAAGATAGGAGCTGGGGCATCAATATTGCACATTCTTCTTTGCTGAACAATGACCTCTGACAAATGACTGTCCTAAGATTTCTACACGGGCAGTCACACTGCTCTGTATTTTATACCATTCTTAACTTGATTCCTGTGGCCTCTTGTCCCTCTGGCTAGAGTGACTGACAGATGCCTTGAGATTAGATGAGATTTTTTTTTTAATCTTAATTATTAGCTTCTTTTCCCCCTTTATTCCAGCATTGGTTCTCTTAGACCAGGAAAGTCTTTAACTCACTGTTTAACTGAACTTGCTAGAATGTGATCACAGGATTGTGATGTTATGTGATTTCTCTGATTAACCAGCACTTGAAAATATACTCAGAAGTTTACTTGAAAATCAGATAGCTGTCCCGATGGAGAAAACTGAAGGGAAATTGCCTTTTGTAGAATCTCACTCATGGGTATTTTGATAAGAATTTCCATTTTCCTTCCCTAAGGTGAGCCCCAGTCTTCCAGGGAACTTGCTTCCAAACTCTTTCCTTGGTGCCTCATGAAAACTGTATTGTTCACATTTCTCATCCTCTTCAAATATCCCTTGTCCTAAGCGTGAAAGGAAGAGGAGGCTGCTGCTGGTGGAAACATGCAGCCCAGTGACATGGCTGAGCTCCTCCTAAACAGACCTCAGCCTGGTTCTGAACATGGAGCCCTTTCCCACTCTCCAGCTGACCCACCTCTCCTATAAATCAACCGTATAAATCTTTTTTAGATGAGCAGTTATAAGTAACAGCCACTAGGTTGTGTAACACAGAGACTGTAATTGAGGTCCTGGATGGGCTTACCATGTTCTTAGTTCATTTGCCCCACCCAGTAGCCTGGCAGTGTTGGTAAGTGTTTTCATGGTGAAGAAGTCAGTGCAGAGCTCAGGTCTTCCCTATGTCTCAACTCAAGAGTTCAGAGTCACTGCGCAGAGCATTAGCATTGGAGTGATGCAGATCGCCTTGTTGGTAGTTGTGGGATTCCTCCATTTGTTCAGGTAATTATAGCCTTTTGATGTGTGTTCCATTGCCTCTTTTGGGGTTTTTTTGGTATGTTTGTTTGTTTTCCCCTCCTGTGGCCTTTGCTACATCTTTATTAGTGTGTAGGAATAGAAGTATTGTGTATACTGTATCTTGGAGGAATGTGATGGTAAAGCACGTACAGAGAAGACGTCTTGTGATCTGATGTTGCTCTAACCACAGCTTAGCTCACAGCTCTTTCTTTTCTCATGTGCAGATCCAAATTATGATCCTGTTCAAGTATTTGCAAACACTCACTTTCCTTTGTTTTGTGTGAATAGAGATGGTCAAAAAGTATGGCATGGTGACACATGTGTATATTAACAGCCCTGAGACCTGAGAAGGCAGAGACAGTAGATCCCTGGCTCTTTCTGGCCAGACAGCCTATCCCACATAGTCAATGAAATTCTGTAACTCCAAAAAAAAAAAGTTGTTGACCTCTGATTTCCTTTCCTCCCCCTCTGCGCACACACATGTCATTCATACATATATAGAAGCACACACACATAAAATTACCTTGTAGGTAAGTGAGAACAACATCTAGTCTTTGATTAACTGGTAAGAAAGAAAAATGTGTGGTGAAGATCCCAGAGCCTGAAAGGTAGAACCTTGGAAGTACAGTGAGCCACCTCTGGTCATGGTTAGCCAAGGTCTTCTCAACTGTTCTCCAAAGTTACCATTAACTATGTTTTAGGCTGAAAACTTCTCCCTTCTGGAAAGAATTTTCACTGTTTCTTCAGTTAGGCACTCTTAGTTTAGCAGGCTACCTGTGACTACCAAGCCCACAGGCATTGCTTTCCTCAGCATGTTGTCTAAACCCAAGCAGAACTTACTAACCATAAGCCTAAAATTCATGGCCTGGGCACCTCATCCTTCCCCTTTAAGTGCAGAGGCATTTTTCCAGTTGTTTTTCAGGTGGGGCAAATTTGACTCCATCTCCTTTCTCTGTGGTCATTACAGATGTGTTTATGTCATTTGTCCTTGCCAGGGTATTATTGATTCTGCTATCAGTAGCCCTCTCTGGAACTTCCATCTTTGTCATGGGGTAATAATAAAACTAAACTTACCTTGATAGCCTGCCAAGCCCAAGACATGTAGTAAAGGTGGACAAAGATAATGGTGCAGTCAAAAAAGCCCATTGAGTTGTGTGTATTTCTACTTACAGAGTTCGGTTGGTAGAAAGGGGATCTCCTCACAGCTTACCTCTGATGGAATCTGGAAAAGTAAGTATTAGAAGTGTTAAAATCTTATCCCAGTATAAAGGTGAGTAAGAATGAATGGGGTTTAAAGTGTCAAGAAATATATTCTCTGAAACTATGTTTTACCCTGGGGGGGAAAAAAGTTTTCTTGAAGATAATGTTTCAGGGTGCTTTAGGTGTATGCAAAAAGTTCATAACAGTGTCTAAACGTTGTTATTTTTTTAAATAACAAACATATGTTGCATTCAAGCCTCTAGAAGCCTGAGTGCTACCTATCTCTCTATGGTCTCTGTCCTAAGAAGGCACCTAAGTTCTAATATGACTGTTCTAGTTCAGTTATCTGGCCCATGTTCTCAGTCCCAGTCCTAGCTTTCAGGAGGAGAAAAGACTTTCAGAACATTGAGAAGGTTCTTACACTGTCTTATACTTAAATACCGTTAGCTACTATTTAGTCACCTATTCATACCTAATGGAACCAAAGGTTGTAAAGTATTCTGTTGATTCTTATTATCCTAGTGGTCTAGCTAAAGTCAGCATATCACACTAAAGAAAAGTATGTGAATAATGCTTCCCAATGATCACCTTTTAGTTTAGTTTCTGTCACAGTTAGTCTTTCATAGAACTAAAACTTTGTTTAAACTTGCATGAGCGTTTTCTTTTTTGCCCTAAATAGCAATCCTTTCTCTATCTGACATAGTTCTTTTGTTAAGTTTATTTTATTTATATATGTATATGTGGTATACATGCCCATGTTCACACACACATGCGGAGGCCTTGATATTGGGTGCCTTCCTCTGTCACTCACTCTCTGCCATATTGCCTTCAGGCAGGACATTGAAGTAGAAGTTCATCATGTTTTTGATTAGGTTGATTAAAAAGAGAGCTGGGATCCACCCGTCTGTAATCCCCAATCCTGGCATTACAGCC
Organism: Myodes glareolus; assembly: GCF_982192425.1. Lineage (NCBI taxonomy): Eukaryota > Metazoa > Chordata > Mammalia > Rodentia > Cricetidae > Myodes > Myodes glareolus. The sequence continues at coordinate 29,331,789 of NC_142039.1, forward strand.
ATGCATAGTTTTTTATGTGGATGCTGGAGATTTAAACTCATTTCCTCATGCTTGCAGGGCAAGTGTCACACGTCTAAAAGAACTTATGTTGTGGTGGGACTTTTAGAATACGTATCTCTTCATGAAGTGGTGCTCAGGGTAGGAAGGTAGTAACCACCATCTCAACACAATTTGTGGGACTGTCAGGTACAGAAACCAGGGTCATCACCATTCAGGTGCAACCTGACTGCTATAAGATATCATGAGTTTCTACCACAGAGTGTCTTGCATTTTATAGAATGTTAAGTTTTCTGAACCAAGGCAGGCCATATTTGAGATTTTAGAGTAGACCTTTGAGCCCTTTTCTATGTGATACAGTAGAATATTACAAGGTCCAATGAATGTTGAAAGGAAGGACTTAGTGTCAGTGTCTATAATAAAAGTTGTTTGCCAATAGGAGTGGGTCCCTCGCAGAGGCTCAAAATGCAAATATAGTAGAGAGTGAATAACAGGACAGATGTAGTCAGAACCCACCAGGAGGGGCTAGGAGTATACGCAAACCTTTACTTCTATCCACTACAAAAACATCCTCTATTGAATCAGTTACTAAAGATCATTTGGAGATTGGTTACTTTTAGTCCACACACATCCCTACAAATTGGCCTCTGCAATCCCCTGAATTGACTCTGGTCTGCCTTCTTCCTTAACCCCCATATGCCAGGATGTTAAATCAATATGTGCAAATTCTTATTTTGTACATCAGACCATGTGGAATATTTCATCATTTATCCTAGATTTTGTTTCATAATTCCTTTGTAAATAGTCAGATCTGGGCATTTATCAGCTTTGAAATATGGTTGAAAATCAGATTTCATATTTTAAAGTCCTTTTGCCCAGACTGTGGAGTCATAGAGCATTGACAGAAAGAACATCTTTTGATAATGGCACATGCTTTAACTTCATGCCACAATACTCTTTAATGGTCTTTGGAAAGAAAATGGCCACTTGACATTTAGGCAAGGCTGCCATGGGAATGTGTATGATATCTGCCTGCCTTTTTAGCCACAATCAAAAATTGTCTCCTCTCTTCTCTCAAACAGATACTTCCTGGAGTCCGGATCATTATTGCCAATCCAGAAACTAAAGGCCCACTGGGAGACTCACACCTTGGAGAGGTGAGTTATGGAAAGTCTTCTGGGAAATGTTTTCTCTCACATCAAACCTCTGAGCTTGTTTGTACTTTTTTTTTTATTGTAAACTTTGATTTATCTTTATTGTAGTAAAATACTTTGTGTAAGCTTTTTTATCAAAATGAAAACAGTATGTTAATTTCATTTAAGTTGATTATCCCTTCATTGATTTGTTCCATTTTTAAATTATACATTACACAGTCATATAGAGACCTAACTTTCTCTACCGTGATTGCGCCTTCCTTTTTTTTTTTTTTTTTTTGTGCTTTGACACTTACTGTCATCCACAGCTCATGCTACTCACATGAGGCAAGTCATGGTGGCCAAAAAAGAGCTGGAAATGTGCTTTACAGCTTTAGTCATTCCTGCAAAGCTCAGTATTATAGAGTGGCATTCACCTAAGGATATTATAGAGTGGCATTCACCTAAGGACATAGAAGACACTGTCATCAGAGAATTCCAAAAGTACAGCAAATTTGACCTCTGCAGACTCACTCTGGAGAATGTTCTCATGAGCCTTCTCTATTTCTAAGATCTTCTTCATCAGGAAATTATTGAAACCTTCAGAGGAAAGAGATCTACACCTAGCATGACATCCACACAACTCAAAAGTCCACAGAATAGAAAAGTAGTAGTTAGATAAGTGTTTTAGACAGTGGTACTTTATGCTGCTTGTGATAAAATCCCACCCACTGTGGTTCCCTGCCATTTGGTCCCCACCATGCTGTGGCAAGGTATGGCTGGAAAGAAATCTCCATCATGCTTCCTAGCCTCTAAATTTTCTCCACTGACATCAGCTGGGCCTTGAGACTACTCATTTATTGAGGTCAAGTATCACACCTTATCCTTTCTCTTATTCTGTCCACTGATAAGATTGCTCTGAGAAAGTAGGGTTCCTGAGAAAATGGCAAGGCCCAAGTCTCAGACTCTATCTAGAGTCATATCACCTTTCTTCAAGTTACCTTGCCTATGCCTAGGCCGCCCACCTGAGAATGTCTTTGTGTGATCATATGTGCATCCTCTACCCTACATGTCCTGATACATCTTGACAGTATCAGCCTACCCAGGAACACTTTCCCACAGAGCATGTGGGTAGACACATGACTCATGATCAAGTCCTGACCATTTCTACCTACACTCTACATTCCTTTCTTATCTGGCTACTTTGAGACCCTGAGTTTGAATCTTGTGATCATGTAAAATGATCTGCATTAGGTTAATCAAGTGCTGCACTCAGTGTTCTGTCCCTCCGAAGGTAACCAGGCAGGAAGTTGATTTTTTTTCATATTTACTCCATTTTGATCAAAACACAATTGGCAAATAAAGTGTATAAGTCAAGTTGTACACAAAAATATTTGTGATGCAGTAGTGGTTGTATGCACTGAAAATGACTTACATTCAAGGTACTTGGATCACCTATCACCTAAGAAAATTGCCTTTCTGTATGTGCGGTGAGAATCTTTAAGTTCTGTTGCCAAATTTCAAGCTGAAGAAAACATAGTCTCTGTGTTGTATGTTGGCTCCCAGAAGTCCTTCTTCATCTAATGAAGGCTGTTACCCTTCAGCCAACATTTCCCCATCACTCTTCACCCTCAGGTACCAGTGACAACTATTTGGCTGCTTTCAGTGAGTACAACCTTTCAGAGTCCACATATAGGTGAGATTCAGTGGTATATGTTTTACTCTGACTTCTCCCACTCCTGTTAAAATTAGAAGTTAGAAATTTAAATCCTGTTAGAAATGACAGGCTTCCATTTTCCCCTTTTAAGACTGAAGTTTATGATGTCGTCTTTATTAGTTACTTGTCTTGTTGCTGTGACAAAAGAAAAATAAAAAAGAGTTTATCTTTCCCAGGGTATGGTCCATCATGACAGGAAAGTCTTAATGTCATGAGCTCTAGATAGTTGATGACATTTTATCTACAGTCAAGGAACATAGATAGATGAATGTTGGTGTTCAGCTAGCTTTCTCCTTTTTATGTAGTCAAGAATGGCCTAATGAATGGAAATGCTCACCTCACATTCAGGGTGTTTCTTCCCACCTCAGTTGACCTAATCAAGATAATCCCTCACAGATGTACCCAGAGCCTTGTCTCCAAAGTGATTCTAGATCCTCTCACATTGACAACCAATATAATCTGTCACAATTGTCTTAGGAAGGAAATATTTCATATTGGACACAGTAAATAGATGCCTGTACCTTATCTTATGTTGTTCTTCTATCTATATGTTACCTTTTGATTACTTCAGCAGGTGTTTAGTAAATGTCTGCTAGGATCCAGACACTATTCCAAGGGTCTTAGGATACAATGGTAAACAATATAGATGAGATCCTCTTCATAGGGTACTCAACCATATTTCAGTGTTAATAGAATAACAAAATATCCGTTCTCTGAATGCCTATGCTGCAAACAGTATAATCCAAAAGCCTTCCTCATGGATCCAATCCCGCATGCCAACATCACCAAATGCATTGTACAGGCGTATTTGGAACTGTGTTGGCTACACTGTTTTCTTGGGCCTTTCGTGTGGTTCCACATCATCCACAGCCATTGCTTTGAATCTTTGTCAACCTCTACTTAACTGTGCTACCACAGACCCCACATTGAACTATCTGTCTTTCTGTTGACTTTGCTCCTCCATTGTATTTTGTGTTATTTTATTATAATCTGCTTCAAAAGGTGTGCTGACCAAATGAAAGTGAAAAAGCAGTCTTAATGCTTAGAGCATTTTCCAATTGCTCTTAGAAAACTACAAGCAAACTCATACAACTATTCACTTTCTAATCTTTCAGTTATCTACTTTAAGGAAATTTTCAGCAGGTGAATAACTTAGTTGGTTGCTTGACTGTAACGTATTTCACATGGTACTTTTATTATAGAGAACTTTGTGGGTGTACTTCTGGCCTTCTACCCTCATCCACAGACACCTGAGCAAATGTATTCAGACTGTCGACCCAAGGAAACCTTGGCTATTTTTGAAAATAACTTGCTGAGTTGTTGAGACAGTTAGCTCTTCTTCCCTGGAGAAGGTGTGTGCACAGAGTGACTCATGCACAATGGTGTTTCTCTCTGTTCATAGATCTGGGTCCACAGTGCCCACAATGCCAGTGGCTATTTTACCATTTATGGAGATGAGTCTCTCCAGTCTGATCATTTCAACTCCCGATTGAGTTTTGGAGATACCCAGACCATCTGGGCCCGAACAGGCTACCTGGGCTTCCTCAGGAGAACTGAGCTCACAGATGCAAATGGAGGTGAGTCCAAGCTGGAAGATGACACACATTGTACAGAAGTTGAATTTGACCAACACTGAAAATGACCTTGAGGTTTGAGAGCCACACCAGGACCTCTGCTTGCTACTACTGACCTGAAAGTGCCTAATCTGGAAAGAGAAATAGGTAGAGGCTGGGTAGATAGTACAATTGGTAAAGTGTATTTACCATGAATATATAAGACCTGAGTTTAATCCCTAGGACTCAAGAAATATGCATCTTATAATCTTAGGGCTAGAAAGTTAGTTTTCTGGGGCCATAGTAGCCAGTCCAACCTAGATAAAAGTTCAGTGAGAGATCCTGTCTCAACAAACAAGGTGATTCACAACCAAAGAGAATATCTGAAACTGATTTCTATCTTCCACACTTTTGTACACATAAGTTAGGTGTTTTCCTCTTTTACTTTGACCCATGGACTCCCTGTAGCATGCATACGTACAAATGTCTAAGAAGAAAAAGCAAACAAGCCAAAAAAAAAAAAAAAAAAAAAAAGGAGAACCTGGTGTCCGGGCATCCAGCCTCTGGGAAAAGAAGAAAGAATGCCCTAGTCTGAGGCAGCTGACACTTCCCAGGAGAAAGGAGCCAACCATCTCTAAATCTGGATCCTCTTTCTTGCTTTTCTATGTCATTATGGAGGGCAGGTTCTTAAAAACAAAACAAATTAAAAAAAAAAAAAGAACAGTAAAGCAAAGGTCTTGATTGGTACTTGGTTTCTTCTTCAACAGAGCGCCATGATGCCCTCTATGTGGTGGGGGCACTAGATGAAGCCATGGAGCTGCGGGGCATGAGGTACCATCCAATAGACATTGAGACTTCAGTCATCAGAGCCCATAAAAGTGTCACAGAATGGTAAGAGGATGGGAAGGCATTGTCTGTTCTGAAGTTAGGAGCCTAGTTATTGGTCACAGAATATGGAAGAGTTTCCTTAAAACAAGGCACTGGGAAGGATGGAGTGTCTCTTCAAGGCAAGCCTTCCTCAAGGCTAAGGGCAATACAGGAAAGAGCCTACTTTGTTAGGACATCCCAGGTACCTGGAAGCCAGAGAGTTTTAGCTTGAATAGTGTTTCCAGGAACCCGAGTTGTTATTGTCTGTAATTATGTAGATGTGATACTTTTTTTGCTCCTCTGTAGCACGTTTTCACAAATCAAAAGAACAACAAAACAAACAAGACACTCTTTCAACTGAGACTTGCTAGTAAGATGTATTGTACTTCTGGCCTGGTCTCAGTAGATGTGTGTGCCAGATAAGAACTGCTTCAAATAAATCAAAGCCCAAGCCACAAGGTCCTGCATACAGGAGCCCTGCACACAATGACCCAAGGGTGGTGGCAGGGGTGGGAGGTGGGGGATATGAGTTCTTATTCTTCCCAGAGGCATGTATTTATCTACTGCCCAAGCCCTTCCAATGACACTTAAAGTGTCATTGCCAAATAGTAGAACCTCCACCCATAAGCTCACTTCTGCTCTCTGTGTTGGAAAAACAAGGAGGCTAGAAAAATTCATCAGTCTCTGCTAATGGCAGTTAGATTTGCTTGGCACTTTCATGCTGTGTTTAGGAACAGAAAGTAACTCCATGCTTTTCAGTGTAGGTTTATTCATGCACTTGATGACAGACCAGGTGTTACTCACTAAGGCACTGTGCCCCCTCCTGGAAGACCCTGATGTGACCAATCTCAGTCTTAGGGTACAGCCAGTAAAGGAAACAGGTGCAAGAATAGCTTTGAGTAGTTTTTAAACTTTGGTTCCAAGTTGTTCATTCTTCTAATGGGTTTCTGAAAACAGACTCAGACTTAATTGTCACTTATTGAATCAGAATAGCACAGATATGTTTATTTACTTTTTTGTATTTTTTTTTGTGTGTGTGTATGTATGTGTCATACTGGGCTTTAAACCAGTGTCTTCTACATGCTAGACAGGTGCTTTGCCATAGTTCTGAATCTAATTGTGGAGCTCTTGGCAAAGAACCTAAGATCCTGTTTTTATGTGCATGAATTATTCTATGGGTCACATTGCCCTAGATTCTTACCAACACAGGCTTCCAGGGTTTGTGTTAGTATGCTTGCCTGGCATTTCCAAATCCCTAGATTCTATACTCAGCACTACAAAAACAACAACAAAAAAGAACAAGGTCTTCAGTTGCCAGAGTTTCCTCCATAACTCTGGATAGATGACAGAAATGCAAAGGCAGTACAAAGTCTTGATATTCAAGACACTGCCCTGGGATGACCTCATTTTGCACGTATGTGGCTTTAAATCTCAGGTGCAGCCTCACCTGTTTAACTGACTTTATCATCTCCCTCAAGATGTATGCTGAAGGGCCTCCCTCTGGATTCTTATCCTAATCATCGCTGTGATTACCTACTCAATGGCTTCTAAGCCAAATCTGACCCTCAGGTGGTCAGTCAGGATCTCCAATCCACCTGTTCTTGTAGAAGCCCCAGAGGAAAGAAACTAATGAGTCAGGGGTTTAAGTTCTGATAGACTCAGGACTTGGGAACTGTTCAGTCACAGACTTCCTTCCCTCCTTCTGCTGTTCCGCTTACAGTCTTCTCCATGTGTTTCCTACTCACCACCCCATCATGTCCTCTAGGTTGTCCGCCACTTGAAAAACCCCATGTCAAAGACAAAACCATCCCCATGTTCCCAATTCAAGCCAACCAAATTCATTTCTCATCAGGGGACTTGCTGTGTTAACACAGGTCCTGAGAAAGCTGTGCCAATTGGCAGGTATTTAAGCCTCATCCCACTCTGCCTGGCAAACCTTGGAGTGACAGCTAAGCTGTTTCTCTGGGTGACTGAGCTGTGCCGAGTACTTCAGGACAATGGCATATATTTCAGATGCCTTAATATCATTTGACCCAAAGTGTCTGGGAGATATATGTGATCACTGATATGATAGATAGAACAATGTATCTTGGAAGCCATGGAGACCAATAATTCAATGTCACAGGGCTCAAATTAAGGGAATGAAATGTCAGCACTTCTTGGAAATCATTTCAAAACTGTTCTCTAGGGGGGGTGCAGGTGTCTCAAAGCAACACCCTGCTTAATGTTTTCCCCAGTTCTCTGTTAGCATAATTCATGTGCATTGATGATACTGAATAACATTTGCACTATTTTCTAGTAGACTTAATCTTATGCTTGTAGGAAAAATAGTGCCACTAAGGTACATCCCATCTCAAGCTAGGATAGAGATTGTTAGGCAGGGGAGAGCCTATGTGACCCTTCTGGTTTGTCCGTATAGTTCCTTTAGCATTTTCCTTCCTATAGCCATGCAGACCTGTGCCAGAGCTTGTGCATACCTGTCCTAAAAGCCAATGTCACAAGGGTAATGGAGTTTAAAATGGTAATGCAATGGGCTCATTCTTTCAGTAATTAGGTAGACTAAGTACTCAGGAGGCCCTTCCACCAAACAAGTACCCGCTGCATGAAATAGTTGCTGCTATGTTACTATCATCTCCAAACTCAGTACTCTGAGACATAACTGTTAATCATGCTCACATATCTATGGGTAACCAGCCAGCTAAGGTCACCTTAGCATCTATTTTGCTGGAAATAGGCCTAGTGGCTCTGCCCTACATGTGTCTTATCCTCTGAGGCCAGCTCAGACAAATCTCTAGCCTGGCAATTGCACTGCTACATTAGAACAATCAAAAAACATCCCAGCACTTCTAAACCCTCTGCTGGTATCACTTTGCTCACACACATTGACTAGGTTTCATATTGAGCCCAAAGGCTGGAAAATGGGAGCACTGGGCTGAGGGTGCTTTCTGCTAATACGCAAACCCCTGCAGCAGTAGAGCTGGGAGCCTAAAAGAGGAGACTGCATTGGGAGACTGATGAAAGTAGTGGGGGAATTGCATCTCAGGCAGCTGTAAAGCAACAGAACTGGAATCCAGACTCCCCTAAGGAGGCAGAAGTGACCCTGTACCATAGAAGCAGAATCCAGAAAACTCCGTATAACACCTAAGAGTCACCATGAAAGAAAGAGAGGAGAAAATTCAAAAAGGTATGTTGTGGCTGGGAAGACCATGAACTGGCACAGCTCAGAGGGATGCTAGTCTGAGAAGATGGGTGGGGTCACTGAGGCAGATCTGACCAGAAATAGAAAGTTATCATTACATAAAGACTCCCCCGATGATGGTGGTTTTCTTCTCTGTCTTTTAGTGCTGTCTTTACCTGGACAAACCTGTTAGTGGTTGTGGTTGAACTTGATGGGTCAGAACAGGAAGCCTTGGACTTGGTTCCCTTGGTAACCAATGTGGTCCTGGAAGAGCATTACCTGATTGTAGGAGTGGTGGTCGTGGTGGACATCGGTGTCATCCCCATCAACTCCCGGGGAGAGAAACAACGGATGCACCTGCGAGATGGGTTCTTGGCAGACCAGCTGGATCCCATCTACGTGGCCTATAACATGTAGTCTCGTCACTTTGGCTTTCACAGACTTTTCTACGGATGTGACCATTTTTTCTCAGTGTCCACAGAGACATGCAGACACTCGGCCACACTTGAAGGAGGAGCCTGGTGTGGTGAGGTTGGGGGAGGACTTCTAGGAGCAGTCACCTGGCAGGGAGATGAAATGTGAATTTACGCTGAATTTCGCTCAGAAGGACTTTGGATCACTGCCTTCAGTTTGCTGGAAAAGCTCATTTTAAGAACTTTCTTTTCTTTGTTTCTTTTTTTTTTAATTATTGAATAAGAAGTGCTCTCTTCGTAAATGTGGTATTTTGTTAAGCCAAAATAGCGATTAAAAAGAATATTCAACCCTCCAAATGGGTTTTTAAACAATTTATGTAGTGTGACAAAGAATTGTTTTATCTGTTTTAATGTGTCATGGAATCTTAATGACATGGATCTGTTACTAATTTAAGCCATCAATAGATCTCACCCTTCTAGGAGAGTTTACTGAGGTACGAGAACCTTCCAGGTAGCACCTTCTAATTAGATTTTAGCAGCTTTCTTGTCAGAGACATGCTGAAGAAACAGAGGCCAGTTTATGGCCTTTGAAGTTAACATAGAACAAGAAGCAATTATAAATAAGGTATTTCGGCAACTATCTTGCAGATATCTTTGTACTAAACTAAAAGGATAAAAATAAGTTAACTTCCTCGATATGTAATTATGTACAAAATGTTTAATTTATTTTGATCTCTTTAGAAGTATAAAAGAGAAAAAAACATTCAAGAATATTAAAGTCTTGTAATGTTTGCTAATATAAAAAAAGTGTTGTATTATCTTGCGTGGATAGTATCACAACAAATATATATATATGAAATATAAATTCACTAATGAACAAAGGAGATTTTAAAGTTTAAATGCAGAAATTGTCACTTGCATGGTGCGCCCTCCACTGTATTCACACACACTTGGCTGTTTCCGAGCAATCGCAGGTCGCCAGTAACCCTGTCTTAGACCAGAGACCAGCAAGTGGAGTCACCACCGTCTCTGAGATGGTGAAGGGATTTAAAACTAACATGCACTATTTTTTCCTTTGCTGTGAGGACAACAGTGAATGCTTTTGTGCCAGCATGTATCAATGACATTGAGGGGCTCCAGGTTGGCAAATAGCACTGTTTTCTGAGCTGCAAGAATTCGTTGCATAATGTCAATTTTATTTTATTTTAGCATTTTGTGTGTGTCACTTTTTAAGAAAAAAAATTGAGGGTTGGTAAGAAAAGAATGATAGCCTGTGGTCATTTGTACCAGGTATCATTCATTTACCCTCTTCCAGTGACCACTGTGAGCAGATAAATGTCCAGAACAGCTTTGAGGGAAAAGCTATGTGTGATGTCTTCTTCAGACTGTAGACCCAGCCAACTCTGATCCTCTACTTCTGGTAGCTTCCTAGCTTGATCCTGAGTATTCCAGGACTCAACTATTCCAGGGACTCAAAGTCAAGCTCTGGCTGAAGCAAGGAGTTCTGCTGGTCACATCCTTGTACTAACTGTTGGTAAACCAATCCCTAGTTATGTGTGCCTACAACTCGACCACTGTATCCTTCAGTTGATCTGGCCTATCTGCACCCAACCAAGGAGGATGTATCAAGGGGTTTGTAATTGCCACAGTGTGCTCCTGCAGTGGTTCCCAGGACTAGAAAAGCCTGACTAAAATTGTTGCTGAGCAGAAGTGAGGTTCTTGATTGCATTATGGGCAAGGTCTTTGTCTGCCTCAGTTCCATGCAGTCAACAATAAGTCCTTTGCTAAAAGAGAGTTTTGTTTGATTTCTGAGCTCTAAGACTGTTTGTTTTTTTTTTAATTTAAGTGACACATTTTTTAAAAAAATTTGCATATGTAAAGCATTCTTCCAACTCCGTGAATCATTTGATTTTTCAAATATTGTTTGCTCATTGCTATATGTTTATACATGTTTCAAATACACATTCCTACAGTCTGCAGCTTCCCAAGGGGGGGAATCCCTGCCACATACAGAAAAACATTTTCTTGATACATGTATACACACCCTCATACACACACACACACACACACACACACACCCTCTTTCCCTCTCTTAAAGGGAACTGGGTTTGACATTTCAGATAGGATACATCATTTCAGATAGGTAAACATCATTGCAGTGTGCAGGAAATCTTCCATTGACTGATGTGAGGAAGCAAAGCAAATTTAGATGTCATTCAAAACGTACTCTTAACTTTTCACCATATCAACTTCACACCCAAGGAGGGCGAAGGCTGCAGTACAGTTGCACAGGCCATTCACAGCAGGTCTCTTCTGCATCCTGTCATCTGTGACATTAGACTTTAGGTTTGAAAGAGTTGGTGGACTGGGTTGGAAGCTTCATTGTGCAAGAAAAGGGAAAAGAGACGCTTAAGTACCACCAGTTTCAGCAATAAAGGAGGATCGTTGTGTATTAGAAGTTGTACTGTAGATAAATCATTCATGAGAATGTTTTTTAAAAAAAATGTTTGTCTTGTGACCATGTGCTTTTGGAGTCAGCCAAAACCGTGTAATCAACTTGCACAAAAAGAGGGTACACAATGAACACTGAGACACAGACCTAATCAAACAGGAGCAGATTCCTCATGGTGCTTGTTTATTATATATATTTAACCCTGCTTGACACTTTACCCGAGGGGACGGTCCCTTTATCAGTTGAATGTTAGCAGCGTTATTTCAGAGTGTGGTGACTGGTTAGAGAGAACTCATGTACTCAACCAATCACAGTTTCAAACAAAATTTTTATGTGCAAAGGACAGCAACCTTCTTGTATGTTCAACCACCAGTACGCTTTGTACATCTGTGATAACGCCTGTTTTATATTCAAATGAACAAATAAAAGCTTTTATTTTTGTTGCTCTGAAAATAGCAGTTTCTTAATTGGTACCCTGGGGGGGCGGGGAATGTCTGGGACAGACCACTTCCATGTGACGAAGGCAGTGATTCCTGCTGGGAAATGTGTCTGACTCTGTTTACATGACTTGTTGCATAACTTAGTACAGATACCCCTGCTCTGAACCATGTGTAAATATTGATGTAGGCATTTCTAGTAACAGCAGTTCCTATGGCAACAAATGTTTTGTGAATTTTTTTATTCTTTTAAATATATCTGAATATATTTGTTCACATTTTGCTGCAAGTGTACAGATTATTGGTACCTCTTTGGGACAGACAGTAAGCATATAACCTGTGTGTAAACCCTTCTATTTGCTGTGTCATAGGGGAACTTGGCATGTCTGGATAGACACTGGTTGCCTATTCTCTCTAATTCAAACTGTCTTCGTTTAATAACCAAAGGTTCTATCTTTTGTTCAAGATCCTAGGGGTCTTAACAATTTTGTTTTGGGAAAACCTTAACTAGCTACTTGCTTTATAGCCTGATGATTATAAAAAGGTCAACAAGAAGCTAGGGAAAATGCTTAGCTGGTTAAGCAGTTGCCACACACCCTGGCAACATGAGTTTGATCCCTGGAACTCACTTACAAATGGAAGGAAAGAACCAGTTTCACAAAGTTGTTCTCTAGCCTCCAGAGGCACACCATGATACACCTTCCCTATATACATCATACACACAATAATGTTAAAGAAGGGCATGTTGACATGTGCTTCTAAGTCTAGCACTGGAGAAGCAGAAGGACACCTGAGGCTCACTAAACTTTGAATCCAGACCAAGGAGAGACCCTGTCTCACAAATTAAGATGAATGTGTCCTCAGGTGGATGTCTAGCTTTCACTCAGAGGTCAGAGCTTATGCACAGGATCAGAATGTAGGTGCATCTATGCAGAGCACCAGGTTAATCTAAAGCCTTTGTGTTGAAGTTCTACTTGCCTATGTCCAGGTTGTATCACGTATGGCAAATGCTCATGCTACTTTGAGCATCAAGGTGAAAGAATCTTGCAAGAAAGGAGTAGTTCTACAGAGACCCCATATTTCTCAGATGGCAACCCTGCTAATAGAAACCAGGTAACCACAAGAACTGTACCAATGGAAGCTGCTTCAGATCTAGCATATGTACTTATGTATATGTATATATGTGTGTACATATAGCATACTTTAGTGTGGTGTCCTGCATGCTCTGTCCTCTAGGTCAAGGCTGCAGTCTTGAGACATGTTCTGTAGCACTTTGGTTACTGGCCAATTATTCCATCCTAGGAATCCCCTGTGATGTCTCAGTATGTTGAGATCCAATGGCCTATCTATTTACATGGAAATAGTGGAGTGGAGGTCTATGGGAGAAGTTCTGGAGTACAGAAAGCATTCCTTAGCTACCATATGAACTGTGGTATTCACTGTAGCTTGCTTCTTCTGTAGGTAGGCCTCTTGATTCCTGATCCATCCCATATACTAAACATTTTTTCTATCTTATGCTAGAATATCTTGGTGGAATCCTCTGTGACCTTTCCCAAGGTCCTTGGGTTATATGTGCAGCATCAGCAGTAGAGATTTCAGCACTCTCGTTTCTTGGAGCAAAGGTGGGTCTGCTCTGGCTGCCTCACACTGCCTATTGATCTCTCATGTTGGTTATGTGAACAAAAACCAGGGAACATACAACCAATATGTATGTTTTTTCTTTCAGCAAATGATTTGGCTATTTGGCTCAATGATTGTGTGGGCTGTCATTATACTGTAATGCTGTCTGTCCGTGATGGGCAAGGCCAGGTCATATGACTGGATTGAGGACTTGTGTCATATCTCAACTCTGTTCCCCACAGTACACTTCATCCTGACGCCTTCCCTTGAAATAGGACTAAATGACCTTTCATCTGACCTCTGCTAGATAGTGGCTAGGTCATTTTCACTCAGATCTGGCTTTCCACGTAGGAGCAATAGAGATATAAAGGGCTCAGGCTCCTCCAGCTGCCTCAGAGATCTGATCATGATTGCCTTGTGTGAACTTGCTGAGACAGTACCTGTTTATCCTAGAGGCCTTGTGTGTTTATCCTAGATTGCCTTGTGTGAACTTGCTGAGATGGCACCAGCTTTATCCGAGGCAGTCTAAGAATGGAGAGGCAGGCAATAACATACCCCAGGAAGCCTGGTGACATAGCCAGGATGGGAGGAGACATACACTTTCAGCTTTGCATCCCACTGTGTGTGAGAGAAATGTACCCGTTTAGGTATCTCCCAAGGGGAGTCATCAAATGACCCACGGGGTAAAGTTGTGTAAACTGAAAGGAGGAAGGAATGAAAATGTTTAACTCAAGTTCTGCCTCATTTGGGTGTTCAGTCAACACATACTTAGACACCACACCCCACATATACTGGTTGTTGCTGGGGATATGAATAAAGCATCCCCAGACTCAAGACCAAGCTATGAGCAATGAGAAAAGTCTCAGTTCTTCCTGTTTCCAGTCTCTGTCCTTCCACAGCTAGATTACTTTCTGGGGAAGATCTCTTTGCCCACCACATATAAGATTCCCTGAGTTCATCTAACCAAATGTATCAAAATGATGGCTTACTCTCGTTAGTTCTTTTTGAGACAGGGTTTCTCTATATAGCCCTGGCTGTCCTGGAACTAACTATATAGACCAGGCTGGGCTCAAACTCAGATCTGCCTGCCTCTGTCTCCCTAGTGCTGAGATTAGAGGCTGTGCCACCACCGACAGCTTGTCTCACTCTCTTAACCTATTTCCTGCTACTTATGTGAAAAAATATGCCCCAATTTTAGTGACAAGAGGTAGAGAATAGAAGCTATAGACAACTATAGCCAAGCCTGAGGGAAAATTTGACATTCCTGATTGTTAAACTAGAATCATGATTTAAATATCCATGGGACTCCAAGGAACCTGGGAACAAAGATGCTTCTCTGGGGACCAGGCCAGCATTTCTGTGCAAAGCCTCATCTCCTGTGCTCTATCACCCCTTCCCTATAGCCAGTATGACTTCAATGTATCCAATATTTTCCTGACCCAGGGTTCATTATTCAAATGCTTCTGACATATCAGTGCATGCCTGTAATCCGGACACTGGAGGTGGAAGCAGGAGGAGTAGAAGTTCAAGGTCATCTTTGACTACATAGTAATTTCAAGGCTAGCCTGTGCTGCATGAGACTGTTAAAAAAGATAAATAAAGTTCTTAGCTCTAGGTCTAGTGAATGTACTTTGAATTACCATCTGGGCCTACTGAGGGTTCAAGTCCACAACTTGACCCTTTTTCAGCATGATATCTGGAACAACTCAGAAATGCTGTTCTTCACAGACCCCTAGCTCTGAAGAGTTTCAGTATGTTCAAGAATGTGGGGAAGCTATGCAAACTGGTGATAGAAACACCCGGAGAGCACTGGGATGAACAGAGAGGACATGCATTTATTAATCTGTGTGGGAGCAGAGGTTGACGTTAGTGGTCTTGCTCATTCATTCACCTTATTTTTTGAATTACAGTGTCTATCTTTCTGGGGGACCTTCCTGTCTCTGCCAGCCCAGTGTTGGGATTTATAGGTACACCTGGCTGTGCCTGGCTCTGTCTGTCGGTGCTGTGGATCTAATGTAGCATCTTAAACTTTCCTAGAAAGCACATGACCTGAAATCAAACCATGTTCCCAGCCCCATAGACATATTTGTGTTTCTTCAGGTTAATGCATAGAATACTTGAAGGCTCCCTGTGTATTGTGTGGGGCCTAGCTAAGTTTATGTGTGAAGATGTGTGAAAGGTGGTCCTGGAGAAGGGACCTGAATGATAGAGCAGGTCCTGATTGGTACAGCATCACCAAGTCCCCTAATGCACCTGATAGCTCTTGTTTCTTCAGTTAGAAGTGCAGGGCTGTGCATAGAAAGGATAAGCCAGGCCTCAAGTTTCCTGGTAACAGTAGATTTTCCCCCAATAGTCAGTTCTCTTTCCCCCCAAACATAGTCCAGAACTGCTCTGTCTTCATTTCTGCTCAATAGTTCCATCAGCAGAGGCAAAGGTACTTCATTTCTCACTCCATCTGTGTTTAAAGTGAATTAAGGATGCTGTTTAGAAGCACCCTGTAATCTTCTGCAATGTGGATAATTAAGCCCTCCATCTGACCTGTCTGAAGTTTGCATCAAACATTCGGGCATTTGGAAGCTTTGTGCAATTTTGTAAAGGCTGACTTAGGGACAGGTTTCTACAAAAAGACCAACTAAAGGTCACTTTGAAGGCATCCCTCTGGTTTTCCAGGTTGTCTTTCCAGCTGCCTTAAAGACACACTCAGGCTCTGCCCTGGGTTTCAGTGTCTCCTTGACATTCTATGAATAAGGACTGTGGTCCAGTTTGATAATGCACAGGGAATTCTTACTGTTCAAAGTCCTTCACAAGAGGTGAGAGGGGTTCGAAGAGCACATGGGTTAGTGCTGCCTGATAAACCGCGAATGGGTCCTAAGGCAGCTATCTCAGAGAGCTCTGATCTAAGAGGACATTGATTATTACTCTGTATTCCAAATTGTCTTCAGCATGCAGATTATATAGGAAGGAGAAACAAAGAGCAGCCAATCAGTTCAGAGTTTAGTGTCCCCTGTGGTTAGGTGGTTGGTCTTGTCTCAGAGTGGTGGGGGTAGGTGGAGGTGTGTTTCCTCCTTGAGGTTTCCTCAGGTATATCAGGGGAGGGTTCACAAACACCAAGGCCACTAAGTCTTGCTAAGATTCAAAGTTAACTAGGGCAAACATCATTTGCAGTATGTATGTGTGCAGAGAGACCTTTAGAATAGAAATGACATAGTTGAAGAGGGAAACAAATATGTTTCTATTACTTGGTGTGGTCAACAGCTCTGTGTGGACATGTGGGCTACTAGGGGACAGGCAGAACATTTTGTACAAAGAATAAAATTCCATAGGAATTGAAACACTTTGTTCAGACGTGGCAACTCTGAAGCAGTCACGGAGAACCTTGTGTCTTGGTTAACTACTTATATTACCTCTGGTTTGTCTTTCCAGTGTTTGTGAATACAAACCAATTATGGAACTAGATCCTTACCATCCCTCCCGTTAACCCAACAAATTATAGTATGTACTTCGTTTTACACCTTGGTTTCTTTATGGATTATCTCGGTAGATCACTTACCTAGCACACATGAAACCCTGGGCTGGTACTCTGGTACCACAGCAAACAAACAATAAAATATGATATTGTCTGGATGTTTCATAGTCCCTATTGGTGGCACAAAGTCTTTTTAGGCAGCCTGCAGTTTTGAACATCTTAACTTTTGTTATGACATCACATTGTTCATTTCCAGTGTGGTAAGCACATATGCTCGGTGGGTTTCCAGACATGAGACTGATAAACCTGAAATCAAACCATGTTTCACATTTTTTCTACACCAACACTTACAATAAACAAGCAAAAACCACCAAAACTTCCTCAAAAAGTATTGTCTTTTGTTTTTAATTTTCACTAGTATGGGTACATGAGAAATGCAATTGGTGATCTTTAATTTGCACTTTTATTAATGTAAGGATGATTATGTATGTAAACAACATTGTACTATTACTATGTTTTTCTTGTGGAAGGTGGCTTCACATCCCTTAAACTTTTCGGGAAATTATGAATGGATTTTTTTCTTTTACTTTTTGCAGTTCTGGAGGTAGCACCCTTAGTTGTAGAATGCATGACTAGATTTTTAAAAATTAGTTTTTTTTTTTATTTTTATGTGTGTGCATGTGCCTACCATGGCAGGTTTGTGAAGGCCAGAGGATAACTATGGAGTCAGGTTTCTCCTTCCACCTGTGTGGGTTACAGGGACCAAACTCAGATCATTGTGTTTGTATGTGTGAGTATTTGCACATGAATGTGGGTGACTGCAGAAGCCAGAGGTGTTAGATCCCCTGGAGCTAGAGTGGCAAGGGTTATAGGTTACCTGATGTGGGTGCAGGGAGCCAAGCTCAGGCCCTCTACAAGAGTGGTGTGTACAGGGGACTGGCTTTTCAGTGGGTGAATGAGGACTGCTGCTGCCATCTTCAGTCACCAGGCTATCTGTGCCTCTTACTATCTATGATCTACTTCAGACAGAATTACAGGAAATAATTACTCCTGCCCGTGGAAAGCAAACTGTTTTGTATGGATATATTGGTTATTGCTTAGTGATAGACTGAATTCATCTATTTATAATTTCATTTTAGAATTCTGTTCTTGGTGTTTGTGGTGGCTTCAAGAGTCTCTGAGCCAGTTGTAAATCTTGTTTCTTCATCACTGAGCTAAATGATGTTTCTGCATTTATTTTTAAACATGTGGTTGTATCGTCTTCTCAGATGTCATTGATGAGACCTTTGCTTCTTCACGGTTCCTAACTCTATTAATTGGAGAACTGAGTCCTCTGTGTATGAAGTTGAGAATGTTTCTCTCCACTTTGTGCTGCTGTTTAAAACTTTACCCAGAGACACATCATAAAGTCCTATTTTGCATTTTTTATGCTTTTGCATCATTTTTCAAATGTCAGCCTTTAAAAATCAAGGTCTCATGTGGTTCAGTTTGTAGAGCTGAGGGTAATCTTGAATTTCTGGTACCCTGCCTCCATCTCCTCATTGCTATGTGTGGGTTTTGGTGACTAGTGATTGAATGCTGGTCTCGCTCATGCTAGGCAAGCACAGTGTTTAAAACAGAATGCTGAACATCCTCAAATCTCTGCTCTTCCTCATTCCCACCCGTCACTGCCTTCCTTTGTAGCTCTAATCAAGCCACTGTATAATCAAAGGCTAAAATCATGTCTAAAATATCAACATTGGTGGGTGCTTGATACATCAATGCTTCTTGTCTCTGCCCTCAGACAAGGCATGGCAGGACCTGATATACAGTACACTCAGTGTACTAAACCGAATTAATAAACTTGAACAGTTTACTTTGTGTTGTCTAAAAGTATCTTTAAACATGTACCTTATGTCCACTTTAGTATGACAAGGAGCCACTGTGGAACAGGCGTAGCCTGAACACTCGTTCTGCTCTGACAGATTCCCGCAGAACAACTTTCTAACAGTCACGATTAAGAATGCTTTTAGTTTAAATAGTCTTTTGAAATAAAAGTCACATATCAGACCCATACAAAGCCTGAATTTATGTCTTAATGCACATCCTAGAGTCAGCCGCCATCACCACAAACCTGTTTCAGAAGGTTGTCTCTCCAGTAAGAGATGAGGGGCTTTACTCCTCGCAGTCACAGCTTCCCACACTTGCTCATCTCATTCCCTTCCCCACACCATGTGTTTTCTTTTTCTACAGATTTGCTTATTCTGGAAATGTCCTAAAAACAAAATCATGCAACAAGTGAGCTTCTGTGACTCTTGCCAGAGGAGAATGTTCTTGTGTTTATCCTTGATGCAGCACTTGCGTCTTTGACCCATTGCAGAGTGTGCACTACATTTTAGTGGGCATCTGGGACACGCTGTAACTTTGAGGAGTGACACCACCATGGGCATGCACACAATTCATAGCAGCTATGCTTTTCGTTCTCTGAGGTATACATACCCAGAAAGTGGCTGGACATGTGGTCATACTGTATGGTGCATCCAAGTAACTAACTTCTTGAAGTAACTGCCTGTTTTTACATTCTAATTCTCTCTCTCTCTCTCTCTCTCTCTCTCTCTCTCTGTCTCTGTCTCTCTCTCTCTTTTTATGTGTGTGTGTTGTGTGCATGTGTACATGTGCTTGTGCCCTAAGGACAGTCTTAGGTGTCATACCTCAGGCATTGTCCACTTTCCCCCCCCCCTCTCTCTCACACACACACACACACACACATACACACACACACACACACACACGACAGATTGATTATATACATCTGTCATGTAAAATCATATACATAGGTAGATAGATAACAATATATGTAAATATCTCCCCCCCCCCTTTTTTTTTAAACAAGGTATCTCTCTGGCTGAACTTTGCAAGCAAACAAGGCTCCATGAAAGCTCCCAGAATCCACCAATCCCCACCACTGGAGTAATGGCCTTTTATGCATGGGTTCTGGAGATCAAACCCAGGTCCTCATACTTTAACGAAAAGTACTTTGCCAACAGAGCCATCTCCCAAGTCCTTATTTTACATTCTTGCCAGCAGTGGGTGAGGACTCTACTTTTTTTTTTTTTTTACACCCTTTACAGTACTGTTTAGAGTCTATCTTGTCTATTGGCTGTCCTCTATCTGTGGTTTTGGTTCCCATGATTTTAATTACTCGCAGTCACCTGGCATCATGCTGTCTCACAATATCTCTCCTTTTCCTCCCTCCATCTCCGAATGCAAGCATTGCAAATTCTCTGATCACAGTGGGGGGTGAGCACACAACATTCACATACATTCAGCACAGTAGATTGCTAGAGGAGTCTAACAACTGTTGCTAGATTTTCATTCTAGGTGTGCATATGTGATTGCTAATCTTCATTGTCAACTGGACTTAGTTTATTGCTTTAGAGGGTATTTATAGGGACAGGCATTGGTCCGTCATTGCCTTTCAGCTGCAGATACATGGCCAGAAACCCCGGACTTCTACTCCTGTGCCTCCTGTGTCATGATGGACTTGAACCTTGACTGGTGAGCCAAAATAATTCCTTCCTTCCTTCCTTGATTTGTCGGGAATTTTCTCATAGCAACTAGATGAGAATGTTGCTGTGTATAGGACGACATGGGACATGTAGAAGTCAATAGTACGTGAGGTTTCTTGTGTCTTGGAGTCTAGGGGTGAGACTGTGGAGGGTGATTGATGGCTGAACAGCAGTCGTAGTGGGTGTGTCCTGGCCCCTCAGGGGGAGGTTATTTTGGGAGGCTTTTGCATTCATTCTGTGTTTCCTTTGTCCTTGGTTTCAATCTTTTCTATACTGGTAAGGACAGGTGTGAGGTCCTTTCAGGAGCTAGTGTTGCTGTTGGTCTCTGGATCTCACTCATCTTTCGTGGTTGGGATGCTGGCCATTCCCTAGCAACTCCCATCCCTGATTCCTGACAGACAAGGTACTCTGCGAATCTTTGCCCATGACTGCTTTAAAATCTCATCCATGTCACATCAGTGCTGTCTTCCCCTGGACTGATTCACTTAACATTTCCCTGAAGAGCAGCAAAGTACACCATCTGAAACGCTAGTTCTGCATGAGGGCTGGGTGCAAAGAATGCTCTCATCACTCCTTTCCTCTTAGAAACAGGAGAATAAAACTCCCTGGAGAACGATCCCCAAGAAGAGACATCCTCTACTGACAATCTTGTTCTTTTCCCAAAAGCTCTTTTCTTCTGCCAGCTCCCATCACCAGCCCCTTCCACACTCACCTGCTGTTCCACATCAACACATCTTTGACTGTGGGGATTTCTGTGAGGCCCCATGTCAATGTGCACATACTCATTTCCATGTAGGTCTTTCTTTCCTAGCCATAGAGGATGCAGGTAAAATTTTGCCTTGCCTACCCCATCCTCAAGGTTAATCCTTATCACATTAAAGGATTTCTGATGGGACCTCACTTTTCTTTAGAATGTGGTGACTAGAAAATTTCTAAGCTCTCAGATTTGAAACTGCAACAGAGCCTCAAGGATGGTCTAATTCTGGCAAGAATTAAATTTTCTTTTTCTGCATCTCCTAGGCACTCTAAAACATGTATGCTGGTGAATGCCACAGTCAGTCATTTGATAGGACAGGTACTTATCTATGACAAAGGAAGTCAACGGTAACATTGGATAGTGTGTCTAGCCTCAATAAAGACATGGGGAAAGTAAAAAATACTAGATTTTGAAAGCTTGATACAAACTAAGAATGCAAACGACATAATTTTTATATTAGAACTGAGGTATAGCTCTTTGGTAGAGAGTTTGGCTAGCATGCACAAAGCCCTGGGTTCCATCCTCAGAACCACGAGGCAGATGTGGTCCATGCCTGTGATCTCAGCACTCTGGAAGTACAGCCTGAAAGATAATAAGTTCAAGGTCACTCTTGGATACATAGTTTGTGGCCAGTCAGGAATATGTGAGGGAGACCCTGTCTCAAAGTAATAAGCATAATTTTACATTACTTACAAATTAAACAGTGTTGGCAGTTTGTTTCCTGGTTGTCCAGACTTCTGAAATAATCACACAGAAATCTGTACTAATGTTGGAGGAGAGAGCCTTTTGTTGGTTCCTGGCTGCCTAGCTAGCTTAGCCCTGAAATAATCACACAGAAACTGTATTAATTAAATCACTGCTTGACCCATTAGTTATAGCTTTTTATTGGCTAGCTCTTACAATTTAATTTAACCCATCTCCATTAATCTGTGTATTGCCATGTGGCAGTGGCTTGCTCAGCATGTTTGACTCTGGCAGTGACTCCATGGCATCTCTTTGACTCCGCCCTCTTTCTCCCAGCATAAAAAAGCTAGCATACAACCTAACTTTTCCGGCCTAGTTCTGTTCTGTCCTTGCCATAGGCTCAAAGTAGTTCTTTATTCATTAACCAATAAAAACAACACATAGACAGAAGGGCCTCCCATACCATATTAATTGCAATACTGTTTGACCAATAGCCTAAGCGTATTTCTAACTAGCTCTTATATCTCAAATTAACCCATCTCAATTATTTCATATTTTACCATGAGGCTCACGGTTTACCAGTAAAGTTCCAGGGCAAGTCTGTCTCCTCCGGTGGATACAAGGCATCTCACTGACTCCGCCTTCTTTCTCCCAGCATTCAGTTTAGGTTTTCCACCTAGCTCTGCTCTGCCCTATCACAGGCCAAAGCAGCTTCTTTATTCATTAACCAATACAAGCAAAATATCAAAGGACTTCCAACATCAAAAATGTTTGATGAGATATATTAATTTTACTTAGTTGTGATTTTTTTTTTTTTTACAGTATGGCAACTATAAAATGTACTGTTCTGGTAACATTCTATTTCATTGTCCACATTTTTGCTTTATGGAGTTTGTAGTTTAATGCAGTAAAACTCACCTGTGAATTTTCATACCTGGTCAGCAGACTCCATATGGCCTGGAAGTTCACAAGAAGCAAACCTCCAGTCTCCCATGCTGCAGACCCACTTCATGAATCCCAACCTTTGCAGTCCCCTGGTGAGCTATCTATGTGGCTTTGAGCAGTCTAGATGACATTATAGGAGCTCTATTGTCTCTCTACATACTGATGTTTTATTAATGTGACTTGGTCAAGAATTCTTAACCTGAAAATCAAGATAGTTCTAGACTCAAGGCACCTATAGAATTTCATGCAGTTTGTCTTAGACATTGGTATATGGACCCATCACTTTTATTTTCCTGGCAATACAGCTGTGATCCTCAGAGTGGCACCACTTGGTAAGTTGTTAATGATGCCTGTGCTGAAGTAGCACCTTGTAGTGCACTAATCCACGGCCTCCTGACATCAGGTCTGTGTACCTCTAAACTGGAGACTACAGACAAAGACACGGGTAGAACTGCTTGCTCTGCCCTCTCTCTTAGTGAGGGGCATAGCGGCTCTGGATTGGGAGAACAATGTGTGGGTGGAATGAAGATGCCAGCTCTGAGGTAGGGAGATGACAAGTATGACTCAGGATGCTGAGCTTGCTGACAACTGTCAGAAGGGCATTAAGTTTCTCTACCAGAGTTTGGCACAGCAGATGGGTTAAAAAAAAAAAAATGGACTTTGCAATCAAACCAACCTGAGCTTGAGATCGAGCTCTGTGACTCACCAGTTAAGCACATCTAGGTACATTAGTAAATCACTTTGGATTGACTTGTCTATTCTGCCTGGTCTTGAGTGGCCAGACCAAGGATACTGGTTGCTAGACTAATTAAAAAGCTCCCTTCTAATGTATTAGGATACAGGCATTCCAGGCAGTGTCTATTGCAGGTTTTTGTTTCAGCCCTGGGAAGGTGCAAGTTGCTTATCTGTGTCCTAGCACACACCACTGCCTCCACTCTGGCCTGGCTGGCTGCAGTGAGACTGTCACTTAGTCTGCACTCTCATGGGCTCATACCTGTTAAAGTATTTCTTAGTTGAAAATCTTTCTAAGCACAGTTGTTATGTTTAAGGTCTAGAATTAGGCATCTGAAGTTTGAGTTGTGTAGGACAGGTAAGCTTTTTGCTTAGAGACAAAGACAAAATGAAGTGACTAGAATATTCTGTGATGACTATTGGAAGATTCAGAACCCTACAGTAAGCTCAAACCTAAATCATCCCACCTGTGATTCTACTACAGGATGTCAGTGGTAAGACCACACAGAAAACTACATGCAGACAGGTTAACATTGATGTGAAAACCCTAGGCTGGTAATGGCACCCACCTGCCATCCCAAGTGAGAACAGGGTGACCCTGACTGCTCAGCATTCTCAAGAGCTGGCATGAGTACATGACCTCATCCTCTTTCTGAGAAATGACCCAAGATAAATATTGAGGTGAAGAGCTGAACAGAATACGTTTAATTTTCCTTCTTTATATTTATGTGTATGAATGTATTACCTTCATAGTATGTGCCTGGTGCCCACAGAGATCTGAAGAGAACATTGGGTTCCCTTGAACTGGAGTTACAGATGCTTGTGAGCTGCCATGTGGGAATTATACTCTGGTCTTCTTTAAGAGCAGCCGATGGTGCTCTTAAGTGCTGAGCCATTGCTCCAGTTGGCCACACTGGTTTAATCGTCCCTATAAGCAACCCATGGCTCTTGACTGTGTAGGTGTAACTGTTTATGTCTGCCACAGAACACTGAACTAAAGCGGCTTATGGACAAGAATTGTTGTTGTTTTTTTAAATACATTTATTAACCAATGTTAACACAGTAAATGAAATCTATATATTGCTAGTCAGAGCAGCTTACAAAATGCCAGAATGCATCATAGAACTGGACAGCCACGATGGGTACTTACAATGTGCAGAGTGGCTTAACTCAACACCTTGATATAGCTTTATGATTGCAGAAAATTTTAATGATTCCTAAAACAATCAATTGTAATTTTACCTAAAACTTTTACAAAACCAGGCCACAATCTTTTTTTAATTTTGTTTTTTTTTTAAACACACAGTTTCACGCTGTAGTAACTTGGAAATGTGCAGCCGCGTCGACAGAGACAAGAAGCCAAAGTAACAGGAACCTCACTTTCATGCAGCTATCAGGTAAATAGTACATACTCTGGAATGATTTTACACCAAAAATATTCCCACAATAACTTGCTCTCACAGGGGTGGATCGAAGTTTTAAAACCTGAAAACAAAGACTGTCAAGTGTCCTTGGTTAGGGCAGCGCAGCAGCAATGATGGTTACGCGGCAGCGAGGAGGGAGCGGTGGTGCCAAGTTACTGCAGTTACTGCATAACCTGGAGGAGTTGATGGGATACTGGTGGTTTATACAAAAGAGCGTGCTCCGTTGGGCAGTAGTTTGTCAATTAACTTGTGTTACCACCATCTGCAATAGCATCAGCGCTGGCTGGAGGAGGCTCACAGAAGACTCCTTAGCCTTCATCTTTAGAGTGACCCTGATGGACCGGAGAAAACTTTTTAAAAGGCTTTTCTCCCGACTCTTCCACTTCTGTTGTGAGTAATTGCTTTAATAAATATCAAAGGTCTAAATAAATATTTACAAATTATTTCTCTAACCTCAAAAAATAACTAAAGGATAAAGTAGGAATTTGGCTTGGTCTATGATCGGTCTTGGAGGAAAAAAAAACAAATTGGGAGATAGTTTTAAAGAAATTTAATTTTCCTGGTTGTCTTTTATATATCTATGTATATATAAAAAATGTTATTCAACTATCGATCCATTCCTACTGGTAATGTTTCTTAACCAGACATCCCGCAAAATACAGACTTTGTACAAATCACGGCATCTTTAATACAAGAAAAGTAACATGCACTAGTCACTGTGTGCAGTGACGGAGCTCGTTAGTAGCAATGACCCTCCCTACAAACAACAGCTTCTGTCACACGTAAGTGCTTTCTCTCTCTGAGTACTAACTCACACTCGAGGAGACACAGGGAGTAAGGTTAGGGTGGCCCTGGGGAGGGAGGGGGTTCAGTGAAGAAACTCCATGCCTCAGCTGTATTCCACGTTCTGAGTACAGGTAGTTTTTGGTTTTTGATTTTTGTTTTTGCTGCTGATTTTGTTACAAGCACTCATGTCAGGACAAAGATGAAATGTGCAAACTTTAAAATTTAAATATTCATTTTTCTCTAAGATCCAGCTCAGTAAAAGATTACCCCAGTTTCCCTGCAATTTTAAACTACAAGATCAAAGCTAATAATTTGTTATAAAAGTTATATATTGAAAAGAAATAATGAAAACACAATTGGGAAATATTTAAGAAAAAATATGCAGGGCTAGCCCTGCTGTGTCAACCCTGTTCCCTATATTCAATCACATGCCGCCAGCACGGCCACAGGCAATGCCTGTGAACAGTGAGCAAGCTGCACAAAACCAGCTCAGCAAGGTCACGTGTGGCCAGGTCAACGGCCAGGTAGTCTGTTTTCTTCTGAAGCGTCTGCCGCTCTTACATTCAGCTCTGTTCTGTCTTTGTTAGACTCACTCGTAGTCACCTGTTGTTGTTTTAAGATCTGTTGTTTAAAGGTTAAAATCTCTGTAAAACCTAAAAATGTTTTAAAATTTGCTGAAAATGCAACAAATCTTCAATTAGAATTTATTTAGAGTAATACCCTCCATTGATGTTACTTCAGCCCCCGAAAAATGCCGGAGGAGCATTAACAAAAGATTTAAACTACTGTGCAAAATTTCACCACGAAAAGTGTTTAAAGGCTGGTGCAAAATGGGAAGCAAATTCTAAACAATTTTGGCTTCTTGGAAACAAAAACCGCTGCGTGTGAGGGTGGCGGACGGGCTCATCTCTTCCGGCGGCAGGTGCGCTTGTGCTCTGCGTGCCAGTGCTCCTGTTGGCACTTGATGGAGCAGTAGGATGTGTTCCAGCAGCAGTGGTACATGGCCTCCTCCTCACAGTTGTAGCACTGCAGGGCAGGAGGCACACATGAGACCAGGGCCAACAGCTCAGGGCCTGCTAAGTTTCTAAAGCTGTGCCTACAAAGCTCTCTGGCTCAGGCTAGCCCACAGGTACATGATGTGCAGTGGCGTATCTTATGTAGAAGGACAGGAACCCACAGTGAGGGTTCTTCCCCACACTGCACCCACCTGTGTCTCTATCGGCTTGCTCAAGTCCACTGACTCCAGCATCAACTGTTTCCTCCCTAATGCGGCTCTTCCCTCACATTCTCTACCTGCTCTGACTCCTACGGGCATTTGGAGTTCTGGTTTCCCACCCGTCACATCACTCCACTGCATTATCTATGAAGGAAGCTCTTTCTTTGCTCTGTCTTTCAGGGAAAAGTCACTCTTGCTACTAAAAGTTTCCACAAAGGCCAGCTGAATCCAAAAGTGCCTAGTGTTAAGGCTAGACCATTAGACATGGGAGAAGAAAGAAGGGGAATGTTCATGCTTGAATCTTAAGTAGGGCTGGTGAGCTAGCAGCTGCACCGCTGTAGATGCCTTCCAGGAGGATGAGCAGGAAAAACTAGGCTGAGCTTAGAATCCACAAGACTATAGCGTGGTACTCTGCACACGAGCTGACAGACACACTCGCCTATGAGTGCAGAGGCAGGTGGAGCTCTGTGAGTTCAAGGCCAGCCTGGTCTACAAGAGCAAGTTCCAGGACAGGCTCCAAAGCTACGGAGAAATCCTGTCTTGAAAAACAAAAACAAAAACCAAAACAAAAAACAAACAAAAAAATTAAAAATTCAACCTTCCAGTTTTCTTCTTGGCTGCGTATTTGTTTTTACTCTCTGTTGAAATTAATATTTCGAGTTTTGTGATTTTGCTACATCAACAATGGCAACTCCTGCTGTATTGCTGTTGGGAAGGTGAAGAGAATCATGTCTTCAATAAATCTAGTGTCTTATGTAAGACAGAATTACCAATGTGGTGTCTGGGCCTTCTGGAGCTTGCTGGAGCACACCTTTGCGCCTGCCTATGTCTACCTGTCTCCTCAGCCAGCAGTTCTTCCCACAGAGCTGTCTATACAGGCTTCTACGGATGTGCCAGTATGCCCTTGTCGTTCTTGTTAAGTCTTTATAACAATTTTTTCATACCACATACTTTATGAAAAATTTACATATATTTACAGAATCTTCATAATAGAAGCTAGGTAAACGGAAAAATTATCATGAAATATTATATAGAATCTTATTTAAATTGAAATCAAATTAGGAACATAAGGGAAAATTGTTTCCACTAGGTAGTTCCCTCAGAGCTATGGGGCTCTATATGCAGGACTCAGTGACACTTCCAGTCAAGCTGAAGGAAGGGCGACTGCCCAGCAATGACATGCTCTTACTGTAAACATAAGGAAGCAATTTCTGTAAGCTACTGTAATGTGAAATGTCTGGGACAGGGACATCGCTTGTTGGGATACACATGCAGTTTTTCAGTTTGAAGACCATTAGACATCTCCAGATTAAAGTCGTCTCCACTGCTCGAAAAGCTGCAGATGACTGTACTTGTGCAAAACGACAACGTCAGCTCTGCCCAGGAGGGTCGAGGACATCCCTTGAATGCTCTGGAGTCATAACCACTCTTCAGGCCACCTGTGTGCACTGCACTTCTCTGTTTGAGCTGACCTCACCACAGCCCACCGCCTTTCCAGCAGCGCTGGGGACAGGGTACTACTCACCCACTGCTTCTTCTTGGTCTGAGAAATGAGCTGCTTGTGCTGTGTCGCTAGCTTCTTGATCTCCTCTACAAATTCTTCCTTACACTTTTCCTTCACCTGCTTACACTTTCTGTCCATCTCACCCTGCACGTTGGCTACAGCTTTATTTACCGCTTGTCTTTTTTCTTCTTCCATTTCAGAACGCAGCTGAAATGAAGACAGCAATAGACAGGTCACACAGGTCAGCAAAGCCTTACTGCTGAGCTCAGGCTCTGTCCCCACTACTGCAGTACACACAAAAGATGTTAGCAAGAAAGCATTACTAATTAGAACAGAATAGGAATACTGGTTCAGCCGCTCCTGCGAGAAGCTGTTCCACTCTCCACTGCCCCCCAGCAGTGCACAGCCCCACCTTTTCCAGCGCCTCTCGGACCACTCTTTCTGTTTCACGCTTGTGGTCCGACTTCATCCTGTCTTTAAAGTCATTAAAAATTTTGGTGTATTTGTCGTGGCACATGCTCTGACAGACGCCATCAGTAGTCGTCTGGGTGCTTCGATGCAGCATTCTTGGAGAAGAGGCACTTAACTTCTTGGTCTGGGTTGACACTGACACCTTCTCAATTGGCTGAGGCATGGTGGGGATTTCCTGGCTGGAACTTACTGCTTCCGTTTCTGGCTCTGGTTCCTAAAGTGTTTAGAAGCAAAACAGGGCATTGTAACTCACCCAAACTCAGCTAAGAGAAAAATTCAGTGTTTGTGTGTGCACACGTGCATGTGTGTGCAGACACACATACACACACATACGAATGCTGTTAACAAGCAAGTAAGGCTGGTATCTTGTTATATTTTGCCACAATTAAATACATCCTCCCCAAACACAACCAGTAAATGAAAAGTTAAACAATTAATAGTGTAAGAAGATTCTAAAAAAAAAATTTCATTTATAATTTCACTATATATTAGCACAATGGATCTTACTTTTAAAATAAAGTTTTTGGTTTACAAAATATAAAATCATTATCAACTATCAATAGATTTGCTAGAGTCCTAAATCACACCTCACTGAATGTGTCTGGCATGTACCCAGATTTACAATTTTAAAACATGCTCAGATCATACAAAAAGAAAGCTTGACCATTGTCTCCTCATTTTCAAGTGCTGGCATGACTGGTTCATCAAATAACTGCTCTGTTGTACATACTGCCATGAAAAACACCAGGTTCTCAGGAAACACAGCAGCACCCTGCTCGCTCCCCGGCCTCTGCTCCACGGCTGCTTACTGGGGACGGAGACTGTGCGCTCGTGTGCTGGTCGAGCAGCGGTCCACAGCGACACGAGTCGGGAGACTGGGCCTTAACTTGACGGACATTACTTGACTGTCTTGACCGTACTTTCAGACTCTTTCCTCTCTCCATTGCCACCTGGACACTGTGAGGTGGGCAACTTACTTCCTTTTTGGGCTCCACACTCTGATTACGTCGTCCTTTCTTTGCTCTTGGTTCTTGAGTGACCTTCAGCTGTGGGCATTATAAAAGTAGTATCTTATTATTTGGCACACTAGGAAATACCTCTGTGCTGAGAATACTTGTAGTGGACCCGCAGGTAGAAGGAAGTCCTTCCATCCACTCAGCAGCCACTTGCTTCGTTATTGCTGTGGATCAGTGATGGAAGAGCCTGTGGACCTGCAGAGCCGAGCAGCGCACTTACTCCTCCCACCGGCTGGGTCAGGCTCCAAGTCGCTTCTACCCACTCACATCTTTGCACTGGGGTGCTTACTTGTGCAGAGCACTTTACAGATGTTTGTATGAAAGGGAAAGAAGATGTCAAAACCTGTTTATGACAGTGAGGAATGTATACGGAGGTTTCTGCATTGAAAATGCAGATTCATCAGGACCTTCTTACCGAGACATCACTCACCTGTTCGTTACTGGTGGACGAGATACTGGACTCTGCCTCTTCCTCACCTCGGTCCTCATTCTTGGACTTCCAGAACCTGCCTTCACGCAGGAACCGCTGGTGTAGTTCCAGCTCATCACAGGCCTTTTTCCAGCCCATACTGCGCTTCACATGCAGTCGGTGAACATTGACTGTAATATCCTGAATGTTTTCAGAAGGAATCCAGGCCCTATGGAAAGTATTGGGAGATGGAGTTAGAAACAGCGACAGTGGTGGAAAGGGTTCAGAGCATGGTGTGGGCTCTGCCTACAGTAACGAGTATCTGCAACAACTTGACAAAGGCTAACACTCAGGCTTAACAAACTCTTAGCCAACAGACAGGAGGTGAGCAGCCAGTTCCCAGGACACAGTGACTTGCTCACTGCCTTTAGTCACCTCAGTTCACCATTGTTTATAGAGACATTCATCAGTCTTTTTAAAAATATATCTATTGTTTTGGATGATGTAAGCTAGCAGGACTCATCCAGTTGCATGCTGATCAGCATTATGGAACCATTTCAAAATGCACATAATTTTTCTTTATATATGCGTATGTGTGTGTATTATATACAATGAGGATATTAACTAAGTATTAACTAAATTACATTTGTGCTATGCCCCTGTGCTTTAGACAAACCAAATTAACACGTGAAGCTGGGTCTTAATTCTTTAGCACAATGCAAGCCCTCAGAAGTGTCTCTGAGTTACAACATGTGCCAGAGATTTGAAAGTAATGAACAGGAGTGTGTGTGTGTGTGTGTGTGTGTGTGTGTGTGTGTGTGCGCGCGCGCACGCGCACGCCAGTACATGAGTGCATATACATAGACTGACTGGTACCTGAAAACATGTGATGTCTGTTCCTGATACATAGCGTCTCTGCATTTATGACTAGGCTAAAGATAAGAGGTGACAAGGGCAAAAGTGATGTAGAACATGGAAGTCATGTGCTCCTGTTGCACAGGGACAGTCAGCAAAAGTGTAAAAGTGTGCTGCTTCAGTGAAGATCCTGTGGCAAGGTGTGCACAAAGAGTGGGCTGATCACTTACCAGAAGAGATGCCCCTTCCCTTACATTCTTAACAGAATTTAAAACATTTCCATGCATAGGTGTCAGTTTAAATTAACACTGAGTACTCTGAGTTATTAAAAAAATAAGAAGTAAAGACATTCTACAATTAAGGCTAGTTTAATAAAGTGAAGATGGATGAACTGATTCTGTGACTTACTACTTATCCAATGTCTTGTTTGCTGGCTCCAGCACTGGCATCAAAAGTGTCCTGCTGCCTTAAAGAAGCTGAGTGGTCCAAAACAACTGACCATCTTGCAGATCCTAGACAGACCTACTGCTGCAGATCTACATGCAGGCAACAGCTGGCATCTCCTGCATGTCAGGTCAGTCTCAGTCTAAGTGAAGTGACTCCAAAATTATTTGCTTAATTTTTCTGCCTCCTATGTGTAATACAATATACTATCAAAAACACATTTCTCAAAACTAACAACTAGAGCCATAGTTTTTAGTGCTTAATTCATGATTACAATATCTATTTATTTTCAATACATAAAGTACTTTAATAAAATAGAATTTTTACTGTGTCCCCTAAGCAATCATTCATATCATATTCTATCCAGATCAATAATTCCGCAATACTTGATGGAATAGCAAAGAGACCTATCTATCTGGAAGTTCAAACACATTCTCCTCCCCCATTCTCCCTATATTAGGTTTATAGTCATCACTTTGAATACTCCCAATATCAGCTAGGTGCTATGCTTATGTCTGTATCAAGCATGCACGAGGAGCGAGGTCACAACTTCCCCAAAGCTCAGAGAGCTTGGCTAGTGTATCTGGATGACAGAGTTGGTGCAGAGACTTGGACAAACACTAACAGACACTGACTTACCCTACTGGCATGTGGACAGTGCCCTCTTGTGAGAACATAAAACTAACTAGATATGATGCAAGAAGCTTGTCATGCTAAAACTTACCAATTTATTCATCAAAAGCTAAAATGTTCACTTTGTATTAACACTGTACATTAGTGTTTTCTTAACATAACAACAGTGTCTGCTAGGTGTGTCTATATGAATGAGAAAACAGACATTTAAAGTACTCACAGGATATAGGACAAACTATAAATCAGGAGAGAAAAATACAGTCCTTTGCTTTGAAGCTTCTCATACAATACTGCCCTATGCCCCAGACACTATGATCTAAAGAGATGCTCAGAGCACATGCACGGCTGACTTTTAGCATGACTCCCATTCCTTTAATATCTGTGTTAGAAAAACTTTTCTGGCTTTATCACTGGACTTATTAACCTGAGTCCAACGGTACCTCTCAAAAGTTGAATTCACTTTTCCAATCCAAACTAATGGTGACAACACTTTATGACAATACTGTTATATCCTAATTTTTAATGTTCAATGTCATTGGGGCCTTAACTCACATTGAGAACGGTATAATAAGTGTGCCATCCTATGGGTTGGTATCTTTCTATGGAATATATGAAGTAATTTTATAGTCAGCTTCTTTTTTTTAGAATATATAGAATTTATGTATTCTACATATGTAAGTTTTGAAGCTCAGGAGTAGAGACAATGCTTTGTAATTAGTCCCTCTCCTCTACACTTACTGTGCTTGGGATTAGAGCATCAGTAATTATTTTTGCCTATTAATAGGGCCACAGAGGAGACACAAATGCCACACATCTTTACAGTGTGGGATGGACGTGCCTGTCTGTGGATCCACGACCTGCATGATGGGCTCAATCTCAGCACAAGTGTGTTTACACCTGAGGACCAAGTATTCCACTGTTTTCAGTAATATTGGAAAACTTGCATAAATTATTACCAGCTACAGGCACATGCTGAATTTGAAACAAACACAGTAGCCACTGTCTCTAACACAGTCAGTACGCATGCATAAGCGCAGCTCTTGCTATTGCATGAGTGTGAGAATTACCTCTGGTGGTGGTGGCCAAAGAAGCGGACATCAACTTGATTGTCTTCTTTCTGCATGACTTTGGCTGGCCAAAACCCAAAACCTTTCATTTTAGCCCAAACCAGCTCATGATTAGGTATCTGAAAATGAAATGTTATTTCTTTTATTATTGAGTGACTTTTTAAATAGAGAAGCGTGGATTAAGTAAGACACAATCCGTTTGGATAATATTTCCTTTTAACTCTGAAACACATACAAGTGTTTTGTTTTCCTTTTGCCATCAATATAAACAATTCATAAGCTTAAGAGAAAGTAGAATTATGGACTATTTGCCAGATGAGACAGGAACTGAAATAAAGTTGCCTCTAAAGTCAAGGGCCCTGTGCATGATAGTAGTAAACAGAGTGCCCTGACTTTGCTTCTGCACCCAGCATCACCTGGGTATTTGTTAGGAAGAGAAGAGTTTGAGACCCCACACATACTTTCTGATTATGAGGCCTCCTAAGTCCACCCAATGTCAGTGTCATGGGATACTCTCAAATAGCCAGAGGCTTTTTTTCCATTTCAGAGGAGATGATGGAGCTACAGACATAGCAAAGCCATGGGTCTCTTGTTGAAAATGAGAGGAAAAGCAAAGACTCACTCTCCTGTCTATCAAAGGACCCCGTGTATGGTCTTACTGAGAGCCCTATTTGAAATTCAGAACTAAAAAGCAATTATTGTTATTTTCTCATGTTTCATTTGCAAGTATTTATTAAGGCCACAGGCACTATGATGTAAAGAAATGTATTTCACAGGTATTATCCCTAAGTAAACAGGAAGTAACTGTGATCCAAACGGTACTCATCAATGAAAATGACAAAATTCCACATACGCAAGGATAGCAGAACCAGTTGTCGGGCCGTGCATTTGATAGATAGAAGCAGTTCTTGCAAAGCTGCAGCTCATCCAGCTGAAAAGCAAAGCAATGGTCTGAGCCACACAGCAGCCAATGTGGCTGCGTGGGACTGACAGGCAGCTCTCAGTCAGGTCCTGACTTAACCTAGTACACTTAAAACCCTCTAGGATGACAGAAGGTCCTGCCATGACTGTGGAAGACATGCAAGGGTGACAGTACCCCTTCTCTTGCTGTGCCCACTGCCATCCCTCACTTGCATACTGTTTTCTTCATCACTGTTAAGGCCACTCGCGTTTTATCCTGTTGTCAACCTCTCTTCAGAAGACAGCTTTCTATACACTGGAGTCTACACCTATATCACCACTTCATTCCTTCTAACACACTGTCTGGCACACTGTAGACATTCAATAAAAAATTGTTTAATAACTAAAAAGGAAAAATCAAATTTAAAATGAACTGAAGAAATC
The DNA here is from genome assembly GCF_982192425.1 of Myodes glareolus. Lineage (NCBI taxonomy): Eukaryota > Metazoa > Chordata > Mammalia > Rodentia > Cricetidae > Myodes > Myodes glareolus. The sequence continues at coordinate 29,366,457 of NC_142039.1, forward strand.
ACACTTCTTATGAGAATTTTTACAAAACTAATGTTTGCAGGCGATTCATTTACTTTATGCATATGAACTTTGTTCTCTGCCTTAATTGGGTCTAATAGAAGGCACATATGAACCCTCATTCCAAGTTGTGACTCTGGTTGCAGAGTGCAATTTGTTCACATCTCACAGCTCACCAACACTCACATCAGCAATGAGCAGTGCTTGAAAGTTACTAGCTAAATCTGCTACGGTATCCTTAGTCAGCTGTTACAGAAATATTTGTTTGCTTATTTTTCATGTATGGCAAACATGAAAATCAAATTAAATTCAAAGGAGATGCCACAATTAAAATGTAGCAAGGAAGGACAGAAGCCTTAACTAAACTTAGACTATAAGAAGTTTAATTATTAAGTGTGAATGGTAAGTACCTCATGACACGTGTCTTTATACAACATCCTCGCAATGTCCGCTTGCTCACTGTCTGCTGTAATTGAAGATAAACACAACTTATCATCAACACTCTAGAAACTGCCACCATCAAGTCAAGTGATCCTACTGTCATTTCAGTTTACCAGATAGAGACACATTCATCAAAACACACATTTTATGTCATGTTCAAGAGACAAAATAAATCCTACAGGCAACTTTCATTTTTACATTTAACACAACCACTAATTCTCTAGGTAGAGAATGACCTCTTGACTTTAAGAATGAGATCTTAGTGGGAAAGTATCAGAATGAATGAAATGCCTGGAGAAACCTCTTAGCTAAGATAAAGCAAGTGAATGTAAAGAATACATTTCACTGAAGATGTAGCTCAGAGGTAGAGTGCCTAATTCGCATGCACAAGGCCCTGGGCTAGCCCCTCATCCTCAGCACCACTTAAAAAAAAAAGTGAAAGAATGTTTTCCCCACACCACTGGTCATCACCTCTGTAAGCCACACCAGCAAGCAACCATCAGTTTAAATTCCAACATCATTACTCATGCATGAATTACAAGGAACCGTGACAGATTCTCAACATGGAATTTAACATTTTCAAGAGTGTACACAAAAGAGAAAAAGGATTGAACCTCCATAGAAAATCACTGTGTTGTGGAGAAGCAGCTGTGCATCAGCTTTGAATTCCTCATAACTCCGGTATTTCCCCTCGTTCACTTTCTGTGAGGGTAAAAGACAGAAGGACAAATGTGTTGTGAGTGACAGGACTTGAGAAGAGGACAGAACAGAATCTGGACTCCTGCTTTTGCCCCCAACATAAGTGACAGTGCCACATAAGTACTGTGCCCACTGTGTTAACTCCCCACAATGGCCTTCACAGCTGCCACACCTCATCTGCAGCAGTGGTGGCAGCTGCTGCTGAGCTTTGTCAGAAAATGCTCAGATGAGAGCAGGACCACACATGCCTGCCATCTTTCTAACAGCTGGATGAAGACCAGAAAAAGGAGCTGTTAGCCTCCACAATAGTCACCAGACCTCTAAGACAGTGGCTCTCAACCTTTCTAATGCTATGACCTTTTTATACATGTCATATGCTGTGTTGACCCCCCAACCATAAAATTATTTCATGGCTACTTCTTAACTGTAATTTTGCTACTGTTATGAATCGTAATGTAAATATCTGATCCACAACCCACAGGTTGAGGACACTGCTCTAAGTAAGGCACAGACACTAGTTTACAGTGAAGCTTTGGGAGTTCCTCTATAGACCAAGGCAACACACAGCTTTCTTTACATTGATGAGACACAAAAAAAGGCTCCTTCAAAGTACACTCTGTAGCTCTGATGTTGGTGGCCAAAGAGGGTAACAATAATTTTCAGAGCGTTTTTCTCCCTTGCAGGAAGGAGCTCAAACTTTTTCAAGTAGTGTGTATATAGCCAAGCTATCTGGGAATAGCAGGAGAGCACTTTTGAGTCCCAGTGATTTTGGCAGAAAGATGATTAGCAAGGCCAAGGCCGCAAATGAATGCTCACAGCCCATGCCCCTCCCATGTACTTTATCCCTGCTCATGCAGCTTCTTTCCTGTATAGTTCTAGTTCAACTACCGTTCCGTCAGTGAAAATTCCCACTTCTCCTAGGTCATTGCCTACATACCCTACAGGAAATTATGTTCAAGCTTTGATGCCTGACTTCCTCCCCTGCATTCCTGCCTCTGTAGGGCTGGGGTACACCAGGCACTGAACCTGTACAAGGCCTTGCCCAGACTTAAGTATCTCCTTACCGTAGCCCCCAAAACGCTTCCTGTTAAGTTCTGTTCTGAACCATGACTCATATTTTGGATTTTAAACTGGTAATATCATAAAAATCTTGTCTTTCTGTTAACTCTCCTTTCAGGACTTCTGCTCATATTATTCAAGGTCAAAGCATTAACCCAGCTAGCATCAGCCCATTTTACAGGGAGCTGACAGGATCCAGAAGCCTCAGGGAAGAACGATGGCAGTGGTCTAGAGGGTTTTGGTTGGAAGGGACTAGAGGAGCCCAAGCACTGGGTGTGGGGGGGGGGTGTATCTTTAGATCCTCATGCCTTATAATGCAGCACAAAGACAAGACCAAAACCTGAGATATATGGGCAACACAAATTGGACTTGATGGGTTAAAAAAAAAAAGAAGAAGAATATAAAGTTGGGTAGGTAGATGGAAAGAGGGCTTGAATCTGTGAGGAGTTTGGGTAGAAGGTGGTCAAAACTCACTGTTTGCAATTCTCAAAAATTTCTAAAATATACTGAAATATATATAATAGAATTAATTGTTTTAGATTTAACCCTAATTTTGTTCCTTTTATGGTTTCCCAAGACACTTAATCTAGTCTACACCCTAAGTTTTACCTAAAACTCCCAAGCACACTGCTAAAGTAGAAACTCATATTAGAAATCAGTACTTTACATACAAAATGTCAAGCTGCCCCACTTCCTGTAATCAACAAATATCAAGAATCTAGCTGTAAGTGGTTAAAAGTCAGATCTTTTAAAATTTGCAGTAGACTGTGTGACAGTTAAAGGCACGAATGCACAACATACCATGACAACACAGCCACCACCACTGTGCAGGCTACTTCCCCTCTAACTTGGTAGTTAAAGATACATGGAAGTGGAAATAAAAGGAGCCAAGTTACCTCTTGTATGGTAGGGACATCAACAGCTGAATGGACCAGCCTCCGGTACATCGGATGCTTACTGTCCTTTCCCTTTTTATTAAGGTCTATAGCCTAAAGGGTTGTTAAATACACAAAGGGACATGTAAAACATCAATTCCTGAAGCTCAACATATTTTATAATCTTACAAAACATCCATCATAATTAATGGAGAATGTGTAGCTAGTTAATGCAATATGCGTTCTTCAAGGTTCGACAGAGCAGCTATTTGAGAAATGCCACTTCATTTTAAATAGCAACAGCCAATGCAATGTTCATTTGATTAATCAGCTTTTAAATTGTGTCTTAACTGAACGTAGTCAATTAAATGTTTGTATCAAACAAAACAAAAGACAAAGTACAGTCCAATACAAAAAACATTTGTTCTAGAAAATGAATAAAACAGCAACCAAATTTGATAATACAAGACTATAATCCCCGCACTCAGGAGGCTGAGGCAAGAGGTTCACAAGTTGAAGTCCAGTCTGGACAGCAGATTGAGACCTTAAGACCAAACTAGACCATGGCCAAATATGCCCGCAGAGCCTGAGAACCACAGTGGGAGAGAAAGCAAGCCTGGCAAGCACTCACCCTCTCCTTCATGCGGGAGACAATGAACCTCAAGTAGGTGCCCATCTCCTGCTTGTTTGAATGCTTCTTCTTAATGCTCTGGGGAAGAAAGAAGAGACCAAACAAGTCTATCATTCATGTGTCCATATTTAAAAGGCAGAAAAGTAAAATAGACTAGAGCAAATACTTTGTTAGATAAAGTCTGTGGTATTTGCAAAACATAAGTAATATTTCTCTCAATAAGGAGGAAATTGGAAAATATGTTGTACTTGACATATTGCCTAAAAAATGAAAATTTTATCTTTTTTGATATTTTAAAACTTCAAAGCATTTTATGAAAGGGGATATAATATATGTAACAGAGACTCTCTAAGTTTACTAAAGACTAGTGGTTAAATTCTTTTAAGAAACACTCTAAATTGATAGTACTAAACAGACAATTTCAATATATCATGTTTTGTTAAAACTTTAAACTTTTAGGGTACATGGAGGTTGCATTGAGGGTACACTAGCCTATCTGCTTTTCATGCAATATGCCAGATTAGTGGAAAAGGAAATTATTACTGATTAGATTATTTGATTCATCTCTCAAGAAGACTGGATTTCACATTTCATGTCATTTCTAGACATTCAAGAAACTAGGACAAATGTCCCTTTGTCAGAACAAAGGCACATGCCAGGCCAAAGATGGCACTGTTGCATCACACTGCAGAGAGATGAATGGGGCTAGCCCTAGTTTTAATGGATGTCACAACTTTTCAGTCACATGATTTTCACAGTTAATATCATTTCTATTAGAAAGTTTTACACACAGGAAATTAGTCACACAGAGAAAGTCATTTTAATAGGCTAAGCATGGAGAGAAAAACATTTTCAGATTCATTAAATATGCATATTAAAATATCTAGTAAAAAGTTGACAATTTACTATCTAGAAACAATCTCAGATAATTCTTTCATTTCTTGAAATAGGGTCTCATTATATAGACAAGGTTGGCCTGGAACTTGCTATATACTAGCCTGGCAGTGAACTCATCTGGCTGAGTGCTGGTATTACAGGCATGTGTCATCCTTTGCTCGACATTTACCACATAAGACCTAGCTTTCCTTCCATTTGCATTTCTCACCTGGACTTTTTGGCAAAGTGAAGGCACACTCCATGTTTCCCCTCTCAGCCCTATGGCCTGTGCCATCATCTAACACAAACAGATGATAAGTGGTTAGATACAGGGGTGAGGAGGGTAAGACAAGTGCTTTTCTCCCAGCATGCAGGAAAACAAGTCTACTTCGTTAAAAAGAAGGGAGCACGGAAACACATGCTCCTATCCAGATGCCCTGTCAGGTCTGCTCTACTCACTGTGGACACATCATTAGCACTGCTGAACTCAATGAGAAATGTCCATACAGTCATCTACAATACAACAGATAGCAGACAGAAGTCTTGAAATGCTATTAGCCAGGTTACAGTCTATAGGTCGGTAACTCATTTCAAGGAAATATACAATCAACCCTTCATGTAGAACTAAAACACACTCACTAAACACTGAACCTAACCCTGCACCAATCAAATGCCTGTCCTCTCTAAACCTTCCTTTGAGTTCCTCAAGTCCAGTTGAGTTGTCTGCAGTCCCCTGGCTGGCGATAGTGGCCTTGGCTCTTTCAACTATGCTCTAAACATAAACTAATGGTATGTTTCACTTTGTTGGCTTGAACCTAAGCTCTTTTGATGCCAGTGCTGCACGAAAAAAAAGAATACAATGTCTGTCTATGTGCAAAAGTCAGATGCACATAGTCAGATGCATATTGATGAAATATCAATACAGCTAAAATATCTCCACTAGATTCTTCTGTCTTTAAAACACTTTGTAATAACATGGAAATCACACTGAGGTTCAAGGAACTCATTCTTCCACTCGCTCCCATCATCACCTAGCTTAAACAGAATCTGAGTTCAGTTCTTTCTGTCTTTATCTGTATGATCAAGGCTACTGATCTGTGTAGCCATACACAACATTATCTGGGGAAAAGAGTGAGTCTGGAGTTTTATTGGAATACATAGTAGTACAGAGGGTGACAACTAGTTCTTACACTGTTTAAATTTGTTTGCAGTCAGATGTCTGGAGTATTTAAGTGCAATTAAAAGTGCAGATCTAATAAGTCTAGAAAAGTGACTATTCCAGAGGGTGTGACAGCAAACAGCTAAGTGGCTTACTTTCAAATACAACCTTCATACATTACTCCAAGAAACTCTTATCCTTGCCTGAGAAGATCTCCTCAGGTTTAGACATTCCACTGTAGTCTATCACACGAAAACCAGCTAGAAGCTTTAGAAATAACACCATTGTCCATTTATATGAAGTTCTAGAACAAGTAAACTCTCCTATGACAGAGGATGGGAAGGGACAAGAGCCAGCTATGCTGAAACATGCTCCATTATGGTCCTCAGATGCCACACAGGGACCTGTGTGTGCCCTTCGAACAAAAATCTTTCCTTAAATGAAAACTGCCAGTGTCTACAAGCCACTCCTGGGTTCTTCAAGCAGTCCTTGAGCTGCTTGAAGGACAAGACTTAGGTGTTCACAGTCCATATGCTGTCCTCAGTGTGACCCACTCCCCAAGGTCATTTAAAGAAAAGAATCTCCAGGCACAGACTGGGGCAGCAGTTGAAATTTCACCTTTTGCTGCCCTACTAAATGTAAAGTGGTGAATTTTCAACAGCTCCTTTTGAAGGCCACTTCACAGTTCCCCTGAGTCTGTTTTCTCAATCCTTACCCAGTTTTGGTCTGCTGCTCATAAGAAAGTGTTGTCCTCTCATGGTGTACATCACAATTTGGTTGGTTATATTTTAAGCATGTGTGCGTTCACTTTAGCTACTAAAGCTGCAGCTTTAGTGTCCTCGGTCCTATGGGGCTGACCCAAAGGAATTTCACAGACAAACCACATCAGTTTGAAGAGTTCATGGTTTTTACATGAAACCCAGCCCTCTTTTCTGATGACAAACAAGGATTCTGTTCTAGATACTGAAGCTGCTCTCAAGCCTTTTGTTGCACACATTCAGTCCTGCTGCTTATTGCCTGCTGGTTGTTGAGCTCAGAGCTGTGTCTGGACCCAGAGCGTGATGGAATCTCCCTCCACAAAAGAAGGGCTTCTCCATGGAAACAGAACCTCTCCCAGGTATGTATGAGAATAAAATGTGGACTGCAGATGTTTATACACCGGAGGGGCTTGTAGGCTTTCTTTCATTATCAGGTATATTTCAAGTTTACTATTTCATAAAAGAAACCCACAGAGGCTGTGTGTGATGGCACATGCCTTTTAACCCCAGCACTTGGGAGGCAGGCACAGATCTTTGTGAGTTCAAGGCAAGCCTAATCTACAAAGAGAGTTCTATAAGGGCAGCCAAAATTATACAGGAAGACTTGTGTCTCAAAAACCAAAAGGGAAAAAAAATCCACAGAGCAAGACTTCTGGGGACCCCTGTAGGAAACAGACAGCACTGCCTATTGAGGCGTGGACACAGAGTGTTGCAGTGTGTGACCATCAGGCCACCCACGAACTTGAGCAGTCTGAGGAAAAGCTACTCCAACCCATGGAGGACTCACTTTTAACGTAAACATGACTGTCAGAATCACTAAACACACAGCCCTTGACCAAGTCCAAGTGCTGCTGAATGGCAGCACACAACAGACAACACACAGCCAAGTCAAAGTGCCACCTATCACACCCACACACACACCTCTTCCTCGCCCCCTCTCTCTACTCCTTCACTGGTTTGAAGATTATACTTGTTCTCCTCGGGCAGGCCTTAGCCCTCTTCAAAGTGATTAAGGCTCCATTGACATGCCTCTCCCATGTCTTAAGAGGTCAATCCTGCCTAATTATCAAACACAGCACTCACACACACAGAGGTCGAACAGTAACTTAAGGAAGTTGGTTCTCTCCCTGCGCCGTGTTCAGTCCTGGGAATAGAATGCAGGGCCTAAGCTTGACAACTGAGCCCTGCTGCCAGCCCTCTTTTTCTGCTCTAGCCAAGGCATACACTACACCTTAAGACCGAAGGCATCCAGACAGTGAGACCTCTGCCTGCATAGTTCCACCCCATAGCACGTACTTTATACTGTGGTCAAGAGGAAATTATGTACTTTCTGTACCTCAATACTACAAATACTAAATAAGCTTTGCTTCAGATCGTACCATCTGTATAGGAATCAGGCTAAGAGTTACCATTTTAGATCCTGAGAGTTATAATAAGCTTCATGGGGCTCAGTGGTTTTACTTATTAAGAGTTTTTATCTTTGTAGAAATCAAACCTGAGTTTGATTCCAAGGACTCACATGATGGCTCACAACTATCTGTAAATCCAGTTTCAGGGTATCTGACCTCTGTGGGTTCCAGGCATGCATGTGGTACAGACATACATTCAGGCAAAACATCCACATGTACTAAATAAAAACAATCTGAAAAAAACTATAATAAAATTTAGTTAAGTGCTAACCAGACTTTGAAAGAGAAGTCACAAGAATCTAATACCCTGCTGCCCAAGAAATGACACAGTCTCACCACTCATTGAAGCCTGTGTACTGTAACTCTGTTACATTTACCATGGAAATGCAATATATAAATCACGCAACGTCTTTTCTTACCAGGGTGGGCTTAGGTAGCTTCTATAGTGATTAGATAACTATATGCAGGATTTTACAGTTTCTGTGCTGGACTTAATCTGAACAGCTTCTTCCTTTTTCAGAGCTCCTATTGCTTTTTTGTGCAGCTAAGCCTATACCAAGCAACAAGGTCACCTGATGACAGTATATGGTTCAGGCAGCACCATGTTAAAAGTAATTTTCTACTTGTTTTAATTAAATTTATAGGATGCAGGTGTCTTTAAAAACAAAAATATGATCAATGTTCATTATTTTCAGTAGTATGATTATTTACCATTAAAAAATTTGATTTTTAAAAGTCAAATCTCCATTCTACATTTATTAATATGGAGCTTGAAAGCAAAGGTATTTATTTACTTTGGGATGAAGATATTAATAAACTGCCCATATTCATAAAAGTGGACTGACCAAAAAACAAGAGTGGCTATTTCAAAGCAGATATACACAAAAAGGTATTTGTATATAAACCACTTTCATTTATCATTTGGTCTCATTACACTGTGAGCATTAATTGCATATCATTCTTCTTCAGGAATCAGGAACACTATACTTTCCATGTCCCCAATACATGAAATAGGTACAGATGCAACTCCCAGCTCCTCCTATGAGACAGTTTTCACATGCTTCGACACTGCCGGCATTGTGGCCTACTCCCACACCAGGTACCTGAGCAGTCAGTGGATCCCTAATGCTTCTCCACATAGACGCTCTGTGGCCAGTTTTAATAGTGGACACGCTCTGTCCTTTGGTCCTTCCATCTGCCTGATGGACACACTGCAACCCATATGGGACAGAAAAAGCAACAGGGATTTGATACAAGTCTTAAAAGTTAATATTAAAAGGTTGGTGCCCGAGGAAGCCAAAGACACCAGGTGCCCTGGAGCTGGAATTGCAAGTGGCTATGATCTACCTTGGTGAGTACTGGGAACTGAACATGGGTCCTCTGAAAGAACAGTATGCTCTGAAGTACTGTGCCATATCTAGACCATTAATATGTTCGCTTCTAAAGTTTTGTGGTTGTTTGGTAAAATCTGTCCCTTCTGTGCATGTTTAGAAGAAGCTGTGGTTGCAGGGAGACTTTAAAAGCCATCCCCATGGGCTGGAGGCCTTGGAAGGAGCTTTCTCAGATCTCAGTGGAGTTTTTAGAGGTAAGGCCAAGGGTAAGGGAGTCACCCTTACCCTTTGTAGTCATGCTACAAACTCAAGAGAGCTTTATAACCCAGACCCAAGATATTAAATAATAATAATATTCTCCAATATTCAGCTTTTTGTTTTGTTATCTGTATTTCCTGTGATTTCATAATTTACTACTGAGCTACATTCATTTATCATGCAATTCATACACAAGCATAAATTTTTCACAGAGAAAAATGCCACGCAAATATCTGGGAAGAAATGACTATTTCCAGGTTTTTTTAAAGGATATACTGTAGCAATCTTATCTTTTATTCCTTAAGTGGATCCTTTCATTCAAAAGTAGTATGCGATATATGTGGTGTCTGATATGCCTGGTGTGTTGTGGTGTCTGGTGTGTGTGTGTGTGTGTGTGGTCTGGTGTGTGTATGTAGTAGTGTATGTGGTAGTAGTAGTATGTATATATGTAGTATGTGTGTGCATGAGCACCACATGAGATGTAAAGTGATGCAGAGTTGAGTCAGATGATGTGATGAAATCAAGTGGCATTGATATTATTCCTTGTGGGCAAAATCTCAGAGCAGTATTCCATCTGAGGCCCAGACACAGAGAGAGCAAGGAGCTCACCATGACTTCTAATTACTCTCCTCCTGATATTTATTAACTATGCAAACATGGAACACACTTGATATCCTAACTGCTGCCAATGACAGGTTACAGTTCACAGATGAAAACTGTGTGTATGAATTTAATTTAAACTGTGGGACTAACATGAATCTACAACTCCTCCAAGTCAAAAAAAAAAAAAACAAGATAAAACAAAAAGCACTCATAGGAGGATGATCATATTGAAGGAGGAGGGAAGACGGGGCCCCCTCCGAAGCCCTGTCTCGATCATTCACTGGAACATACCAACTGTCTGAAAAAAAAAAAAAGACAGTTTACTTGCTTTATGGTACTGCTCCCTTCATTAATTTCCTGATATTCTATGAGGTATTAGACAAAGAGAAAATGTCACACTCTCAGATATTAAAGTCACTGCTCTCACAGACAGGACTTGCTACAGAATCTGTACACTGGGAAGGAAGGTCTGTGCAGACCATTCTTTAGACCATTCCTTTAGCATTCTGAAAGTAATAGGCTCTGATGGGGAGACAGAGGCCAGGCCACTCTGAGAAAAGTGACATTTCACATTGGAAGACGCTTCTCTTGGGGCTGTACAGGGTTCAGAATATGAATGTTTGAAAACAACATTATCTGCTCTGGTGGTCAGAGTCACATGGTGGTGGAGGCTCACGCTGGACAGAGACCACTATCACCGTGGCAGAACAACAGGGAACACTATGCCAAAAGGTAGTATGGTGCCACCCTAGCAGGCAGTTGTAGAGTTTTTAATGACAAACCACCTTGACAATATATTTAACAATGCTCAAAAGTTCCTTATTATTATATCTAACTATCCTATATCTTTTCCCAAACTTTAAGAGGAAAAAGTAGATTGGAAAGCTGACTGATTGTAACCATAATTGCTAATTTTAGTCTGATGATTCCCAGATCTTAGTCCAAGAACAATGTCACAGGTATTACTATAACAGTCCTGTGAGTCTTACCCCAAAAGCTTATAGATTAACAAGAACGCATACACAGACAGACAGACACACAGACACAGACACACACACACACAGAGAGGGAGAGAGAGAGAGAGAGACAGAGAGAGAGACAGAGAGAGAGAGAGAGAAACTATGATACCAAAGAGGAAAATGACTTTGTAATTTGGAAACTATATATAAAAATAAAGTGAAGTGAAAATGAGACATCTGACAAAAACCAAATGGTCAATGAAAACTGTCGCCATGGGCTGTGATGTAAATGGTTACACTCTTTGAAGGGTAAGTTGTTTTAGCAAATAATATAAATGTTCATAACTGTCAGATTTAAGAATTGCAGTCAGTGAACGCATCCTACCAAAAGTGAGCAGACAGGATCATATATACACATACAACACACACACACACACACACACACACACACACACACAAATGCTTTATGGAAAGTACCATGAACTATATTGTGTTTTAAAGGTACTTCTTTTATGTAAGTAAAATCTTCAATAGAGTTTTCAAAAGAGGACTTTTTTTTAAGTTTTGCTTGGTAAATTTATGATCATTTCATGAAAATAAAATGTAAACCAGATTCATGAAGAAATAATGAGTGCAGTGTTCAGAAGCTGAAACTGGGCCTGGTTTCAAACACAGTGCTGTGGATGTCATCTTGACAGGCTCTCAGTGGAGGAAGATGGGTGGCGCATGAATATACATTTATGAGAACTGGTCAGGTGAGGGACGTGTGGCTTTTCTCTACTGTAGGATGTCTAGGACACAGCTTATTGGAGACAAGCTGACTGTATCAATAGTGCGCACAATTTACACACACAAACACATACGCACAACATAAGAAGTCTGAAGAATATTTACATACAGAAAAGGAATTCTGTGAATTTGCTTTTCTTATTTTACTTGGATAATTAACAACAAAGCTTTTAAAAATGATTTTAAAATACCATCTTAATTAATAAGCTCACAGGAACAAGAGTATAAAACAAGACAGTGAGGATATTTTTCTCAAAGGAAAATCTAATTAGACATATTCATGGGCTACTCTTTAAAAAACAACTGGCTGTGTCTGCAAAGTGTAGAAAGCAGACATTCTAAAGGATCATTCCTGGCAATGTAAAATCCCTAAGTTAAGCATGAAAACTGGTAAAACTGCTCTGACTGAGAAGGTGCACGCTGTCTTCTCAGCTTCCAGACCTGAGATCAGTGTGGCGGGTGTGACAGCACAGCCGGGGCGGAGACAGCTTGTGCTCAGCAGTGTCTCAAAACGAAGAAAGTCTTTGGAGATCGACCACTTATTACGACATGTTCGCTTTACACTTTATTTTTGTAGTAATGATTGGCTTTCTGTGTGCTGTTTTGGCCTGGCTGGAGATAAGGTTCTTCTCTACAAGATTCTTTGTGTGTATAACAATTATCCTATGTAATTATCTAACATTCCATGGAGGGCAAGAGAGACTGGAAAAGTTGATTCTAATTGGAACCATAGTTCTAGAGTTTTAGTCTGTGAACCCCAAACTCTTTTAGTTCAGGAATATTTCAGTCTAAATACTCATTTTTTAAAGAAGGATTTTATTATAATTTGTTTTGTTTTAAAACCTAAATTAACCAAAAATTCTACCTGATACACATTTAAAATTCCATTACAACTTTAAGGTTATTATTTATTTTCATACTAGAAAAAGAATCAGTAGCAATTATCTTTTTCCTGACCATAACTATTAAAACAATAGAACAGACCTAACTTACAAATGATTTCTTGGGCAGTTTCAGAGATGAAGGTAAAATTCCCCACATTTAGTCCCAAACACAGGCTTTCTGAGTCTTGATGAAGAGTAGTTCACAGACTATACTATATATACATAATTTAGGTTTTTGTGTAACTTACAGTATCATTTCCATAAGTACCTTGTATCATAAACACATCCAAACTGAACAAGGAAAAACAAAAGAAAAAAAATGGGATGAAGTAGTCATGCATTTGAGTCAACTGATAATGAAATATTGAAAAATAAAACAAAAACGAACCAAAAAAACTAATAAGAACACAACAGAGCAACTGTGGACAAGAAACAGAAACAGAACTTCATACATACTATTTTCTTCAAAGTAGGATTGCTTTTCTATATATAAATATGCAAATAATGCAAATAAATATAAATAATACAAAACCCTCACTGCGATCACCCTGCCTCAAAACTTCCAGTGCTTTTACCTAAATTCTTTACTATGAACCTAGGAATTGCACATTAACTATAAAACCTTGAAGGTGTAGTGGCTGTCTCCACTCCTTGTGTTTATTGTTGGGTGCTTTCAGTTTCCCTCTTCTAGAGACTGGGTACAAAGGACTGAATCTGGGCTCTCAACAGATGCTAGGAAAGCTGCTCAGTAATCTGTTGCTGAGCTATATATAAAAATTATCTTCACTTTTTGCTTGCTTGCTTGTTTTTGCAGATAGGGTCCCTCTGATTCTCCTAGTCTGGCCCTGAGCTTACTCCATAGCCCAAGCAATTCTGAGTAGCTATTGATTAGAGGCCTGTGCCAACAGGTCCAGCTTTTCCCCTGGAGAGACCAAGTTTTTATTTTCTAGAATATAAGAGATAGATTTGCTTTTAAGAGGCATGATCCAAATCCATGAAATCAGAACACAAGTGACATCAGCCCCTGTTCAGAGTAGTGACCTGAGGCCGTGCCTGTACTAATTCCGTGTGGACATCAATCTACAACCTCGGCTTTAACACTGATACAGTCAGATTTTTTTTATAGTGTCTCATATTTCCCAATAATTCACCATGAAACAGGTTTCTAATGCTATCCTACTTCTTAAGCTAAGTGGGCTCAGGTAATCAAGACCTCGGTTCCCAAGGGAGGACTAGGTAGAGTAGGCTCATTTAATTCAAGCCTTCAGTCACAAAGCAACACCTACGTGACGTAGGCTCAAGTAATTCAAGGCCTCATTTAGTAAGGAAACTCTAGGCAGTGTGGGTTCAGGTAATCAAGATCTCAGTTACTAAGGAAATGCTGCACCGAGTGGGCTAAGGTAACCAACAACTCCTTTACAGTGGAAAACTAGAATGGGCCTGGACTTTTGCTGATCATGCCCAGATGAAATCTTTGACTGATGCTGAAGAGGAGAAAATAGTAAAAATGAAATTTTGAGAAATTAAACATTTAAATTACTAAAGTATTATTTAAGACATACTTAAAATCTGTGATCATGGGTAAGTGGGACATACGACGAGGGTTCCAGCTAAGGACCTGAGTAACACAAATTATAAAACCGTAGTGCTTGCAACCACAGAAGTTCGCACATTGCCTTCAGTGCCCTGGAAAATGTAGTATTTTGTCAGCACACATCGCTCATATACAGACGCACTACAACCTCACAGCATGCATATTCTTCAGTGAGAAAAATGACTGAAAATTATTTAGCAAGTATGTATTTTACCAACTGCACAATGCATTTGACTTTAGGTAATTAGAATTCTTAATGGGCAAATGCCCCATCCTTCCACCTTCCACATAAAATATAAGCAAAAAATAAACTAAGTCATGATGACAGAAACAAAAGCATCGTCCATGGCTAAACACGGGAAGCACGTCAAGAACATTCCCAACACTGTGCCTTCTGCCCATGTGTGTTCTCAGTAGCATCAACTCTGCCACGAATTACAAAGTCATTATTGAATGGACCTCGGTGTGGCAAGCAGTTCATGTTTTGAAAAGCTATCCTTTAAAGCAGTTACATAATCTAGAAATAGGTATAAAATATGTGAAGAGAAGATATTTCCATGTGATTTAAATTCTCTAAAATGTGAAGCCTGAAAGATGGATGTGCTCTGTGTGTACATTTATGAGTGTTGCTCATTTGTCATGGTCATTTCAGCAGGTAGCCCCCACCCTCCAGGATGGATCATTCACCTTGCAAGACCACCTGGGGTATCTTGGTGACACTATATTCATAAATTTCAACCCTCTAACCAGCACATGAAAGCTCATAGGTACTCACCCTGCAAACTGGGCACTGCCAGTGACTACTGCTGTCTCTAAGCCTGAACTCATCAGACAAACACTTGGAATGATACACACGAAAACACAGGTCACATATCAACACCTCTCCAGGCAAATGGCATTCAAAACAATACCAGTCATGAGTTTCTGTTTCCCAGTCCTACAAAAAATACAAAATAATTTCGTATGACATTTTGTCAATATCTTCAATAACTAACAACAAAATTGAAACTAAAAGTCCATCACAAGTTAGGCATTATAAACAGTTTAAGACATTTAATGTGTAAAACAAGAGAGAAAATACCTAGAAATTTACTTCTTTAAATTTTGGATTCTCTCCTATGTAGTATCAATAGTCAGAGATACCTTAAGGTGATCTGATAGCAAACACCTCCAAAGTGATTTATGTCCAAAGCCAATCCCAGGTCTAGTATTATCTTTCATTTAAAACTACAATTTAAGAAACAGTGTCTTTTGTAAGCTAAGTGTCCCACACCAACGGCAGCTTAATATTTCAAACAGACAAACCTGTGTTTTGTCCTGATTTTACAGATTACAAAGGGAATGCTGACATACTGCGGGGACAGGGTGCACAGTCTCGCGTGGTAGAGCTCACTGTGCTTGTCTCTCATCCACAGTATTTGATGCTTAACTGAAAATAACAACTAATCAAAATGCCCATGTCCCGACAGGTCGCCAAATATTCAGGGTTATTCAGGGTCTGTTAAATTTAGAAAAATAAATTGAAAATGTGAAACTAAAGGTTTAGTCACACTATCTGATAGAGGTTGATTACCATATGAAACAAAAGAAAGCAGGCTCCATTCTTGATGTGGCTAGTTTTAGCAATCAAAGAACACAGAGTTGCACGGGCATTCTTCAACAGGTTTCATTAGTGAGGTTTCTGTACAGCCAAGGCAAGTGGGTGAAGTATAGACAGGAAGACTCATTTGCTTTTAGCTTAGAATTCATTCTTTATAAATGTTACCCTTCACTTATTCTAAAATATACTTCAGAGTAAAGGTTAACTCAACCTGTTTTGGAGATGTGGGAGCCAAATGAACAAAAGGAAAACTGTAACAACACCAAGACTACTTTCAGTAGGGATCCTGACATCCCACATTTGGGTTCAGCTATTAATTGTTTTTATGTATATCTGCACTCTTTCCAAAGTTGAGTCATTTTCAACTCAAAGTTGAATCCAAGGCTTCCTCATTTTCTCAGATGCTAATATTATCCCGGCAAATGGGGTTTAAACTAGCACTCAATAAGAATTGACTACATCAACCACATTTGAATGCCACCATCCACTCACTAAGAGTGTAGTCACTAATATTCACAATGTTATGTCCTCCAACGCACATCCTGAGCCATGGCGAAGGCAGAGTAGTCAATTCTGTAGAAATCTAAACTTTCTGGATTTATGTTTCATTAAAAAATTGATGGTCTTCACTGACCGAACAATAATGTAAAGTAGGAGCATTTCCAGTTCCTCACTGCAGCTGTGTATTTCCCTGCAAACTCGTCTGATGGAGTAATCCATGTGGACCGCAGTCAGGAAGTACTCATTTTACATAAAACTCAGAAAAACAACTACACTACCAAGTTTGACTGAGATACACTAAAGACATGTATGTGAACTTAGCTGAATTAAAATTAAAATGAATCTCATTTCAGATAGACAGTTCATAATACATCATATATTAGCTATTTCATTTTCTAATTCAAAAATTTTAATATAAATAAGCTTCAGAATTCTAGTCTATTTTTAATTAAAGAACTTTTTCTAAGCCTAAAACAAAATATTTTATTCTCATGGCTGTTTGGAAATACTTTAAAGGACATTAATGATTTATATATATATTGGTTAATTAATAGAAACTGCCATTCTTCATGATTTAATTTTTTATTTTAATTCTTCTTCAGTGATGGGTCAAATAGTGGTTGCTGGGATGTTAAAAGGCAGGAAGAACACAGTTCCAGCTTTCCTTCATCGCCTTCCTCTTTCCAATGCACACTCTTACCTACTTATCAAACAGACACTGGGATAAATCTGTCCTTGTTGGGGTACTCAACTCTGCACTTTAAAAAATAATTGCAGGAATGTTAACCATAACTTAAATGAAGCAAAGTACAGAAACTTTTAAAATTAATTTACTAGATATTATTAATTTTTTTTGAACTACTTGCTTTTTGTTTTAAGACATCTTACTAGCAGGCCAGGAACTCACTATGTAGCCCAGGCTGGCCCGGAACCCACAGAGATCTGTCTCGCAAGTGCTAGAATCACAGGTGTGTGTCTTCATAACTGGCTTGGGTATGTTTTCCTTATGCGTATCACTGACTCCATCATCATAAGGGTTAAAGAAGACAATGCTTCTTGTTATTTTAATCATGACAAGAGCTATTCATAACCCAGGAAACATGCAAAAGTCACTGATTCAAAAATCTATTACAATTTTTCAGAGGTATAAACGAGTCATGGACCATGGCCAAGCTGACATCATTCAAATAGGCTGACACACACCTGTCACATATGCCAATAAGCCAAGTCTACATTTGCACCGGATGCCACAGGAAGTCATCAGCTGCTCTGGATACAGTCTAGTTAGCAGCCAAAAGTGTGAAATCCCACTTGAGGACAAGAAAGCCTTTAAAGGGCAAGACCACTGACTGACACTAAGTTCAAAACTGAAGCAGTGCAAAGGTCATACAGTTTTCACACACAAGTCTAGCAAGAGTTAACTTAGCTAACCTAAACAATATAAAACTCTATTACAAAAAGAAAAGCAGAATTAAGGTAAAATAACAGTGCAAAATTAGTTCACCTTGTCTGGGGCTGCTGTCCTGGAGAAAGGCTGCATACTGTAGGCCTTTCAAAATAAAAACAAAATAATCTTGGTCTCTCTACCATAATTTTGCTCATATCAGGTAATATAGAAGGCTAAAGGGATTTCACACATGGTTCATTACTAGAAGTACAACCCATACTACTTGGCAAATAATGCTAACAGAAAAGTCTATCAATGAGCTCATCATTAATGAAAAGAGCGTAGCATGCAAACCTAAGGGTTGTCACTGACTGTAGAAGGTTATGGATAGATAATGAGAAATATCTTAGGGAATGTATGTGCCATGAGATGTACACTCTTGTCAAGAAAATATCTTTCAGCAAATAAAGTCTGTGCCACACATATCTACACAATGCCACAAATGCATATCTGATTGCTCTGAAACAGGATTACACTGAATGTTTTGAAAAATCAGAATAATGAAAGTAAGAGTGGTAAACACAGCATGAAGTTTATACAGGCTGCCCTCAGAGCCTAGGAGCGAAACCTCCCCCATCTAGCAGCAGTCTGATACACTGTTTGGTTAACACGCTGGAGTCAGACTGGTACAAAGCCTGGCCCTGACACTCAAGTCTCTATAATCTTGGGCAGAATGCTTAGCTTTTCTTCATGTCATTTTCTATCTGTAAAATGATTAGTTTCCTGTGTCTTAGTAAGAACCGAATGAGTTCATAGGTACTTAGCGCACAGAGGAGGTCTGCACAGCCTAAGCACTCAGGAGAGGTTAGCTGGTGTTATTATCTATGTATTGCACAAAATAGAACTAAGACACAAATGAATAACATGAGTGCATTTCTCTCCTAGTACTTTAGAATTCATTATCATATCTGATTTTCACATTTCTCTGAGCAACATAGAACAGGAAATATAATTCGCTCCAATGAAGGGATTAAAAAGGAAGCTCAGAAAGATGTTTGGCCATGTACCAAGGGAGAAGTCTGAAGAACTGTTGGGAAATATATTCCAAATTCTGATCAAGTTTCTTCAATAATCAAAAGGCAGTTTTAACTCCCTATGTTTTATACATTACACTGCTAAGCATGTGTATGACAGTGTGCTTTAATGCAAATGCACTGTAAGGTGAGTTCTCTGCCATTCTAGGTTTAATTTAATTCTGTTAACAAATTTAGTTCATCATTTACATGGGAGGATATGATGGTTACAAATTTTAGTGACTTTAAATACTGAAAATAAATTACAATATTGCCTAGTGGAACAGAATTCAGAGAAGGAGAAAGAGCCAAACAGCGGGAACTCATGCGTACAATACACCAACACATGATGAGAAGGATAGAACCCCCAAAACACTAAGCAAATAGAGGCTCTTGACAGAGCCACTTCTCAGTAAGTCGGTTTAAAAATCACAGAGGACTCTAGTGTAACTGAATCGTCAGCACTCATTTACTAGTTAGTAAACAAAGGGTTTTTTACTTCTTTTTGTAACCAAGGTTGGGAATAAATATTTAAATATATGTATATATACATATATGCATATATATAATAGACATACATAAATGACATAAAGATAAAACATTTCAATTTTTAAACACCAGCAGTATCAAAGGTACATTGAAATTTGTGTTGAAGGTATTTAAAACAACGAACTAGTCGGGCAGTGGTGGTGCACACCTTTAACCCAGTACTAAGGAAGCAGAAACAGATGGATCTCTGTGAATTTGAGGCCAGCCTGGTCTACAGAGCGAGTTCTAGGACAGCCAAGGCTACAAAGAAACTCCTGTCACGAAAAACAAAAAAATAAATAATGAATGAACTAATGACAAATATAACTATAACAAAAAAGGGTAAAAATCTAAATTGCTTTAAGAAACTAATTCTTAAATTCATATGCTACATGTATGCAATGTACTGGAATGTCCAGGTTAGCTTGTATTCAGAAGCAGCCTCTTGTTTCCTCAAGAATGAAGCAGGGAAGCCCCTCTTGCTGTGGCTTCAGGCAGTAAGGTCTGTGAGGAACAAGGCCATCAATTCTAGTCCAATGTTTCACCTAAGAGGTGTGAACCTAGTTAAATTTCAAGGTAAATATAAACCAATACTTCCTACAAGCTGGCACTTGATTTGGAAACAACAGATGACAGCAGTCTCTCAAGGTGTCGAGCTCGCCCCACTTGGGTTTGGTATTTTAGCCCATTCACTGCAAACATAATAAGCTCATATCTTTAGAAAATCACAAAATACTTATTTCCATTACTTAGGCTCTTTTTTTAAAGAAAAAAAAGTATAAAAAAATCCTAAAACAATGAGAAGTGAAAAATACAGAGAGAAAAATGTAGAATGCCCCTTTTTATTGAGAATGATACTCTCAAGCCCAAGAGTAGCCTCAAGTCCTGATATCAGGAATGGTTCACTTCAAAATGCATGGAGTGAAGACTCTATTCACGTCTGTAATTAGTAAGGACTCACCCGCAGCAAAACAAGAAAACAGAAGGATTCTACACAAAACTACAATCTGGGGCTCTCAGCAGAAACCCTACTCCTATACTGATATGAACGGTGAAAGAAATGAGGTCCCGAATCCAAATTCAGCAGGTCTATAAAAGGAGAAAGTAGTTTTACAAATAATATCATTTTTCTGAAAGATTTTTTAAGCCAACACTAGCAACCAAATTCTTTACTATCAGATCAAAATCACAAAATAAAAGTGCAGCCTTGTCCTGGGAACTGTCAATAAAGTTGGAAATCACCAACAGTTCATAATAATAGCCTTGTTTCAAGATACATATTATTTATATTTTATCTGCAAATGATCCAAAACTCAAGGTTACCTGCTTCCTATGTCACAATAAGTATTTTTGAAACACCTTCCTTCCTATCCTTGATGAGCACTTTATCAACCAAAAGGCTAATTTAATTTGTAAGACATTAATTTATATTGATCACAAAGATAACTAGTAAATCCTAAACTTTAGTCCTCTAGGAAGTGGTAAAACTCTGCCCAAAAAATATAGTTCTCAATATTTAAGAATAAAGGGGATGAGATACTAGAAATATGGATTAAATATGGCCTCCCATCATGTGTATTTTAGAGTAAGCAGATGATGAAACAGTCTATGAATGTGAGCATGTACGCATGCATGTATGGCAAGTATATATTCAAGCATGTGTGTGTGCACGTGTATGTATGCATTCAATAATTAATTTGCAATACTGAGCTGATCTTGCATAGAGTGCCAAAAAGCACACTGCTACTTTTAACAACTCAGAAGGAAAAAGCATCAACATAACAAAGTATTAACAGTTCAGATAACAAGATGGCGCTCCATGTCTTCTCACTAACAGAACTCCAAAAGCTCAGAAAACCATGCTTATGGGAACTATTTGGACCCTGTCAGTTAATGCTACTTATTACCAGTCTACGAATTTTCAGATGACCACAAAAATTCCTGCATTTTTCAAATACTGTCTGTGTGTCATTTAGAAAACAGTTCGTTGTGTATACTTATTTATTGACTACTGTGTAAAGAGGTCATTTAGAAACAGGAGTGGTTTTATGAATGTTGCTGTTTTGTTCCATAATTTTATATACACATATGAGAATCACCATGAAGATGTTTAGATACTGAACAATTTTACCATAGTTTCTCCAACAGAACTGGCACTTATACAGGGGGCTGCAAATTGTGTATGAGATCATCACTGAAAAATGTCTGAGACTATTTCTTGGCTAGAAGGAAGAATTTTAGTAATGCAGAGGCCTCTGCCTTTGTATTATAATATCCTGGCTTCTTCAAAGACAGACAATAGTCTCATACAGGACAGTGAGCTTTTAGGACATGATTGCTGTACTTAATAAAAATAATGGTCCAGGGATGCATGTATTTTAATTGTTTCAAGTTCTAAAGGTGAGTATTAGAGAAGAAAGGTAGTAGGAGTATATTAACAATGTAATATCAACAAATTGACATTTAAGCTTCTTTTCTCATTGCTGTGTGGAGAAAGGAAAGCTGCACTCATTGGTTTCTATTTCTCCACACACTGACGGAGTGAAGAGAAGCATCGTTCAACCTCTGCTACATAAAGTGACTCAAGAATTAATCCTGTTTCCCCACTTCTGACAGCTCAACTCCTCTCTTCAGAGGAGTAGGAAGAACACTGTCACCTATCCCTTTATAACAGAAGCCTCTTTCTAAAACCTATCCTAACTCTGAAAGAAGGGTTCAACAAATGCACTACACACTCTAAAACTCAAGTTTGGAGGGCACCAAAGCATTTGAAATCACAAAGCGGTTGAAACTAGAGAGTCTCAAACGCTGGTGTGCGGAGCTCTGACCCACAACTTCATGAAAATAGGAAAGGTGGCCCTTCCATCAAATATGCTTGAGGTGTACTCTTTTTATTCATGAAAGAGCCTTTAAATAACATACAAGGTGCTTCTGTGTGGAGGGCATTTACTAGCTTGTCAGTTCACAGCTTAGACCTGCTTCCTGCAGATGACAGAGTTAATAAAAATACACAAAGCCTGGACAGTGCAGAATCTAAAGAATTGTGCCACAGGTGACATGGTTAATCACATGAGCTTGTGGGTGTCATAAGGGCATGAGGACTTTCACTGCAAGTCAAGTGGTGAGATACTCATTTCATCAGTCAACTTCATATTTTACACCTTCAACAAGATCTACTTTTTCAAGGGCAAGCTCTTCACAGAATTTATATTGGAGAATACTGGCTACAAAGTAAATAGTCTAAATTAAAGACTACTTATATGACTAGTTAAAAACTGATACTTTTGCCAGGCGGTGGCGCACACCATTAATCCCAACTTGGAAGGTAGAGACAAGCGAATCTCTGTGAGTTCGAGGCCAGCCTGGTCTACAAGAGCTAGTTTCAGGACAAGCTCCAAAGCTACAGAGAAACCCTGTTTTAAAAAACAAAACAAAACAAAACAAAAAAAGCAATAATAAAAAAACTGATGCCTTTACTATACTATCCTCAGTATATTAAAGTCTTAATTTATAAGTAATAACTATAACTTTATAAGGTAGAGTCGAGATATATAATTATAAGGTAGAGTATATATATATACCCTCTATATATACACACACATATATAGATATATATATATATACACACACACACACTCTTGTTTGGTGAGTGGATATATATTAACTTATCCATTTAAAGTCCATTCTTTTAGCTGTTTTGAAATACACACATTATTATTAACTCTATTGCCTTTCTGCACAAGAGATCATTACTAAGAATACTTATTTACTGGTTTATTTACACTTGCTTTAAGTATACTTATGTTGGCTGCTTCAAGGACATATTCTCATTTAATCCTTGTGGTGGTTTGAATGAGAAAGGCCCATATATTTGCATGCTTGGTTCCCAGTCAGTAAACTGTTTAGGAAAGATAGGAAGGTGTGGTTTTGTTCTAGGTTTCAAAAGCCTCTACCAGTCCCAGTGTCTCTGTCTGCCTGCCTACCTGTAGGTCAGAATGTAAGTAAGCTCTGAGCCCCTTGTCTGCCTGCCTGCCACCATGCTCCCTGCCCTAATGGATTAACACTCTGAAACTATAAACAAGCCCCAAATTAAATAGTTTCTTTCATAAGAATTGTCTTGGTTATGGTGTCTCTTCATAGTAATAGAACAGACAATTTTTGATTAAATGGAATGAATATTAATATGCCCACATTACAGCAGAGGGCTGAATCAATCAAGTTTAGACAATTTCAGACATGTAAACAAGGACATTATAACATTCCAGATACTACTTTACCCTTGAGTCTTTACAGTTATAAATTTTATAACCTAAGCCTAAGTTTGATATACTCAGTTATATTACATATGCTTATTTGGTATAAAACTACTGTGAATAAGAACTAATTAGCACTAAACCTGTATAAATGCTGTTTAATATACTTTAAGATGTCATTTAGTAAAAAGGGAAAGGAAAGACTATAAATATGTGCAAAGAAACATGTAAAATAAAAAGAAATATAAAACCTAATACATAGTAAGCTAACTAACTGCTTAATGAATTAAAGAGATTTCAGTCTGAGGAAGAACAAAGTATATTTAAAAAAAATCACAGTTCTTAAAGAAGCAAGCCAACCCTCGACTCTAAGAATCTGTACACACGACCCCCAAGTCCTCAGCCATCATTACACTCCCGCCTCACGCTTCTCTGCAAGTCTTCCGAATCTCTAAGTGTCCAAGTGCTGGGGCAGGCTATCCCATCTTGTCTGGACTGTCCCGAGTCACACTGGGCTCTCGGTTCCTACCTGTGCTCTATCCTGGCTCACTCCCATCTTGGCTACTGCAACAACCAAACTTCCGGCTGCTGCAGGAACTTGAGAGGAAACTGCTCTGCTGGCAGCAGTCACAGCTCTTCCCAGGAATATTTCCAGGGCACAAACTAAATTATACTGATACAAGGAATGATTTTCCCCATGTTTCTGAAGCTCTGACATATATTAAAAAAAAAAAAGACTGACAAAGCGGTGAGAGCTGAACAACCCCCTCCATTTAGGACTATCGAGACACTTGGCGGTGGTGCCATGGCTTGTCTGATATGTCACCATAAAAAATGAAACAAAGCAAAAGTTCTCAGGAAATTTTCCCACAATGAACCAATTTTTAAGATTTTATGAGAGTTTCAAAATTTTAGATGTTAGAAAATTAAATTACTAAATCCCCCAAAACATACATTTGAAACCTATTATCTTAAAAGATGTTTATTATAATAAAGAAGGCATTTCCAATTAGTTGGTTAAAATATAAAAGATATGATGGTGAGACAGAAATACCACAAATAAAATCAATCTTTATGCAAGAAGAAAATCCTTCTCTATGTGCCTCTCTGCATCAAACTATGTCCTGAAAGGACATAGTCGTGTAAAGCATCTCCCCTAAGGGAAATCACAGCTGGCGCTAAACAGAGGTACAGGAAAAAGTAACTTTCCATCCATCCTGATTGACTTATGCTCAGGGCCAACCGGCAGCCTGCCAGTAGTCACATGACCAGTCACGCTAGTATCTGAGATCTTTGTATGTGCATAAGAACTCTACTGTAAGCCTGGCTCGGGATTGATGCCATTCAAGTGAGCTTTCCTAAATAGGCAATGTGTCCCTTTCCATCTGTCTAGGCAGTATAAACCCTGTCCTGCACTGAAACATTTTTTAAAATTAATATTAGCTGAAGAAAGCACCAGAAGTGTCATGACTTATATGCATATAGTTTTAATTTTTAGATGCAAGATAACAGAGAGAATGGCAAGATTTTTGTAAAAGTTAGTTTTCTCCTAAGGAATCACAAGGAAGCTATCAATATAGAGCCTTATGTTAATAAAAATGTTAAGACCTATTAAATTTCTGACAATGAATTTCTATACGTTATATTAATATTCAAAGAAAACCAAAAGTCCAAATTTCTGAATTTATCAAGTAAAATAGACTTACAATCTCATCTCCTGGTAACCAATAGCCTTCTTGCTCAATACCAGCTTTTGAGCCTTTGCAGCCCACTGTTAGAGTTTCGACAATAAGACCATCCTTCACAGCTAAGCTCAGCTGACGGGTGGTCTCTTTGGGATGCATACCGTGGACTCGGGACATATACCTGAACACAGAGAAAACACAAAGTTAGAAATTTCTCAGTAATGCCAACTAGAAAGGAGTACAAACAAGAAAAGGGAGGGTCATTTGTTCCTCTATTATTATGACTTCTATTTACGGAAGGAACAAAGGAAGAGAAGTCGGGAAGAATGGGGGAAAGGAGGGAGGGGGAGGGACGGAAGAAGGGAAAGAAGGAGGGGAGGAAACAAGTGTTTAAGCTCTCAACTCTATGATGCTATTTTTTTTTCATGGAAAATGATAAATTAGGCAAAGGTTTTATTTCCAGGCTCTTCACAGACTGTTAGAAACACAAGTCGTTAGATCTAAGGCACATCGCCCCAAAGTATCTATGACAGGATCTTTTTAGACTGCAACATTTTTAACAGTTTGTTTTTAGCCATTAGCAATTTTCTGAATTAGGTCACATTTTAAATATTTTTTAAAGACAAAACTTTTTTATATCAAACACAATTATAAAGTAAAGAAACTATAGGAAAAGATCAAACCAGCATCACCCAAGATGGGGCAGCCTAACAATACATGGGCCCTTTCAGACAGGCTCGCTAAGGAGCATATGGTGCTAGTTTAAGCCTGTGTGTTTGGAAAAACAGTGGTCCAAAATAGTCCCAACTAACAAATACAAATCACTGGGCACACGGGTCAACCAAGCAATTTAATGACACACTCTATCTATCAAGGGCTTCAGAGTACTTTTAATACTTTTAAAAAGTATTTGAACTCAAAGCTCAGGAAATGGTGCTAGTGAGTGTGTGAGATTGTGTGAATGGTTGCTAGACAGAAAACATGGACACATGCCATCATCAGAAAGAAAATGTGCACGCTAGTGCTAACTGATCTACATATTTATGGCATTTTAAAAGTAAAAAAATAAGTGAAACATTACAAACTGTCCCTGAAGCACAGAAAGTAATAGTAATTCCTATGTCAACCGGCTACTTACTCCAGTATTTTACTATTTGTGTATGTCCATCTGTACATCATCTATTATTGGTTTTATTTCATACAAAACACCACATATTCTGTTTTTATTCATTAAAAAAAGAAAAAAATGGAAAAGATCAACATTTTGTTTCCCTATAAACTAGTGGTTTTCAAAGAGCCCTTTGCCAATCTAGATAAAAACAGAACCTGTAATCGCAGCGCTCAGGAGACATCAGGAGTTTGAGCTCAAGGGCAGGGTGGACCACAAAGCCTCCATAGCAAGTCTGAGGCTAGACTAGGGTACAGAGTGAGACTTTGCCTCAAAACAACAACAACAAAAAATCAGACTCTTCCCAGGAATATCCCATCCAAGAAAAGACAATAATATATCTTAATAAATAAGTAAAATAAGAGGAAATAAAACAGGACATAAATTTTATCATGATTTTGAAAACGAAAAACAAACAAACAAACAAAAAAAGAAAACCCAGCATTTAAGGACCTTCTTGAGTCAAAAGATGAATTTCTGTCCTTTTTCTGGAGAAAGCCCAGACAGCCTGTGTTTTCACCATGGGGAAGATGGTGACTTTCTGTTTAGGAGACAGCTCACTTTTACAGATTCCCTTTTTCTGTCAAATAATTAACTGAAGGACTAAGACAGAAAGAAACATGGAGATTATGATTAGAGAACAGAACAGAACATTAACTCCGACAATGGAGATGCTGTAATTAACAAATGTGTCAGGGAAGAAGATGAAGTCCAAGCATACTCATACTAATTCTGCCACATTCTCAATCAAAAGCCTTTAAAAGCTACCTTAGAGATTATTTAGATTTATAAATAAGTTTCCTAATTATCACACACAACACCACATATAATGAAACACAGAAACAAAGGAGTCAGTAAAAATGGAAAGCACGTCACCTGTGACAGGTGAGAACAGCAGTGCACATACTGGAAATGAACAGACAGAGGATGGGCGAATATGAGCAAAATACAACATATGAAATTCTTAAAGAATGTGGTGGTGGTGCACGCCTTTAATCCCAGCACTCAGGAGGCAGAGGCAGGCAGATCTCTGTGAGTTTGAGGCCATCTTGTTCTACAGAGCGAGTTCCAGGACAACCAGGACTGTTACACAGAGAACCCTGTCTCAAAACAACAACAACACAAACTAAATGCAGAATATTCACATAGAATAACATTAAATGACAATTAAAAAAACAATTTAAAAACAAACATGGCAGGATGGGGTCTCAGTTTACAGGATTTGGAACTCAGAGCACCTACACTGAAAAAAGTCATAAGAAACTATAAAGACTGAGACAGCTATAATATAAAACCTGTGAAAAGTAAATGGAGTGCTAGAGACATTCATTCACTTCTCTGAGTTCACACATGGAAAATATCTATGGGAAACAGAACATGGATCTAGAGCCCTAACTAACAGGTCTGGAACCAAAACTAAATACCGCAATGGGTACACAGGACTGACCATGAAGTGGACACAAAGACAGCCTAGATAGGTTTCTAAAAGTGATACAGACTTTGTTGGTCACGCAACTGCAACAGATGATGAACCTGGAACATCACAAAGATCCAAGACAGACAAGGCTAAGGCCATTAAGTCAGAAAAACCACCTGATAGTAGTAACTTAGAAGTTTTTTCTTGGAAAAAACACAGACTCATCACTGGCTAATTGAATCCACAGCAAAGAGCCATGCAAATCAAACCTAGCTAGAGGACAGAGACACACACAAGGGAAACCCTCATAGTCCCAAACTGCTACTTTTTCATGTCTTCACAAAATATAGATGCTGTAGTTTTCTAAAAAAAAAAATATAAGTGACCACAATTCAGTTATTTGGTCAATTAAAAATTCCAGTTTCCAAAGATATAAATAAAAGATTGGCAGAAAGCTTCCCTAGAAAAAACGTCAACAGGAGACACGGTCAGAAGTTGACTTTGCCATACTTCAGTGGATGACCAGATTCTCTTCTAACCCATAATAATAAAGGTAGAGAAGGGTACTAACATATAATGATTAAAAAAAAAACCTTATAAAAGCTAGTATACCAAAGGAAAGCTCATGCACAATTTTAACAAAAGATACTTACATATACAGTCTAATATTAAAATCTGTTTGTGAATGTTAATACATGTACATAATTCAAATATCAAAAGCAAAAACCATTACTAAATGTTCAGTGAAAATTTAATATGGAGAACTATAAACATAAAATTTATTAACAGACTAAAAGCAAAACAAGTCATTAAAAATATAATTCAGGGGGCTGGCAAGGGCACAATGGTTTAGAGCTCAGCTCAGAGCCCCCACATGGTGGCTGACAATGCAGCTATGTCCAGGGGATCCAAGGCTTTTCTGGCCTGCACGGGCACCTGTGCTCTTGTACACATACCTACATACAAACATAGATACAGATGCACAATTTAAAAATGTAATCCAGGTCGAAAGGTACTTCATGAAGTTCAATGCCCAGCCCATAAGTACACAGAAATGAGTAGGTACTTCTGTAATGTGACCGGGCTACGCTAAGATATCTCCTGCTGCTGCTCCTCTCCAAGACACTGAAAGCCAGTGAGCAATACAGCAGAGAGGGCACAAAAATCCAACAACATATTTGCAAACCGCATAATTAGGATCCTAAAAATTCAGCTGACAAACTATTTTTAAATACTTTCATAAATTCTTTTGGGAAACCAATGAAGATATTAAAATAGAAAGATTGATATACCAAAATCAGGTGATCATTCTTTATTAGTTAATTGGATCAGGTATTAAAGAGAGACTAAGTACTTTGTGCACATCAAGCCCATACTCGAGCACTAATCTAAACCCACGTCTCAGACAGTGAGAGTTAGAGAGTAACTGAATGATAGGCACCTGAAGCACCACTCAGGTACATCATCAGGGAGATGAGCTAAGCAAGAACCATCAGAAACAGAGAAGACTAAATCAGGACAATTTTGACACCCACAGATACCAAAGATAGCATCGGGGAATGCAGGCTATGCAATGGAGCACTCAGATCACTGCAGAAAGGTCAGCTGTCACTGCATGGCCCCAGGACACCTGACTGCTGGGATGGGGCTGGGGGACAAGGTCCTGTGTCCAGTTGTGCCCATAAACAAACCCTAAGTTTAAATGTCAAAACAAATCCACAAGCATTCAAAGGGAAACATGGAAGACTTTCTTATAACTGGTGTGAGTATACCTTCTAAGCATGGAAAAAAGTCACAAGAGACACTACCAATGGACATATTTACACAAAAGACGTCATTTCAACATGAGGGGGGACCCACAATAACCTATGTTAAAATGAACATTCTAAAGCTCTAGCGTGTCCTACATACGCCTAAGAATCCCAGTACACACATGCTGACCTCCCTTTACAAAATGCTTAGGATAAGAAATAGTTCAGACTTGTAATTTTTTCAGACTGTGAAATATTTGCACATACATGAGAGTCCTTGGGGATGGAACTCAGCTTGAACAGGAAACTTTCCTTTCACAATATGTGGTCTGAAGGTAACGTGTGCACTACTATTTACAGTTAGTGTGCCCGTGTTCAACAGAGGCAGCTCATGGGGTCACATGGAAGGCTCCACTTGTGTCATCATGCTGGAAATCAGGGAGTACGGCACTGACATTAGAGGTGGGCTTGACTGTATACACTGTGTGAACTTTGGCTAGTGTGCATGGTCGACACTGAGCAGTGGCTCTACCAGTCAGCTCTGCCTTCACTAAATCCATCTGCCTGGGCTGTTTCGGTCAGGAGTCTGTAGAATAGACATCATAGGTAGCAATAATGCCTTATTTTGTGGGGTTTTGTTGTTTGTGTTTTATTTTGGTTTTTGAGACAGTGTTCCTCTGTTTAGCTTTGGAGCCTGTCCTGTAACCAACTCTGTAGACCAGGCTAGCCTCAAACTCACAGAAATCTGCCTGCCTCTGCCTCCCAAGTGTTGGAATTAAAAGCATGTGCCACCACTGCCTTGTGACATTTTTGTTTTTTCAGGGAATTGTTAAACTAGCTACTATTCCACAAGATGCTTGAAGACGCCTACTGGCAAAGTGGCTGTCTGATGCCAGACAGAGTACATTTCCTGAAGGATTTTCTTTTTCTCATCCCAGGTTGTAAAGAAGAACATTGTTGCATCTTATTATTCCTTGACACACTTTTATAAAAAAACTAACTCAAGGACTGATTCCCACATCTCTCAAAAAGTAAAGGAAATGGCGAGAACTGGGCCAGAAGAGCACCGTTCCCATGCAGAGGAGTGATGTCACAGCCCGAGTACTGTCAGCTTGAGATGCTCACCTGGAGTTAATCTGCCTTCAGAAGCTGCAAGGCCAGGTGCCACACAGGGAGGAGCTGTCACACTGCAGCTGACTCAGAAAGCACTCGGCCTTTAGAGTTCATTTGAGGGACAGTAACAGAGACCTCATCTTCTACTGCAATGTGACCCACTATAAAGGTCATCAGTGTAGAAATGTCTAACTTCTTAGAGGACATAGAATTTCTTTGGACTCTTTCAGTGTCTTTCCTCATCTTTCCTGTTCACTTCCACTCCTGTCCTCCTCCTCCCACTGTCTGCAGCCTCAGGATCCTGTTTTACAACTTTTGTGATGCACTTAGACATGCTTCAAAATTCTTAAGAGTTTCATCTTCCCTGAGCCAGTTCTGCATGTTGAAGACCCTCCACCCCCACAGGAAAGAAAAACACACACAGTTAATTCTAACACTTATATCTAAAAGTGATAAGTATCTAAAGTACTTTGTCATGGTGAGGAGGACCGAGAATGCTGCATAACCATGAAAATTCCCTGGTCTCTACTAAGATACTGGGTGCAAAGGGTGCTGATTTTCAGAAGGAAGAAAATGACTTTCTTGATAAAACAAAACTAGGTAACAGCAGGGCTGGTAGGAGAATGTGTATGGTTCATTAAAGATCTAGGGTTTTCAGTTGCTAAAGACAAATCACGGAGTAAAAAGAGTCTATACACTGTCAGTGTTTAGCAATTGTCACTGAAGACCGTTGAATGTATTGAGTCATTAGCTCTGTGTACAGAACTGGGCCAAGAGGAGAGCCCCTATAAAGGTGGCACAGCAGGACAAGGCTGACTGCTAATAAACCATTCCACAATATGGGTGGCTACAGGTCGTGGGGTTTTATAGTTCTTTTTACAAGAGTTTTTTACAGTTGTGTCTAGATCCTAAAGGAGAGAGACTTACTATACAGCAAAATAAAACCAGATAGATCCTAAATGGCCACAGAAAACACAGGGACCAAAGACAGAGCTGTAAGACGTACAGCTGTTAGGGTATAAAACAAAGTGCAGAGAATATTCTTATAGATGGCTTAAGAAAAAGAATAGTGGGCTGGGAAAATGACTTAATGGTTAGGAGTATGTAATGATCTTCCAGAGAACCTGGTTCAAATCCCAGCAGCCACACTAGGTGGCTAACAACTCCAGTTTCAAGAGATCTGATGTTCTCTGCAGACATCTGCACTTGTGCACAAAGCCATGCATATACTCATGATTAAAAATAAACTTTTTTAAAACATAAAAATGAAGTTATTTATTTACTTACTACCTTGACTTTTTGTTGTTGCTTTTGTTTTGTTTGTTTGTTTGTTGCCTAGGCTGACCTCAAACTCAAGGCAATCCTTCTGCCTCAATCCCTTGAGTATGGCGTTTACAGCCTTGAATCATCATTCTTAATGAAAAAAAGAAATTCTTAAATAAAATTCAAAAGCACAAAATGTCAGGGTAAAGATTGGATCCAATTATACCAATTAAAAATCTAAATAGGACAACTTGGTACAGTGGATACACCTGTAATTCTAGCACTTGGTACAGTGGTACACTGTAATTCTAGCACTTGGAAGGTAGAAGCATGTGGGTGCCTGTGAGTTTGAAGCCATGCTGGTAAAAACTTGAACAAATGACAGCACTAAAAGGTAAAAACATGTTCAGAGAACATGTAATTCATGAAGGAAATAATACCTAGAACAAGACCATCTACACGTCAGTGAAGTTAACACCAGCAGGGGAGAGTGAGGAGAGCACACTCAGAATTGTGTGCTGTCTCCAACAGCTGGTGCAGTGTTCCACGATGTCCTCCACTCTCCTAACTTCACTCTGTTCATCAGCAATAAGTAGGAGGAGGGGGAGTGACAGCAAACCCAGAGCTGTGAAAATTAAATGCCACCAAATGATGCCTCCGTGCTCTTCACTGCTACAGCCCACCTTGAAACTGCTTTCTCAGTTAATGCAGCTAAACAGCTGTTAGTATTCTGGGTGGACATGCATGTGTATGTGCACTCTAGGCAAGAACTCTACCACTGAGCTTCAGCCTCGTTGTTATTATAGTCCCAACTGTGTAGTTCCCAGTCACATCAGTAAGCACGAATGATGGAATCTATTAATCTATTGGGATTTTGTTTCTTTGTTTTGTTCTGTTTTGTTTTGAGAACAGGTTTCTCTGTGTAACTTTGGAGCCTGTCCTAGAACTTGCTCTGTAGACCTGGCTGCCTCTGCCTCCCAAGTGCTGGGATTAAAGGTGTGTGCCACCACCAGCCAGCATGAGCAATCTATTCTCAAAATAACCACAGTCAGCAAAGTTTCTAAGAAACTTCAGCAAATGATAAAAAGAATTTAATCATTAGTATGAAAATAGAGAGAAGGATTAAGGTTGACTATATCAAAATCATCATCTTCAAAACTACATGATGTGGGTCTTAAAGAATGCATGTGACAACTTTGTTTATGAACGGGTGGAAAATACAATACAGAACCTATGATGTTCTCACATGCCCAAGGACAGTCTTGGGTGAAACATCAAGAGGGAAGAGGCTGCACATAAAAAAGACATGATGGATTGGAGCACCGGACTGAGCCCCCCAAGGTCCAAATGAGGAGCAGAAGGACGAAGAAAATGAAAAAGCAAATAAGGACTGCGAGGGATGCTATCACCCACTGATACAAGGGGACGGATCTAATGAGAGTTTACCAAGGCCAGATGGACTGCGACTGAACGAGCATGTGATCCAACCAGATTCTCTGAATGTGGCCGGATTCTCTGAATGTGGCTGGCCCGGAGTCTTTCTGAAAAGCCATTGACAATGACACTGGGACTTGTTTCCTCTGCATATACTGGATTTTGGGGATCCAGTCTGTTTGGATACTCACCTTCCTGGACCTGGAGGTAGGGGGGAGGAACTTGAACTTCCCACAGGGCAGGAAAACCTGACTGCCCTTAGGGACGAAGAGGGAGGAGGAGAGGGAGTGGGGGGAGTGGTTGGGTGTTGGGAAGAGGGGCGTAAATGGAAACTTTTATAATTTAATAAAATTACTTAAAAAAAAGACATGATGGATCTAACTGAGAAGGGCTTTGAGTTTTATAGACAATTGGAATCAAGAGGATTCTGAGAATACAATCATATATGAAAAACAGAGAAGTGGCTGATAAGATGGGGCTGAGGAGGGAGAACAGAACGGGAAGCCTGAAGTGCCATCCCAGGCAGGGTGAGGCAGCCAGGCCTACAGAGAGCCCAGTGTTTTCAGAGGGCAGTGGGAGTGAGGCAGCAGGAGGTTGAGGGGGGCATGCAGAGATGGCCAGTGGACGAATCACTGAGTATGATGCTTCCCACGTGGACTCTACATGAGAAAGGATGGCAAGAATAAGGCACCTCAGAAAAGGCGGCACTAACCCAATGACAGCGAGAGGAAGACAGGACTGGAGGACGACAACACAGGCAGGAAGATACAAAGCAACTCAGAATAGCACACAAAAAGCAGATGCTCAAGACACAGGGAATCATTTAATCTAACTTGGAAGGCAGAAAGGCATGTGCTCTATCTTAACCCTGTCTGTATTTTTAAATTCCTGCTATTCTTCTCTAGCTACTGGTTAAACACCCCAGTGCAGGCATTAAATACCTCTAACGTGGCCCTTCCTGCCACTTCCCTTCAAATCCTACAGATGCTTCCCATGATCCAGACACTCTATGCTTTCTTTCCTTCTTCAAGGCCTTCCAAACTCTCTCTGCAACTCTCTTTCAAACAACGTCTGCAGGGCTGTAAACCACTACGAGCAAGCTATCCTCTGTAGCACACCTTTCTCTATCCTCGACACTACTATTTATTCCTTAGTGGTTAAGTATGCTCTCGTGTGCCTTGTCTTTTATTCTTAGAAGTGCAAAGAAAAGTCAAATTTATGCAAACGCACAAGCTTCTAAGGCATGATGAGTGCCCTAAAATCTGCCCTCTGGAAGAAGCAACTGTGGATCCCAGCACCTAGAATCACTCCTATAAATCTGCCCAATGAGAAGTCAAGTCATGGTTGTAACAGTGACAAAGTGTGTCCACAAATCTCTCAGAACATAAAAGGAGTCAGTGGGAACTGAGATGAGGATGTGGAAGTGACACCGTCAGGACTCCTGAGACCCCATGAGCAGAACAGTAGGGTAGATGTCAGCTTCTAAAGCTGACATATTTCTAAAGAGTTCATCTAGGCAATGCTCATTCTCTTCCTCTCTGATAATCCTGAGGGAATAAAATCTCACAAAGAGACACACGGCTAAATTCCATATACTTTCTAGAAAGTGGGTGTCACAGAATCTTAGTAAATAAGCAAAGTGCATCTACGTGTACCTTCACAGGAAGCCTAGGCACAAGCAGGGCTTCCAGTTCAGATCTAGGTCTGTCTTTAGTGACAAGAAATCCAGAAGGACTCAGAAATGCCAATGCCAAACATGTTGCAAGAGGTCAGAGGCCTCACTTTCTACCTGGGATTTGATCCTAAAGTAAGCAATACATGTAATTAATTCTGAATTCAGTGGAACAAGTTCCATCAAGACAAATGAAATGCAGAGCCAACTGCACAAGGCAAGGAAGAAGCCTGGCCAGTGAGTACTTCAACTGCCTCTCTAGCCAGGCAGTATAAAGTAAATGTTCCTACTTTAAGCATCCTGCCTAGCCAGAAATGCCAGTAAAGACAAGTATAATCTACACTGACCTCATCAGCACATGTTTAAACTATCTCCTAGTAACACTCTAATACCGTGTTAAAACTATCCAAAGCAGATGTGAGTACCCTATCTGGGTTAAGGAGAAAAAGGAGGTGGCCTATGCACCTGTTATTCCTGCAGTTTATAATGCCCAGAACACTTAAAGATCCAGGAACAATGAGTCAGGAACTGCCACAGCTCAGAGATTCAAAGTCTAAGTTTCACTTCTGTGACTACTTCTGTTCACAAGATTCTTTGTCCTTTGTGTCCTGATTTAACTCTAGCACACATCATATTAAATGCATAAATATTTTCAAAATACTTGTTTAACATAAATATTTGAGGCCAAATGTTCCCAAGATTTGTCATAAACCTACCTATCCAAACTGCACAGAAGAGGTAAGTGCACACAAACCTACTGCTCCATACACTTACGGATACCACAGAAGAGAACTGCTTTTCCAGCCATCTCCACAGATAATCTAAACTCTTTAGTCTTATTTATGATAAAATAATGATTCAAATGAATTTTATGATAATTAAACATTAGTTCCTACAAATATAAAAATGGTTTTGTTGACAGGTCACAGTTTACTTGTAGCTGCACCTTGAGGGCATCTTTTCCTATTTCTTAGGAAGATACTGTCTTTCTTCTAAGCACGTGAGAATAACCTTCCTAGAGTTCCACCCGCATTTGGCACTACCAGCTATGGAGGACTGCCCAACAGGATGTACAGGCGAGGGACTGGAGGGATGGCTCAGTGGTTAATAGCTCTTGTGGACTACATGAATCAGGTCTCAGCATCCACAAGCCAGTTTAACTCTAGGGGATCTGGACCCTCTTCTGGCCTCCACAGACACCAGTCATGCCCACAGTGTACAAACATATCATAGGCAAAAACTCAAATACATAAATAAAAATAAATAAAACTTAAAAAAAAAGTTATGATTTAAGCCAATAGCTTCTCAGTCCAATGCCCAGGACGGAAGAGCAGTGACAACCAGAGGGCCTCACGCACTCACAGAGAAGGATAATGTGCACTGTGGGGAAGGCCAGGTCAGGCACCCTCTCCACTATCGCTAGGAGTCTTAGCTGGACTCATCCTTGTGGATTCTTGGGAATTTCCCTAGCACCTCGTTTTTCCCTAACTCCATAATGGCTCCCTCTATCAAGATATCTCTTTCATTGCTCCCCCGCCCCTCCCCGAACTTGACCAGCTCAGGTCCCCTTGTCCTTGTTCCCATGACCCATCCCCACCTTTCTACTCCCCTTCCCAGTTTACCCAGAAGATCTTACTTATTTCCCTTTCCTGGAGCCCTCCATGTGTGTCCCTCTTCTCTGGAATTATGGATTGTAGTCTGAATATCCTTTGTTTTACATCTAATATCCACTTATGAGTGAGTACATAGTATGTTTGTCTTTCTGGATCTAGGTTACCTCACTCAGGATGGTTTTTTTCTAATTCCCCTATAATCAGATTAATGATTACCCTAATTGTCATCATAGAACCTCCATCCAGTAACCAATGGAAGCAGATGCAGTGATCCACAGCCAAACACTGGACTGAGCTTCTGGAGCTTAGTTGAAGAGAGGGAGGGGGGATCATATGAGCAAGGGTGGGGGTTAAGAACATGACTGGGAAAACCACAGAGAAAGCTGACCCGAGCTAGTGGGAGCTCATGGACTCTGGACCGATAGCTGGAGATCCTGCATGGGACCAAACTAAGCCCTCTGAATGTGTGTGATAGTTATGTGGCTTCATCTGCTGGGGGGAGGGGGCTGGCAGTGGGACCAAGACTTATCCTGGGTGCATAAAATGGCTTTTTGGAGCCCATTCCCTATGGTGGGATACCTTGCTCAGCCTTGATATGGAGGGGAGGGGCTTGGTCCTGCCTCAACCTAGCATACCAGACTTTGTTGACTTATAAATCTTTACAAGAAAAAAGAAGAAAGAGGAGGAGGAGAAGGAGAAGAAAGAAAGAAGAAAAGAATGCTATCTTTAGTTGAGCAGTGTACACATCTTTAATCCCAGCACTAAAGGCTGAAGCAGGTGGATCTCTATGAGTTTGAAGCCAGCCTGGTCTGTAGAGTGAGTTCCAGGATAGCTAGAGCTACACAGAGAAACCTGTCTTGGGGAGGGGGTGGAATGTCATCTTTAAAAGCAGTAAGGTGAAACATCCTTTTCTGCTGTGAACTACCGTATAGCAGCCGCATGGCAGGCGCAGAGAAGCTTATACTGAGGAAAGCGCTCTAGCTGGAAGAAATACAAAGATAAATGGACTGTTATCACTGTTCACACCTTCCCAACTTCTCAGCTCTAAGATGAATGGCTACAAATGCCATAAAAGAAGAAACAGTTAACTTGTGCCTCCTACAGTAGAGCACAGCACCACCTACACCGTCTAACCATGGTCTCTAATCCAACTATCCCTGTCCCATTAAATTCAGGGGACTGAGGTCACACCTGAGTTACTAGACTACAGTGATATGATCAGCACAGCCAGAATATGCAAACTGCAGAACAAATAACCCAGTTTCCTTAGTAAAAATCCCAGAGGAGAACAACAACAAAAAGATGGCCATGACTTATAGATTAAAATAATAAAGATAAAAAAAGCAGGCAGAACCACACCGTTACATAGAGTTGGACAAGATACTCAAGGATATACTAGGTCATAAGCCAGTAACCTCAAAGATCATAACACTTAAGACCTGACTACAACTGGCTTTTACTTCACGGTAACAATGGGACTGCTCACCAGTCAGCACAGAAAGAGACCAAGGTGTGGGCAAGAACTCACCTATGGGCTTGGGCAACTTAAGGTATTTTAAAAGACACAGAATGAAGCAGAGCAGCTTGATTCAAAATGTATGGGAAGGGTGAGAAGTCCTGACATTCTAAGAGTGCAGAGCAGGGGTCCCAGCCCACACAGCAGTCCTACCAATGACACTTCCTAGCAAACCTCAGGCAGGGGGACATCAAGGAACTGGCATCAACCAAGAAGCAAAGGCACTACGTTGGCAACTCCTAGACAGTCCTTTACTTCATCTTCAGATAAGATTTACAGATCCATTGCCATTTCACAGGTTAAAAACATTTATCTATACATAAGAATTACAGAACTTAAATGAAAAAATATGGCTTGGTCACCATACAAAGTTATATTGGTGATGAAGAGAGGAGAAAAGTAAATTCTTATCAATGATCCACAACAAGAAGGTAACGTGTGCTGTCCCAGTGACCACCCGTGCATCTTTTACTAATTTCCATCTGTGCAAATACACACACGCAGCTCTTAAGTAGCCAGCAGATACATGTGCCGTCACTACGGATAT
Source organism: Myodes glareolus (assembly GCF_982192425.1). NCBI lineage: Eukaryota > Metazoa > Chordata > Mammalia > Rodentia > Cricetidae > Myodes > Myodes glareolus. The sequence goes on from NC_142039.1 coordinate 29,405,300, forward strand.
TGTACTCCTTCCTCCTGTAACAGTAGGTCACCCAGCCTGGCAACAGCACTCATGAGCCTCCTGGGGTTCTTGGTAGGTGTCCTAAGCTGCTCAAGAAACACCCATAGCAGAAAAAGTAACTGAGAAACTGAAAGTGATCAAGCTTACATGCTTTAAAATTTCAATAAAAATAACAGTATCTTATTTTCTAATTTCAATGCTCTCCTACAAACAGTCCAGCTATGGGTTTTAAAAACCTCAAGAACATAGTAATATTTTATTCTTTGAGATTTGTTTCCCAGTGAAGGGAACTGGACCTAGGGCCTCACCTGTGAAGGGATGCACTTCACCACTGAGCAGTCTGAGATTTCTGAAAACTCACCCTCCTACTCTGTACTTACTACATACCTCAAATGGTTGCTTTTTAAAAATAAATAACAATTAAGTAGTAATTAAAGTGATGTATTATTCATTTTAGTCTCCTTTTCCACAGTTTTGGGTATTTTTTTTAAGCCCACAGAAGGCAGGGCTGCAGCTGGCTTCCTGATTATCACCTGGTCCTTCCATCTTAGTAGCCTCATCATCTTCAAATGTGGGGACAGTGTAAAAATGCATGGAGCTCAACTGTACTATGTATTAATAAGGGTCCCAAAGCGCTGTGGAAGTCAGCCTTTATAGATCATGTGGATTTTAATTTTTTATGGACACCATCTAACAAGTGGAGGGCAGGATAAGCATAAAGAAATTCCATTTCAATAAAACAAAAAAAATCATGCAAACTTTTAAAATTGTAACTTTAGCTTTATTTTTTAAAAGACATCTAGAGAAATAAATAAAACAAAAACAAATTAATAACTGAGACTCCTTCATAGTACAAAATAAGCAAAAAGAAGATCTATTAGGTAGTTTGGTTTGATTCCGTATACTGAATCTTTGTCTACTAAAACAAACAACAGTAGAACTAAGGAGAAAGGGGATTTTTTTTTTTTTGCTGAATGTATAATCAACCTGATTTCTGCTAGTAGGTTATAAAGTACTCAGAAACAGTATTTACTAGACAAAGCATGTTCATTTGAAACTGAAATAAGCCATGAGCAATAGATTTTATTTAGACAGCTTCAGTACAATAAAGCAAGTTACTAACAAGCCTTTTAAATAAAGTTTCTAAGTGCCAAAAAAATGTATAATTGAAAAACTACTACTTCAAATAGAATATACTTACTGACTTTTTACTTATCTAGCATTTATTTACAAGGCTTCTAAATACAAACTGTCTATACATGTTTCTTGTTATTTTTTCCTTTTCTGTATTCTTCTGCAAGGCAAAGCTGACTTTAATTCTTTGTAATGTATGAATAGCATAGAGATAAGGCATTTAGGAACCTTTACAGTTACTTGTTTTGTTTCTTTCAGTTTACTTACTTTGTAATACGGTCAATGTTGGCAATTTGCTTCTGATTCCTTATAATTTCAATGGCTGCCCAAAGATGCTGGATAGCTTTTGTATCCGCCTGTCGTCTTTTTGTTAAACGTGCCATGACCTGTTTACTTCTTTAGCTGTAGTAATATACAAACACATAAGGCAGAAACATGGGTTACAGAGTGAATTTCAACACCAGGAGCAACAGTCACAGCACCACTTGACACTGTCACACTAAAGAGAGGTGTAGGCCGTGCTTTCCATTTTCTACCTCCATTCATTAAGTGCTACTACTTAATAGAAGCACTCATTCTCTGGTTACCTCTTAGAGAATGATGTTCTAAATCCAAATTCAAAAGGTCTTTCCAAGATATCAACTTTATACCAATGTCAAAAAAGACTTAATTCTAAAACACATAAATGCTACAAGATAAAATTTCAGTTTTAGGTATTACACTGTGTGAGATTTGAGCAATACAAAATGGAATTTACATGTCCTAATTGTTTGGTATTTCATGTTTTTTGATGATCAGAACTTTAAAGATTCCACTGTTATATACAAATGAAAACAATGTTTACAAACACTGTCAGCTATGGTAATGGCATGTGGGGCTGCACACCTGCAATTCCAGCACTCCGCAGGTAGAAGCAGGAGGATCAATACAAGTTCAAGTCAACCTGATCTACACAGTGTCTTCCATATGAGTCAGAACTGCATAGCAAGACCTTGTCTCAAGAAACAAACCATGAACAGAAAGCCAACTTGTTCTGGCATAAAACACAAAAAGCCAAGGGCTAGGACACCAGACTGCAAATTATCAGTAATGATCCAGCTGCCAGAATAGGAGTTCATTTCAGAGTGAATAATTACATTATTAGGAAATAACATTATTATTTTATTCAAATTTTAGTATTCTGTATGGGCTGAAGGAAACAGCTGTCAAGCTTCCAGATACCCTTTCAGCTGTCTCCTGGCAAGAAAGAAAAAAACACGGATGACAGTCCCGTGTCTGGTGGGTGGCAGTATTAAAGAAGGCCCACTGGATCTTTATTTCATGTTCATGGAGAGCCCACTTGGGGATCCAACGAAACATAGAACCCACACATTAGTGTAGTAGGCCCTTAAATGCAAAGCAGGAAGGCAAGCATTGGGCCATCTCCAGCTGGCTACTCCCTTCAAGGAGATGGCACATGTGGAACTCTGTCTAACACTTAGTGTACTCCCTGACTGGCCAAAGAACTTGCTGGGATTTCATTTCTCTCTCCTTCTCTGCCTCTACCAACTTGGCCTCCTTTCTCTCACCAACCTGAGACGTGCAGCTGCCACTAGGGTTCACCTTAACAAGACTCACTAGGGAGCCTGAGGCCAGCCAGACCTTAGATATGGCGACCTCCAGCATTATACAGTCAGCAGGGAGTGAGCGCACTGTGGGAGGGCTGAAGGTATTTCTGGAGGGCCTACTTTCCCCAGGGTTACTATGAAAACAATGCTAGGCTGGGGAGATGGCTCAGTGGTTTAGCACTCTTGATGCACATTTGAAGACCTGAGTTCAAATTCTCAGCACCCATGTAAAAAGGTGTAGCCCCGTGAGTCTGTGTCCCCCAGCACTCAGCAGGAGGTAGGACAGAGGAAGGAGATGGCTGGGGCCTGCACGCCTCAGTAAGAGACTGCTTCAAGGAATAAAGCAGAGTGAGAGTAGAGCACCTGCCGCCCTGAAGTGACGTTTCCAACACACACACACACACACACACACACACACACACACACATACACACGGATGTACACACACTCTAAAACAAAAAACGGTGGGTCAATTTTTAAAGGAAAATCACTTGGTTCTGAATAAACTTAGACGTGTGACTAAATGATGATAAAAACATGATTTATGATGTTTCCTTCTGTTGCAGGACGCATAGATACCTTGGTTTCAAGGTTCTTCAGGCATGCCAGCTCAAGAACGTAACGAGCCTTGGGCAGAAACTGCCAGAGCCGCAGAGAGATGCAACAGCACAGCTCAGCCCAGTACTGCTGTGTCCTTCAGACACAGGAGCACACTCTAGCCATCTCAGCTATCTAGAGTGACGAGTGTTTGTTTGCCCTGTTCATACTGCTGTGGGAGGCAGGAGATATTTAAAACGTAACGAATGTATGAGAGGCAGAAGGAAAGAGATCGTGAGCAATGAAGGCAAGGGCACAGGAAACCTTCATCCGACGTTGGATGGCGATACAGATGGAGACCCATATTGGAACACCGAACTGAGCACTCCACAGTCCAAATGAGGAACAGAATGATGAAGAAAATAAAAAAAGTAATCAGGACTGCGAGGGATGCGAGCTCCCACTGATACAAGGGGACTGATATAATGGGAGTTCACCAAGGCCTGTTGGACTGGGACTGAACGAGGACATGATCCAGCCAGATTCTCTGAATGTGGCTGGCCCGGAGCCTTTTTGAAAAGCCGTTGACAATGACACTGGGACTTGCTTCCTCTGCATGTACTGGATTTTGGCGCTCCAGTCTGTTTGGACTCTCACCTTCCCTGGACCTGGAGGGAGGGGGGAGGAACTCGGGCTTCCCACAGGGCAGGAAACCCTGACTGCTCTGGGGGATGGAGAGGGAGGGGGAGAGGGAGTGGGGGGAGTGGGAGGGTGGTGGGAGGAGGGGCTGAAATGGAAACTTTTATAATTTAATAAAAACAAAAAACAAAAAAAAAAAAACGTAACGAATGACAATCCCTGCCAGAAAACAGAATTGACAGAGGAAATCTAATGTGCAAAGTGTAAGGTCATATAAAACAAACATACAAATGGTCTGGAATCTCCTGAGAGATTTAGAAATGCATCATGCTGCTTCTAGGCTAAGCAAAATTTCGGCAGAAATAAGTGAAAAAATGCAAAAAAAACAATAAGAAATATGAAAAAATATAAACAACAATATTTTTCTTAACTTATTTTAAAAATTGTTTAAAGCAAAAAGAAAAATAAAAGATGTCATTATGCTTATAATACATTCAGTAGTAACATATATTATGACCGTAATGCAAAGGAAGGGGAAGCACCATACTAGACAAAGTGGGATTCAGGTAAAATCAGGAGGTAAGTATGTTCTATACAATAAGAGAATAATATAAGCAGATATAGCTAACACACAATCCTTCCTCAAGTTATTCTTTCAAAATACATGGTATGAGTTGTGCAGTCCTGTAATCCCAGCTACGCAGAGGCTGCAGCGGGAGAACTGGAAGTTCAAGGACTGTCTAGGCCACAGACTTCCACAGAGGCCCAGGCAACCTAGAGTGATGCTGTCTCAATAGTTAATCGAAAATAATTTATCAGATACATAGAAAATTTTAATAAAAAACTGAACTTTTGAGAATACTAAAAGATAATTATTATATAAGTATAATTATAAATATAATGGGAACTAAGCAGCAGAAATGGTTAAAGTGACAGTACACATTCCTAGAAATTATTAAAATCAAGACTAAAAAGTAAAGCAAGCTACACCTCAGGAAAGCAGATGTAAAGATAATATCAAGGACTTCTTAGAGTTTTGTGAGCCACGTGACAGATAGCAGACGTGCTGTCACTCAAGTTACACCAGGTCTGGGAACGATCCCCGGTTATGGGAGTCAAAGTGGAACCCTGCCAATGGAGTGAATGAAAGTGTGTGGCACATCTTGAAAGTGCCAAAACAATTCAGCCTATTAAGACAAATATTTCATTCAAGTACAACTATTCAATTATTTCTGGGTAAGGAGGAGTCTCAAAAGCTAATATAGTAGTGGGACTAAACCCAGACTTCCCAAATCCTCAGCAAGCCCCCTACTGTTGAGCTACAGCCCCACCCCTCAAGTGCCGCTTTCTTAGGCTCTGTGTTCACTCATCTCACATACACTTTATGTGTTCTGTATGTATACTAGCCATGCTTGCACTGTGGGCAAACTGCAACAGGCAGACAAGACAAAAACTCTAATCCAGTAAGTACCATTAATAACATAGCTTGATACAAGAAAAGAATGACAACTGGGCATCAGTCAACAAAAGAAAACATCTTTGGACTCTGGTTTCTTAGGCTCTACACAAAAACTAGCGGATGTGGAAAAACCAAATTCTGCAACCCACTCCTCTCTGAGTGGGGATTACTAGGTCCCTGTCCCTAGCCTCTTTCCTCTTTGAGTGGGGATCACTAGGTCCTGGATCACTAGGTCTCCATCCCCAGCCTCTCTGAGTGGGGATCACTAGGTCTCCATCCCCAGCCTGAGTAGGATCACTAGGTCTCCATCCCCAGCCTCTCTGAGTAGGATCACTTGATCCCACAATTATCTTTAGTGTACGAATGGTAATCTGTTCAGACATTGCTTACAAAATACATCACTCATTAAATTAACTATAAATTCCTCAAGATAATTCTTTAATTCAACTAAGAAAGAAATTGTCTCATTTGTTTCTACATCTGATGTTTTTCTAGATGCCTAGCAGATTGGCAAATATGCTAATCTTTCCATATAAAAATATTAAATTCAACTTTTCCAGCTATGCTGTGAGACCCTAGAGTGTTCCTTCATTTCAGAAAGACAGGTCAGTGGATGTGTAAAATCACCATGACAGTCTTTCCAACACATATGAGGAATGCAATATATGCCTTTCAGTAAAAGCTACATGGAAAACAATTTCCAAGAGGCTTGTAGCTTAAAAGTAAGCAAAATATTTCAAGTAACTTTAATAAGCCCCCAGCTGATGCTAATATTGTCCTTGGAAATCCAGATTTACCACAATTCCCAGTCTATAGGTACACTCCCTTCTCATCACAGCACCACACAAAGAGAACACAGCAAGCCAGGAAAAATTTAATAAGAAGCAAAATTAAATAACACATCATTTGATGGCAAATGCATATGTATGAGGCTGTGCTGTAATGAGTAATAAAGCACACTATGAGACAGCATAGATGGGGGCAGATAAAAAATGCAAGACCACATCAGCCTCTGCAGTGAAGGACCTCTTATTTACTTCTAGTATAGGTTTATGTGTGAGGGTTTTGTTTTGTTTTACTGCATAAAATAAATATTCAAATATTTATACCAGCTATTACATTTAAAAAGATGTTACTTTAAAAATTCCTATTTCTTCCATGGTTTACACTGTATCTTAGATATATATGAAACATCCTTATCTATTAGTGATTTTACTTTATGATTATATATTTTCACCATCCTTCAATTTATATATTAACTTTTCGTGTGGGTTTTTGTTGCTGTTGTTTAGGGGACAGGGTCTTACTCAGGAAGTCCTTGAACTCACTATATAGCCAAGTATGAAGCTAAACTTCTAAATCTCCTACCTCCACCTCCTTATTCCTGGGATTATAGGCACACAACACTATCCCCAGCATTAGTGTTTTTATGTATTGTTATTCATAAAATACTTTCCTCCTCTTTGCATTTTAATAAGCATTAAATGGAATGATGAAGAAATTTAGACATATGGGTTTTTTTTTATAGTTACTGTTTTAGTAACTACTTCTACACCCAGATCAGAAAAATTTTAAATACTTTTGGGAAAGTTTTAGGTTGATAACAGATTTCCCATATACTGCCTGTCCCCACACAGGCACTACTGCCATCAACACCTTACCAGGGTAGTGACACTTGCTATAATCAATGGACCTATACTGATAACACTGCCAAACTAAGTACTTAGTTTAATGGTTTGGGCACTCTAAAAGTCTTGGCATATGTTCAATAATAAGCAATCAAAATTGTGACATCACACACTATAATTCTGCTGCCTTAAGAAGTTCTCTGTGCTTCACCTATTACTGTCTCCTCCCCCTTTAACCTTTGGGAACTACTATTTAGAGTTCCCACAATTTCGCCTCTTCCAGAATGACATGCGGTTGGAATCACACAGCCTTCTTTTTATAGCTTGAAAGCTTCTGCCAACACTAACTACTATTCCAGTGGCTATATGAAACAGTTTAGCTACCCATTCACCTACTAAAGGCTGCCATGAATGCATATAAGTTTCATAACCTATGGGTGAAAAAGCTGCTACAAAAATCTACATGCAGATTTTTGTATGCAGATCAATTTTGGCTCATTTGAGTAAACAGCAAAGGGCATGAAGGCTGAATTGTATACAAAAAGTATTTTTAGCTTTGTTAGTTTTGTAAAACGTCAAAAGCTGTGCTCGATTGTCCTCCAAAGCAGGAGGATATCCATACTTGCATTCTTCCCAGATAGGCAATAAAGCTCCTACTGCCTCACAAACCTCCTGGAAGCCAGCGTCAGTATTGTGGACTTAGACAGTAGGCATGTAGTGACTGCTGATGTTTTGACTTTCTGTTTCCTAATAGTATTTGTTGGACATCTGTTCATTTTTCTTATGTTTGTCACCTTTTGGTTGCCTTCTTAACTAGATGTTCTTTCTTTTATAAAAAATGATTTATTTTAATTTTGTGTGCATTGGTGTTTTGCCTGCATGTATGCCTGTGTGAGAGTGTTGGATCCTAGAGTTACAACAGCTGTGAGCTGCAGTGTTGGTGCTAGAAATTGAACCCAGGTCCTCTAAAAGTCAGTGCTCCCAACCACTGAACCATCTCTCCAGCCCCCTTAACTGGGTTTTCTTATTGTAGACTTTATGTTTTATTTTTGTATTACAGTATCTGATGGGTGCAGATACATGTGCAAGCCAAAAGACAGCCTGGGGTACCAGTCCTCAAGAGCATTGTCCACCTTGAGAAAGTATCTCTCATTAACTTGGAACTCACCCAGATTAGGCTGGCTGGCCAGTGAGTCCCAGGGACCACTGGTTTCCATCTCCCCGGCACTGGGATTATAAGCACATGCCGCCACAGCTGGAGTCTGGAGATCAAACTCATATTCTAGAACACTTTACCTATGACTAGGCTACCTACCCAGCCCTTTGCATATGTTATTAAAAGTCATCAAAGGCATCTTTTGAAAACATTTTCTCAGCGACTATAGCATATGTTCTTATTCTTGATACAATATGTCACTCGCTGGCAAACATATGGCAATCTAAAGTTCTGCTTATTCTCTTTTCATTGTCAGTGCCTTTGGTGTTGTAGCTACAGTGGGACCAATAGAACAGGATCATGGATGTTCTGTTGTCTTGCAAAGTTTAGCAGTTCTACATTTGGCATTGAGATTGCAATTAGTTTCCAGTAATGCCACTTAAATTCACCTTTATAATCAAATGTTCATCTATGGTAGTATGGCCTTGACTCCTTGGCTGATGTTCAGGTCTATTTCTTGGTTCTCTATGCTATTCCACTGTCAGTTCTTTCACCAATGCTACATCATACTGATTGCAACATCTTCATACTAAGATTCAGGTTGGCAACTATCAACATTTTTCACTTAGATCTTCTAGATCTTTTGCCTTTCCTCCTCAATTTCAGAATGAGTTTGTTGGGATCCATGTACTAAGTGGCTCAGTTTTGATTGATGCACTAAAACTACAGATCAAACAGAAGGTGACATTAGTCTTCCTAGTCATGAGTTATCTTTACATTAATTATCTAATATCAGAGTTCTGTAGTCTTTCTCAGAGACCTTGAACATATATTGTTAGATTTCTATCTAAACATTTCATTTTGCACATGTTAATGTAAACTGCAATATGTTTTATCTCAAATTATATTGTCCATTTCTGGTACATAAGAATTTTTTATACATTAATCTTATATCTTGACCTTACCAGGATATTTCCTGCATGGCTTCTTTTAAGATATTTTGATGTGTTCTGTGTTTGAAGCACATCCTTGGTGTGGGTCTAGTGACACTATACCTATTACTGTTCCTTGTACTTCAGTGTCTTGACATGGCAAAATTCTGCAGGAAGTATTGCCTCAAATACTGTTTCAAGTTCTTGTTCTTTCCTATATTGCCATAATACAAACATTACATCTTTTGGAGATGCCCACAGCTGCTGAATATCCTATTATCATATTTTTCTTTTGCTTTTTCATGTCCTCAAACGCAGAGATTATTTCCTTAGCCCTGCCCATTACAGATAAACTCCTCAGAGTTATTCTTCATTTCTGCTACACTGCTTATCATCAGCACTTTTCATTCTTTCTTAGGACTTTAGACTCTGCTGACATCATCCACTCAGTATTACATGCTGCCTACTTTTTGCTCTCAGCATTTTAACCGTAGCTTTTAATAATGCACTAACTGATTATTATCCAATATTCTTATTACACTGACTCATGTTCTGATGTTTACTCAGTCTCTTCAAACTATACTTCTACCTTTTGGAAAGCCTTATGGTTTTTTGTTTATATGGAAAAATGGACATGATGTACTGAACAAATGGAACCATGATGGACAGGCCTTTAATCATGTAGTTGAGGACGTGGGGAGGAGTTCTTTCAATCCGATGACGTCACAGCAACCTTTAGGTTAAGTCTCCGACTGGACTGTCAGTGTCACCAGCACTTCGGGGTTTCTCCCCTCGCATGACACAGGCTGTGAGAAGGAACTGAAGCTGGCCATTTCTTCCCCCAACTTGGCTCACACAAAGGAGCCTCAATTCCACAGACAGGTCTTAGTAAGAATGGAGCACTCTGCTGAACAATGGTGGCACACGCCTTTAATCCTAGCACTTGGGAGGCAGAGGCAGGCGGATCTCTGAGAGTTCAAAGTCAGCCTGGTCTACAGAGCAAGTTCCAGGACAGCCAGGGCCACACTGAGAAAGTCTGTCTCGAAAACCAAAACAAAACAAAAAATAAAAAGAATGAAGCACTCTGGCACATCTGATAACCTCTTTCCTACTGCCTGACCCTGCCCAAAGCACAGGGCATTTCTGATACTCGCTGTGAGATCCTGGCTAAGGTAAAATTCAGACACATAAGGAAACCATTTTCTGAGTTTCCCCACAGTCTTCACCTCTCCTTGCTGCCCAGACTGACAGTCCATTTGGCTTTTGTTCCCACCCAGTCCTGCGCACAGGCTTCAGCTCTCGGAAGTCACAGCTCTTTCGGTCAGCCTATCTCAATCTTCTATGTAGTAGTTTGCCCCTTGTGGCTGCACTTCTTTGAAAGATCGAGAAAAGATTGATTTCTCTTACTTTTGCTTTTCCTCATCTTTTTAAACTTGTTATCAACATAAAATGATGCCAATGCCAACTGGAAACTGATGGAGGAGGGTTATCTGTCTATTGTGTTATTTTCATTGGTCAATAAAGAGACTGCCTTGGCCCATTGATAGGACAGAAAATTAGGTAGGCCGAGAAAACAGAACAGAATGCTGGGAAGAGGGCTATGAGGCAGAAGCCATGGAGCCAGCCACCAGGTCAGACATGCTGAATCTTTTCCGGTAAGCCACCACCTCGTGGTGCTACAGATTATTAGAAATGGGTTAATATCAAGATATGAGAGTTAGTAACTAACTCTCTAGAGATAATGGACCAGGCAGTGCTTAAATGAATACAATTTGTGTGTTGTTATTTCCGGGACTAAGCTAGCCGTGCAGGAGCTGGGTGAGGTGAAAAGCAGGCCTGCCCACAGCCCCTCATGCTACAGGAAACAGTGGAATTTCTTTTTGAAAATGATTGTAAATGTGATAATATGATGTTTTACCAAAGACGAAGCCAAATGAATTAGCATGGCTAGCTGAAAATTTTCTCTGTTCTACAACAAAATGTGATATTTCTAAATATATATTAAATTGCTAGGAATACTAGAATTAGTTTCTTGACTTTGTTTGGCCTGTTGTTAATGCCTCACAATTGTCATTATTAAAACTTGTATGCAAGCTACATATATGAAATTATAAACACAGTCGAATCCTATATAATTATCTTACATGTACTACCTGTCCAATAATATCAGTTTTGAATTTCTTATTTAATTTAGTTTTGAGGTTTTCTGAAATGGGGGTCTTGTTTTACAGCCCAGGGTGGCCTAGAACCTGTAGTCCTCCTGCCTCAGCCTCCCACATGGTGGGATGACAGGGGTGTATCATCATCCCAGCTTAACAGCTTTAGCAGACCTCCTTTAAGCTTTCACTATGTCGCTGATCAGCTTCACCATGAACTAGATTCGCATAAATGATTCGTGGATGCGCATTCCTCCCTACATAACTAATATGTTACAATGAACCTGTGGCTGCCACGAGCTAGGTGTGAGGGGATGGAGAGCTTTTGTTTAGTGAGTTGTGGGGTGGACACATAGTGAGGATGACCGCACAGTACTACAAATCCATTTACACTGAACTATGTGCTTTAAATGGTTAAGATGGCAAACAAGACAAAGAAAGCATAAACTTAACCCATAATGATAATAAAGATTTATTACTAGGTCTTAAAAGGGGTAAATCTCAGATGCTCCACTAACAACCTCCAAAACGATCAGATGGCATCATTCCATGTATGTGAGCAGCTGGTGTGGAGGGACACAAAAAACACAGAGTGCATGCCCTGCTGCTGCTTTGCCTGTACTTTAGATTGAAAACTACAAACAACACTAAGCAATGTGTGGACCGAGGTTCCTGACAACAAAAGAAGCCATACAAGTCTTCCAAAGTTGTTTGTTTTTAATATCTCACTTTTTAACTCTGCTATTTGAGTCTGTTTTCCACACTGCCAGCACAACAGCACAGGCTAGTTCAGTTACTGGAAGTTTGTTTTTGGTTCATTGTTCTGGTCCAAGCAGAGGGCCTGTATCTACAGACTTGCTGCTAGCAGAGCTCCTTGGCAGTGCTAAGCATGACTGGATGATCATGAGTTGAGTGAACTAGTAGTAGTAGCAGCAGCCCCACATATGCATGTGAAGTCTCTCTTCCTATAAACCCACCAGTATTTAACCCACCAATGGCCCAACTCTGAGGATTTTACCCACAAGCTCCACTTCTAAAGAATTAAGTTTCTTCCTTTTAAAGATAAGCATCAAGTTCCAAAATGAGTTTCATAGGATAAAATCATTTTCTGAAATCAGATTGCAGCAAATTGTATTCCAAAGGATGTGTCCAGACTAAGACTAGTCTGTAAAATGAAATGACAAATTAGAAAACTGACAACCTTTTCTTTTTCAAAACAGATTTGGTGAAGTATGAGCACACAAAGCACTGACCTCACAGATGTTTCTGGACAGCATGGGCAGGGTGAATGTAACAAAGGTATTTCACAGTGTGTCTTCTGCATCTTCGCATCTGTTTCTCTAGTCCCCAGTCCATCTCACAGGATGCATCAGATCTCCAGTCATTTCATACCTGCCCTGCACTCCGCTGCACACAGGTGTTACACTTTGCTCATCCATCCAGCTACTGATGGACAAGGTGGTTCCTAACATCTAGCTGTCATCAACTGGCAGACAAGTGTGTGCTTTCAATTCCTTTGAGCATGTACCCAGAAGAGAAACTAAATCACATTAAATCTGTTTAACCTGTGCAGCAATCAGAAGACGGCTTTCTATAACAGCTGAACCACTATACCCTGCTCAGCAAGGTAAGCAGTGCAATTTCTCCACATCTTTACAAACATGGTTTTTTTTTCTTCTTATTTTTAGATCACAGCCATTTGGGTAGGAACAAATAGTCCATCACTATGGTTGTATTTATCAATTTGCATAATGACTGGTGATGTTGAACAGCTTTTCATATTTTGTTGGCTTTTTGCTATTCATTTCCTTGGTAGAAATATCCTTCAAATATATTTTGTCCATTTTAACTATTTAGTTGGTGCATGGGGAGCATTATATATTCTAGGTATTAACCCATCTTTAGAGGTTCAAGTTTTACAGTTTCAACCTTTCTACATTCTGCCTTTACCATCTATGTTTATCCATCATGATTTTCTTCTCTCTTTCCTCCTCCCTCCTCTAAGACAGGCTCTCAGTATGTAGCCCAGGCTCAGCCTTAGGATTTTTCAATCTTCCTGCCTCAACTCTCCATGTGCTGGGATTACAGGCATGCTCTTTCCTTTTTTTTTTTTTAAAGTAATGTCCTTTTAATACACAGAAATATTTTGATTTTTGGTGAAGCAAAATTTATTTCTTTAGTTGGTCATGTTTTGGTGTCTTATCTAGGACTTTTCTAAATAATCAAAAGTAAGAAAAAATTAATTTATCAATTCTCAAGAGTTTTCATATTCTGGCTCTTTTATTAAGGTCATTGGCTCACTTCGCATTAGATATTCAACTTCTTTTAAAGTGTGGTCATCAAGAAACACCTGTTAATAAGACTATTTTTTCATAACTGAGTAGACGTGACATCCTTGTCCATGGATGTGTAGGACAGCTACTCTAGACTGGCGGTCAAGGTTGCTACAGTAATCAACAGTGATATTCGCCCCACAGCTCAAGCAGTTCCCTACTGCTGCAGTGAAATTAAGTGTGTCATGTGTTCTAGATTAGTGAGGTCATGTGGGCTGGATTCGATGAGGTCAACTGTCCTAGATCAGGTGAGACCACATGGGCTAGATTAGGCAAAGGGAAGTAAAGGTGATTTATGCCACTTCCACTTATAAAGATTTAAGATTCTCAATGTAAGTTATCGTTATACCATAATGCCATGCATGGGTGAGGGTGAGGTCTCTGATGATAGCTGCATTCTCGTCCTGCATGTCAGACAGGACAGAGCACAGCAGAGCTGAAGCTGAATTGTGACATCTAATATGTGCACGAACCACTGCAGTAAGCCACTGGTTTCTGAAGTTGCTTATGAAAACTGTCATAAAATGTTAAAGAAATGTGTCCCTTATCCTGAATATCTGGGGCCAAATGCATTTCAGATGTTTTCAGATTAGGGGAGATCCGCATTTACATAATCATGAAATATCTCAGGATGGGCTCAATTCCAAGCATGAAATCCAGGAAGGTTTCATGCACACTTTAAAAACACCCAAAGGTAATCTTCTACGATATTTTTAGTGTGTCTGCTTTTGACTTTAGCTCATTACATAAAGGCAGGAGTGGTGTTTCTTGTCCACTGGTGGCTTAAGAATGCTGTCTGCTGTGTGCTGTGTGAGGTGGTAACTGAGAGATGGGGAAGTGTATGTGGAAAAGAACTCAGCATGTTGGAGGCACAGAAAGGCTGGAAGAGATGTAGTGAAGAACAGCAGAATGGAAACAGGAAGAGACAGACTGAGAATAGATAAACCCGAGCTAAACAGCAAGCAGTTTGATTTCCATACATAGGAACTGAGAAGTTGTCACACTGGGCTGGCCAGCGGGCTAGGAAAGGACGAGTATAAAATACAGAGCATGGATCGTTGACATTGACAGTCCCTTCTAACACCAAAATCTAGGTGCCTGAATTCATGCTCTGGCATGAGACCGAAAAATCCAAATGATTTCCTACCTAGAAAACCAAATGGTTCCAGAGAAAGGACCTTCAGACACTGACATCTGAAGAAAGCTAAGGAAAATACCACTGGGCACCTGACACCCCTATAATGCCCCTACACAAGACCTGTTATTAGCTCTCTAGTGCCTCTGCATTAAGTATGGAAAGGTACCGAGTATCATTAGATGTTCAGAAGTAGCTTCTCAATAAGAAAGGGGTCACATCAAGCAAAGCAAATGGAAGCTGGACTCAAATCAGAAAATATTAGTAAAGACTTTTAGACTATAACTTAGTATCACCCAAAAATAAGAAACAGAATTGTATCTGTGAGCTGTAAATAGGATAACGCAAACAAAATGCTAATTAAATGTTAAAATAATACTGAGTTTGGGGCTAGAGAAACCAGTTGCTCTTCAGGGAGGTCCTGAGTTAAATTCCAGCAACCACATGGTGGCTCACAGCCATTTACAGTGAGATCTGATGCCCTCTTCTAACATGCAGATATACTAGCAGATAGAACACTCATATACATAAAACAAATAAATCTTTAAAATCTGATTTTAAGTGGTTTAATGTTAAAGTTGATGTAGTTGTCAAACAAATTTTAACAAATTTACAATAAGAACAAAAAAGAAACTGTGGTATAGTTTCTGAATAACAAGAGTTTCAAAAGAAGAGGGGAAAATGGAGAGAAAAGTCCCAAGAAGTAGGGCAAGCAAAGTATCTAGCACTGAGGCACAGCATGTGGGAAGGACAGGCAATGTCTCAAGTCAGAGGTGCAAGAAGGAAGGGCAGGCTTCCAGGGCGTACAGATCAGGCAAGTGGGCCCAGAGGACTGGCACCTCACTTCCCAGTGCTTGCCTCCTGACTGAGGAAAAGCTGTGTTCTAAGCCACCCAAACAATCAATTGGAGGACAAAAGACCTATCCAGTCATTCAGATACCCCACAACTTTATGACCTATGTAATCTTTCTCAGGAAGTGACAAAGCTAAGCTAGTAAACCATGAAAAAGGAAAGCCTGAGGTCCTGTTGTCCAGGAAACAGGTCTCACCAGGGGAAAGCAGCTCTAGGAGTAGACCTGGGAAATTCCCCGTCCCCTGAAGAACAAGAGTAACAAGTACCCGAGGATAGAAAGTCAGTTCCCTTAGACTCATTAGACAAATTCTTATACCAATAAACATACAAACAGCTTAGAAAGAAAATACAAGACCTATGACAAAAATCCTAAATAAAATTTTGTCAAACACAAACAACAATAAAAAAAATAAAAGGATATTTTATTCTAGAAATACAATGATGTTTAATATTAGAAAATCTAATAGGATATTAGAATACTATGAAAATATTATCATTTCAACAGATTCTAAAAAAAAGTACCAGAACGGTGAGCTACCAGCACCATAAACAAAGCATAAAATCTAGAAGTTTTTTTAAAAGTAGCAAGACAGAAACCTAGTCCAGTGGAAACTCCCAGGAATCCACAAGGGTGACCCTAGTGAAGACTCCTAGTAATAGGAGATATGGAACTTGAACCAGTAATCTTCTGTAACTGGGCAAGACTTCCAGTGGAGGGACTGGGACACCGTCTCTGCCATAAAACCTTCTACCTACAATTAGTCCTGCCTACAAGATGAGCTGGGGTAAAGGTGGTGCAGAACTTGTAGGAGTGGCCAACCAACGACTGGTCCAAACTGAACCTCATGCCAGGAGAGGGAGCCTATGCCAGACAAGAGCCAGGAACCAGAGTCAGGGTAGCCCAGAGGCGAAGGATGGAACCAAACATGATGGGGGGGGTGGGGGGGCAATGAAAGGACTCCTAATTATATTCTGCTATACTTGTAGACAGGAGCATCATAAGATCATCAGAGAAGCTTCATGCAGAAACTGATAGAAGCAGATGCAGAGACCCATAGACAAACATTAGGTGGAGCTCGGGGAATCCTCGGAATAGGGCAAGGAAGGATTGTAGAAGTCAGAGGGGTCAAGGACACCACAAGGAAACCAACAGAATCAACTAACCAGGGCTCATAGGAATTCACAGAGACTCAACCAACAATCAGAGAGCCTGTATGGACCTGACCTGTCTTCTGCATAGATGTTACAATTGTGTAGCTTGGTGTTTCTGTGGGACTCCTAACAGTGAGAACAGGGGCTGTCTCCAACTCTTTTGCCTGCTTTTAGGACAATTTTCCTCCTACTGGGTTGCCTCAGCCACCCTAAATATGAGGGGATGTGCCGAGTTTTATTATAACTAGACATGCCATGTTACAGTGATATCCCTGGGTGCTCTGCCCTTTTCTGAAGGGAAAGGAGGAAGAGTGGATCTAGAAGAGAGGGGATGTTGTGGGAGAGACTGGGAGGAGAAGAGGGATGGGAAATCGAGATTGGGATGCAATATGTGAGGAAAAAAATAAAAAGTACTTTATAAAAATAAAAGAGAGAAAGGAAGGAAGGAAGAAGGAAGAGACAGAAAGTAGCAATCAAGATGAAAGGCACATAAGGCAAGAGCTGAATGGCAAGCTGAGTGAGGAAACAGAGAAGAAGCACTGCCATTTACACCACAAATGAAAAGCTAAGATCCCTAATATTTAATGAAACTACATTTTTCTTAAAGCCAAAAAGAAAGAAGAGGAGGAGAAGGAACCAAACATAAGGAAAGGAAGGAAACAGAAAAAGCCTGAAAATGGGTTATAAACTTATGAAAAGATAATTTCTCTAACAATTAGAGAAATGAAATTTTAAAATATACTTAATGTACCATCTCCAAGTATGAGGCTAGTGAAGCTGGTATCTGGCAATGTATTCTTGTCAGGACTGTGGATAAACAAGCTTTCTCCACATTAAGGATGGGAAAGCAAAAACCACAACATGAGTGGAGGGGCTGTGGCAATAAACCAGCAAAAATGCACATGCACCTACTCTGCCCCAACATCTTCGCAGGTAAAAACGTCTACACTGCCACTCATACAGCACTGGTTAAATGCAGTTTGGGGCAGCCAATAACGGAATAAAACCAGCTATTTTTAATTGCTACAATGAGAGGTTGCATCAAAATGCAATCTTTGCTATCTCACTTGATCAAAGCCATTATTAAAATTGTCAACGTAACAAAGTACTTTCAAAAGATGATTGCTGAGTGTTAGGTGTGACTCTCCTTCCTTTCTCTGACACTTTGCACCTACCTTTAAAAAAACTAGCTATTAGCTGGGCTTGGTGCTGCACGCCTTTAATTTCAGCACCTGACAAGTAGAGGCAGGTGGAAGGTGGACCTGAGTTTGAGGCCAGCCTCGACTACATAGTGAGTCAGAACAGCCAGAGCTACATAGTAAGACCCTATATTCACACATTCTCTCTCTCTCTCTCTCTCTCTCTCCCTCTCTCTCTCTCTCTCTCTCAAACACACACACACACACACACACACACACACACACACACACACACAACCTGCTGTCTACTTTGGTTATTATTAACTTTCAAAATTAAACTACAGTAATAGGGTGGGGGAGATAGCTCAATTAATTGTTAAAGAGCTTGCCACACAAGCTTGAAGACCTGAATTTGAGTCTCAAAACCCACATAAAAGTCTGGGCACAGTGATACACACTTGTAATCCCAACACTGGGGAGGTGAAGACAGGTGGATCCCTAGGGCAAGCTAACCAAAAGGCAAGCAGATTTCTGCAACTTCGGGGCCACCTGGTCTACAAAGTGAGTTCCTGGACTGTCAGGGCTGCACAGATAAACCTGTCTCAAAAACTGAAACAAAAAAGAATGTCCACACATCAATATGTATATGTACACAGGCACACACACACACACACACACACACACATTACTATAATTTCTAAGTATACAAAGGTGGAGAGAATAATATGACTCTTTTGCAATGTAATAATTTTTGCTATATATGTTTTCTTATATTTTTAAATTTTATTTCTATTCTTTTTAATTTTTTGTTTCTGTGTGGAGGAGAATATGCACATGAATACAGGTATCCTCAGAGGCCAGAACAGGACATGGATGGGATGTCCTGGAGCTGAAGATAGAGAAATACAGGCAGTTGTAATCCACTAGTCACTTGTGCTCAGGACCCATCTTAGTCCCCTGGAAGTGTAGTCTCTGAAAGAGCCATCTCTCCAACTCTTTGTAATACATTTTATATCTCATTGCTTTCTTCAAATTCCAAGACCTACATAGCAAATGTTCATAGTAACTTAACCTTAATAACAGAAACTAACAATAGTGTAAAGTATAATTTTCAATTTAAGAATAAATTTAACACCAAACTCTCAGTGCTGCCACCAATATCAAGAAATCAGAAAGACACAGTAAGCTCTGAAAGACAAGCAGGAAAGTCACCCACATCACCCAGAACACTAGCAGAACACAGTTCCTGCCTGAACTCTAATTTAGCTCTTAAATTATCTTTTGCACAGAATCATAATCTTGAGCTTTATGAAAACTCAACCTAAACCACCAGAAATGCAGGCTGCCTCTCAGGTACATAGGATCTACTAGTCTGCTTCCAAATTGACAGTTTCTTATCTGAAAATAGGCAGGTAGGTGTTTTTTTGTTGTTGTTGTTGTTTTATTTTGCTTTTGCTAACTAGAGGCTTTTAAGTTAAAGCAACAGCAATACTTATCATTAGAAATTAAGCTAAAAATCATTATGTTCAGCAAAGGAAGCCAGGCTCAAGATGATAAACACCTTGTATCTTATATGCAGAACCGAGTCCTAAAGTTCCATGTGGTAAATTTAAATACTTGTGTGTGCAGATGACAAAGCTCAAAAGGTATAAGGGAAATAAGAGAGGGCAACAGAATACATGTGATGAGACAGCAGGGAGGCCAGCTGAAGGTGCCACACAGTCATAAGGAGCAGTGAGACGGGGATGTGTGAGGACAAAATATGGCACACCTGTAAGAAGAGGCCATGAAACCTATCATTTTATTTGTAACCTAAAAAAAATGGATAAAAAACAGAAATTAAACTAAAGCATATAGTGCATATATGCTAAAACTTAATCATAAAACAGACCAATAAAACTTACTGTTAGCAAGTTACAGGTATATGACTTGTATAAATAAGACACTAAAGTATGTAATACTTGATTTAACCCAATTTAAAAGTATGATGTTCTAAAATTTAAACTTTCCAAATAAAAATTAAACAATTCAGCCAGGTGGTGGCAGCACTCGCCTCTAATCCCAGCAGAGGCAGAGGACCTTTGTTCTACATGAGTTCCAGGACACTCTGGGCTCCATGCTACTGGGAATATCCATACTTGCTTACAAATATATACTGTTAATACCCAAGATTGTCCCAAACAAGAGTTTTCAGCTAAAGCCTGAATTTCAGAGGGGCTTCCTGTGCCCATCCTGGGGTCTCAAGATGGGAGTTGTCTGAGGTCATATAATTCTTAGAAGTGGAGGAGAGTCACAGCTTATACTCAGGTAAGAGTCTGTGGTAACTTTACAGAACATAAGCATGGTGGAGATCAGTTATGGATAATAAAATAGTATGCTGAATAGCCAGAGTTTAACAGTATCAACATTCAGAAACCATATCAAAGAGGTGGATGAAAGAAATGAAAACTTTCTGAAGTATTTCCAACCAGCCACAGCCAGCTCTGAGTAGCCAGTCTCCATCTGAACCAGGAATCACTCTTGTAATGGTCTGTCTGGTCCCTTTAAGAGACAAGCCCCACTCACTCCCTCCCCCATCCATTAAGGCAAGCAGATCTTTTTTCCGCTTCCAACCTGATTTTCTTCCTTTCCATCTATCTCCCAAAGAGGTAGCTTCTGCCTCTCTTTCTTCTCCCCAGTTCTCCCCTTACTCCCCTCTCTCTATTTCTATCTCTCTCTGCCTCTCTCTCTCTACTCTTCTCCCCTCCTCCCCTTTCCTTCCATAACCCACTAAATATTCAGCCTCACTCTGCATAGCGTATCTATCCATCTCTGGGTCTCTCACCTGCCTGGGATCCACTGGCCTTGTGGCCCGCGGGTCACTCGGGACCTGTGGCATTTTACTTTTACTGTAACAGCTCTGATTTTACAATCTCAAGAGGATCCCCAACAAGTCAATGGAGATGAAATAATCCTTGCCTCCCAGGAACTTAGAACTAAGAGGTAGAACATGCTGGCATTTCCTTCAAGTCTATTTAACTGATCATTCATGTGTTACGTGGCAACTATTCCAGTCTATACCAAATTAACCAGAAAGTTTTGTTTCTCAAACAGTTTTTCAAGAAGGATCTTTCATAATTTGCTGATTGCATAACATTACATTTCAAAGCTAAAGAAGGCAGCCACAATCCAGTGCTTCAGAGCTGTGACTCACTGGGACACATATCAGCACTAAGATGAAAGCACCAGAGAGAGAAGCAGGGAGGAGTGGGCCAACTCTTGATGCAAACAATTGTCACTAACTCTAGAAATGTCTGGGTGATTTATTTTTGTAAACTTGTACTGACCTTTTATTCAAAATCATCCTTTAATAAATTAAATTTATTTAATTTTAAAATTATTTAATAAATCTAATAAATTTTTATTTTATGAAATTAAACCAAAGAATAAACTTTTTATCAATTTAACAACATGAAAATTACCATAATTTATACTCTTGACTACCATTCTTTATAACAGATACACTATAAGGTTGACAGTGTTTCATTTTATTGTAGAGAATATGAACAAGGGGACAAAGTACTAGGACATGATACCAGTATTTTCTAGACCAGATAGCAAACACATACAGGGCTAAGGGCACAGCACCAGGGCTCCTGCCTGCTGCACCAACTGCAACGTCACCCAAGTCACAAAGCATGCTTTCAGCTGACAATCAACTTCTAAGCAGGTCTGAAGAACACAAGTTCCCATCTTAGTTTAGTTTGGGTATTGTCTTACTGAATCATCTCAAAATGTATAGCATTTTTGGGAATATGAGATATAATTTGAAATCTTACAATTATTGCACACAATCTGAAATGTCAGGAAAGAGTGAACATAGCAACAGCAAACACTGACAATATGAGGGCTTAATTGCCAACTACAGGGTCCTGCACTTGGGTTTTTCAAAGCACTCTGGGTTGTGATTAGGTTAAAATGCATTTCTTAGTATGGTGGTTTCAATATGTATGGCCCCCAAAAACGCATGTGTTTGAATGTTTGGTTCATAGGGAGAGACATTATTAGGAAGAGTGAAATTGTTGGAGTAGGTGTGGCTTTGTTGGAATAAGTGTGTCACTGTTGGAGTGGGCTTTGAGGTTTCTTATATGCTCAAGATATAACCAGTGTGGGACACAGTGTCTCTCCTTCTATTTCCTATGGATCAAGATGGAGAACTCTCAGCTACTTCTCCAGCACCAAGTCTGCCTGTCAGCTACTTCTCCAGCACCAAGTCTGCCTGCATGCCACTATGTTTCCTGCCATGACAATAATAGACTAAGCCTCTGAAACTGTAATCCAACTCTATGGCGATATTTTGCATGAGCTTTAACAAATAAAGCTTGCCTGGAGATCAGAGTGGGGAGCTAGCCACTAGTTAGTCATACAGACCAGACACTAGTGGAACACACCTTAATCCTAGCACTTGAGAAGCAGAGGCAGAGGCAGATGAATCTCTGTGAGTTCAAGGCCACCCTGGGTTACACCAGACTGATCCAGTCTTAAACAGACTTAAAGAGAAACAGAGTCAGGAGGTGGTGGCTCACACCTTTAATCCCAATACTTGGAAGTCACACATCTTTAATTCCAGCACTGAGGAGGTGGAGACAGGAAGGGATATAGCTGGGCAGAGGGAGGAGATAGGAGTACAGGGAATTCAGTCTGAGGACTTGTAGACACAGGATACCCCATTCTGTTCGAAGATTTTGTAGCAGTAAGAACCTGTGGCTGGCTGCTTTACTTCTCTGATCTTTCAGTTTTTACCCCCTAATATCTGGTTTTTATTATTAAGACCAAATAGAATTCACACAACACAGCTCCAATTAAATGTTTCCTTTTATAAGAGTTGCTACATGGTGTCTCTTCACAGCAATAGAAACACTAAGACACCCACCATCTTGAAAGGGCCATAGGTCTGGTCCCATTTTGCATTTCTAACTCATCTGCAATGGTTGGCCGCTAACATCTGTATTGAGGGAGGATCCTGGGGTTGGTGTGGGAGGGGGGTGAATTTGCAAGTTTAGAAAAGGAGAAAAGAATCAGTCTCCAACTAATTATTGTGTTTTATAAAGGCATACTGCTTTCTAAAACAATTGTGTCTTAAAAGGGGCACAAGCTGACTAATTTTGAAATCTTGCCAGGACAGCATTGATCTAGCTCACATGCTCACAAACCACTTTAAAGGAAGCCTGGGGTAAACCTGGGAAATTTTCTGCACTTAGGACTACATTTCCTAAACTTTCTCCTTCACTATTTTTGAAGTAGTTCAAGACAAGATAACTAATGAACATTCTGTTGTCTGAGAAACATGCTATTTTATTAAATTTGTCACAGTCCTTCTGCCCCCAAGTGACACCATGTGAATTTTAAGTGTGATAAAACATAAAATTAGTTCACATATAAAATGAGTCAAGGACTGGAGATACGGCTCAGCCATTAAAGACTGGCCCACAACCAAAAATATAAACTGAGACAGGCCCAGAATTTAATAAACAAATATCAAAATAGTAAGATAACATGACATTTAATCATGCTTTCCTATGACTTCATTCCTTCAAAAGTGAATATAGATATTGACATTTTGAAAACAGTGACCCAGTGAACTAGTAAATGCTATATAAGCATACCCAACATTGGCTTTACCCTGCTTGGTCTGGTGAAGGGCACTTTATAGCTCTGTAATACTCAAGAATACAATACCCAGTCGATAACAATTGTTCATACAAAATCACAATTTTGGCTATTTTGTGTACAAATACTCTGGGGGCTAATTATGCTGGAAAGAGGTCATGTTCTATGACCTCACTTCTGGATCAATTCAGGCTTCCCTGAAGAAGGGACACTGACTCAGAGACACCCCCCTGCTCAGGATGCTCAATATAAGCCAATGAGATCACACCATAGAAAGATTATGTGAGTGCATAGGGTCAGTTTATTGAAGCTTGTAAGTCGCTATAAAGGACGTGAGATGCAAAGGGAAAGTGAAATCACTGCAGAGGTTGTGATAATGTGATTAAACTGCCAGCAGCTCCTGGCCTCACACAGTTAGAGCAGCCATCATGGGAATCCCCACTGTTTCTTTCTGCAGAAAATCAGCAACTGCCCTGTCAGTCAGGAGAGAGATGTATACTAGTGGTACTTTGAAATCAAAACTTCTAAACTGTCCTAAAAATGGTTATTTTGTTCTTTAAATAGATGCTGGGTCTGAATGTGATGCCCCAAACTGCTGTGGTTACCTGGCCACCTGAGGGAACTACCCGTCGACTAAGCATATGCTGAGAGTAGCGGAATAAGCAAAGGAAGAGTGGTCTTTTGAGCTGTGAATGCATTACTTAAGAGCCCATCCTCCCTTTGGATTTCCAGTACTATGAGATAGTAAGAATGCAATGTTCAATGCCAGCTGAGTCGAGGGGTTCTGTCTGTTCAAGCTGAGGGCATGTGGATGGTTGCCTGAACCATAACCAGGGATGTAATTCTGAAGGGACACAGTAGGGGAAATTAGAGATTCGGTGAGAGTATGATGCCAGTCATTTGCAATTTCAGGCCGCAGGAAGGTTCTGAGAGCAGTTGAAAGGTTATAAAGAAAAGTAAAAAAGTGTGGCACTAAGGGAACAAAGACCAGGGGGAAGGCTGCAGGGAGGGGTTAGGCCAGGAGTCTCCATGTTGCTGACAGAAAGCAGTGATCACTGGGCTTTGCAACTCCCAGATCATCTATCTAGTCTACGAACGAGAGAGGCTAGTGCAGGGTCTGCTGCTGAATGAGCGTAGAGAAAATGGAGATATGTTTTAGATGAGTATTTACAGAGGAAAGAGAAAAGAAAGCCATAGAAATGGACATAGAATTCAGTAAAGATTTTTGTTGTTTGGTTTTACTTGTTTGCTTTGCTTTATTTGGTAACAATGGGAAGTACCCTAGTATTATTTAGAAGCAAATGGAAGGTGGGCAACATGTTCAGAAAACAGGCAAGAGGTTTCTGGAGGGGATGCTACACAGAACACAGGTGAGGGTTCTGACCAAAGGGGGCAGGTTTGTCGATCACAGGAAAGCACGTTACTTCCCAATGGCAGTGTCTCTGGCCCCCTGAAAAGGTAGCTAGTGTTGACTCCAAAAATATGAGAATACAAAGTTTAAGACACTGGGGGAAGTGGAAGAATGATTTCAATCAGAGCAGTAAGGTAGAACTGGGAGAGCCCAGGTGGGCACACATGCAGGCGTCCAAGATCCCACAGCTGTATCCATTCGTCCCGTAGTGTTTCCAGAAGATTGCGGGAAGAACAACAGAATCAGGGTTTTGCCTACACATAACAAACACTGCAAAAATAAAGAGCTGATTCTTTTGGCAACATCTACATTCACGTAACTCTCCTAGTCTACAAACAGCGTTCTGGGTATGTTTCAGAAATTTTAAAAATTAATGTTCTCAAGTTAAGGAAGTTAAGCAGCAACAGAGAAACCTTGAACACTAAGAGTAATATGAATGTAAGAACGCTGGAAAGGAAAAACAAGGAAATCCAATCACTGAGCTGATGGCAGTAAGAGGAAGAGGAACTTGACAGAAACATCAAATGCACACAAACTTGATTCATGCACGCACTTTTTACTTTCTAGAATGGGGATTGAACCTAGTATCTAGAAATTGAAAGACCAGTGCTCTCCCAGCCCACTCACAAACTTTAAATCCAATTACTAAAGTTTTTATTTAATATAGCAGGGCTAATTGCACATGGGAGAAAAACTTTATTGAACAAATAAACAATGACTTGGTTGGTGCTTACGGGGAAAATGGAAACTTAAATTACAAAGTTGGACTATGAATAAATACCCTAAAATGTCCTAATAGGAATATCATCTCCAAGGGAAGGAAAACCAATGTGGAGTCTCAGTCTACTGTCTTGTAGCACTTCTCATCGGACAGAGCACTGACAGAGAGGCAAAAGCAGTGGTCCCTCTTCACCATGGTGAGAGAAATGAGATTGGTGTGGCCAATCTTCAGTGTAGCCTTTCTTCTCAGAGTGCAAGCTGTTGCAAGTAAGCTCATCTGGGAGCCCAGCCACAGGCCCTCTCTCTCCACAGCACTGAGTGCTGTCCAAGAAAAGCACCTGGACCTACAAGCAAATACGAACCCTGACAGCAATGCTATCTAAAAGGTTCTGTTCTTCAAGTTCAATTTTTTTTCTAAAAAAATACTCTTTTGTAAGAATATTTTCATTCTAATATCAACAAAAAGAAATATAATACTTCTAGAATGCAAGAATATTTTTATACACAAAAATACAACATAGTGCCTTCTGAAGAGACAGAACTTTGTGTAAGAATCACTGCAGACAGTGGTCTGCAATGGGCCACACCATCCAGTCAGAAGAGGAAAGGTTCCCTAGATGCCTTGTCTCCCTCCTCAGAAGCCCATCTTTCATGCACCTTGACTTTCGTAAAGCTGGAAGATGAGCATGGACTAGTGTTCAAGAGGAGATGTGCCTGTGCAATTACCAAGCACTGCCTAGTTCCCAGGATCCTATGAAGCCTCAAAACACATGACAGTCCAGTAGTGGAGGAGAACCTGCAGAAATGGGCTACTGTGGCTGCTGCAACAGTAAGGCATACAGCTCTGGGACTTCTTCCAGAGCAAAGAAAGTAAGTCAGACATTTCAGACACTCAAAGGAACTACTCCTATAATCCATGTGGGTAGGGCAAGGAAGGACCTGGGATGAAGAGGGGTAACAGGAATCCCTCAAGCGTATATAAATAAAGGCTAGGGCTCAAGGGAAAGATGGCCAGAAGAATAAGAGTTGGAATGCTTCCTCAGATGCCCACACTATTGAGAGCTAAACACCCAAGAGAGCTGGCATGTCTGCCCTAGGGAAACCATGCTCTTAATCTGAGCAATGGGGAATCCTGGAGAGTCCATGTGGAACAAGAGTACTGCTGCTTTACATGAATACTATAGGAACATCCAAGCTACATGGAGCCCATTTTCTGAGCCTCCTTTATCCCCAGGTATGATGCACAGTAACTGATGACTACACTGTATCTAAGACCACCAGGGAGTACTGACTCCCAGATTGCGTGCAGTAGCAATATTTACATTTCTGAGACATGGAAACACTTCAAGCTTTCCTAAGTGATGCATTTTTGGGCTACTTGACTATTCTGTTCCTATGGACACTTGATTCATTGATTTTTGGTTCTAAAAATAGAGCCTGGGGCCTCATGCATGCACCCCTAGCAGGTCTGATTCTTTAACAATGTCTGAGAAGAAGAGCTAAAGGTCTCAGTACACATCATTTTCTGTAAGTTATCCCAAAAAAGGATTTCCAAAGGTTCCGGCACTTGCACCTGCACACACATGCACGTGCGCGTGCACACACACACACACACGCATACAGATTCTGAATCAACATTTTTGTAATAGCAGTAATAATAAATAGTTTAGATGTTCGACCACGATTTAACTATTCTTGGCTCCTAATGTGAGTCCTATAGCACAGTCATCTAAAATCACACTAAAACATTTAAGAAAAAAAGGAGGTCCTAGTTTTCATGTAAGCAAAGTTTACATAGTATAATTCTCATAAGCACTTAAAATATACAAGCGAACAAAGAGAACATCTGACTTTGAGCTGAACTGATATTTAGTTAGCTTTTATTTAATGTGAATGAGAAAACTAATTTCATTTAAACAATTCTAAGAAATCTTCGATTTTGAATGATTCAAATGAGAGTTTCTCACCTGAAATCTCAATCAAAACCAAGTGACTTCTTAAGAGTTTATGTGTAGGAGATTATATATATGCATGCAGAATGGTAAAGTATGTAGGAATTTTAAAATAAAAATATTTGGATAGTGATATTTGATATTTCTGTACATATAAGAAAAATGCTAATTTATGAACACAGTAGAAATGTTGCCTTAGACTTTTTCCCTTTGTAACTTAACACACATCTCCAATGATAAACTACCCCACAACAGGTTAGTTTCCCTTTTTTAAAACTGTAAACTTCAGGCAGTTAAAATAGATAAACTTTACGTCAATTGGGAAAGGGCTCCACATAATATTCCAATTAAAAATTAAGGACTTGCTTTCTCAAAAAGTGCTTTCCAGATGCAGTTTGAAGACAAAAAAAATACTAAGCAGATAAATTCAGAAGTGACAAAAATAAAACTTAAAAAAACAATCCCAATGGCTTTCAAGTTAAAAAAGCTTCCCCCATAATTAGCCTTCATTAAGGGACTGTTTCTCTCTGAAAACTTCTGCATAGCTACTAAATGAGAAAATCATATTTAATATCCACTGCAGCATCACTACTATGACTGCCTGGAGAACGTGACTCTGGATGCTGCAGAGCCATTCACCCTCTTACACAGCATGTGCTTCGCACGAAATCACACCCTTTCATTGTGGACGGCAGAACACACCCTGCAGAAAGCTCAAGGCTTAGCATGCAAAGACGCTTACCAGAACTTGGGATTTCAGTCCAAATTAACTTAGCCAATCGAGAGATGGCTAAGATTCAAGACAAAGGCTTCCTTCCTCTCCTAAGACAGCAACAAGGCTTTACCACTGAAGTTCATGCCAAGTATTTCCAAGCATGTTTCTCCTGCTATAAACACTAAAATAAAGATTTAAGTATCCCTACTCATTACTCTTGAACCTGAGCCAAGTTGTATCTCCATAATATGAGCTGCTATGGCAACAGAAAGAAAATGAACCAATTATCTATGCTTGTTCTTAGCTTACTAGCTGTCATTAACAAAGAAATTGGAACCTGAACTTTATTTTAAAATGTTCTGATTATCAGTTCTCTAATATTCTTTTCTTCCCAACTTCTGCTTTTTCAAGAGAGCATGGTCTCACATGCCTATCTTATGTACTTTTCTTTCTGCTCTCTTTTTTTGAAGATTTATAAAGGTGTCCCAGGGAGATAGGTGAATCAGTACCAAAACTCAAAAGGCTCAGGGAACTTGGAGCAATTGAGAACAATCAACTCAATGTCTGATGCTCCTAAATTTGCATTCAATTTGATCACGTCTCCATAACCTTGGGCAATAGGAGCTACCATTCAGAACCTGCTCCCTCCTGAAACTGTACTACTTCCCTCAAGACATTGCCATGAGGAATACATGGAGTATGTAACTTGCTTACTATAGGAAATGTTCATTTACCAACACCTTAAAAATAATAGGAATATAAAAAGTTGCTGCCATAGGCCTTATTTTTAACTTTCTTTTTATTTATTCTGTGAGTCTTTCACATCATGCATCTTGATCCCATTCATTTCCCCATCCCTTTGAATCTCCCCTCTGCCCCAAACAAAACAAAATTTAAGAGCAAAGGAAAAAGTTTAAAAATCTTCTCATAGAAGCTGCAGAGTGGCACAGTAAGTCACACAGTAAACCCTTTTGTCCATATATCTTTAATTCAAAGTGTTGATTGCATAGAGTTATTGGTCTGATTTGAGGCCTCTGGTCTCTGCTATACTATAGATGCTGGGTCCTCAATGGTACTCTTCTTGGCTATCCTGTAGCATTGTGAAGATCCTGCAGCTTTGGGTCTGTGGGTGAGGCCCCTTCATGTGCTCCAGTAGATCACAGATGGTGTGTATGTTGGGGCAGATGAAGTCATAACCCTGGTTCTAGACCTGGGCAGCTGTAGGGTTAGTCAACCCACCAGTTCTCCCCAGTCCTTATCACCAGGGTGAGCTCTCCCTCGTAGTGCCTGCGTGGAAGGGGGAATGGGGGGAGACCACGGACTCACCCCTAGCAGCAATGAGTGAGGGATGGGACCAGTTCTCCGGTGTTCATGCCCTCAGGGTTGGCACACCTACACCACCTGGGTCAGCTCCACTGTGTTGTCCAGGTGAGGTACAGGAGTCAAAACTGCCCAGAGCTGCAGCTAGTAAACTGGTAGGCGGCAGGGACAGCCCTCCTGTTCTCATGAACCCAGGGCCAGCTCCTCCACCTGTCCCAGGCATCGATAGAGTGGGGACAGAGGGCATCTCTCCTCCACCCATGCCACCATAAGTCAGATGAGTAATGGGGACAGCCTCCCCTGCTCACAACATTGGTGCTGGGTCACCGACATCTCCATGACAGAGCCAGTTGTGCTGTGCTGCATAGGTCATATTTATAAGGAAAGCTAACTTCCTAGAAACTGCTTACAAAGTAGACTTTAAAGCAACTTAATGTGCAAGGTAAAATGACTGAGCCCAATTAGGGTCTTCCTGATTTTAAAATGTTTTAAACTCTGTAATGAGAATATTGTGTTACAGATTTTCAAGAGATACTCATTTTTAAAATCTGCATAGATCTTTTGTGTTTCATGATAAATGTTAAAACTAGGGGGAAAGATCCTCCATTTTTTAAGCTGTATTTTAAATTTACTTATTAGAGCAAAGTGGTTGAGGAAAGCACTAAAAACTTTCAATGCGTCTATCTTTCTTCACCTGCTCAGATAGTATCTAGGAAACATGAACTTGGTGTTCACTCCAGCTCTGCTATTCAACAGAGTAGCATTACTAATCATAAGAAAGTAGCTTTTACAAACCACAAATTTAGTGTAGCATATCTCGGGGTTACAAACTTGGACAGATTAGTCATCTACAATGCTAAGACCTCACAGGAATCCCAACTCAAACACAATGTGTCTCAACTCATCTACACTGTAGCACTCTGGCCTTACTTCTCATTTACATTTTATCTCACTGGCTTGGTAACTGTTACTCTTAACTTCTCCAAGCAGGAGCCTTCTTATTTTATTCACCTCAGAATCTAGCAAGCATCTGACTCATAGCAACGTTTCCATAAAAAATAATGTATTAATAATTATACCAAAATTATACATATTTTATACAAAATACAACAAAACATTTCAATGTGATCTTAAGTGATGTTTAACTATAGACTAACTTAAAGAATGCATTAAAACAAAACTAATTTGCTTCTAAAATATTCAGTTTACAAAAAACTGGACAAGTTGTCAACACCACACACTTTCTAATTCACCTGTGGCTGCTCATAAACCAGTTCTCTCCATACCTGAGGAGTAAGCAGATACTAGTCTAGCATTCATTCATTCATTTATTGGTTTTTTTGAAACATGGTTTCTCTGTAGCCCTGGTTGTCCTAGAACTCTTTCTATAGACTAGGCTAGCCTGAAACTCAGAGCTCTGCCAATCTCTGCCTCTCCGGTTCTGGAGTTAAAGATATGGGCCACCATGTCTGGCTTACTGGTCTGACTTTTAAACGTCTAAAAACTCTGACCTAACAGTCTTCACCACTATCTACTTTTTTATTTTCTTTTCTTAAGGTTTACAAAGAGTCAGGCACATTGTAGCCATCCCTAAAACAAATACTTCATAGAGTTAACAGAGGTCACCAACCTCACAGAGCTCGCCATGCAGCCAACGGTGCCATATCTTTACAATAGCACAGTAAAGAAATCACTTAAGTACTTGAACATATGGGATTTCTGTTCCTGTTATCAAACACACACCGAGGTCTTACCCTGCATTTCACTGTGGAAATATTGTCCCAAATGCTAACTCACTTTAAAGAACTTGAGTTAAAAATCAAGAAACTGTTCTCAAATAGAAGACATCATCAAAACATGAAAGATTAAGTCTCTGACTACTATTATTAATACTCCAGCTGTTAGGTAGCTAATTCTAACAACTTTATCTCCTCAAATACATAATAGACTGTACAAGAATTTTCAAATGTTCAAATATATGTTTTACTTTACAGATTATTGCTTTGTATTTACAAGTAACTTTGATTCTGATTCTTATATGTTTTCATAATAGAAACTAACTAGAATTTTCTAAGTGGAAAAAAGTTGATAACAGCAGGCTCATTTTCCTCCCATCTCATGCACACAGTTAGCAGTTGGACTGTTTAGAAAGACTGCTCTGTGAGCAATTTATATTTAAGTTCTCTTCCCTGCAGCTTCCAGTCCTGTCACTCACCCATCATGCCAGGAGTTCCTGAACTTTAATGTTCCACAGATGACGTTCTTTCTCCAAATACCTGGACTGCTCACATCCCCTGCAAGTGATTCCAGTGTACAGGCATGCATATGAACACTAGGATGGGGAGCACACTGCTACGAGGAACTGAACTTCCCATAATTAAAAGGCTGCTATGCTTTTAAGATGACAATATGTAATTTTTTTAAAGTGGGCCAGTGTAGGTGAATAGCTGCATAGGGGCGCAGACAGCAGACAACATATTACTGTCATTGTACTCACTTCTGTGGTTACACTGCAGGTCCCAAACATTTCAACAGAGAACCATAGGAAGCCACAGATCCTCAGAGTCCTCAGTTACCAAAGCACAACTGAGCTACACTTCTTGGGACAATATGAGAACCGGCGGCACTGCAAGCAGCTCATGGTTACTGTATAGGAGCCGTGTGCAAATGAAACCAGTTGCCCTTCATCCCTGGTCAACTATTAGGACAACAATTAGGAAAATTGTGGGTGAGGAATGAATCCATTTCCAGAACGAAGGAATGGAAGGATAGCAGTGGTTGCTCTCTGTAGATTCACCCCTTACACAATATAAAACACACAACCTGAAGTTTTCAAGATAGGGTAATGAAGGTGCAGAAAATACCACATTAGAGTCAATGGTTAAAATCACTCTCAATATATTTCAGCTATTTGTTATTTGTCAGGGATAATAAACACCAGGGGTTAGGAAGCAATGACTTAAAAAACAAAAAACACCATTGTTAAAATTGTTTCAGGGAGCTAGTTACAGTACTACATACATATATACACATTATCCCTCCTTCTACTCCTTATGATTTGTAAACAAAACCAAAAGGGGGAGGGGACGACAACAAAAAAGTACACTGACAGACTCAGCCAGAGTAGCAACAGATCAAAATTACAACTAGAAAGTTGTGAGCCAGCGAGATGGTTCTGTCTATAAAGACACTTGCCATAAAAGCCTATTAATTCTAGTTGGCTCCCCAGGATTCCTTCAAGTTGCACACAACATGCACACCCATACACACTATGAATGCACATACAACAACAATAAATCTAGAAAGCTTTTACCCATAATTTCTACCACAGAAAACAAAAGTTCAAAACCAAGAGTATAGTAAGGTGTCAGATTTCGCTTGACCTATGCTCTGAGCTAACAGGCTTCCTAAGCCAGGCCTACGACACTTGGCCCGTGCCAAAACGAGCACTTCGGGGAAGTAACCTGCATATAGGCGCCTTTTACAAACCACAGATGGGAATATAATCCGCAGTCTTTCTTGTATCTAAATCACCAAAACTGATTAAATATATTTTAAAGGAACAGGAAACAGCATCTTTCTTCCATGTTAGATAACTCAAGGTTAGACTTCAACTGGCAGCACAAGACAGCCAAGATAGGGGCTCAGTATTGGTTGTGGTTCTATAGACATCCAAAATCAAAATGGAAACTATGTGTTGTAAGGAGGAGCTCCACTGTGCAAATCTGTCCTCCCAGTTCCCATGGTGAGCCCGGCACAGCTTCAGTAATGGCCTATATACTCCACAGGAACTGTGAGGCTGCCTCAGCTAGTCCCTGTTCTTCCTATCCTAACCTGTCAAAGGTTAAGGAATTTGTCAAGTTACTACTAAATGACCCAAGTGAGATTCAAACCCAAGTCACTGTGTCTGTGGTCTTAATCATTATGCCACGACCAAAATCAAAACAACAAAATTAATCACCCTGAGGGAAAATTAATGTTGAATTGAAGGTCTGTAAGCAGTGAAAGAGTAAGGATCACTACTCATTTGATAGGTTTTCTCATGACACATTCTTTCTCTTTGCTTAGATTTAATAATTTATTTTTAAAAAAAGTCAATCAATTTGAGGCTAAAGAGGGTAATAAAAATCCTCCAGCAGCTGCTTAGGGTTTTAAGCAACCATGTCCTAACAGCATGTGATAGCTCTGTTACACAATGTGAAAAATCTTTACTCCAATTAGTATCTCAATCAAGTCAGGCTGGGATGTGAAGGCCTCTATTATTTGCTATCAGAACCATTCTAAAGGGAAATGGAGAGAGGGTGACAAAAAAGGGAAGGTCCAAATGAATCTAATGTCATTCAGACACGCAAACAGACGTCCACCCAGAGCGCTGACTTCGGACTATCTGAGGAATATTAAGGAGAACTCAGCACAGTGCTAACATTTTAAATCACTTCTTTATAAAGAAAGCACTCATGTGTCTATTTGTTTAAATGCCTTGCAATTGGTAACTGCAAAAAACTGTTCACTGTGGGGAATATGAGACGATGCAGTTTTCACATGAACAAGTCTCTACAGAAAAGGACAGTGTCTAGAGCACAACAATTCTCTTAATCAGAGTTCAACAAGAAACATTTTGATTTGATCATAATCATATTTCATGTCTTCTGATCTTTGAGTCTCTGTCCTTTTCATCTCATAGGGTTAGCCAAAATACTGACTACAACGTAACCAAAGTACTTACTACAACGTAAACAAAGACCAGGAAAGTAATATGTCTGTACATGAATTCACATTGCTTCTAGCCCAGCAGGTCGTAAACTGGGTTCGCGCCCCTTTCACAAAGGTCACATATCAGATATCCTGCATATCAGACATTTACATTATGGTTCACAGCAGTAGCAAAATTACAGTTTGGAAGTAGTAACAAAATAATTTTATGATTGGGGGGTCCCCACAACATGAGGAACTGTGTTAAAGGGTCGCAACATTTGGAAGGCTGAGAACCGCTTCTCTACTTGAACACATTAGAGATGTTAGAAAAAAGTACAAAGACCACCTTGCCTACTAAAAATCACTCAGACTTTCAGAGAACAACCAGACACTCTCTAATAACTTCTACCTGTCAAATGGAATCAATGACACCGCCCGCCCCATCATTTCAGGTTTGTATCCCATTATAATCAAGCTAAAGAGTTTTACATTCCTCGTTTTATTTTTACAAAGCATTTCCTTTCTGCCTCTCCCAGTGATTATTTTTAATGCTTTTGCCGGCACACGACACAAGTGACTGGAAGAAACTTCACTCCCAGGCGAAGCAGAGAGAGGACCTGAGTGAGCCAGACTCACAAAAACTCCCTCAAACTGCCTACGGCTTTTGGGGTGTCTTCACCCTGACTGGACCACCTGGCCACTTCGTTCAGACTCAGAAACAGACACGATGCCAGTCATGTACACACCAAATGAAGCCAGCAATTAAATACACACCACAGAAGACACCGGGTACAGTGTATCACTCCTCCTAACAGGGGTACTCTGTAAATACGACACATGCCACTAGCTACTGTGAGAACCCACCTCTACCGGAAACCAGGTACCGTGTGTACACAGTGTAAGCCACTGGTCACGCAAAGGATACTCTGTAACACTCTATGACACTCGACACCCTATACAAAGCTACTGCACACACAACTGCACACAATGCTAGATACTATGTACACATCTCAGCCCTCCCGGGATGCAGTGCACACACATTTCAGCTGTGCAACGGCACAGTCCAGTGTTGATACAGATTAGAGGACACTTGGGTGCTGCGTGCATACTGCCTATGACACTGAGTGCTACTCACAAACCACACAGGACCGACCGACCCGTCAGTACCACGGACACACGGCCAACACTAAGTACCACAGACACCAACCAAAGTCCCGCGGACACACCGCAAAGCACTCGCGGCTCGGCCCAGGAAAAAAAAGGCATGCGTGGAGACGGCCCAAGTCAAAGTTCGGGCCACAGCCCCATAGGCAGCGTCCCCATCAGCTTCTCTCTCCAGCTCTGCAGGGGCACAAGGCGGCTGATCCCGCAGGACGGCCGGGAGGACCTGTTGAGGCAGCTGAAGCCTCGCAAGCCGCTCGCCTGCAGCCCCCGGGAGATTGACCGGCACTGGTCTCGGGGATCGCCGCTTCCATCGCTCCCCTCCGCCCGCCGCACGTTCCACGCAAAGGGCCCTCGGGCCTGGCCAGGCGGGAGGCGCGGGGACCCGGCAGGAGGAGCTCACAAGACTCCGCGGCTTCGCAGCGCCAGCAGGCCGCGCGCGGTTCTCCGCGGCCTTCAACCGAGCCGGCTCCTCACGGCTGCCCGAGACAAGAGGCACCCGACCGAGGGGAGCGTCCAGCCCGCAGGCCTCACCGGCCTGGGGCAGTCCCTGAGGCCACTATCTGCCGCCGCCCGCCACAGAGGCCGCGGCCCTGGCAGCCGCCACGGTGCAGGCCACGCCACCGCCACCGACGCCTCCGCCCGCCCCGCCGCCCAGCCGCCCCGCCGCCGCCGCCGAGCTTTCCCCACCATTATGCTCCGCTCCGCCGCCGCCGCCGCTGCCGCCGCCGCGCCCGGCCCTCCCTCCGGAGCCGCCTCCTTCCCGCCGCCCGGCGCCTCTCGGGCCTCAGCCGGCGACGGGCGCGGGGGGCGGGGGGGACGCAGGCCGCCGCCTCCTCCTCCCCGCCATCTCCTCCCTCCTCCCCGGCTCCCCCCGCTGGCTCTGCGCGGAGGGCTCGGGGCTCGAGGGGCGCCATGTTGGCGGCGGCTATCACCACAGAAAATGCCTCAGCGCGCGCCAGGGCGAAGCCTGGCTAGGCGGCCGGGGCGTCGCGCGCCGGCTGGAGGCCTGGACCGCGGCGCGCACTCGCTCGCTCGCTCGCTCACTCACTCACCGCGTCTCCTCAGCCCGACGGCGGCGAGGGGCCTGCGGGGCTGCAGAAGACGCCCGGAGGGGGAAAGTTGACGTTCCCCACTAAGCGGTGTTTCACATGGTGCGGGCGCGGCGGCCGGCCGGGCTCGCAGCCTCCTCGGAGTTCATTGTGTGCGCTCGAGTGTTTCCCCGCGCGGGGCCGGGCCGGGCGAGCGGGGCCTGGGCCGAGCCGCGCGCGGGGGGCTCTAGCGGCGGGCGAAGGATTTGCGCGGCCCGCGCTGCCTGCCCGCCCCGAGGCCGGGGGAGCCCGCCGCGCCCGCTCCTACCTTCCCTCGACCTGTCTTCGGCGCCTCTCTGCGAAATCAGTTTCAGCATATTCTGAGGGGTCCACACACGAACTCCATATCAACACACACGTGCAAGCTACGTACGTGCAGGCGCGCTGGAGCCGAGCACCGAGACACGAGGGTAGCATTGTTAGGATCCTGCCAAGCCCGGTGGGCTGCGATGTGGCTCGCGGGGTGGACTTTGCTTGGTTCCTAAAGGCTCCGTGTCGGACAAGCACTCGCCCGTGTACTGACCCGAATGGGTAAGGCAGTCTCCCTCTTTTTCCAATCCTGTGCTCAAAAATGAATTGCAAGACACCCAAGTTCCCCGTCCCGTAGACGCACAAATGAAACATTTAGAAAGAATGGACCACCCATTATCATTCTGGCTAGAACATTACAAATGCTGTGAGAAGGTTATCTTTTTCAGTGAGTAATTCTAGATCTAATCAGAGGAGATCCCTTAAGCTATGAGGCTTTAAAAAGTCTTTGGGCGGGAGGGGGTGGGGACCACAGAGATAAAAAGCACACACGGATGTCATACATTGTCCTGTAATAACCTTGCCTGCAAGGAGTTTAAAAGGGAAACCCTACTCGCCAAAATTGCTTGGCCCTGTTCTCATAGGATATATGTGCCTGAGAAATCATTGGAGACTCCCCTAGAAATCTGGTATTCTTAAATTATCCTTCTGTTTACAGAACTGACCTCTAAGAACTTAGAAATGAATGGCATTGAGTGGGCCTTTGAAGTACACCAGACAAACACGGTCTTTCAAACTGTTAATAGCCCTGGCACTGATAGCCCAATCTCCGAGAGTATTGTTTGGGTGTTTTGTTGTTTGTTTTTGTTTCTGGCTTTCCCACACACACACTTCAAAGATCATGAGATATCAGAATTCATTCAACTAATAAAATAAGGTAAGACTGGGAAGCAAGATGGCTCAGCAGGTAACGGCACTCACCATCCTACAGTCCAAGTTCAGTCACAAGAACCTACCTATACGGTGGAATGAGACAAATGCCATTAAAATTAGACAGAAGGAAATGACACCATATAGGACTGGGATGATGGGCTGGGAACCACCTGTTTAAGTGAACCACCTTTTTAAAAAGGTTTTATTTTAGTTATAGAGGAATGCCTATTTCTCTATTTTTATGTATTTTACAGAGGTTACTCGAGTATGACCTCCCTCAGTGTGTGTGTGTGTGTGTGTGTGTGTGTGTGTGTGTGTATCATAACCTTTTAAGAAAGAAAAGGACTGTATAATCCCCACCACCACCCCAGTTATACTGAATAGAAATCGCTTCTTTTTAATGTACACCTCTCTTAGGTATCATGTCCCTGAGATTTCCTGTTCCTTTGCTCTGGTTTCCCTGCCCAGCAGCATCATCAACTGCATTTGCCTGTCAGTGGCCTGAACATGAGCCTGGGTCGGAAGGCAGGTAACTAGAGGTTGGGAGAAGGGCTGGAAGACCAGATGAGTCACATTGTTTCCATGCAGCCTATGACGTCCTCTGGATTTGTGTACTGGATTGAGAAGAAGGCAAGTTTGAGATTCTGAGAGGAGAAATTGGGAACTGGAGAAATGATGGACTGAGGTATGATTTGCATCCATCCAGATGTGCCTCACAGATCCCCACACAGCCCTCATCTTCCTTGACCCCAACCAATAGACTCTATGCCTCATAATATCCAGTCAGTAGATGACTTTTTCACATTCTACTTAGAGAAAAGTTAGAGAAATACAGAAGACAGAGACTATTCAAGGAATTAAAAGTGAAAATTTTGCCTGTCAAGGAATTACATTCTTACCTTATATTCTTTTTTTAAATAAAGTTCAAATGACTTAAGTCATATAAAAACCGAAATATTTTCCAAAGCAAGGAAAAACATAGAGGTGAATATTTGTGAGATTCTTGAGTGGAGAAAAAAATATCCAAAATTCTCCAGGAATGGATTGGGATGTGTTGTGTGAAAGAAAGTCACACGCACAACTAGACTAAGAAATTTGACTCTATAAAAGTGTATAAAGTCATCAAAGAGATGTGGCCTCTAAAATATGTCCATGAGAAGTCCCTCCCTATGCGCCTTCTCCTGGTTTCTTTCATAGTAAAGTTCAGTATACGTGTCCTGGGATTCAAGAAGAGTCATTCACTGTCACAGACAGGTGAAGCCTCTTGTGACATTCTGAGAGTTCTTGGCTTGCCAACTGCTGAGTGTAGTAATAGTTCAGCCCCCCTGCCCCTGAAGTGCAGTGTTTTCTGTTTTGCTTTTACTCTTATTCTTGGTTTTATATCTCTGTGTTGCATTAAGGATGAATGACATAAAAACCGAGTCATATAGATATCCCTCCTCCAAAAGCGTGACTTACAGTGTAGAGCCCCAGGAACACAGAAAAAAAGAACATCATAGAGAAATCAGTGAACAGAAAGCATAGGTTGTGGTAAGGTTACTAATGGAAAATGTCATTCTCCACAAGGAAACTTTCCTGGAGATCAGTCTAATGAGATCTTCCCCGTGTCTTTCTCCAGACCACAGGCTGGTTTCTCATGCTACATCTACACACATCTAAGTACACAGTACCTGTTAGATGAAAAATACTGCAGGGAAAGTTGGTAGTCTCATTTGAAAGCAAAATGCTGTTAAGATATAGTTTTAATAACATAATACCTGTGGCTCTATCATTTAGGTATTATACTTTATTTCTTTGGTGTGTGTGTATGTATGTGTGTGTGTGTGAATGCATGCAGCATAAGTGTGAGAAGGTGTGCTGACTCATGCCGGGCAGAGATTGACTTCAGATTGTCTTACTCAATTGCTTCTCCACCATGCGTTTTGAGACAGAAACTGTCTCACACTTGGAGTTTACTTTCAGCTAGGTAGGCTGACCATTAGCCCCTGGGAGCCATGGCTCTGCCCCCCCCAGTCCTGGACTTAGAGACACGTGCTGCTACATTGAGTTGTTACCTGGGAGCTGGGGATCTGAACTCAGGTCCTCATTGCTTGCACAGAGAGCACTTCACCCACAGAGCCATCTTCACTGCCTATAGTTTTTCTTAATGCATAGGAATTAAAATTCCATGGCGAATGGAATTTGTTCTGTGTAAGTATACTGTGACTATTATTTCTACAATTGTAGTTAGGGATCGTCAATCAACTAAGGACTGTTAAATACATAACACCAGGCAAGTTGTGTTAGAGTCAAAAAGACAAGACACTTGGGGACACAGGTTGCTCCCTGAATGTCTCAGGTATATTTCCAAATCCTTATGGTTCCTTTCCTGTCTAGCAGTCAGGTCCAAGAGCAGATTTCTGATGCTCTAACTCCAAGCTAATTGCTATAGGAGAAGAGCTCAAACCATTCCAACCCTTATGCACACCTTTAGGGATGCCTGTCAAAACTCCACTCTCAGCATGCATCACCTTGGCCTCGTTATGTAACCTTTGGCAAGTAACAACATCTCCCCATGTCAACTCCCTCTGTAATTGAAGGAGGGTTGCTAATTGCATGTTATGTTCCCATTAGCACAGACTTTTATGAACTTCGGGGTTCCACAATCCCTGGTCCTTCAGCTCCTACTGTCTGCTCTGATTGGTAGTGATGGTGGTGATGGTGTGTAAGTGGATGTGGGTGTGGGTATTGGATCACATGTATGAACTAAGGTACATGTAGAAGCCAGCACTCAATCTTGGGTGCCATTCTTCAGGCAGAGTACAATTGTTTTGTTTTGTTTTGTTTTTAAGACAGTGTCTCTCACTGGCCTGGAACACAACAAGTAGACTCTGCTGGCTGGCCAGCAAGCCCCAGGCATCTGCCTGTCTCTCCCTCCCCAGAGCTGTGATTGCAAACTTGTGCCACCATATTTATTTTTTTACATTAGTTCTGGGGCTCAAACTCATATCCTCGTGCTTATATGGCAAGCACTTTACCAACGGAGCAATCGCCAGCCATCTGCTCTGTTCCGCTAGACTCTCCTGAGGTCCTTAGTAACATGTTCTTCTCTGGAGTAGTCACGTGTTCTGTGCACTCTTACTTCTTTCTCCCCCTTTTCTGTGTTGTTGCTGGAGTCAAAAACTCCCATCATATGTGATGTGCCTCACCCTCTGCACCAGTGCTGTGGGGCTGGCCTTTCTGTGTTGTCACCTGGTGGTGCTCATGCAGAGACTCAGTCTTTGTTTTCCAACTCCCCGCTGTTGTTCCCTTCCTGTCAAACAGCCAGATCTAGAAGAGATTTCATGTGGCTGTCACAGCCACATCCCAGGAAACTCTTCTCTTCACTTTACAAAAGAGGAAGACATACTTCAAAGACTTCTCAAGGTAGACAATAGGCAGAATGTCTTTACTTTAGGTGTCCAAAATGTTGAGTCACCAAAGTCTCTCAGAGAGTCCTCAAGGAGAGAGCCTGTCAGGGCTTGGGGAGATGACTCCACTGGTAGAGTGAATGGCATGCAAGCAAGAGGACTTGAGATTAGAGTCCTAGGGTCCACGTAAATGTCTGGTGTGGTGGTGTGCCTTTGTAATCCCACAGTGAGGAGACTGAGACAAGAAGACCCTGGGAGCTCACCAGCCAGCCAGTCTACCCAATCAATGAGAGAGCCCTGTGAAGAGACAAATCAAAAGGAGGATGGTAGAGGAGGCTGCCTCGACCTCGATTTCTGGCTTCCACACTCACCTACACAAACCCACACACTACACACACACACATACAGAGAGAGAGAAAGAGAGAGAGAGAGAGAGAGAATGAATGAAGCCTGAAAATTTGCCAGTCAATCCTTGCTCTTAGCACTCCGTTCGCAGAAAACAGCTTCCTGCCTGTGCTCTTTGGATGATTCTTTGGGCATCATGTTAGAAAAAAAGTCCTGGGTTTGCACCTTCTAGGATGATCTTTCCACAAGGAGAGTCTGGTTTTCATATCTGACTCAGCTAGGTCACAGGTGGTGATTACCAGGAAGACAGGACAGTCCTGCCTTACTGGGCACATCTTCCTGCAACTTTCCATCATGGGCCGCCTCCCTTCAGCTCTTAGGCCCACATCCCTCTGACACTGGGCTCTGTTTAAGGGACACCTATCTGTCCCCCATGCTTTTATCATGCTGTCTATGTTGTATGCTCTTCTACATTTTCTTTGACCTCTTTTCAGGATATCATTTCATCATCGTTTCAAAGCTGAGGAGGAGAAAAGTTGGCAGTCTGACTGTTCCTTTAAGAAGAACTGTATGTAGTGAGTGGGCGTTAAAATCAAAGATACCTAAGCTGGGGAGGTGATTGAGTGGTTCAGAGTGTGTACTGGTGTTCCAGAGAACCCAAGTTCAGTTCCCAGCACTCATGTTGGATGGCTCCCCACTGGCCATTTCTCAGCTTCCAGGAAATCTGATGCCTTCCTCTGGACTCCAGGGGCATGCACACATTCACATTAAAGAGAAAGGGAAGGAAGGAAGGAAGGAAGGAAGGAAGGAAGGAAGGAAGGAAGGAAGGAAGGAAGGAAGGAAGGACACTTATACTTAGCCAATATTGCTATCTGACCGCAAGGATTCCTTCTGAATGTAACATTTTTTACAGAAATTGGTTACATAGCAAGTTGGAGATCAATCTCTACTATCATTGTGGTAGCAAAGTGTGTGCCTTTAAAACCCACTACAAGGGGCTGGAGAGATGGCCCAGTGGTTAAGCACTAGCTACTCTTCCAGATGACCTGGGGTTCAATTCCTAGCACCCACATGGTGTCTCACAGCTGTCTGTCTGTAACTCCAGTTCCAGGGGATCTGACACCCTTTTCTGATGCTCTCTGGCACAAGGCACACACATTGTGCATAAACATACATGCATACAAACACCCATATACATAAACAAACAAAATCCAACCCAGTGCAGTGCACTGTGGACATAACTGAGTGGTAGAGTGCTTGCCTAATATGTTGAAGACTACAGGTTCAAATCCTATGAACAAAACCAAAATTACACACTATTGTAGTTACTGTTACAGTATTTGAGATTTCATTTTTTATTCCCTTCTTTAAGCTTGGT
This sequence comes from Myodes glareolus, assembly GCF_982192425.1. Taxonomy (NCBI): domain Eukaryota; kingdom Metazoa; phylum Chordata; class Mammalia; order Rodentia; family Cricetidae; genus Myodes; species Myodes glareolus. The sequence goes on from NC_142039.1 coordinate 29,448,168, forward strand.
GGTAGTTAAAATTTGATTTTTCTTTAATGTATATGACTGTTTTGTCTGCATGTATGTCTGTGTACCACTTGCATGCCTGATATTCTCAGAGGACAGAAGATGTCAGAGGGCCTGGAAATGAAGTTGTGAACCACTATGGGTGCTGGGAGCCAAATCGGGGTTTTTTCAAAGATCAGCAAATCCAGAGCTGAGATTTAGTAACTAACTGGTAATCATAATCCCGTAGAAATTCCTACTTCAGACAGCATCAGTCAGTGAAATTTCCTTCCATGACTTTGGAATTGTTTTTTATTTCAAAGGATCTGCTCCTTCTCTTATAAAAGTAGTTATAGATTCTATCTTTTACATTTGGATACTTGACAGAAAGTTAGAGCCGATGCCATCAGGGAACATGGCTTGGATTTGTAATTCCAAAGTATGGAGAGAAAAAATTGAAAGTCTGAGGGAATAGGGACATTGAAGGTAATAAACCTAAGTAGTTTATTTTTAAAATTATCCTCTAGAAATAACCAAGCATATAATGTACATTTGAAGTCCCTGCTTTCTCTTTTATTATTTAAAAAGAAAGTATATGTCTAGTGATTAGTTTCTTAAAACATAAAGAATAAAATCTGCTGGGGGCTGGAGAGACGGCTCCATGGGGAAGGGTTCTCGCTGTGCAGTCATCAGAATCTGAGTTCAAATCCCCAGGACCCATGTGAAAAAATGTCAGTCATAGCTGTGTGTGTAACTTCAGGATCCTGGGGCAGAGATGGCTGATCCTGAGAGCTTCTGGACCAGCCAGCCAAGTCCAACCTTGAGCCTCCAGTATAGTGATATACTCACTGCCAAGGCAAAGCGGCAGAGAACAATAGAAGACCCTCAACATCATCTTCTGGTCACCAGTGCATGCCTGGGTCCATTTACCTGCACACTCATGTGCATATACTGCACACACTCATACCATATACACATGCACAAGCAACATACACAAATAGTTAAAGGAAATGAAAAATTAAGAAATAAATACTGTCTATTAAACAGATCTCCTATGTGAAATATCAGGAAATAAAAATCTAGAGGAAAAATTAAATGAAAAGTTGTTGAGTTAAATTATACTTTCTTAAAAATTATTTACCTCCCAATATTTCCTAAGATATTTGGCATTCACTCTCATAGATAGAGTACTCACTTCATGTATGTATCATATTGAGATGAAGTCAAAGCTAGAGAGCCCTACTTCCTTTTTTTTTCCTTTTTCTTAATTTAACTGCTCTAAGAATCTCAAACACAGGAAGTCGTATGTCTTCGACTGCCAGACAGAAGACTTGATGCCTCTGGGCCAGTGTCAGCTGTGAAGCGACCGTACTTTCTACCCTTCCTTCTGCCATGGAAAGCCCATGTCAATTTTACATACAGGTGTTTTTAGGGGTTAATTGCTTTTTTAAAAAAAAATTACTAATTTATTTTATCTCTGTCTGAAAACACACCCAGAATAGAAGTGAAAGTAAAAGTGAAACTCAGAACATTTTCGGTTTTTAAAATTAGCAATAGTATTTTTGCTTTTATTAGTTAATAATTTATATGTTTGTGTACATAGATGGAGGGGTTGTATGTGCACATATGCGGGATGCCTCCAGAGATCAGAAGAGAGCATCAGCTCTCATGCATCTTTTGAGCCATCAAATATGAGTGCTGAGAACTGAACTTGGGTCCTCTGCAAAAGCAGCAAATGCTCTTAAGTGTTAAATCATCTCTCCAACTCTGCTTTTTTATTATTTTATTTTATTTTGTATGTATGTGTGTATGCATGTACTCACATGCCATGACACGTGTGTAAGGGTCAGAGAAATTTAGGGAATCTGGTCTCTTTCTACAATGTGGATCCAAGGGATAAAACTGGCCATGAGGCTTGGTGGCAAGTGCCATTACCTGCTAAGCTATCATGCTGACTCTCAATTGTAATAGCTAAAGAACCACTATGCACTACATTGATTGAATATGTAGTTTTAAAAGACTGAGAGATGTTCTATAACTTCTTACATACTTACTAATGCTCTAAATGCTAGTTGTCAGAAGACTTTAGGAGCCGAGGACGCAGCTTAGTGGTGAATGCCTGACTAGCATGTGCCAAGCGCCAAGTTCAAGTCTGAGCCCTACAAAACAAAACCTCTGTTTATTTCTAATTAGCACTTAGCCAAAAGTTTCCTTTATAGGAACTTAGCTGTCAGGGGTTAAATACAACTTGGAATCCTTTATTAAGTGGTATGTCAGCAAGGTGATATGTGACCTTTACATGTTTATATGTATCAGCAAAGGGGCTGACAAGATGGTTCAGCAGGTAAAGGTGCTTGCTATTCAGCATGATGGTAGAAGAGATAATTGATTTGTCCTCTGATGACCTCAGATTTGAAGGGGCTTGCATGTGCATGCATATACACACACTTGAGTTATAACTTGTTAACATGGAGAAATTTATGTAACTATTAGGGAGTTATCTTATAAAGATTATGGTACCATGGAAATGAAAAATTAAAATATACATTATAGAAAATGATTATACCATATAGAAATAAACATATACACATACTAGAAAATACATATAGTAATACAAATAGTTAATATATTAATCTCTGGCAAATAAGACCTTGTGATTTACTTATCTTCTTTTACTGAGCTTGTACTCGTTTTATAACTTTATTAAGTTGCCATAACATGAAATATTGGTTTTTAGAAAACTTTTTCTATAACTAAATTATGTTCATTTAGTAATTCAGTTATCTTAACTGAATTCCCTATAATCCAGGAAAATGTATTTTTGATAAACATTTCTGTGAACAGATTCATTCTCTTGAGAGAGGAATAACACTCTGGTTGTAAGAGTCAAGTTGAAGTCACTGTGTCAGCCACAACATCCAACTCTTGGCATTTTCTCATGGGTCAGCCCGGCAGCATCAGTTCAGATTGTATTTCGGCTCTCCCTCTGGAATGGTGAAACTCGGTCTTAATTTCTCACTAACAGTGTTATGCAAAGGCTGACTGCTTACCTGTACATTGAAAGACAATGGAACATGACCCACGAGAGTAAGGAGGAAGGTCCAGAGAACTGAAGGCTAAGTGTGGGCTAGAGACGCAGCCCGCATTAGGGTGGTAGAGTGCTTGTCTAACATCCACAAAGCCCCCGCCTTGATCCCTGCATGCCCGCCTGTAATCAGCACTTGGGAGAAGAAGGCAGGAAGACCAGAAGTTCAAGGTCATTCTCAGCTACATAGCTCGGTGAATTTGAGGCCAACTATTATAATAGTAATCTAAGAATATGTTGGGTCTTTAGAAATCACTCCGAATAACATTTTATGCAAATTATGTGAAAATAAAAATAAAATCACTGGACAGACATCAAATGAGCTTCTCACCCCAAAACAGAACACCTCAAAGGAAACAGGACGCTTGCTCATGCTGAGGAAGTCTGAGGATGTAAATTCTCACCATCTGTGCCTTTTGACTGCAGGCATCTGGAACTACCAGATCACTGTACTTCGTCCCGAAAAGTAAGACATTCGTCAAGAGGTTATCCAGCCCTGCATTAAGGGTATTTTTGCTACTTAAAGACATTCCTTTCTCTGTCATCTCTTTGTCACATGCAACCCTTGTCACACTGGCTCTGTTCCTTCTCAACATTCAATTAAAGTTCCCTGCAAAGGAAGTTTTACTGCTGTGCCACAAGTCAGCACAGCTGACCTCTGTGGATTCCCTGTCCCCACCTCCTTTGGAACAATCGTCTAGAATTGTCTCTGTGTGTGTCTTGTGAAATTCACTTCCAGAGATCCTTGGGTTCTATCACATTTCCAGTTTCCAAGTTTAAATCAACAAGTTTCCCTCGACTACAACTTTTAGGGCAGTCAGGTTGGCTCAGTGGGTAAAAGCACTTGCTTCCAAGACTGATGACTTAGGTTCAGTTCCTGTGGTCCACACAGTGGATGGCAAAAACCAACTCCTTCCAGTTGTTCTCTGACCTCAACATGCAGGCTCTGCCATGCCTGTGCCACCCCAATAAATAAATAGACAATGTCCCAAAGTCAGAGCAGTGCTTGATATGGGCAGATACACCGGTGTTACATGATACAGGTCATGAAGAGAAATTCTATGGATGTTGATAAGGAGTGCATTAAGAAAGCTTATTTCTGCTGGGCAGTGGTGGTGTGCACCTTCAATTCCAGTACTCAGGGGGTGGAGACAGATGGATCTGTGAGTTTGAGGTCACCCTGGTCTACAGAGCAGTTTCAGGACAGCCAGGGCTAGAAAACCCTGGTAGAACGGAAAGGGAAGGGAAGGGAATGGAAGGGAAGGAAAGGGTAGAAAACCCTGGTAGAACGGGAAGGGAAGGGAAGGGAAGGGAAGGGAAGGGAAGGGAAGGGAAGGGAAGGGAAGGGAAGGGAAGGGAAGGGAAGGGAAGGGAAGGGAAGGGAAGGGAAGGGAAGGGAAGGGAAGGGAAGGGAAGGGAAGGGAAGGGAAGGGAGGCAGGCAGGAAGGAAGGAAGGAAGGAAGGAAGGAAGCTTATTTTTATGGAAGGAAGGATGGATTCAGTAAGTTTCTTTTTTTTTTCTATCAGTTAGCTTTGATTGTTAAATCCCCTGTACAATTAGAGCCTGCATTCGTAGACATGAAGTATTCTGAGAGCTGTGTAGTGGACACTGGCTGCCATTTGCTGTGCCAGTTCATCTGAGCCTCAGTAACAGAACTTTTACTTATATTGCACTCATGAAGAAATTGAGTTGGTGTGTGTGTCTGTCTCTCTCTGTGTGTCTGTTTGGAAGGTTTATTTTGTTTTTTGTTTATTTGAGGTAGGATCTCATTTCATGTATCTTAGATTGGCCTTGAACTTACTATGTGGCCATGAAGTGCCTTGCCTTCCAAATGGTGAAATTATAGTATACCACCGAACCTGACTTGAAACTGATTTGAATTATCATATATTTTATCTTGACATAACTTAGACCTGGCTCTTTAGTTCCAGGAAGTCAGGAAGTTTTTCCTTTTCTCTCTATTCACAGTATAGAGTATTCTGTAAATGTATTCCTCAATTGGGAGCCTGTTATTATTGACTTTAATGCCACATGCACACATATACCTCCCTGTTTTGTATTAAGGGTCCTAGTCCTTTGGACTGGGAATGTAGCTCACCCATGGAGTGCTTGCTTAGCATATGCATGACCCTGGGTTTGATTGTCAACAGCTCTATAAGCCTAGCGCTCAAAAGTGGAGGCAGGGGAGTCAAGGGTTCAAGGTCATCCTCTTAGCCACACAGCAAGTTTAAGGCCATGGTGTGGGAGAATTGTCTGTATTCTGTCAATCAGCATTTTATTAAAATATGATTGACAGAATACAGACAATTCTCCCACACCATTCTGTGGAATGAGAGAGCCAGCTCTTGCAAGTTGTCCTCTGACTTCTACACATACACTGCGAAATGTATGCCCACCTCAATAAATAAATTAAAATGTAATAAAAATGGACCTTTATATACAAGGGAAAACAAGCAACAATCTTAAAACCTCAAATATTTAGTATTTATATGACTCAAGCAACATAAAAAGCAAAACCAAGCAGTTCTCTCAATTATTTACTCATGAGAACCCTTGACTTCACAATCACGCATTGGTTGTTTAATCTGCTGCTTTCTCAAAGAACTCCAGTGGCCTGGATTCTGATCAGTGCAAACCAAGGGTTGGAAGAGTGACGTATGGCCAGGTCTGTGACCTACAGCTCTTAGCAAGAAATTTTTTGTGCATGGGGGGGGGGGGCAGGTCGAGACAGTGTTTTTCTATATAACAGCCCTTGCTGTCCTGGAACTAGCTCTTGTAGACCAGGCTGGCCTTGAACTCACAGACATCTGCCTGTCTCTGCCTCCCAAGTACTGGGATTAAAGATTGCCGCACCCCAGGGCTAGAGAGACAGCTTCCCATTCTGCTCATACTGTTCTTGCACAGGACCTGAGTTTCAGTCCTTTCCATCCACATCTCCAGATAGAGTCCGTGCCTCTAGCCCTGTGAGCACCTGCACTCATGTGCACACACAGAGAGACACACAGACACACACACAGACATACACACTTAAAAAGAATAAAAATAAATGTTTTTCAAACGAGGCTTAAAAAGGAAGATTACTGCAAGTTCAAGGCTATCCTGTGATGCATAAAGAAATGTCTTGTCTCAAAAACAAACAGAAACAAAAAAAAAAAACCAACAACAAAATGTTGCTCTGTTCCTTTCTGGTTTTTTACACACATACACACACACAAACACACACAAGTGCTTCCTCTTGCTATTTAGATTTTGTAAATTGGAACTCTAGATTCATCTGTGCTTCCTCCTTCCCTTCCGGGCTCTCTTTCCTTTACCTCAGCACCTTTTGTCTTCCGGCTCTCCTTTAAAGCCAGAGTGCTGGGGTTGTGCTTTATTTAGTAGAACACTTGTCTGGCACACACAGAGCCTTGGGTTCAAACCCCAGTATGGTATAAATTAGCTGTGGTTATATATATATCTGTAATAAATCTGCATTTATGAGTTTGACACAGGAGGGTCAAAGTTCAAGGTCATCCTTGGCTACTTAGCAACTTTCAGGCCAGCCTGAGCTACACGAGTTCCTGTCTCGAAACAAAACAACAAACAAACAAAAAGCTATTTTATTACCTAGAGCCATCTGCTTACTCTGGATATACATTTCTAAAATATTAAAGTAAAACCCATACAGACTGACAGAAATTATCACTTTTAACAGAGGTAATAGAAGTCTTCAAACATCTATTGGTCCAAAATTCTACCATTTGATCCATGGAAGGATGGGAGGAATTTGGGTCCCTGGAAACATCCTCAGAGTCCCTGGAGACAGGCAGAAACAAGAGCTGAAAGAAAGGTAGGTAGTTTTGACATACAGTTAGGAACCTGCCTCGTCTTATGTCTTCTTTAATTAAAGGAGTAGGGAGAAAACTAAATATAAGATCCTTTCTTTTTTTGGTCTGAGGAACTGGAAGAGTAGTATTGTAATTGGGGGGGGCTGGAAATCTGGAGCTTAGAAGAAGGGGAAAGTAATAGATGGATTTGAGAATCGATATCTTATAAATGTTGCAAGTTATATGTAGCTGTTGGACTGGAAAAGGCTCCTTCAGAGCATGGAGTCAGGGGCAAAGCCATCCCCTGTGGCTCTCTAGATAAAACAGAAAGTCGGTGTTGGAGGTGGAGAAGCTGGTGTGTGAAGGAGGAAGCCTATGCTGTCTGTCACAGAAGCACATGAAGAAAATACTGTTTTGAGTTATAACGTGAAGACGCATGCAAAATCCATGAAGGCAGATGAGAACTTGTCGGTTTATTGATTACCAATTTGTTTGCCAGAGTGAGTTATAGCCAAGGTGGTGTTTCCTTACTTCAGAAGGCTTATGATGTGCGGTAGAGTAGAGTAAGAAGACTTAGTTTGAAGCTAGTATGAGCTATAGAACAGGACTTAAAGAAAGAAAAGACAGAAAGGGAGAGAGAAAGGAAGGAAATAGAGAAATAGAAAGTAAATTTGCTATACATATTTTCCTGTTTGATAATGAACTTTGTCAACAGGAAACAAGGTTATGGGAAAAGGTTTTGGTAATGGAGACTCAGATTCAGCACCCATCCACTTAAGTCAGGACTGTGTTGTGGATAAATGATGTAAGTAAAAGTGGCATTCCATGTATTTGCCAGTCCTAATATCCACGTGTATTTTATGCACCTACTTTCCCTCTATTCATTTGATTAACAGAGAGCAGTATCTGCCTATGTGCACAGAGGATACTTAAGGCAGCATTAGTAAAGTACTTCCTGAGTAATAGATGCTGTTCTTTATAGAGACTGCCTATGAAATACGACTTTTAAATCTCAACACGGGACTGGGAAGATGGCTCCATTAGGAAAGGGCTTGCGGTCCAAGCTTGAGGATATGAGTTCAATAGCCAGAACCAGCGTAAAAAGTCAAGCACTGTAGAAGGTGCTTGTGATCCCAGCATGGGAGCGAAGCAGAAACAGGAGGATTCTTGAGACTTGCTGGCAAGCCAGTGTAGCCAAATCACCAAGTCCAGATTCAGAGAGACTCTGACTGAAAAAAGCTACCAAACAAAAAACAGTGCCTAGTCTCATTGTAACTTGATATACCATGTTGGTTCATATCTGTGGGAGGCCTGCCATTTGCTGAAGAGAAATGAAGGTGGAGTGGATAGAGATGGAGGAAGGAGGAAGGAGGGACTTCACGATGTAAAAATAAATAATAATAAAATAAATAAATAAAATAACAACAACAAAACTGAAGGGTTAGCAACCTAACAACTAAGAATGTCACCTGATATGAACCTGCAGTGTACGTGCACACACACATACACACACACACACACACACACACAGACACACACACACAGACACACACACACACACCTATCTTTAGATGAAAAAAAAACCCTGAAAACCAAGAAACAAAAAACCCACCACCAATAACAAAAAAAAACAGGCTCAATTCTTATTTATTCACTTTATTTTAGGTGTATGTTGGAGCACCTGAGTATATATATGTCCATGAACCACATGATTGCAGATACATGAGGAGACCAGAGACAGGTCAGACCATTGAAACTAGAGTTATAGGCAGTTTTGAGTTACCCAGTGTGGAAGCTAGGAACTTAACCTGGGTCTCTGAAAGAGCAGTATGCACTCTTAACTGCTGAGCTATTTCTCTAGGCCCCACCCTCACAAAGATTAAATAAACACAGGGAAGAATTGAGCAGGTGATGGCAGGTTAACTAAGTGCTGGTACATGCTATCATCCTGGAATTCAGAATTGTGAACTGGAGGCCGGCTTGGTCTATGTAGCCAGACTCTGCATTAAAAAAGTAACTCAAGAACAAACACAAATCAAAACAAAGAATGGGTGAGAATGGTAGAGACTTGGAGAGTCGATCTGAGCTTGATTGATTTCACTAATCTGGCTATAATCGCAGGTGCAGGTCAGAGCCTGCCCTGGCATGTTGCTGTGTGCCCCAGGGTAAGGAAGCCATCCATCCATAGTATGATGTGTATGTTTGTGCATGCGTCTGGTACATGCCAGAAATCAGAAGTGATGTTTAGGATTTTATTTTTGGATTCTCTAGAAAGTACTTGGTAAAGATTTGTAGTTTAGATTAACCCACGGGCTTTTATTTCTCTTTGAACTAATGAGTTTCATAATGACATTTTCCTTCAGATATATCATGCACTATGACTATTTTCCTATCTTTTCCCACTAGTCCCTTCTTCCTGGGTGTACTTTCATATTTGTCAAAATATATAAATGTATATTCCATCTCACTTTATTCTTGTAGAAAGCAAACACTCAGTACGCAGGTTTGTTAGCGATGAGAGTTTACATGACAGCATATGATTCATTGCTTCTTTGTCATGGCATGTTTTCCGTAAGGCACTCTGGCCGAACAGTGAGTGACCAAGCCTCAGATTGGCAATACAGGCACTGCGTGAGCATAGTCTTGGCACTTTCCTTTCTGGCTTTTCAAATGAAAGCTTTTTCTATTATTATTGATTTTATTTCATTTAGTTATCTGAGATAGGATCTCATGCTGCCCATGCAGATCCTGAAACTCAGTATGTTGCTGAGGGTGACTTTGAACTGATTCTCCAGTTTACATCTCCCAAGTACTGAGATTTCAGGTGCATGCCACCACACCAACTAAAATCTTTTAATGTGTGTAAATCCTTTTTAGTTTAGTCTAAACTAAACTATAAAGTGTACATGTCTAGTAAACATAAATACACAGAAATATTTATCATCTGATTTATTGACTCCAAATTCCCATACAGGTCATTCATTCATTTGCGTAGTAGGATATTGTCTACAAGAGTAGTTCATCTCAGATTTTTTTGTGTTTTTTTTTTTAAGTGCTAGTGTGGGGCTGGGGAGAGGGTTAGTTTATTGGCATTTCATTTGTATTTTAATAAATAAAATTTGCCTAAAGATCGGAAAGTAAAACAGCCCCACTGGTCAGTCTTACAGACCAGGCAGTGTGACAAACATCATTAATACCAGTAGCCACACTAGTTGCCATAGAAACCGGGAGGCATATGCCTTTAACACCAGTGGTGCATTTCTTTAATCCCAGCAACAGAGAGGATTATAAAATGGGAGGAGACAGGTCACATTCTCATTCTCATTCTGAGATTCCTGGAGGCAGGATCGCTACTTTCAGACTAAGGTCAAGGTGAGAGTCAATGGCTGACTACTTTACTTTTCGACTCTTCAGACTAAACCCCAATTTCTCTGAGTTTTTATTTATCGTGTTTCAGGTTGCCTTGCTGCCCTTTCAGAGGTTCAAATTTGGATTCTTAGCACCCAAGATGGTGTGACTGACAACCTCCTGTAACTCCAGCTATGGGGAAACAGTGCCTTCTTCTGACCGCTTCACATATCTGCATGCATTTGTGTATATGTGTGTACATACATGTGCGTACATGTGTGCATGTGCCCACGCGAGCGTGCACACACACACTAAAATAAATAAAAGTGAGAATTTTAAAACCAACACAGTAACTTTAAAACCCTATTTTGTGTAATCTATAAAGTCAGTGAAATACTTTCATTTGTTTTCCTAGAGAAAGCAGAATTTGAATCATTTTTATTGGGAGAGAATAGAAACTCATTTTAACAAACAGTAGAAACTAGTAGTAGAAGAAAATGTTACAAAGTTGAAATGCCAGTGTATAGAGATACACAACTTTATATAGGTTTTAAAATAAAAATTAAATATATTTTTCTGTAAAGTCACCATTCCACTGAGCTGAGAATACTAAAGAAGGTTGGAATTAGAATGCCCAAGGAGAGTAAAAACTAGTATAAGGCTTATGCAGTGCGGTTTAGTATTACAGAGAGCAAAGTGTCTCTTTCTCCATGTGCACACACCACACCCTGTTTCTACTCTGGCACATTTCCCTTACATCATTTCCTATTTCCTGTCCCTTTCCTTTCTCCTTTCCTCTCTGCTCTCCCTCCCAACCCGTCTTTCTCTGAGACATGGTCTAGCCTCAAACTCACAACAGCCTGCCTCCCTCTTGTCGTTTTTATACATCCCTGGAGAGGGCAGTGGTGCTAAACTCCATTGGCTATAGAATCCAGAAGGGTCATGGCTGGGACTGTGATGGCTCAGCCGTGCAAGCATGAGGACCTAAGTTCAACCCCAGCATCCTGTAAGTCAGGTGTGGTAGTGTGCGTCTAGAAACCTAGCACTGAGAAGGCAGAGACAGGAGGAATCCTGGGTCTCAGTGGCCAGTTGGGCTAGCCTAAGTGAGTTCTAGACCAAGCGAAAGACCCTTTCCAAAAATGAGATCAGCAGCATCTCAGGTCTTCTGGTTTCCACACTCAAGTACACATGTTTACATACCCCTTGCTTTCTTTCACACCTACTCATATAACACGCACACACACACACACACATTATTTTTTTCAGAAAATCTTTCTTAAAATTTTAATAATCTAATGATGTAAGGTAGAAACAAATTACATTGAAACTGACTCTCCTGAACAATGGTTTCCCCCTTTTTCTTATATCTTCCCAATAAGAGATAAGAGAAGCCACTGACTTTAAAAATTATTTGTGGGCCTGGGGATATGGTTCAATTGTCAGAATGCTTGTCTAGCATGCATGACGCCCTAGGCTTGATCCTCAGCACCACAGAGTATCAGTCTTGGTGGTACACATCCTAGTCCTTAGGATGTAGACACAGGAGAATCAGGAGGTCACACTTGCTTACACTGTCAGCTCAAGGACAGACTAGGATACATGACCTCCTATCTAAAAAGCGAGCATGCTTTATGTTTATGGTTATTAATTGCCGTCTGCTTTGTCATCCTCAGCTGTTCTCCTTCATTGATTTTTAAAGATCTTGTAGAATGTCATCCTAGGAGAGTGCCCAGCTCAGATTTTGTGGAAAGCGAGGAGTGCCCATCTCCAGTGAGGATCCAGAATATTCATGCAGAAACCACCTGTGACCCTGTGTACAGCAGGCATTCCCCGCAAGGACACATTGTTTATGTATGAGAATTGGAAAGCATTTCTCCTCTAAGATATATTCTTGTCACACAACGTCTTTCAGAAGGACATGACAAATATACTTGTCTTGTATGTTAATACACTTTGATGAGGTTTAGGTACTTCATGTGAAAGAAACCATATGAAAGGCAAGGTTACTAGATCTGTTTAACCCTGGAAATAGATTCATTAATGGATCCTGGCATACGCTGGTTGCCCATCAGGAGTTTCCACTGCCAGAAGGCACTGTCTCTACCACCTACTGTAAAGAATTCTCTCTTTTGATTCCCTGGGGGTCTTGGTTACATGGGCTCCAATTGTAACTATTAAACAAACCCCCTTGTATGCTAGGCCAGTGTTTTTATGCCTGGCTGGAGGGAATAATAACCCATAGCCACTGCAGCCTGCTGTGTGGTTGCTGGGAGAGTGGATTAGCTATGCCTGTTTTGATTTTGAATGAATACACCCCCTGGCAAGCCATGTGACTGAAATAGTCTCTTAGGTGGTAAGCTCATCACAGTTATGGGACTGGTGGCTGCCCCAAGTGTCTCCAGGGTCCAGGTTCCCTTTCCTAGTAACACACACAGATAGACGCAGAATCCCAGAGTCTTGCCTGCCTCGTTCTTGTTTTCATTCTCACTCTCTTTTCACCACCCCTCTCTTCCTCTTTCTTTTGAAAGAAGGGAAGTGTGTAAGGACATGTCAACCTGCCTTCACGCTGTTTTATCCCTTCAGGGAAAGCCGAGCAGCCAGATGCTAGAAATTACCAACCTCGGGAAGGTAAGAATCAGGGGGAACCAACTGATCCTGAATTTTGTGTTCATTGCACTCCTTCCAGGTGGAGAATTTGCCAGAAGTCTTTGTGTAGTGCTCTCCGCCCCCTCCTCCCATCTCTCTGATTTTCTCTAGTAGAAATGCTTAGTAGGTGGTTTGAATGTGTTTGTGGGCAGAGTATGGTTAGGCTTCTAGGCAAGAGAGAGGCGTATGGTTTCTCTCTGCTTCCTGGAATGTAAGATTCCAGAATTTAAAATTCTGAGTGTCATGGAGAGGTTGCCTCTGCCAGTCAGTAAAAGGAAAGAGCCTGGATCTCAGCACTTTAACTCTCAGATCTATCTGTGCTTCAACAGGCCCTCTTTGTCAACTATGTCTACAGGTTTGCAATCATGGCCTACAAAAAAAAATCATTGAGGATGAAATATTTCTCAAGGAAGTATATGTCTACTAAGGAAGAGAGACTAGTAAAAAATGATAAAAATTAATAGCTAGCATAGATAAAATTCATACAGTGACAATTATAATGTAAATAATTCTGGAGCTGGGAATGGCTCCACGGCTAAAAAACTTGTCACCCAAGTGTGAAGACTGAAGTTCAGCTCCCCAGAAACCCAGAAAACTGGGGCGAATGTGCTAACCCACCTACAGTTCTGGGATTTCTAGAGACAGCTGGCTAGTGAGACTAGTCATATTCATCCGTGACCTTGAACTGTGATCGGGAGACCTTGCCTCAATAAATAAGGAAAATGGAACAATGATTCCCTGATGTCAACCTCAGGCCTCCACCTGCACGCACAGTTTGCACGCATGCCCCTATGTGTGCAAAATTGTTTATACATATATGTATGTGTTACACACGTATCACAATGGTAAAAGAAAAAAAACGTATGGGTAAGTTCCTACTGATCTTTACAGAGAGATGAAGGAAGGACATGAATTTACTTGCTTAAACAAAGAGCAATGGGGAGAGCTATTAATAAGTATCTTACAGATGAGAGCAATTTAATCATGAAAATCAGAAATATATTCATGTATGAGAGAGTGCTAATTTCCAGAGAGGGTTTGAAGGGTCAGATCTCTATTTTTATTACTGGAGAGAAGTGCCAGAAATTACATTTATCTTTATTTCTCATTCTCTTGCTCACAAAGGGGATATGGTTTTTATTTCTTTTTCCTTATTGCACCTGTCTTCTTGGCTTCTTGCCAGGTTTATATGGTTGATTTCTACTTCTTTTCTTTGTTATATTGTTCTCTCTGTTCTTAAAGCCAGACAGTGATTTTATGATTCTTTGCTGTTGAATTTGGGAACTCACCAGAATAGTCAATGTTCTGGGAATGAGATGAACTGTAGGTTAGAGCTTTGATCAGGACACCCAGACTTCTGGGTCTGGGGAGAGGCCCGGTCAGTAGTGCTTTCCTTGCAATCATGAAGATCTGAGTCCAGTCTATAGCAGTCATGCAAAAAGCTGGGTGCAGAGGTGCACGTTCGCAACTTCAGTGCCAGAGAGTTTGAGGAAGGCTGACTGCTCACTGGCCAGGCAGCCTAGTCTACTCCATGACTTCTGTATTCAGTGAGATGCCCTGACTTATAAAAATTAAGTGGAAGCCGGGTGGGGTGGCAAATACCTTCAATCCAGCACTAGGGAAGCAGGGGCGGGCAGATTTCTGTGAGTTCCAAGATAGCCTGGTCTACACAGAGAAACCTGTCTTGGAAATCAAAAAAACAAAACGAAACAACAAGAACAACAACAAAAAGAGTACAGACTGCGTTTTTAAGTTTTCACCCATGTTTGCGCACATATTATCAATTACTTAGAGTGCAGAATTTTATGTGTAAATGGGTTGGATTACTTTTTTAAAAAATTAAAAGTCCCTTTGGGGATGAAGAGATGGCTCAGCTATTAAGAGTTGGGTTTCCTGCACCCATGTCAGGGTGATGGCCACCTGCACCTCCGGCTCCAGGCTACTACACACCTTCTTCTGGTCTCCTGGGGTGCAAGTCCTCATGTACTTATTTGCAAACACAGACACACAAATAGAAATAAATCCTATAACACAGAGAGTGTTTTTGTCTGGCAGTAGTAGGAAAATAAATGTGATGTTTTGACTGAAGTTAAAATCATTTTATTGTAAAATTATTACAGATTGTTTATCATTTCCCTTAAAACATGCATCCTCCCATTCTAGTTGTTCTACTGAAGCATCCTTGTCTTCTCTGTATTAGACAGGCTTTAACTAGTGTTCGTTTGTTTTGTCCTTTCTCAATATCACTAGGTGTTAGAACTTGCACGGCAATGTAGCAGATGAGATGATGTAGCCCTGACTCTCCTAGAACTCAGTTTGTAGATTACAGGCTAATGCCTGTAATCCCAGCACTTGGGAAACTTAGATAGGCTGGCCTTAAACCCAGAGATCTGCCTGTCTCTGCCTCTCAAGTGCTGGGGTAAAAGTATGTACAACCATAACGGGCTGACAGAAGGTTTGCTGACGGCATTTGCTGAAAGAATGCATAAATGTTTAGCAGACTGATAATTTGGACTGTGAAACCTCTCTTCAAATCTGAAAGTGGGAAGTGGTGAGGCCTAGGTCCACACTGAGAGCTAGCCATACCTCCCTTCATTGTCCCTCCCCCACATTTCCTGTCTATTTTCTTTTTTAAAAATAAGCGTGTCCTTAGAGCAGCCACGCCAAACAACTCCCTTTGAGATCATGGAAGTGTTCTGTATCTACGCTATCCAATATGGCGGCGGCTAGTCACTATGACAGCTGAGCACCTCACATATGTATGGTCCACACAATTAATGATCTGAAATTTTAAGTTCACTTAATTTAAATTTTGTATTGGCTACTGTATTGGATAGTATAGCCTTGCTGCTCCATGCCTCTGAGTGCTTCAAAAATATGTGTCTTTAAGCATGAAAAAATGGCTAATGCCTATAATCCCAGCACTTGGGAGACAGGCAGAAGAATTGCCATGAGTTTAAGGGTAGCTTGAGCTACAGGGTGAGAACCTGTTTCGACAAAGGAAAGAAGAGAAACAGGAGGAGGAGGAGGAGGAAATTTTTCTTCTCAGACTCAGTTTTTAAAAGGTTGTAATCCTCCCCCACAACAGAGAAGACTAATTGGAGGCAATTATTATAACTCACAAATTTTTATATTTCATATTTCTGAAGTTTAATAATTTGATCTTGTTTTAATAATTTAACCTTGAAAGTTATCTTCAAGTCTAAGTAGGACTCAAGATCGTTTTTATTCAGTGGAATGTAGATTCTGTTAGACATACAACATTACATACTGTTTGATAAAAAGGATTATGATCACATTATTATGCTACAATCATAGAACCGACATACTTTGACATCACTGTTATTTATTGCACATAAACATCTTCTGTTCAGCTCACCTCTGTTATTTATTCTGTATGTGACTTTTAGAATTTGTTAGCTCAGCAGTTTGGTAAGACTTACATACAAACCGCTGCCAATTAGTAGTGCCCCCACCCTACTTCATAAGGAGCAGACCCCCTTCTTTCTTAAGACCTAATTCTTCACCAAGAACTGTTGATCTTACCAATTATTTTCAGTCTTTATTCTATAAAAACATAATTTATTACATTGCAAAGAGGCACAGGATCACTGAGTTTTGGCGTTTTTGTATTTTAAATACAGCTCAACAGAAACACTTTGTTCAGCTCAAATGATGCAGCCTCCTTCTGCTGGGAAGAAAACCCCAAGCTGTCAAAACTTAGGCTCCGTTCTCATCCTCTGAATGGATGTGCGGCTCACAGAATGTCACCAAGTTAACCTCTTTCTCTTACAAGATCAATTCAGCTGCCAAATCGTACACAGACTTGGGGGATGGGAGAGAAATGATCAGAGGAAAATCTTGGGGGCAGCAGGATCCAGCAAAGGAGTGCATAAAGGGACAACCTACTTGTTGTGGTAACTGCTCCTCCCAGAGGGAAACACTAAACCCCAGGGGGGCTACTTCACTATCTTTGCTATTGAAATCGGTATTGCAGTCCCCTGGCAACAAATGGCTGGCTGCTATGCTGAAAACAGCACACATGTCGGGCAGTGGGGCTCAGAAGGGGCTGAACTGTCAATGGTCCGAGCACCTCAGCGATAATCGCAGCTGCATTCCGAGATTTTAGGAGTCTTTGTTCACCAGAAAGGGGTTGAGAACAACTGTCTCTCTGCCTGAACATAAATCTCGGTGCAGTCTGCTTTTCCTTCGGACTTTTTGTTTTATTTGAATGTTTTTGAAGGAATTGACAGGTTCTATTGTCTGTTGCATTTTTCTCTAAATCTTTCATTGGAGAAACTTTCAAGATTAAAGCCCTGAGGGTTTTATCCTCTGGACTCCGGCGTCATCGTGTTCATTTTAACTAGCTTTTATGTCCCTGTTACTGGCAACTCACAACCTTTTTATTCCCCCATTAAGTACCTTACTGGTAAAGGGAGATTCTTGGAAATCTATTTTGTCTATGTAACAAGTATAAACAAAATAAAGAAAAAATTTAAAAAGTCATATAAAGGGCATAATTGAGAAGGTACTTACTGAATGTAATTATTTTATTATATATAATTATTTTGTCTTGGTCATGCTGTTAATTCAGGTGACAATTGGGAGAAATAAAGTAGTATCTTGGGCCAATAAATGTAGCTCAGTGGCAGAGGTCTCAGGGCATAGCTACTGCAGGGTCCTAGGTTCAAGTCTTAGCATCGTGAAGAATACAAGAAAACAACAGTATCTTATGATGCAAAGTCTCATTTATATTGGTCAGATGTTTTCTGTTATTCAAAGCAGTTCTTAAAATACGGCATCTGAAAATGAGCTAGTTCTTTAGTTTGTTTGCTTCTTTTTTTGTAGCCTTTGTCAGAAAATGTAGCCCTCAGCCCTTTCCCCTAGTTAAAGAAACTTCTCTATGTAGTAGACAGACCATTGCAGAAAGGCACACTGATCAAAACACAGAGAACTGACTGCGGGGTGCCCAACCTCAGTTAGGGACCAGGGGCGTTGCTGAAGGTGGATTAGAACAGCCAGAGGACCAGGACATCTGTCTCAAGACAGTGTCTTCTACATATGACAGAGAAGACCAGAACAATGACACCAACTGACTTCCGGTGTGGGTGGGAGAAATCGCTCAAGGCCCCCGCCCCTAGATGAAGACGGAAGGTAATGAGTGACTCCTGAGGGAGGGAGAATCAGTCTGCTCCAGGGATGAGGCCTCAATAGGCTATCCAGTCTCAATCAGTCAGCCCTAAACACATGGACAGATGAGCAACGCCAAGTGCATCTAACGTAAGTGGACTTATGTATGTAAAGTGTGTGTGTGTGTGTGTGTGTGTGTGTGTAGAACAATAATTTAAAAAGAAGAGATCATTTGAGGAGGGCGTGGGACAAAACACATGGAAGAAGTTGGAGGGAGGAAGGAGAGGGGAAATTATGTAAATACAGTACAAATCTATGAAAATCTTAAAAGTAAATAAAATGTTTTTCTTTTTAAATATCCAAAGGACAACCTTACCCCGTCATTCCTGTTTTAATCCAACTTGGTTTTGTTGTTGTGTGTTTGTGATTTTGTTTCTTTCTTGAGACAAGGTCTCTCCCTGGCCTAGAACTTGCTGCATAGAGCCCACTAACATGCCTGACTTTTTAGAGATTAAATTGTATTATTATTGCTATATATGTTTGAGCATGATATATATGTGTGGGGACATGTGTGGAAGTCAGAGGGCCTTTATATGGGTTCTGGGGATTAAACAGAGGCCTCCTGCTTGCAAGGCAAATTTTTACTGACTGAGCCCCACCCCAACCCCCAACCCATTTCCACACCCACCCCTATTCCACCCCCATCCCATCCACACCCCATCCCCACCCCCACCCCATCCCATCCCTACCCCATCCCCACACCCACCCCCATCATGTGATTTTATACTTCACAGGAAGCAGCAACTTCTTAGCTTGTTCATACCGTTCAACAGCCTTGAGAATGGAATATGTATTTCTTTTCTAGCAGCTCTGATTTGTTGTTACTGTTTTGGTTCCTGTCAGTTCATTTGTTTGAGACAGGGTCTTACTCTACAGGGTCTCTACTGTGGCTGACTGGAAACACATGATCCTGTCTCCCACGGGGTGAAATTACAGACATGTACCACCTCCCCTGGTTTGCATTTCACTTTTAAAAAATAAAAATAAAAATGAACTATACTGTTAAAATTATACTATTGAAAATTTATAATAATGAAAATGAGATATATCAAAGGGAAATATTATTTAACTGAAAATACTCTAAGTTTTGAAAAAACTTGAAGCCACTCCAGATGTCAGGAATCATATGGAAGTGTCTAGAAGCCCTGGCTACGGGAAGAAGAGCTGCATGTGAGAGAAAGGAGCCTGGCTGAGAGCTCAGAACAGCGGCACCAATCGAAAGCCACTGACGGTGCTAGAGGCAGGAGGGAGCCATTCTTCCATGAAGGGGTCAGAGGCTTCTCATGGTTTCTCACCCATCAAACTAATTCACAGTAAAAAGCAGGATTCAGATCGCTTCTGTGCAGAGTGAATGGTTTGGGTATGTAGTTCCTAGAGACATCGATTGGCCTTTTTATTGATGATCTATTCAAACACCATAGTTCTCTGCATTAAATTCATTCTCTTAGTAATAACAAGCTAACGCTTAATTTTTTTCTTACATTCATTTATTTGGTGTGTGTGTGTGCGTGCGCTCGCAGCTCGTATGTGGAGGTCAGAGGACCATTCTCAGGAGTTGGTTCTCTCCTCTACTATGTGGGTTCCAGGGACTGACTGCAGTTCTTCAGGCTTGGCAGCAGGGGCTCTTGGGCATTCAGAGGTCTCCCTAGCCACATAACAACACTTGTTTAAATGAGTATAGTAACTCAAGGCTTAGGCTGCTCATCAAGTAGAGGCTATCATCTCTATTCCATAGAACATTGAAGTGGGGTTTTCAAGACCGTATAAACCAGTCTTTCTGAGTCCAAGGTATGCCTCTCTGTCTGTATCACTACATTTTATCTCTGCAACTCCAGCTTTGATAGCTAGAAAAGGGGCTAGGCTGGGGAAGCCTCTTCCATTTGGATCACCTTTAGTTTCATAAAATATGCATCCATACCCCAATACTCTTAAGCACCATAGCTGAGAAGTAAAGACGGCCCTTGCCTGGCATGCAGATTGTGGGTTGTCTCAATTGTTTTCTTACCTTTATCTCTTTTGCCACCTCCCACCCCTGCTTGTAAGCCCAAAAATAGTCATGAGAAATCAAATGAGCTGATAGCCGATAAGATACTTGCTTGAAGCAAAGCTGATTGAACAAAGGGTGACACACTGCTGTGTGACACATCCTGGCTCCCAGTGTCACCAAGAACTATGAGAAGGTGTTGGAGAGGAGGGAAAGATGGGGGAGTGAGGCCATTTTCTTGTTATTGCTGTTTTTCTTTTTGTTTTTATTTGTTTGTTTGCTTGTTTTGTTTTGATTTTTTAAAATTTTTATTTGGTGGATCGTTGCAGAGGGAGGGGAAGATATGCAAGGACTGGGAGGTGAGCAGGATTGGGGTGCATGATGTGAAACTCCCAAAGATTCAATAAAGAAATGATGTTAGGCTTTTTTCAGAGAGAGAGAGGGGGGGGGAGGGAGAGACTTGCTTTTGCTTGAGGAAATGCGTATTAAATGAGTCATGTTCCACAGAAATATGTAATTTTTAGAAATTATTACCTGAAGTACTGCCTATCTCTATGGCATTTTGAAATAGGGTATGTTTTACTCACTTTTCTTTCCCATCACCCCCATACCCTTGTAGGCTCATCCCCAGACTCTTCTCCTTCTGTGCCTCATGTGTCCTTTTGCCTAGCCTTTGTTCCTCATCACTTCCTACCACCCTCCCTTGGTCAACTGTTACAGGTTAGGGTCTTCTCCTGACAAATACCCACATCCATGCTTACTGCAGATCTATTCATAATGGAATTAGCAAGGGGATGGAACCTACCTAGAAGTCTTTCAAGAGATGAACAGATAATGAAGAAGTGATACATACATACCATAGTTTTTATTCAGCAGTAAAGAGAAATGACATCTGCAGGCAGACAGATGGATGTAGAGTTTTAACGTATTCATTGTTATTAGTCTGCTCTAGTCTTTGTAATAAAATCTGATATTCTGAGTAGCTCAAACAGAGAAAATCTATTTTCTCATGGTTTGTGACTCCAGTAAGCCAGAGATGAACATGCTGGCCAACTTGGTTTCCCCGTAAGCTTTCTTCCGGTTTCCTGTCTTCTTGCCATGTTTTTAGCTGATGGGATGAGAAAAGGCAGAAAAAGCCCACTAGCATCTCTTGCTGCATAGACACAAAGCCCCTGCTATACAAGAGCCCATGAAGGTCATATGATTAATAGAGTTATATAGGGGCACCAGGTTTCACATACATTTGGGGGATTCAGAATCTATTTGTGTGTATATGTGTGGGAATTTTTTTCTTTTTCTTTTCCTGAAATGTGGTCTCACTGCAATGGCCTAGACTGCCCCTAAGCTCCCTCTGGGGCCCAGATAACTCTGAAGCTTCCTTACATCTGGTCTCATCCTCTGGAGTAGGTGGGGTTGTGCAAGGAATAGATTTTGTGTTTTGTTTTTCTGTGTGGGTATGTGTTTGCATGTGTAGATGTGTTTAAACCAACAAACTTTAAGCTTCCCAAATGTTCCCTTTTATTTGATTAAAAGCTCTGTTTTTCTTCCCAGAGGAGATTTACTGAACTAATCCATTATCTGTTTTGTTAAAAGTCACAAGCTTTAGAGATAATGGGTGATCCTTCTGAAAGTAATTTAGCATTCTGTACCGACTGCCTAACAGGAAGCTGCCATACCACGATGCATTTGGGTTTTCTATGCTTTGTGAGTACGTTTCCATATTCTTGTTTAGTTGTTTAAAGGCAGCATTCAACTAAAACAAACTGGCTTTGTTTTCTCTCTTGGATCATTTTTCTCTATTTTCTTTTCAGTATGGAAAATTTCAAACATGAAAGCTACGGAAGGGGCTGGAAAGATTCACTGCTGCGTCTTCCACCCAGCTTTAGCAATTACTAACACATGGTTAGATTGATGTAGTCATATGTTCTTGGTTTCATTGCCTTGTTCTGCCTTGTATTTCCTGAAAATACCCCCCCTCTTTTTTGCTGTTGTATTTAACATTTCACCCTATCTTTTTTTTTTAAAAAAAAATGACTATGAATGTTTTGCCAGAAAGTATGTATGCATAACCTGTGTGAGCCTGGTGCCTGTGGAGGTCAGAAATGGGCATCATATTCCCTAAACTGGAGTTAGGGACGGATAGCTGTGAACCACCATCTGGATTCTAGAAACCAAACTCGAGTGTGATGGAGGAGGGTTAACTGTCTATGTGTTACTTTCATTGGTTAATAAAGAAACTGCCTTGGCTTTTGATAGGACAGCAGCTTAGATAGGTGGAGTAGACAGAACAGAATGCTGGGAAGAAGACAATGAGGTAGTCGCCATGACTCTCCTCTCCGAGACAGCAGCAAGTTAGAATCCTCCCGGTAAGCCACCACCTCGTGGTGCTACACAGACTATTAGAAATGGGTTAGATCGATATGTAAGAGTTAGCCAATGGGCCAGGCAGTATTTAAATGAATACAATTTCCATGTAATTATTCAGGGGTAAAGCTAGCTTTACCACCGCTCCTTCTACATGGGTGCTCTGAAAACTGTGAGTATTTGTAACATGAGAGCCGGCTTGTTGGGGTTTTCGTCCTGCCTGGTACCCCACAGCTGGCAAGTCTCAGAGAATCAATCACACAGAGATCTCTATAAGTCATAAAGCTGATTGGCCCATTAGGTCAGGCTACTTATTAGTTCTTATGACTTATCTTAACCCATTATCCTTATCTACGTTAGCCATATGGCTTGGTACCTTTTTCATCTGTCAGCTCACATGTTGCGTCTTCGGTGGTCTGGGCAGGAATGGCAGAGGGAGCTTCCTGCTTCCCAGAATATTCCTATTTTCATCGCCCGCCTCTACTTCCTGTCTGGCTGACCTGCCTCTACTTCCTGCCTGGCCAATCAGCATTTTATTAAAATACATGATTGACAGAATACAGACAATTCTCCCGCACCACTTCCCCTTCTTTTTTTACAAAAAAACAAAGGAAAATATCTATAATCCTCATGTTACAAGTATTCCTAACCATCTCTCCAGCCTCACCTGTGTGTGTGCATGTGTGTGTGTGTGTGTGTGTGTGTGTGTGTGTGTGCAATACTAGACATTGTTCTCCATTACTAAATTTATTTTCAGGGCTCCTGATTCTTAGACAAATTGTTCATGTGCTTCAGGATGAATATTATTATTATCAGATAGCTGAGTATTCAAATGCTTGTCAGAAACAAACCAGTTTTGACTTTAGTGTCAAATGGATTGTAAACAGGTTAAACCAGTTTGGCTGACATAGGAAATGAGACTAAAAATAGTACATGCTTCAAGTTCAGTGAAGGTTGAATTAACTAGTCTGCATTTCTTAAGCAACAGTTTTGACTTTCTATCCTTCCCTTGTATGGGTAGAACTTTGAGTAGAGTCAAAACAGAGCTGACTGTGGGAGGAAGGTCAGCTTCCTTAATTTTACCAAACTCCCATCTTCTTATTGTTTCAAGGGTCAGGTCTGGGGATGTTGAATAGATTAGACAGTATATGCCAGTAAGTCTTCTCTTTTTCATTTTTGTGTTTTGCCTTAATTTTTTATTTCGAGACAGAATCTTACTATGTAGTTCAGGTTGGCCTTGAAATCTGCCTTAATCTTCCTGCCCCGTATACTTCCATGCTGATATTCCAGGTCCACGTACTACCTCATGACTGGCTAGTGCACTTTCATCAATGAATTGATTAATCATGTACGTGACGCAGTTTTCTCAGTGCCCAAAGGAAAGACTTCTGCAATCTTTCCCCAGCTATGAATCTACAAATGACAGCACCAACCCAAAGGCCAGATGCACCCACTGGTAACCAACCACTCTCTGCTTGGATTTGAGGTCTGCTCGGCAGAATGGAATTCATCCCTGGCACTGAAAACCCAGTCAAACAAGCCATGGCTGCGGAGGTCTTAGGTGCTGGGGGAAACCTGACAGTTGGTAAACTAAAGAGGTGTGACCCTAAACTGCTTTTTAAACATTTATGTTTATGTACATAGACCAAGGCTACACCCATCTTAACCGAGAGAAGCCTCCTTTTGCAATGAGCTGTGGTTAACGCAGACTCGTAACTGCTCAGGGTGCTGAGAGTTGAGTGGTAAGCCCTAACCAAGACATCGATACCATCCAGCTAAGGCTCAGGAAACACTGAAGAAGAGGGGCAGAACAAATATAAGTCCCGGAAGATCAGAGAAAGCTCACGGAAGTTAGGGTTGTCTGTGTTGGACGGGCACAAGACAGGGTCTAAAATCAGTCATGCCTGGGTTGGGGAGGGGCCTCATGGGAACAAAGGTCACCTTGCTGAAATATTCGCTATGTGGGTGTTTGTACATGTGCATGTGTGTGCTTACATATATATATATATATATATATATATATATATATGTCTATTTTTCTCAAGGTTAGAATATTGTTTTAGACTGAAGATGAACAATTAAAAATCAAATTTGCTGTATGGTCACTTATTGTAAGTTACACGCAGAATGTGTCTTACCTCAGAAGACAAGTCTTGGACTAGAACCAGTCAATTCTGGCAGGCAGTCTCGAGGCCTGTCCACCTCCAGCTGTCCTTAACAGCAGCTGGGATCTCTTCAATGTACCAATTCTTCCTCATGGGCTAGTATAACCACTTCCTGCACCCATACAACCTCCTTATCTAACGTTTTTCTTTTTTTAGAAGTATATTTATTCCCTGCTAGCCCCGGATTTCTCTCAAAGAGCGAGTCATGTATGTGGGGGAAGTGCCCTGAGCTGGCTAGGTGTCCTGGGAGACAAGGGGAAAGACTCTGCATACCTTCTTCTGGTGGGAGCAGCCTGAGACATGGGTCCAAGATTTCTGCCACCTTCAGTGTTTGCCATCATGCTGTGGGGCTTGCAGTGGTTGCTTCTACATCCCGCTGACCAGACCTAACAGAAACAACTGAAGGGAGGAGATTAAAGTTGACTCACAGTTTTGGGGTGAGTCCATGGATTCTTGGCCTCACACACGTGACAGAGTATTGTGGCAGCAAGAACACGTGACAGAGGCTGTTTTTCCCTTCTTGGCAGACAAGAGGCAGAGACAAGTATGGATACAGAGAGGGATCAGGGTGAGCTATAACTCCTAAGGACAATGACTTCCTAAGATCAATGACCTAACTCCTCCATAGGGCTCACCTGAGACCTTTGAGCACCTCCATAACAGACGAATGCATCTGCTAAATCAGAACCTTCAAAATCTAACTGGCTCCTGAGAAGCCATCAAGACACACTCAGGGGTGTGTTTCACTAACCCCCCAGGTGTTTCTTAATCCAGGCAAATTGAGAATCAAAATTAACGCTCACATTACCACTCAGAAATCTACCTTTTTGGAAGTTAATTTAAGAAGTTACATTCTAAGGATATTTATGCCGTGGTTGCTATTAAATGCATGAGTGGGAGTGAGTGGGGTGGTGGCCCAGTAACTACAAGTCTAGGGACGTGAATCTTCTATTTATAACTACATGAGAAATTGTAAACAGTGTAGCCGAAACACATACACCACATATAATTTTCACATGTGAATGTATATTATGTGTCAATATACAATATACATGTGTGGGATGTTTTAAAAGCTACAGTATGTGATACTCTTTTT
Source organism: Myodes glareolus (assembly GCF_982192425.1). Taxonomy (NCBI): domain Eukaryota; kingdom Metazoa; phylum Chordata; class Mammalia; order Rodentia; family Cricetidae; genus Myodes; species Myodes glareolus. The sequence continues at coordinate 29,473,829 of NC_142039.1, forward strand.
AAAAAGTTTTGTTTTGGGGGCTAGCGAGAAGGCTCAGTAGTTAAGAGTACTTACTAATCTTGTAGAGGACCTACGTTCAGTTCCTACCACCTAGATGGAGGCTAATACCTGGAATTGAAGTCCCAGGGTCTCGTGGTGTTCCCATCCATCTGTCTCTCCTTGTGGGACTGGCTGCCCCATCGAGGTCTCTCACCCACCACACAGCTCTCTGCCTGGAACTCACTGCCCCTCTTGGCTCACTGTAGCCAGTTGGGGAACTGCACCATCCCTGCTTAGGACTGACGCTCTCGGGACCGGGGCTCTCTGCCTGCCACCAATTCGGAGACCTGCAGCGTGGTCTCATGGCCCGATGCCCGCTGCAGCCACTTGGGGATCCTGCAGCATTTTACTTTCACCATTACACTCTTCATCCTCCGTGGAGTCGGCATGTATATGATATGCATAAACACACACACACACATGTGTGTGTGAACAACATATCTCTACATAAATAAAATAAATTTTAAATTACATTTAAAAAATTTAGTGTGGGTGTGTGTGCGCACGTGCGTGCATGCGTGCGTGCGTGCATGCGTGTGTGTGTGTGTGTGTGTGTGTGTGTGTGTGTGTGTGTATGTACGCCTGAACACATCTCATAGTTTATATACATGTGGTGATCATAAAAACTTGTAACAATTTTTCTCTTTCCACCATGTATAGCCTGGGGATTGAACTCAGGTCATTTCAGGTTTGGTGATGAGCACCTTGACCCACTGAACCATCCTGTCTTTTGTCCTCAGGGCACTTAAAATCTAGTTGAGGAGTGGCATATTAAAGGCAAAATGCAGATATGGAACCGGGAAGAGTTTTTATTTATTCGTGTTTCAAAACACATTCTTATAAGTGCACATAGAGGCGAGTGCACAGAGCCAGTTCTTGGGACCTCTGCACATGATAACCATCCTGGAGGAAGGGAGAGTGCTTCTGATTCTGCGGTTTCCATGTAAAATGCATAGATGCTTCCTTTGTTTGGAAAACGATTGTAAATCGTGTGAAGCATTGTTAGATCCCAGCTGTGGCAGAAGTCCCTCTGGCTTTCTCTTTGTGTTCCTGAAGAAGAACTCACACTTGGGCACAGGTAGACTCAGCAAGTTGCCAAAGATTATTTTTAACAGGCAAGTAAGCAAAAACATAGGATTGAACTTCCAAAGCCCTGGTCTAGAGTTTCCTGCCCTCAGTCCACCCTTAGGAAGTCTGGGGTGGTCTCCTTCCTGAATAAGTACAGCCTGTTCTTATCCACCATTCAGAGGATTACAATAAGATGTATTAGGTGCAAGAAAAATTAAGAAAATGCATAAAAGTGTAACTATGAATAAAATTGAGAAGTTTACCAGGAGAAAGGACAATAGAATCTTTTGCATATACTCCTCAGAGAGGGACTTCATGGGACCCCCACAGGAGCCCACCGAGACAAACTTTGTTGTGTTTCCCAGAGCCCTGAAATCCTCCCTATTATTATTATTTTTTCAGACAGGGTATCTCTCTACATAGCCCTGACTGTCCTGAAACTCACTATGTAGACCAGGCTGACCTTGAACTCACAGAACTCTGTCTGCCTCTGCTTCCCAAGTGCTGGGATTAAGAAAGTCTGTGTCACACACTCAGCCTGACCTTCTTAGCTTGGCTATCTTATAACCAGTCGCCAGCCTTTCTTCTCTCCTCCAATATTCTCAACTTAGATCTTTTAGCTCTGTGAGGATGTAGGCATGATGTTAGGTACCAAGAAATTAAACACCTAGTATTAGGGCGACTATTTTGGCTGTTTACATTTCTCATGGTGATGGGTTGTAGTTTTGGGCAAATTTTTCTGTGAATGATTTTTGTTGTTTCAAATATGGTCTCATTGTAGATCAGGCTGGCCTAGAACTCACTGTTGTGAGAAGGAGTGGTCTTCACTTCATAATAAAAGTTCCGGAGCCTTAGTAGTGAAAGCAAAACAATTTATCTTACAATCTTGTAAAGTCAACTCTCACCCTAGAGAAAAGGCAAAAATCAAACAAACAAAAACCCCAAAAAAACAAAAGAAAGAGACTGATATGTTGATTTGGTTCAGAAATATTGGTTTGTATACTCCTGTTAATGTAAAAACCACAGCTCCCATGTTAAAGGAGAAAGAGATGATTTATTCTAGAACCATTTTGAGTGACCATGGCCAGGAATACGGATTTAGGTTACTCCAAATTCTATGTTCCTAAGAGGAAGCAGTTTCACAGGGCTTTTAGTTTTACAGAACAAAGAAAGTCATAAATCAAGGCAACTTTAAAATACATTGGTGATTACACCAGAGAGGCAGTACAAGATGGGGGAACTATTTTTTTTCCCCCCCGAGAGAGAGAGGGCTTCTCTGTGTAACAGCCCTATCTATTCTGGAACTGGCTCTTGTAGACCAGGCTGGCCTTGAACTCACAGAGATCGCCTGTCTCTGCCTCCTAAGTGCTGAGGTTAAAGGCGTGTGCCACCACCACCCGGCTGGGGGAGCTATTCTTTAGGCCCAGGATGCTCCCTGATGACTTAGCTCTTGGATTGGCAGAAGCTAGTATTCTGCTTTGTTAATAGCTTCTAGGAGGTTTGTACTTATTATTATGAGGTGTTAGGTCAGATACAGAGTAGGGCGAGGCATGGCTATCCCAGAAGGGTAAAACTAGCCCAAGGTGGAGTAATTCACCTCTGAACCCACACGATTCCCATCTGAAATTTCAATCAGTCTATCGGCCTCTACAGACACAGACTCCTAGATTTTTGTTACAGGCAGACACAGCTTCTTTTCACAAATCTGTATTCACAATCCTGAACAAATCTCCATGCCACAAATTATTCCTCATTTGCTGAGTTCTTCAGTGAGACACAGTCTTCCAACCATTGCCCCTTCCATCCCCACCTCACTGGTCCAGCGCTCAGAGCCTGACCTACTTGGGCTCAGTCCTGAGGCAGACTGCCTGTAACCTTTCAACCCTGCGATGAGCTGAGAGTCAAGCCAAGCAAGCACCAGCTACGGGCTAGGTAAGATGGTGGCCAAGAGCTTCCTGCTTATTTGTGATTCTGTGTAGTTGAGGATCGCCTTAAACTCTGGATCCTTTTGCTGAGATCACAGGCATGTGCCACCATACCTAGTTTCTTCAGTATTGGGGACTGAACCCAAGGCGTTGTGCATGCTAGACAGTCTTATCACCTGAGTTACCTCCCCACCACTGTCAGAGTTTGTTAGTGAGGGTCTTCGTCTGCTCTCCACACAGGGTTGCCATCTGGACCTCACAGACAGTCTGGTCACCACTTCGGGTCTTCATCTAACCATTTTCCTTGGACATTGTCAACTTGCTTGTAATGATTGTGGTCTTCTGGCCTAGCCTGGAGTCAGTGATATCCATCATCTGGGAGTCAGATGTGCTTTACCTGATCAAAGGATGCTCCTTGTAGATTCGTAGAAAATCCTCAGTTCCTGCAAAGCCTATATAGAGGGCTTTGTGAGAGATACCATTGAGTTCTGGGTGAGGACCATCTCGGGGAAGTTAGAATACGCAGAAGCCTGCACTGTGGGACCCAGGAGAACAGGCTGGCTGTGGGTTGACTCCTTGGTTGTTCTCAGCAGGAGCAAAGGCATACAGAGCCACTGCTCTGTCTCAGCTGTTTTGACTATCCTGGGTTTTTTGTTTTTCCATATAAAGTTGATTATTTTTACGTGTATGAGTGTTTTGCCTGCATGTCTGTATACCACATGTATGCCTGGTACCCATGGAGGTCAGAAAAGGCATCAGATTCCCTAGAAATGGAGATACAGATGATTGTGAGACACGATGTAGAGGCTGAATTGAACTAAGATCTCTTTAAGATGCTCTTAACCTGGTGCTCTTAACCACTGAATCATCGCTCCAGCCTCCATCTGTTTATTGAGATGAGATCTTGCTATATTGGCCAAATTGTTCTTGGATGCTTAGGCTTAATCCCTGGTAATGATTTTCTTCCTTTTTAGTTTTTTTCTTGTCTTTTCTTGTTTTCTTCTTTCTTTAGCTTGCTCTTTCTTTCTTTCTTTCTTTCTTTCTTTCTTTCTTTCTTTCTTTCTTTCTTTCCTTCCTTCCTTCCTTCCTTCCTTCCTCCCTCCTTTCTTCCTCCTTCTTTGCTTGATTGCTTCCTTCCTTCCCTCCCTCCCTCCCTCTTCCTCCATTCCTTTCTCTTTCCATTACTCTCTGTTTTATATGTGGTCTCCATATTTTGCTCAGGCCGATTTCAACTCATGGTCCTCCTGCTTCAGCCTCCCAGAGCTGAGATAGCAGATGTGTGTCACCATACCTAGCTGACCGCGGGCTCTGTAGTGCCTCTCCTCCTGCCCCAATTTCTAGACTGCTTCTGAAATCACTTGGATGTCCAGGTGTCCCTTCAGTCCCCTCTGATTCTAATTACAGCTACCAGTCTATCTGCTTCGGTGGTATAATATTTATTTAAAGAATCAAGCAAATGCTCAAAATTTCAGAAGTAATACTCTCTGGGAGCTAGATTTAGTAAGCCACAGTGAAAGAGCTTAGAGTCTTTTCCTTTATCTGTGTAAGAAGCTGGAGTGTTCAAACTTATGGAAAGAGGAGGAAACAACCCAAAACTTAACACACTGAAGTCTTTCTGCGAAGGTCAAAAACTCAAAACTGGCCTTCCCCCTCCGTCTTATACTTTAGATATAAGGATTTTGCCATTGTTGTACCAAAGCATGGACATTGTGAAGGGAAAAGATGCTACCATGGGTGAAGGAAGAGTGATGGGAGAGGGAAACCTCAGCAGCTCCCAGAGGACGTTCTATAAACTGTGGTGTGAGACACAATCCTAAAGGTTTGCTTCAGAACAGTTGTACCTCATACATGGCAGACACAGTCTCTGTGGCTGTCCTTCTTAGTGTGGAACATGGCGGAATCTTGGTGACCCAGTACTAGCGACAACCTGGACGCTGTCATATCAGACCTCCAGTATTTGACTGCACTAATTTGACTGTGGGCAACTTTTTATTTTTTTTTCTATTTTTCCAGTGCCGGGTACCGAATCTAGGGCCTGGTGTATGCCAGGTGAGTGTTCTATGGCTGAGCTTCATCCTTAGCTCTGTGGCCAATTTGTGAGTGATCTGTCCATGTCTGCCTCCCCGGCGCTCATATCACAAGTGCTTACCATCACACTAGACTTTCTGTGGTGAACTTTTACACGCCCTTGACTTTTAGAATTGTGGGTGGTTTTTTTTTGTTTTTTGTTTTTTTTTTTTACACTGTAATTCTAACATCTTTTTTAGGACCAGAGGTGAAAAGGATGTTTCGAAGAAAAAGATCTGAGTTTACTCTTAAGTACAATAAGCTGTTAGACTCTTGATTCTAACCAACACCCCTGCTTACTACACATTTAACGAAAGGACATTTTCACGTCGATGTTTTCTTTCTCAGCTTCATCTGGAACAGACCGTTAAGTGTCTACAGACATGCCTTTGTGCATTTACAAAGGGAGCATTGTGGAATCTGGCTAATGAGACTGGCTCATATGTTTGAAGAAGTAATTTCAAACTGTTGAAGAGACCCGGCTTCTTTCCTCCTTGAGATCCATGTTAAAGCATGCCCGTGTCTGGCTAAGTAGAGATGCTATCCTAGCCCAAGTGGCCCATAGTTCCTTTCCATTAATTCTTCACCATTTTTCTATTCCAGAATAACAATGAACTTTCACCTCCTACCAAAAAAAAAAGTGTAATCTCTTGATGTCAGAGACCTGATCTCTGTAGATGTCATAGAAATTTGAACTTGGGATAGGTTAGAAAGAGTTTAGAGGGTTAAGGAGTGAAATGGGGGGGGGGGGTTGGTATATGTTGATTTTTAAAAGTGAAAAATTTTCAGATAATTTGTTTGCTAAGCTTTTTTGTTCATCGGTATGAGCATGATGCTTTAGCACATTTCGATCCAGTAAAATTCTTTTTTAAACTATATTTCCCTCTTTTATTGGAAGTAGATTTTTTCTTATAAAACATATCTTGACTACAGTTTCCCCTCTGTCTAGTCTTCCCAGTTGCTCCCCATTTCCTCTCCCATCCAGATCCATTCTCTTTCTGTCTCTCACTAGAAAAGAACAGGCTTCTAAGAGATAACAACCAAACATGATAAAATTAAAATATAATAAAATAAAACAAAACCATAACATTAAAGTTGGGCATGGCAAACCAACCTAAAATAAAGATTCCCAAGAAAAGACACAAGAATCAGACTCCTTTTTGCTCACATGCTCAGGTATTCCCTAATAACACTAAACTGAAAGCTGTAATATACACAGAGGACCTGGTGCAGACCCGTGGATGCCATGTGCTGCTGCTCAGTCTCTGTGAGTTCATAAAAGGTTTGCTCAATTTACTTAGAGGACCTAGTTTTCCTGGTGTCCTCGCTCCCCTCTGGTTCTTACACCCTTTCTGCCTCTTCTTCCCTTGGGGTTCCCTGAGCTCTAAGGGGGAGAGATTTGATGGAGACATCCCATTTAGAACTGTGTTCCAAGGTCTCTCTCTCTCTATCTCTCTCTCTCTCCTCTCCCTCTCTCCCTCCCTCCCTCTCTCCCTCCCTCCCCCTCGCTTTCTCTGCATAATATCTGGCTGTGAGTTTCTGAATTTGTTCCCATATTCTGCAGGATGAAGCTTCTCTGTTGATGGCTGAATAAGGCACTGATCAATAAGTATAATAGAATATCATTAGGAGTCATTTTTATGAGGCTTCTTTTCACTTTCTTTCCTTCTTTCTTTCCTTTCTTCCTTCCTTCCTTCCTTCTTTCCTTCTTTCCTTTTTTCTGGTTTTACTCTAAGTCCCTAGCATATCTAGTTTCTGGTTCTTTCTTGGTTACCCAAGTAGTTCCATCTTGTGGAGTGGGTCTTAAATTAAATCAGACATTGGTTGCTGACTCCCACAAGTTCTGTGTACTACTGCCCTAGCATATTGTGCAGGCAGGATAGTTAATTTGGGAAAATCTCATTTGCTTGCCCTCTTGTCTAGTCTCACAATCTTGGTATATAGCTGAATCTGAGTCCTTTATTTTTATTTTTTTCACAAATGAAGGAACATCTTCGTCAATGTCACTCTTTAGCTTTTCTAACCTAAGCACTAAAAGTGAGTGGTGCTATCATCTCAAATCCAAAACTTAACTCATGTTTTTCATATTGTAATACAAAATCAAGTGAAAATGCTAGGAATTATGAAAATTAAAACTGCAGTGTGGGCTATAATTTACAAGTATAAGCAATAATTACAAAATATTCACATGGAACATCGCATTACGAGTGCTAAGCTCGCTCATGCATTCCTCCAAAGGTGTTCATGCACCTATGGAGGAGCCCATACATCAGCATGCTTGTCCGTTTAGTAATGCTATGCATTAATCCGTCACAACGGAAAAGGGTCTGGCAGAGCATCATTATAGAAGAATGCAAAACGCAGTTTCAGGCTCAGTTCACACAGGGAAGTTGTGTCTTTTATGCTGGAAAGATTAACCTGGGATTCGTTACATAGTTAGCAAATCCACAGGCAGAGAGAGTAGGAGGTGGAAGGTTTGTGTTGACTTTTTGTCCTCCTGTTCTTAAGAACACTTACATTTTCTCAAGGCATATGAAATAACTGGATTGGATCCATGTGAGAACATCTGAGGAATAGAGATATCAGAATTTTCCAGAGCTCCCAACCTCCCTTTACTATCAAAAACAAAACCAACCCAAGAGTTTGGGTAAATGGATATTAATGAAGACAACTGAGGTTTTGTCCAGAGTTTGAGGTCTTTTGACTTCATTTTACCAACTGGACAGCGGGGGTGGCTTTGGTGTTAACTGTCAACTTGAGAGAATCTAGAATTATCTGGAAGATGGGCCACCGAACATCCTCATGATGGATTATCTTAATTATGTCAAAGGCTATGGGAAAACCTGCCCCGCGCTACCTTCTCGCCAGCAAGAACGACGCGGGGCACTTAGGATACTTCTGCAGTAAAGCTTTAATGCGTCTTGAGAGGGAGAGCATCAGCTTCCAAAGCGGAGACCCAGAATGAGGGGAACCCAGCCCTTATAAAGGAAACAGTCCTCGCTTCTGACGTGTCACTCTTGGATTGGTCCGCTGCCCATTATCCCAGGTGATGCCTCGGAAGTAGGCAGGGACGCAGCGGTAGAGAGTTACCAAGCACGTGCGCTGGGATTAAAGGCGTGTGCTACATCACCTTGAACTCACAGAGGTCTCTGCCTCCCAGGCATCGGGACCAAAGGCGTGTACTACCACGCCTTGAGGTTGCAGAGGTCAATCTGCCTCTGCCGCCCAGGCATCAGGACTAAAGGCGTGTACCGCCACACCTTGAGGTCACAGAGGTCAATCTCTACCTTTGTTCCTAGAAGCAATGGAGAATGTGGTCCGGCCCTCCACAAAAACCCCATCTTAATCATGGGCTGGACCGTTCCCCAGGCAGGCAGTCCTAGACTGTATGAGTGCAGAGAGAGCCCTGGGCAGCCTAAAGCATCCATCACGCTCTTCTGGTTAGGGATGGGTGAAAGAGAATTCCCAGCAGAAGCTGTGTCTAAAGAACGGCTGAGGGCTGGAGAGATGGCTCAGTGGTTAAGAGCATTGTCTGCTCTTCCAAAGGTCCTGAGTTCAATTCCCAGCAACCACACGGTGGCTCACAACCATCTGTAAGAGCCTGGTGCCCTCTTCTGGCCTGCAGGCACACACACCGACAGAATATTGTATACATAATAAATAAATAATAAAAAAAAGAACGGCTGATTTAAACTGACTCTCCCCTAACTGACTCTCTGTCCCCTAGAAGTCACCAGCCACCAATAGCTCCCCCAGTTAGGGTGGGAGTTGATGAGCTGCTCCTAGGTGTGTGCTGGACTACTGCTGACTGTCTTGGTCATTTGTGGGTCTTGTGCCAACAACCGCAGCTGCTGTAAGGTCTTGAGCAGAGTGGTCCTGCCAGATCCAGAAGAATGCTATGGATGGTTCGTTCATGTCAGGGCAGTCCACTGACACCTCCTCTCTGCACTTTGGCCAGGTGGGTTTCTGTCCTCTGCATGAAGAAGCTTCTCTGGTGAATCCGAGAGCTGTACGACTATGTAAACTCAAGCCTTAATAGCTTTGCCTTCACATTTTAAGCTTTATTTTCATTTTAAACAATTTCAATCCTTCAGAAGAGGGACTAGTGAAAGGCTTATAAGAAGTTCCAGCGTGGGGATGTGTGAGCGGTTTGGGGGGAAAGGCTTCTGAACTATCCAAACCAACTTCCAGCGTCTCACTTCTCAGTGTTTTTGTTGTTCTGTTTTGAGACAGGGTTTTTTTTTTTTCCTACGAAGCCCTGGAAGTCCTAAAACCCACTATGTAGACCAGCCTGGCCCCCCAAATCAGAGAAATCCACATGCCTCTGCCTCCCAGGTGCCGGGATTAAAGGTGCGTACTTGTTCATCTTTCTTAAGGAGAACCCAGTGATCTGCTCTGCAGCCCGAGTTCTGCAGTTTCAGGTATCTACTCCTTGAGGGGCCTCCTGAGACAGGCGCGGACTCTTGGCACCCTCTGACATCATTGATGATATGATGCTGGCAAGACACTGCAGCCAGGACACTGCTTACTGCCGTGCACAGCAACCCCTCTGCTCTGTGCTTCGCGGAGGAAACCGAAAAGCTACTTGCTGGTCCCGACTGATGGAGTGAATCTCAGAGAGTGCTCCCCAAACTGTTCTCCAAGGAGCTGTCTGTTACCTGCCAGGCTTCAGTCACACTCAGGGATACAGGTACCCAGGGCAGGGGGTGAAATGCTTGGGGTACAAGCATGGTTTTAGGCATAAAGTAAGAAAAAATGGGAAGAGGGAGCAGAGAAGATTGAGTGGAGAAACTGCAGTGAGAATTAAAACAATCAGTACAAAGGTTTAGATCACTGTGGTATCAAGTACCAGCACTTGAGAGGCAGAGATAGAAGGGCCAGGAGCTAAGGTCATCTCCACCTACATGATGAGTTTCAAGCATCCTGGGCTTCTGCATTATAAACAACAACGGGGACCGGAGAAATGCCTTAGTGGTTAAGAGCACTTGTTCTTGTAGAGGATCTGGGTTCAATACCCAGCAACCACTTAATAGTTTACAGCTGTCTGTAACTTCAGTTCCAGGGGAATCTTTTGACCTTGCGGACACCAGGTACATAAGTGGTATACAGGTATATATGCAGGGAAAAAGAAACAACCACACATATCAAGTATGTAAAATTAAAATAAAAAATGTAAAAACAGCTTACTACTAAATCCATCTATGTGATGAATTCTAAAGTGGGAGAACATGTGACCATTTTACATTTCGATGAGACTATTATAAATATACTACTAATTTAAGGTGACCAGGTACTAGGCAGACATTATGGAAATCCTATTAACTCCATAAAGTTTTACAATAGGTTAGAAGACTACATTTTTCCACTATGGAAAAATATATATCTATCATCCACAGTTTTCCACGGGCTAACTATAGCATTTAGCTGTTACTACAGTGGCCTGAAGCTTCATTCTGCTCCTATGACTTAGATTTCTCATGCAAAAGGAATTTTAGTATCTATCAGATTTGATTTTCACTGGTACTAGGTCAGCTATTTGAGGATCATGGCATTCTTATTCCTGGAAGACATGAATACTACACATGTACTAGGAAGGAATATTGCAGAACTGACAGTCCTTTAATGCCATGAGTTCAAAACCAGCCTGGGCTATATAGTGAGATCCTGATCGGAATGGGCTACACAGGTTACCCCCAGTCTGAAAAAAGCCAAAAATAAAGAAATACATTCAATTAAGTCAAGTTAAATACATTAAGTTAAGATACAAAAATCACTATGCAAAACCAGTTGCATTTTATATACAAATCATGTTCTAATTGAAAAAGAAATCAAGAATCTAATTTATGGTAGCTTCTAGTCAAACACAATACAATAATTAGGAAGCAATTTAGTCAAGGAGCAGAAGATCCACACACTGAAAATTGTAAGACACTAATGAACGATATTGAGCGAGACACAAATAAATGGGAAAGCGGTGTGTGTGCTCGTGAGTCAGAAGAGCCAATATTGTCCAATCGTGTGTGCGTGAGGAGAGCACAGACCATGGTGCTCATCAATTAGCATGCCCACAGAAGAATTCTTTTTTGAATAAATTCAGTTTATCCACACACGACAATTCCTTCTAATACTATGCTAATATAAGAGTTAAACAGACATCTCAACAAGCAGAAAACAGTTGTCTGGGCAGAAAATGCTTCTGCAGGGTTCCTTTTGGTGAAGATACTTAGAAAGCTTGCAGGTTCAACCCCCCTGCACTGTGAAGCCTTTTAACTGTGGCTGGACAGAAGGATGGAGCTAATGAAGGTTCAGGAAATGCTTGAGAGTGTACAGAGACTAGCTGAGAGGTGGGCCTGAGTGAGCCCAGTACAATGCTGGAAGTTAACCAGCAGTCACTGAAGCCAGGGTCACCCACTAACGGGTGTCAACACAGAGGCTAGAGAAGCTGTGTCCTGGGAACCTGGCAGTGGGATCCTAGAGATCATTCCCACAGTTCCTAATTTTGCATCATTACATTGGGCAGCAGCTTTGAGCTCTTAGGACTCACAGATCTATTCTGGTTCACTAGCGTATCTCTACCTCCCTGGAGTTAGTTCATTAGCATATCAAGCCTGTCCTGACCAGGCTCCTGTCTGATCTGAGGTCAAGCTCTTAGCAGAGCTGGTTGGTGGCAAGCGCAGGCATCATATTTCAAGTCACATAAGTTACACAAAGTGGTTTCTAACTATGTTCCTTGCGGTATCTCACTCAACTCCTAGTGTTCTGGCTAGTTTTTACGTCAACCTGATACAGGCTAGAGTCACTGGGAAGAAGGGAACCTTCTACCAGGGTGGCCTGTGGGCAAGCCTATGGCTCACTTTTGGGAATGAGGATGATTGATGTGGGTGGGCTCATTCCATAGGGATCAGTGCCACCCTGGGGTAGATGGTCCTGGATGGTACAAGAAAGCAGGCTGGCTAAGGATTCTCCTGGCTAAGAAAGAATCCCTGCAGGGATGGCAAGCCAGTTTCAGGGCCCCCCGCAGCTTCTGCAGGCCTTGAAGTGAGCAGCCTGAGAGGGTGTCTGAGGCCTGCAAGGTGGAGGCTGAGAGAGGCCAAAGAAGCAGCCCAAGCTGAGATTGAATGGTACAGAAGAAGGAGTTCAAGGCCAAGGAAGATGTAACACTGGGGTCCCTGGCAGTTGTAGCAGTGAAGTGGAGACCCAGAGGAAGGTGATCGTCCTCCAGGACCTACTTGTAACACAGCAGGGATGAAATCACGGATAACCTCTTGGCCTTTGTACCCATCAACATCCCAGCAAAATTCTTCAAAGACCTCGAAAGAACGGTACTCAACTTCATTTGGAAAAGCAAAAAACCCAGTGTAGCCAAAACAATCCTGTGTTGTGGGAGTATCTTCTGCTGCCTCAGCCAATATTCGCTGAAGCACGAGCCCACAGTGCAACGGGGAGCGACTTCCGCTCCGTCAGCCAATAGCCCCTGAAATACCAGCCCACTGGGGCGTGGTATATTTCTCTTTTAAAAAGAGACACAGATCCGGATCAGGCCCTCTTGGTTCCGGTGCTTGGTCCTGGCTCCTGCTCCCGGCTCCTGCTCCAGCGACTATTGGCTGAGGCAGCGGAAGATACTCCCACAATCCTGTGCAATAAAAGAATTTCTGGAGGCATCACAATCCCTGACTTCAAACTCTACTACAGAGCTACAGTACTGAAAACAGCCTGGTATTGGCATAAGAACAGACAAGAGGACCAATGGAACCGAATAGAAGACCTGGATATCGATCCACACATCTTCGAACACCTAATCTTTGATAAAGAAGCAAAAAATATCAAATAGAAAAAGAAAGCACATTTAACAAACGGTGCTGGCATAACTGGATATCAACATGTAGAAAAATGAAAATAGATCCATATCTATTGTCATGCACAAAACTCAAGTCCAAATGGATCAAAGACCTCAACATAAAGTCAGCCATACTGAACCTTATAGAAGAGAAAGTGGGAAGTACACTTGAACGTATTGGCACAGGGAACCACTTCCTAAATATAACCCCAGTAGCACAGACACTGAGAGAAACAATTAACAAATGGGACCTCCTGCAACTGAAAAACTTCTGTAAAGCAAAGGACACGATCAAGAAACTGGACACCAAAAGGTCACATAATCCAATAAAAAAAATAGAGTACAGACCTAGACAGAGAAATCTCAAAAGAGGAATCTAAAATGGCTGAAAGACACTTAAGGAAATGCTCAACATACTTAGTCATCAGAGAAATACAAATCAAAACAACTCTGAGATTCCATCTTACACCTGTAAGAATGGCCAAGATCAAAAACACTGATGACAACTTATGCTGGAGAGGATGTGAAGTAAAGGGAACACTCCTGCATTGCTGGTGGGAATGCAAGCTGGAACAACCCCTTTGGATGTCAGTGTGGCGATTTCTCAGAAAATTAGGAAACAACCTTCCTCAAGACCCAGTAATACCACTTTTGGGTATATAGCCAAAGGATGCTTAATCGTACCACAAGGACATGTGCTCAACTATGTTCATAGCAGCTTTGTTTGTCATAGCCAGGACCTGGAAACAGTCTAAATGCTCCTTGACTAAAGAATGGATAAGGAAAATTTGATACATTTACACAATGGAGTACTACACAGTAGAAAAAAATAATGACAGCTTGAATTTTGCAGGAAAATGGATGGAACTAGAAAACATTATTTTGAGTGAGGTAACCCAGACACAGAAAGACAATTATCACATGTACTCACTCATAGGTGTTTTTTAAATATAAAACAAAGAAAGCCAGCCTACAAACCACAATCCCAGAGAATTTAGACAACAATGTGGACACTAAGAGAGACTTACATAGATCTAATCTACATGGGAAGCAGAAAGTAAAAAAAGACAAGATCTCCTGAGTAAATTGGGAGCATGGGGACCTTGGGGGAGGATGGAAAGGGGGAGGGAAGAGACAGGGAGGGGAGCAGAGAAAAATGTAGAGCTCAATAAATATCAACTAAAAAAGCCTGTTGGCCTTTGTGTGTGACACTCAGCCAGAGAGCTAAGAAAACCACTGCAGGAATAGATAGAAGGTGGGAGCAACCGCTCTGTGGGTGATGTAGGAGTTGCCTGTAGGGACTGGGAAGCCTCCACAGAGCTGAACTCTGTTCTGGAAGGCATTAAATTATTTCACTGTGCTGTTGTAGATCCTTTCACTTGAGGGGGGGGGGCGGAACAGCAAATCTAGTGTTTTGTATAGGTTAGTGTTTACCTGAAGTTTCATCTTTTTTTTTTAACCTTCTGTATCTTTAAAGAGTATATGCCTACTGTTTTCCTTTGTGTTTGTGCAAGCAAAAGGTGTCAATGTCGACTTTTCCTTTCTTACTTTAGTAGGAAGAACAATTATTTAGAGAAAGAAAGGGAGTAAATTGTTCCCTTGCACTTTGTTAAAAGTCTGGGGCTTTATCTGTGCACAAGTAGTACATAGTTCAGTGTAACTGGTGTGAAGCAGCAGCCAGCCCTACAGTGGTCCATTCTGGCTAATTTAGAGCAGTGAATATCCTTGTTCAGGTTGCTGTTAGTGACCTTAAGTTACTAGGTGTTAGAACTCAAGAACTTGCTGCATGTTATTTGTTGTGCTTGTAATCATTTAAAAGTAAAGCCTCCTCTTGCCTTTCAAAAAAGAAGGAGGAGGAGGAAGAGAAGAAAAAGAAAGGGAGGGAAGGAGAGAGGGAGGAAAGGAAGGAGGGAGGAAGGGAGGGAGAAAGGGAGAAAGGGAGAAAGGGAGGGAGGGAGGAAGGAAGGAAGGAAGGAAGGAAGGAAGGAAGGAAGGAAGGAAGGAAGGAAGGAAGGAACAAGGGTGAGTGAGCCAATAAGCAGCACTCCTCTATGGCTTCTGCATTAGTTCCTGTCTGCAGGTTGCTGCCCTGTTGGAGTTCCTGCCCTGACTTCCCTCGATGATGGACTGTGAAATAGAACTGTAAGCTGAATAGACCCTTTCCTCCCCATGTTGCTTTGTCATGGTGTTTATCACAACCATTGAAACCTAAGACACCTATCTACAGATGTAATACAATCTCTGTCAAATCCCAGAGGTGTTCTTCATAGAAATAGAACCAAAAAGCTCTAAAATCTGTAGGGAATAACCAAGTCACTCATGAGAAAGAAAACAAAATTGGAGGTATCATACTTCCTGACTGCCTAAAGTTGTTTTATAAAACTCCAGTCATCAACAGTTAACAGGTGAGTTAACAGCTACAGAGCTACATTTCCCAGGGGACTGCAATAGCACCAGATTAGGTCCAGAATGTGTGAACACACACACACACACACACACACTCACACACTCACACACACACACACACACACACATTGCAGAGAGAGAGAGAGAGAGAGAGAGAGAGAGAGAGAGAGAGAGAGAGAGAGAGAAGGGGAATGGTCACCAGGGGTGGCAGGTGCAGGTATTGAGGAGATGCACAGAGGACACACAGCTAAAGCCATGTAAGGATAAACATGGCTAGAGACCTAGTGCTTCATGAGTGATCCAGGCGCTCGAATTCTACTTCACTTAGTTTTGATGGGAAATGAGCTGATGCTGCCTATTCTTGTCATCAGCAGCAGCAGCAGCCTCAGCAGCAGCAGAAAAGTGTCTATGTGTGATGATGGCTATGTTCTTTTGCTCCAGTATCACCAGCTTCTAACCATCTATAACATATATCCTATAATAGCATTTAGTCTTCTTTAGATAGAGACAGTGAAATTTATTTAAAAAAGTAAACATATTTAAGGTCTTACATGTCCAACTTTGTTATTTTTAATTATGTTTATATGTGTATGTCTGAGTGTGTGTTTGTACGTGTGAGTACAGTGTCTGAGGAGACCAGAAGAGGGCACTGAATACCCCGGGTCTGGAGTTGTAGTTTTAAGCCTCTCAGTGTAGGTATTGGGGACAAACCTAAACATAATAAAGGCAATATACAGCAAGCCAACAGCGAATTTCAAACTAAATGGAGAGAAACTCACAGCAATCCTACTGAAATCAGGAACAAGACAAGGTTGTCACTCTCTCCATATCTATTGAGTTTAGTTCTTGAGGTCCTAGCTAGAGCAATAAGACAGCAGAAGGAGATCAAGGGGCTACAAATCAGAAAAGAAGAAGTCAAACTCTCAGTATTTGCTGATGATATGATAATTTACATAAGCATCCCCAAAAATTCTACCAAGGAACTTCTACAACTCAGAAACACTTTCAGTAATGTAGCAGGATACAAGATTAACCCAAAAAATCAGTAGCCCTCCTGTACACAGGTGATAAATGGGCTGAGAAAGAAATCAGAGAAACATCACCCCTCACAATAGCCACAAACAGCATAAAATATCTCCAAGTGACTCTAACCAAACAAGTGGAAGACTTGTATGGCAAGAACTTTAAACCTTTGAAGAAAGAAATTGAAGAAGACACCAGAAAGTGGAAAGATCCTTCATGCTCTTGGGTAGGTAGAATTAACATAGTAAAAATGGGAATCGTACCAAAAGCAATCTACAGATTCAAAGAAATGTCCATCAAAATCCCAGCAAAATTCTTCACAGACTGTAGGGCCCATGGGTCTACCCCTGCTGCTGAGGTTCATTTTGAGGACAGTTTCTGGCCAGCCAGTGTTTCTTGTTTGTTCCTGTGGTCTCTCTGCCCCACCCCCAGTGGTTAGCTATTGGCTATTGTTTACCTTGGGCATGGCTATTTCCCACCTGCCTGGGGGGGGTATTCCATTGTGCTGCAGCTAGGTATTTAAGGTTTTTCCTACATTTGAATAAATGGGACATTCAGCTGATCTCCTTTCAAATGACCCAGGTCTCTTGTGGGTTCTTTCAATCTCTAGGCCCTTGCCCGACTCCTATGGTATAGTGGAGCGGGAACTGTTCCCCGAGAGTAAAGCAGGCACAGGCATTACAGTTGGAGACAACGCTGGGATATCAGCAATTGCAACAGACCTTGAAAGAATAGTACTCAACTTCATATAGAAAAGCAAAAAACCCAGGATAGCCAAAACAATCCTGTACAATAAAAGAACTTCTGGGGGCATCACAATCCCTGACTTCAAACTCTACTACAGAGTCACAGTACTGAAAACAGTCTGGTACTGTCATAAAAAGAGACAGGAGAATCAATGGAACCGAATCGAAGACCCGGATATTAATCCACACACCTATGAACACCTAATTTTGACAAAAAAGCAAAAGATATCAAATGGAAAAAAGAAAGCATATTTAACAAATGGTGCTGGCATAACTGGATATCAACATGTTGAAGAATGAAAATAGATCCATATCTATCACCATGCACAAATGGATCAAAGTCCAAATGGATCAAAGACCTCAACATAAAGTCAGCCACACAGAACCTCATAGAAGAGAAAGTGGGAAGTAGACTTGAAAGCATTGGCACAGGATTCCACTTTCTAAATATAACTCAAGCAGCATAGACACTGAGAGAAACAATTAATAAACTGGACCTTCTGATACTGAAAAGCTTCTGTAAAGCACAAAGGACATGGTCAACAAGACAAAACAACAGCCTACAGAATGGGAAAAGATCTTCACCAACTTCACATCAGACAGAGGTCTGATCTCCAAAATATACAAAGAACTCAAGAAATTGGACACCAAAAGATCACATAATCCAATAAAAAATGGAGTACAGACCTAAACAGAGAACTCTCAACAAAGGAATCTAAAATGGCTGAAAGACACTTCAAGAAATGCTCAACATCCTTAGTTATCAGAGAAATGCAAATCAAAACTCTGAGATTCCATCTTACACCTGTAAGAATGACCAAGATCAAAAACACTGATGACAGCTTATGCTGGAAAGGATGTGGGGTAAAGAGAACACTTCTGCATTGCTGGTGGGAATGCAAGCTGGTACAGATCCTTTGGATGTCTGTGTGGCGATTTCTCAGAAAATTAGGAGACAACCTTTCTCAAGACCCAGTAAAACCAGTTTTGGGTATATATCCAAAGGATGCTCAATAGTGCCACAAGGACATGTGCTCAACTATGTTTATAGCAGCATTGTTTGTCATAGCCAGAACCTGGAAACAACCTAAATGCCCCTTGACCAAAGAATGGATAAAAGAAAATTTGATACATTTACACAATGGAGTACTACACAGCAGAAAAGAATAACGGCATCTTGAAATTTGCAGGCAAATGGATGGAACTAGAAAACATCATTTTGAGTGAGGTAACCCACAGACACAGAAAGATAATTATCATATGTATTCACTCATAAGTGGTTTTTAAACATAAAGCAAAAAAACCAAAAAAAAAAAAAAAAACAGCCTACAAATCACAATCCCAGAGAACCTAGACAACACTGAGGACTCTAAGAAAGACATACATGGATTGGATCTAATCTACATGGGAAGTAGAAAAAGACAAGATCTCCTGAGTAAATTGGGAGCATAGGGACCTTGGGAGAGGGTTGAAGTGGAGGGGAGAGGCAGGGATGGGAGCAGAGAAAAATGTTGAGTTCAATAAAAATCAATTATATATATATATATATATATATATATATATATATATATATATATAAATCAATATATATATAAAGAAATTTTAGGCAGACAGAACAGCAATACAGAGAACAAAATAGAGTAGGGAAATCAATCCAGTGAATCTGCCCACGTTTATATCTTTATGTGTTTATTGTTGAGAGCATAGGCCCCAGCCCCTCGCAACTATTCCAGTCCCCAGGCCTGGTCTGGACTCTAAATCCCAGCAGAGCAAGGTATTTAAATGAACTCCCAAAGTGGAATACATGGTCCCTTTTCCTTCCTCCTGGTGGTCGCATTTGTGTGTGCGGCTTTCCAGTTCCCCCTCGGGGCCACCTGAGAGCGCAGAACTCCCATTAGACCTGAATATTTCTTAATTTGGCTTGTTTTGATTTGGCTTGATTGGGAATTTTGGGTCGGCAGGGAGTTCGCATTAGGAAATATTCCTAACACTTACACACCCCAATCTGAAAGGGGGAGGGGGGAGAAGAAGACAAAAGACCGCTTTAACATGATACAAAGAATAAACAGAACAACCATCTCTTCAACAGCTGTAGAATACCTTGAGTTAAGTATTCTGTTTGTTTAGACAGGACACGCAGTGACCACACCTTAGGCCAAGTATCTTGTAGGCAGTCACACCCTGGATCAAACCTTCTGCCACATCCTTGACCTTCAAGGAGTAAGAATATACCTGAACTCTCTGACCTTTAATCAAGGTGGAATGGACCCACTACTGTGGGCCGTCTGAACAGCCAAAACACCAAGTAACCACACCCGAGGTTCTGTTAGTAGCCACACCTTGAGTCAAACCTCTTGTCAATAACCTTGAAGGAGCAAGAATAGGCCTGAACTCTCTGACCTCCAGTCAATCAGAATGGACCCCCTTCTGTGGGCTCCCACAATGACAGCCATTAGTCAACTGAAAACAGAACCCTCAGCAGTCTGGAATGTTTCACTCTCTAGTGTGACTGTTAGGCACCAGGAGGAAACAGCCAGGGTTGGCAAGAGTGTGGAGAACCTGGAACTCCAAGCATTGCTGCTGGGTTGTAAAGCCGAAGTGTACCAATATATTTTACTGACTCACACAGAACTATACTCTCAGAATAGTTGAAATCATAACTTTTATGTGCATTGAATTTTACTGAAATTTTAGAAAAATTAAAGAGAAAATTTGTTTATATATATATTTACCATAATAAATGACTTATGTTAAATTCTTCTATGTAGTGCTTTCTTACCTAAAGCCCTTGTTCAGGGCGGTCCCATTCTAGTTTCATGTGTGGTGAAAGGCTCTTTCGGAGCGCTGAGCTCTCTTGTTCATGCTGGCCCCATATCCGCCGAGCTTTCCCTCACACGTCACAGTCCTACCCGCTCTTTCATCTCAGTGCCGCCACTCAGCTCACAGGAACCGTCACTCACGGAGCTGGTCCCCGTCTGTCCTTCCCTCTGAAGGCCATGCTGGTCATTGCGAAGCTCACATTCTATGCTGCTGCCTGCGGTTTGCAGTTTGCATGCTGGTTTTTTGTTTGGACTTAACGCCTAGTAATTATTTAATTGATATGTATATAATTGTTGCCTCACCGGTAAGACTATATTTAGTAACCGTCTTCCAAAGTGGCCAGATCATTATATATCCCACCTACAATGGATAAGCTTTCCTGCTGTGATTCTAGTTCGGTGTCTGGATTTTTAACGATTTATTAGATGCACATTGCTACCTGGTGTTTTACTTTGCTTTCCTCTCTCAGCCGGATACATTTTAGGCATTTTGTATGCTTTTTCAGTCATCTGCACATCTTCATTGTTTAAGTGTCTATTCACACCTTTACTAACTGACTTCTGGGTGCCGGGGATCGAACCAGAGTCTTGCGCTTACTAAGAAGCTCCTTATGGCTCAGTCATATCCCTAGCCACAGCTTGTAGTTCTGACTGACTGGGAATGCCTGCTACCCCTGCCCCAGCTCCTAGAGTACCGAGATCACATGCCTGTGCCACCAGCTGATTCAGATCTCATTTGTCTTTAATCAGTTTTGTGCCTTCCTTTGTTGAGTTTTAGGGTTTATTTGTATAATTTGCACACTTTTTGAAAGTATTTTTCAAATATTTTCTCCCAGTCTGTGATTCATTATTTGGTTCTCTTAACAGCCTCTCTTACAGAGTAGACACTTTACATTTCATTTCATTAATTTTTTTTGAGCCCAAGTTGGGCTCAGACTTCCTGTATTGCTGAAGATGGCCTTAGTACTTCCGACCATTCTGTCTCTACCTCTCACGTGCTACTACATCTGGCTTTATGAAGTGCTGGGGATTGAACTCAGGACTTTGTATGACTCTACGAACTGCATCATATCCTCTGGCCAACGTTTTACATTTTAATAAAGTCTACATTAACTTGTTTTCATTGATCAACTTTTAGTATCACATTAAAAATACTGCCAACCCAGGACCATGTAGATTTTCCTGTGTGTTTTATTTCTATAATATTTGCAAGTCTGTGGATTATTTTAACTAAGATTTTAGGAAAACTACAAAACTCCTACCTGTGTTTGTTTTCTTGCAGAACCCAGTTTCATTATTTCCACTGTGGACCTGACGTTTCTGTCTCTACTGGCTCACCCCTGTCCCTTTGGCAAAACCAACGGTCTGTCGTTCTCTGCTTTAATTTAAGCTCTGTTCTGTTCTGTCTATCTACTCACCCATTCCCTAATCAATACTACCGAGGCCTTAGATGGTGGATCTGGGTATATGTGCCTGCCTGGCATTTGTCTTCAGTTTTATATATCTACTGTAGGGTTAAAAACCGATGCTGGTTTTTGCTGAGGATTTAGTTTGCTGTATATATACATCAGTTAGAACGAATGGTTACTGTGATCTGACCTCACTGAAGCTGATGAAAGAATTGCTCTGCATTAATTTATAAACTCTTGACTTCTTGGAACTTCATTTCAAGGCTTTATGAATATGTATCTATCTAAATTTCACTGAACTTTTTTTTTTAAGATTTCAATTCAAGGGCATGCTATTGAAGACAGTACTTTATTTTTGAATTCTAATTATTCCTATAATACTGGGTTGTAGGAAATTAATAGTTTTTTAACCTGTTGTTCAACTCCTAAGCTTTTACTATTACCTCCATAGCCATAGGGTTACAAGGCTCTGTTTTGGTCATTTCTCTTCCAGAATGGTGCAATCCCATTGTTGAATTTCAGCGATTGCTCAGCACTGCCAGGAGAGGGAGCATAGTGACCATAAATTGAGAGGTCGAGGCAGCAGCAATGGTTGCCTGGCAACGCAGGTGCAAGCCTATCCCTGCCTCTGCCCCGCCTTCCAGAGTCCAGCTTACTATTGACAGATTTGGGGCCATATCCACCGGAGGATCAAACTTTGTTCTCCTCATGAACGACTTGGGGAGATGCCTCCGATGCTTCAGGACACCTGGGGGCTGCATGAGAAAAGATGAGTTCGAGTGAGTGAGGAAAGTCCTTTCATCTCCTCAACCACGGGCTGGGAGGGAAAACCGCAGGCGTTTTCTTCTGTTATGTTCTACTAAAACTGATTTCAGAGACCCTGAACATTAGTCATCATAGCGAGTTGAAGTTTATTTATGTATTTATTTATTTACTTTTCGATTCGTTTGTTTCTGGAGAGAAATCCCAGTACGGAGAAAAGTGGAATTCTAAATGGCGGCAACAGGATGGCTCCCGAAGCTGGGGAAGCGCTACTTAGAGCATCCCACGGGAGCTCAAGAGCAAGAGTCACTGTGTCCTCACATATACACCTTTTCTCAATGTATATTCGTGGTTCATTTTCTTACAGTGTCAAAGTAGGTGAAACCGCATAGAAAAATAGAAAAGATGACATGGTAAAACTCAAAACATTATCTAGGTTTAATATATTACACCAAAATATATATTTAAATATATTACATCAGAAGTAGAGCATATTTAAAAAGCAGAGCATGTTAAAATGTATGTTGTGTTTTTAATGGAAGCAGATGCATTTCTTTTTATCTTTGCTGTTGAGAAACTCACAGTTTAACAGGTGGTCTATTTTGTAATGGTCCATAGAACAGTCTGTGGCACAGCTGATACTTCCGCGTATGAACTTTGTGTTAAGCTTTGACTTAGGCCATCAAATGATGGAAGTGACATCTCTCGTTCTCTCTAGGATTTGCACATTTTAAACAAAGCTAGGTTTTGCTAAAGGTAACTTTACACTCTGCCTTATTCCCTTGAGGCAGGGTTGCTCCCTGAAGCTGCATCTAGACTGGCAGCTGGCATCCCAGTGGTCTGTGTCTCTCAGTGTTTCTTCCCCATAGCACTGGTGTAGCAGGAAATGTGGGCCACACCCAGATTTTTATATCGGCATTAGGGATTGAATTCATTTCTTCATGTTTGTGCATCAAAAACCATCTCCCCAACCCCTCTAAGTAGTTCTTAATCCCGGGGTTTAAAAAATTTATTTATTAATTAATTTTATACATATTACTTTACTTAATCCCTACAGCATGGTAAGGTGTTCCTCTCTGTTAGAAAAGTAGAAAACCTGAAACTTGGGGCTTGTTCAAAATCACACACAGCCAGGAATTGGTGGTGTATACTTTAACTCCAGCACTCGGCAGGCTGAGGCAGGAGGATCACAAACAACAAGAGAGCCAGGGACAGACCTATGCACTTTGCCTATATACAAATAAAAACACAAACAATAAACAACTTTTATTTAACGGACACCAGTTTCTGAGAACATTTTGGGAAGAATTTTGGGAGCCTATCTTGTTTAAAAATAAAGGTGACTAACCTAACGGGTCAGGCCATCCTAGACGCATAACAGCATTATCCAGGAGTAGCCAATCATGCTGGTGTCACACGTTTATGGTCTGCATACTGGTTCTGATGGCTCTGACCTACTATGTAACTTAAAAAAATATTTATTTCTATTTTATGTATACAACTGTTTGCCTGCATAGGTGTGTAAGTACATGATGTGTATAAATGGGCACACTGGGCTCTGCGGGTTGGCACAGGTAGAGGTGGGGAGAGGGCACCGGACCCTCAGACACTGGGTTCTGCAGGTTGTTGGTCTCTCCAACCCCTTCGTTTTGAAACAAAGTCTCCCTGTGTAGTCCATGGTGTCCTAGGACTCACTATTGCTCAGCCTGGTCTTGAACTTCTGCCTTTTAAAATGCAATTTTTATTTATTTATTTATATTTTTTATTATTTATTAAAAATTTCCACCTCCTCCCATTTCCCTCCCCCTCCCCCACATCCCCCTCTTCTTCCCTCTCCAGTCCAAAGAGCAGTCAGGGTTCCCTGCCCTGTGGGAAGTCCAAGGTCCTCCCCCCTCCATCCAGGTATTTAAACATTACTTCTTAGCTCCTTTTTTCCCTGTTGGAGAAAATTCTGTTGACATGTGTGATGGTTACTGAAATTTGATTGGAATTAGAATGACCATGTTTTGCTAAAATCCCTTTCTTGGGGAGGAGATAAACAATGTCTTCCCCTTCTCCTAAGTCCCCAGTGATGAAGGGAGGTTCACTGTGGGGAACTATTGAGTTTATCAGGCTTGCAAAGCAGTTTGCATCCAGCTGACACACAGAGAAAATTCCAGTGAGTACCAGACTTGGCCCCGGTCAGCGGAGCCAGGTGGAAGCCCAGATTTGTGACACCCAGCATGTGATGAACGACAATAGGGCTACATAAGTTGCTCAAGCATGGGATCCTGCTCTCATCTACACATCTAGGGAGAGGAGAGACACAGGGCCTTGGTTAACACTAATGCCCTATTTGACATTGTATGAAAGCCTACTCCCTTTCTAGGCCTTCATTTCCCTGTATTTATGATCAGAATAGATGACGCCCACATCCATCTTATTGCTTAATTCTAGGATTTCTATTGTAGAGTAACAGGGACAACTGGAGCAGGAAACCAACCAATCACTGTGCACCCTGACTCTGAACCCAGAGCCAGTAAAAGAAACACACCCTGAATCTGAGACCTGGGCCAGGGAAAGAAACATCTTTATACCAGAACCCAGGACCAAAGAAACATGCCCTGACTCTGAAACTAGTGTCAAAGAAACACACTTTGTACCTAGAATCAGAGCCAGTGAAAGAAATATGTCCTGGTCCTAAGATTAGAGCCAAAGAGCTAAAAAGGACCAGTGAAAGAAACAGTTTGATGGTAAAGTCAGCCATCTCTGCTCCTGACCAGCTAAACTAATCAATCCCTGAGCAGGGAAAAACTAACCAATCCCTCTTCTCCCTGGAAAAACTCCACCCCTAAGGAGTTCTATATAAGCCTTTCTGCCCATTCAGTTGAGGGCCATCATTTATCCCTCCCTGGAAGAGGCGGCCACTCCCCTGGACTCCTACTTCCCAAATAAATCTCTTTCTCAAAAGAGTCTGGTGAAGATCTTCTTTTGCCAGCGCAGAATAGAAGAACCTGGCTAGGATGCCCCTTAGGGTACTGAGCTGAAAAACCTTGCTGAGCTGCTCCCTTAGGGGGCTTGAGTAAGGCGGAGCAGAAAAAAAGTAACAGTTTTTCCCCTGGAGCTGGAAAAGATTGCTACATTTCTGCAGGGGCTTCTTCTTTGGCCGAGTGTTAACGAAAGAAGGAACATCTAGGGCTGGGGAAGAAGCAGATAACTCCCCTAGGATGTTTTCTGAAGGGAACAGAGCAGAGCTCAGCTGTAGCACTCTCAAGAGCAGGATTGCTATATTCTGCAGGGAGGTCATCCCCTACCGCACTCCAGCTTCAAGGAGCCTGGCTTCACAATAGGACACCTTTCCTCCAGGGCTGAGCTGTCCTATTGTGGCTCTGCCCTTCCAGAGCTGTCCTAGTGCAGTTCTACCCCTCCAGAGCTGTCCTATTGCGGCTCTAAGTATAACCTGGCTTCCCAATAAGTCATAACATCTCTGCAACTCTACAGCTGTCACACATTCCCCTACACCTGTTTCGTTAAAGCAGACAGAGGGAATCTCAAGCTGAGAAGTCCACTCAAGACTGGGGAAAAGAGGGAGAGAACCTACTTGGCTTCTAGTTCCCAGGGCAAGAAGGCAGCTGTGACCAAGCCCCCCAGTCCCTGAACCCCCCCCCCCACCCCCGCACTCCCCCAGTAGACCAAGGAGTGATACCTGGGTGGAGAGTTCTGACCTCCAGGAAAACTACTCTATTCTGGCTCTCCAGCCACTACTGTGTTGAAACAAACGCTGTAGGCAAAACCAGGTTTCTCCAGATTCTGGGCTGCTTCCAAATGATATCCTTCTCCCTCCTCTAATGTACCTGTGCCGGTGCATGTCCCCCCACATAGCCTCCTGCACAGCCCAGGTTCAGCGATGTTCTCTACAGCCCTACACTCCTACCTAAAGCTCGCTCCTGTTTACTCAATGGATACAGAATGAGGTTGTATTAGTTACTTTTCTACTGTGATAAAACACCAAGATCCATAGGCCAATCTGATGAAGGCAATTTCTCAATTGAGATCCCATCTTCCTAAAAGACTGTAGTTGGTGTCAAGTTGATAAAAACTAACCAGTACCAAGTCCAAGGTCCCCTCTCTTTTTTTCTTTCCCTCCGTCTCTGCACACACAGCCGTCTAAGTCTTTCGGTGTGTGAATGACCTTACATTGCTACTTGCAGGGCAATTTTGAAACATTTCTATATAAAACAGAAGCGCAATTAGCAAATAAGTACCCTTTTGAGAACCTTAGAAATTCCATTTAAGAAGGTGTCTAAAACGGAGCCTCGGGGCCGACTAAACTATTGCACCTGAGCTAGCTAGCTCCAAGGACTGCAGTAGCCAGAGCCACGCCTGTAGCTGTAACTGGCCAATCAGGTCTGACGTTGGAGCTCTCACACCCTTCAGCTGTTGTAGCTTTTGATTTCTTTTACCAAGTCCTTTGTTCTTTCTTCTGGATATACTTTTGGATTTACTCAAATCAGCCTTCCAAATAGCGGTCCCTGAGACTCTAAATAAAACTATTTTGCCGTTTATAGTCTCGTATTGACCGCCGATCTTGCTTTAAAGAATCGTCTAAGGTTGAAAAACACGTTCAGAAGACGGCTAGCTCCTCAAAGTGGTGAAGCCAGGCCACACCGGTGCAGTAAGTGGTCACACAATGCCCTCTGGTGTGCATAGAAGAGAACTGCATGCAAGTACGCTTCCGGCTTCGCGGTTCAAATTGGTCAGAGTGTAAGATTAAACCCCAATTCTTGGATTCATTGCTTTTGGGGTGCCATGTTGATGAAGTCAATGTACAGAATTTAAAATTAAGATAGACACTGGAGCTCCGATTCTGTATGTTTATGAGAATAACCTATGGGGTCGAGCCGGCTGCTGAGCATGGAGAAAGGACCTAGGAAGCCTTTATTGCCCCAGAATCCTGACCGTGGGGTCACAGATACCGACTCACCACGCAGGAACTTAAAATCCAGTCCGTTTGTTCCTCACTCCCCATTCTCTGGCTTGGCTGTAGAAGGGCTCCAGCATGAACGCAAATCTCAGTTCTTTGCAGTGTCCGTGGCTCTCTATTAAGTTGTGTCAAAATATTTTGGAATTTAAACGAAGTGGGCAAATTTTTTGAATGGAAAACAAAATGTACTGACTCCTATAATGGTTAGTGAATTGTTCCTCCTAGACCAGATGACCAAGAAAGCCAATTTCGTTCTTCTCTTGTACCCACTTCTGACGTTTTTCTTACTCAAAGTGACTTATTTTTTTTTAGAGTGATATTCAGATTCGCCTCCCAGATTTTATATTGCTATCCTCTGCTAATTCCAGTGTAACTGTAGTTGTCACACAGAGGTGACAGTGCTAATGTCACCTTGAGAACCAGGTAATGGGGTTTGGGATATAACTCAGTGGTAGAGTGCTTGCCTAATATGTTCAAAACCCTAGGTTTGGTTTACAGCAACATACACACAGACACACACCCAAATGAAAATAATCCAGACAAAAAGAATTAGGTGGCATTGGCGTGGGAGTCATCTATATGAGCATTTTCCCTAAGAGAGACACATACCCTTGTAGACAAAGCCCACTCAGGACAACCACCTTCCCCTCCTTCCTAGGCACAGCGCCTGATGTGGCCAGCTGACTGCATTCTAGCCATTGGACTATGAGTGGATGTGTTATGTCCTTTTCTATCAAAACATCCTGATGCATTTGTGCTGTCCCAGGCTCTCTTCCCCTTCTGCTGGCTGCAGTTGGAGCAAATAGAATAACTTTTATCCTTGCATTGTACTGTGGCGGGAACCTATCTTGGGGGCCTGTGTTTTTGACAACTAGCGTCAATGTAGTTGGTGCAGACATTGGGGTGGCTGTGATACGGATACCTCTGATGTCAGTGACTTAAATGATATTTTTTCTGGATCAATCATTGTTAACTTTCTCTGGGGAGATGAGCAAATGTCTACTTATTCACATAAAAAACCAACAAAAGACCAAAGAAACAACATCATTCAGGTCCAGCTTGGTGAACCAATGAATTTAACCGCAAGCAATAAAATCACACAAGAGTTTAAGAGTTCAAGCTGGCAGCATCCATGTTGTCTCTGGAGTCTGTGTTCCACAGTATTCTCTGAACTGTATGTGGCTCAGATAAGGAGAAATGGGTTTTAGCTGTAGCTGTGTCCAAAATTCCTGAGAGGATCACCTAAATGACAAAGGATTTAAGGTGGCCACCGTTTCACAGGGTTCAGCCTGGTTGCTCCAGCAGAACATCACGATGGCTGCAGAATGCAGAGGCATGGTGGGTAGAAAGGAGGAGGAAGAGTAGGAACAGAAAGAAGAGAAGGAAGGGGAGGAAGAGGGAGAGGATAATAAGAGAAGAGGAGAGGGGGGAAGAGAAGGGATCAGCCTTCAAAAACACATATCCAGTGACTTACTTCCTCCAGTTAGGCTCCACCTCCTAAAATTTCCCAAACCTCTCAAAACAGCAGCACCACCAAGTTTTCAATACATGAGCCTGGTGGAGACATTTCATATTTAAACCATAAAACTGATGTTGCTCCCATTTCCACCACGTGCTTTCAATGGGGAATTCTTCATTCTGCTGGGTGAGCAAGGCTCCTCCGCGGCTTGTTCATGCATTACCCAGCTAGAGGGATTCTGTTTAAAGGAGCGATGCTTTGTGTGTGTGCTATTTTCTTCTTGGGTCATTTCTCTAGTCCTTTAAAGAATGTGACAACTGGCTGGGTGGTGGCTGGGTGGTGAGCCTTTGACCTCAGCACTCGTGAGGGAGAGGCAAACAGATCTCTGTGAATTTGAGGCCAGCCTGGTCTACAGAGTGAGTTCCAGGACAGCCAGGACTGTTACACAGAGAAAAACCAGGAAAAAAGGTGACAACCGGAGTGTGCCGTAGTTTAGATATCAAATGCCCACAGCTACCTCAAAGCTTGTGGGTTGAAAGGCTTGATTGATCTCCAGCAGGAGGATTCACTATTGTGAGGTGATTGGACCAAGAGGACTCTTACTAACCAGTGGGTTAATCTACCGGAGGAGTCACTATTTGATGGCATATCTGGAAGGTGTGCCTTGTCAACTTGACAGAATCTAGAGTCACCCGGGAGGTGGGTGTGCATGCCTGCCCAGGGGATTATCTTGATTGTATTAACTGGGGCATGTCTTAGTTAGGGTTTCTATTGCTGCAATGAAACACCATGACCCAAAGGCAAGTTGGGGAGGAAAGGGTTTATTTGGCTTACACTTCCAGATCACAGTCCCTCACGGGAGGAAGTCAGAGCAGGAACTCAAGCAGGGCAGGAGCCTGGATGTAGGAGTTGACCCAGAGGCCGTGCAGGGGAGCTGCTTACTGACTTGCTTCACATGGTTTGTTCAGCCTGCTTTCTTATAGAACCCAGGACCACCAGCCCAGGATGGTACCACCCACCGTGGGATGGGCTCTCCCCCATTGATCACTAATTGAGAAAATGCCTTATAGCTGGATCTCATGGAGGCACGTCCTCAACTGAGGCTCCTTCTTCTGATGACTCCAGCTTGTGTCAAGCTGACACACAAACCAGGCAGTAGAACAGGAAGACATGCCCACTGTGGGTGGCAACATTCTTTAGCTAGGGTCCTCCTCTGTGTAGGTGGGGAAGTGAACCGAGGAACAGCGTGCATTCATTGCTCTTTTTCTCTCATTCAGGATGTAACACAACCAGCTGCTTCAGACTCCAGCATCTTGACATCCCTGCCGTGCAGGACCACCTTAAATTATGAGCCAGAATAAACAGTTTCTTAACTAAACTGAGATTTTTTTTTCATACCAATGGGCAATGAAACCAAGACAGAAGATAATGAAAAGTTTGAGGGACCATTTGGAGAAACTGAGTCACTGGGTGTGTTGGTTTGACTGAGAACGACCCCTGAAAGTTCATATGTTTGAATACTTGATTTCGAATTGGTAGAATCATTTAGGAAGGAATAGGAAGTTATGGTCTTGTTGGAGGAGGCGTGTCATTGGGAGCAGGCTTTGAGGTTTCAAAAGCCCACACCACTCGCAGTTAGCTCTCTCTCTCTCTCTCTCTTTCTCTCCCTCTCTCCTCACACTTGTGGACCACCACACAAACTCTCATCTATTGCTCTTGCATCATACCTGTCTGCCTGCTGTCACAATCTCTGCCATGATAGCCTTGGACTCACCCTATGAACTGTAAGCCTCAAATCAAATCCTTTCTATTATAATAAGCCTGAATTGTGGCGTTTTTCTCAGCAATAGAAAAGTTACTAACACAGTGGTGTGCCTTGGGGTCAGGATGCTTTCTTTGCCTCTTGTTGCCTCCTGTCTAAGGTGAGTCACTCTGCTCCCTTTTATGGTTCTGTCATGATATTCTGCATTACCACATACAGACCCAGAAGCAATGAAACTATTGGCCATAGACAGAAACATCTGAAAGCCATGAGCCCAAACAAATTTTTCCTCCACTAAACTGTTTTTCTCAGTATTGGAAAGCTGACCAACAGTGCTGGTTTTCACCCTGAAGAAGATAATAAAACCTAGAGATACTTAAGTAATCTGTGCATTGAGATTTTCCAAGAGTTACATGTACTCAGACTAGTATTGAAACATAATTTTTTGTTGTTGTTATTGTTCTTTTGATGGAAACTACTATCTGGGGTCTGGATTAAGTGTAACTACAGTGTATTTAATACGAATACTTGGTCTTGATACAAGACAATACATGTTAACCAGGCTCAAAGACTTTGATATGTTAAGAAGGACAAATTATACAGTGTTTAAACTTTGCTGCTAAAAATTATAAACTACATTTTAAAGATAGAAGGTATTGATTTACTGATTATTCCTATGAAGTTCAACCCTCTAGTGCTGGCATCATGGGTATGACCATGCCTGAAAAAAGTATTTTTTGCTATTTATTTATTTATTTATTATTTATTTTGGCTCACACTGTTACTAGGATCTTTCTCTGACTTTCCCTCAGCTTCTTGTACCTTGTGATCACCATCAGAATAATTCAGATGAGACATAGAGTGTAGTGTAGAAGACAGAGTGTACTGTGTGCTGGAAGACAAGACTTTCAAGCAGTGAGAGTGGACAGTGGCCAAGAGGCCACGGTGCTGACCTACACTGTAGGCAGGCCTTACATGATTTCTAAAGTCTCTATACTAGGTAGCATTCCTGAGGGGTGATTGCTTCCCTCCCTCCCTCCTTCCCTCCTTTCTTCCCTCCCTTCCTCTCTCTTTTTTTTCTGAGGCAGGGTTTCTCTGCATAATAGCCCTACAGATCTGGAACTCACTTTGTAGATCAGGCTGACCTCAAACTGACACGGAACCTCCTGCCTCCACATCCTGAGTGCTGAGATTAAAGGCATGCACCACCATACCCAGATGAGATGTGATTTCTTTTAAAAACTAACCTATTTTACGCATATGCATGTATACTTGCATGAGTTTATGTGCGCCACATTCATGAAAGTGCCCATGCAGGCCACAAGAGAATGTCAGATCCCTTGCAACTGGAGTTACAGAGGGTTGTGAGCCTCCTGATGTGGGTGCTGAAAACCCAGTCCAATTCTCTGCAAAAGCAGTAGAACTCTTGACTGATGAGCCATCTGTCCAGCCGCTGTCCAGATGATAGACAAACCCCTCTGATTGGGTCTTATAGGAAGGGCAACTTTTCTTCATCAGAAAGCTTTCTGTGGGTTATCTTGTAAAATTTAGGCTTCCTAGAACCAGGTAATGGTCTTGGCAATTCCTCCTAAAGCCAAAGATAGGACCAGTTTCCCTTTCTCTGAGCTGTAAATTGAGTCTTTAGTTCTAGTTCTTGGCTTTCTAAACTGTTGATTATGAGGAAGGAGTCCAACCCTAATGTCTTCTAATCTTGCTAATGGCTTACTAGCTCCCTAACGGTGCTGTGCATGGTGCCAGGGCCTTATATATGCCATACAAGGCCATTACCACTAGCCTTCACCCTCAGCTTTGGATTCTATTTTAAAAACCTCAATCTTCCCCTCCCTCCCTCCCTCCCTCCCTTCCTCCCTCCATCCCTCCCTCCCTCCCCCATTTCTCTCTCTCTCCATATATGTGTGTGTGTGTATGTGTGTATGTACATATATATATATATTATATTTGTATATATAAATCTTGTAGCACAGATTTTATGGCAAACCTTATGAAAAATGTCCACCATGTATCACAATTGGCAATACCAGTCCTCCATTGTCTGTCTATTCAGCTAAATTACATGTACTTTATGTTGAAAAAAAATCTGGCTTAATTTTCAACTTAAAAATGTATTCAAATTTCTTTTTCTTTCTTTCTTTCTTTCTTTCTTTCTTTCTTTCTTTCTTTCTTTCTTTTTTTTTTGAGACAGAGTTTTCTTGTGTAGCCCTGGCTGTCCTGGAACTAGCTCTGTAGACCAGGCTTGCCTCAAACTCACAGAGATCCACCTGCTCTGGCATTAAAGGCATGTGCCACTGCCGCCTGGCAAATGTGCTTTTGTAGCAGATATGTAGATATGGATGAATGGAGAAATGAATGAATGGATTGATGGACAGTAAGTAGATAGTTGAATGGATGGATGAACAAATATATGGAAGGAGGATTGAATAGATAAGTTTGGATAGAGAATAAACAGTCTTGGCTGCTCTCTAGATCAAATAACTCACTAGTCTCTATTGTTTTTATTTCTTCTTGTCTTCCCTTCTATCTCGTGTGTGTGTGTGTGAGAGAGAGAGAGAGAGAGAGAATATGATGTATGAGTCTGCGTGTATGATTGTATATACCCATGGACCCCAGCAAGTGAGTGGAGACCAAAGACAAAGCCCCCATCCCCACCTTCTACCTGACTTAAGACAACAAACACCCAGAATGAATGGCTTGAGCTCCCTTATCAGGATTTTGAGCTCTGTACTCCCACCTCTCCCTTTGTAGCCAGTGCTCAGCAGCCCAGGTTTTGTTGACTGGGGTTGGGGTGGCTCTAGGTGCCTTTTTCCCAGGGACTGACCCTGAGCCCTGCACCCTGACTGGGCTGCCCGAGTCAGAGGCACCCTCCCACCTCTCTTCCTTCCTCATCTCTTCCCCATTCTGCTTGTCTGTCTACCTGACTCTCTCATGTCTCCAGTCCAAGAAGGCCTTTCACTCTCCCCTTCCCCAGTAAACCTCTCACACTAGCTCTGTTGTTTGCGGTGTGTTCCCTCAGTGGCACACCTTGGCAGGGCCCACCGGAAGGGCCCACTTTGCCCTTTTCACTCACTAGGCTTTCCTGGCGGTTGGTCTGGCCTTGCTGGGATCCTGCCTGCCTGCTCTACCCACCTTGACCCTGGCTCCCCAGAGGGAGCCACAGTCCTGGCCCCCCATTTCATTTCTCAGTCATCACCAGATATTAGAAAGAAATTTTAAAAAGGCTGAGGATGGTCCCCAGCCCCTGTGCGGTAATTGGTGAAAATGGATTTTCAGATTTTTAACGCCTGAGAGGAGACAGCTGAGTCTTCCTGGCAGACTCGAATTCAACAGAAGGTTATGCTCCAAGCTCACGCCTTGGCAGCTACCCCAAGGCCATTGGCATTCCTGCAGAGAGAACAGGGGACCTCCGCAAGGCTCCATCCTGCCCAAGCGGAGTCAAAGTCAACTCCACCAGGGGCTAGCTCCAAATCTGGCCAGGAAGGCTTTTGGTTGTGCTGCTGCCCCAATCTTCAGCCATCAACAAGGCCAGCCTGGCCACTGGAAGTTGAAATGCCCTCATGTGGGCTCATCCTCTATGTCATGCCTTGGAGGTCTAGCCCCACCAGCACAGGCATCTGAAACTGTTCCAGCCTTCGAGTTCCTTAGGCTGATGGAGGACCGATGGCACCCAGACTCAGAGACTCCCATCACCCTCGCTGAGCCCAGAGTAAGGCGTCAGGTAGTGGGAAGTCCATGTGGACATGGGGCTACCTTTTCTGTCTTGACTTCTCACTCAGGTCCCACAGTTCCCTCTCCAGTTTCTGTCGTGGGGGTTGAGGGCATCCCCTCCTTTCTGCCCAGGACCCTGACACTTCTCTGTATTCTTGCAGGATGATTCTTCTCACACTCTTTTCTGGTCATACCCATTTGTCTGGTACCTTAACTTTCCTGTGATATCCTCAGCTGCTTTGGAGCCACCCTCTCCTTGGTTCCCATGCTCTCTTCTGACTCCCATCTTTTTCTTCCCGTAATTGCCTCACAGGTCCTACAACCACACTCTCCGCTACTTTCTCCTCTGATACCCCTTCCCACTCCTTGCGGGATGGAGGCTGTGATAGCCTTAATGCTCTCTCCAGCCTGGTCTCCTAGACCAACCTGTCACAGACCCTCTTTGTTGCAGGAAGTTCTCTTATAGACAGATCAGGAAACGGCCAGGCAGCTTCTGTGGTGGTCACTTCCACTAAAATGGTTGAAGCAACTCATCTGCCAGTAGGGACATCTTCATAAAAGGCGAATTAATTACCTTGACTAGAATGCACCATATATATAATATATAGGGGTCAACAGAATAACATCTACACTGACTCTAACTATGTTTTTTTAGCAGCCCATACTTGTTCTGTCTTGGTAAGGAAAGCAGCTTCCTCATTACCAAGGTCACTCCCATCGTCCATGGACCCCTTATAGCTAAACTCTTGGAGGCTCTCCAGCTCCATGCAGAGGTTTCCATAATCCCCTGCTGGGCACAGCAACCCTCTAAGGACCCAGTGGCCTTAGGCAATGTCAGGGCTGAATCAGTAGCCTGGGGACTAGCCTTAAGCTCCACTGGGTCTACAGGACATACTTGTTTTTAACACCCTCCTACCAGCACTGTTACCAACCAGAGGAGAGGGATGAGCTCCTGAATAAAGGGGCCACACAGACAAAAGACGGATGGTTCTGGAACAACGACCTCATCCTCCCCCAGGATCGGATACTCTCCTTCATTTCAGACACCCACCAAATCTTACACAGGCCCCAAGGCTTTGTTCCACTTCTTAGAGACCCTCTTTGATTCCATCCATCTTTGAACCCCTATTTTACAGGTCTACTCCTGCCAGACACATGCCAAGGTCAACCCACAGGGGGCCCTCTAGATGTGCCAGCCCTTGCATCGTCTCCGAGGACAGTGATGGGGCTGGGACCGGCAGGTTGACTTCACCTACATGCTCACTCATAAAAAGCTCTGCTATCTCCTAACTTTTGTTGACTCCTTTACAGGATGGAGAGAGGCATTCCCCACCTCCAGGGGAAGGGCAGATGTGGTGGCTCAGAGTCATTAAGCTTGTGTCTGAAACCCTGAACATCTCCTGGAAACTCCACATCCTCTACTGCCCACAATCCTCAGGAAAGGCTGAGAGGGCCAACGAACTCATCAAACAACTCACCAAGGTCTCTGTTGAACTCAGGTTATCTAGTCCCACCCTCCTCCCCATTGCCCTTACCTGCCTCCATACCACTCTGGGCTCTCCTACAGGCCTAAGTTCTTTTGAGTTCCTTATGGAAGGTTGTTTCTCTTCAACCACTGCCTCCGGGCTCAGACCCCTCTACTGTTGGGGTACCTACCCTATCTTTCTCCCATATGGTCTCTTCTCCCTTCACAGACTGACAGCTGTCTCCCTGCCCCCATGCCAATGCACCCAACTGTTCCTGAGCCCACCCCAGTCTCCCTGGGGGACTGGGTACTCCTCAAGTAGCTATCTTCTAAGTCTCTAGAGCTGTGGTGGACAGGACCCTGCACTGTGATCCTCACCATCCCTTAAGCTGTCAAGATCTGGGACATTAGTGCTAGTACCACCTCTCCAGGCTCAAGTGGGCACTACCCAGTATGAATGGTCTGTCCAGTGACTTGAACCCCCCTACCTTCCAGTTTTCCAGAATGTTCCAAAGAAGGGCCAAGATGGTCAAGTCTATCTACTCTTGTATCTTACTTGTCCACCTTTGTCTCTTTTGCCCTCTGGGCTATATTTTCCCTCAAAATGTTCATGCGTTTTAACGCAAAGCCATGGCCTTTGCTATGACACCAAGGTGTAAATCTATTCCAGCTGTTTTGCAGACACTTGCATGTTTCTGGGGAAAGGGTGCTGCTATTGTATCAGTGAATCTGGTCTGGTGGAAACTAATAAAGAGTCACTCCATAAACTGTCTGAGGAACTTCGCCAATACAACCAGGGCACATCTTCACTCTTCCTATGGCTAGCCCTATTCATAGGGCCGGTGGTAATAATTTATTTATTTTTCTCCTAGCAACTTGCCTTCTGTGCTCCCTGCAGGAATAGATTTGTGGGTTCTCCAGGGTGGTGGTTAACCAAATGTTTCTTTACCTATAACTCCCACTGAGCATGAGTCCCCTTTTCCACAACGTCCCATGCCAACAGGAAATAGCCAAATTTGAACTCGTTCCCATATACCTAAAAATGTCAGGATGCTTGACTGGAATTTCCAGCTCACTCCTGCTTGATCTGGAAAGCTCCATTCCTCTCTCCCCAAACCCCACCCTTTCAGAGCCTCTCCAACAAAGAAAAGATGCCCAAAAGCCCAGTTCTGCGTTTTTGGTGGCTGCAACAGTTCCTCCCCTGAAGTTGCCAGCAACCTAAGTCCCCAACTGAAACAGCCAGCTTTTGACCATACTTGAGCCCAAACCCAGCTTGTGGTGGGCTGTCATCACTCCTCACCTGCGGGCTATATAAGCGTTTGACTACTCTTGCCTCTCTCTCTGGGGCTGGAGAACTCACCTAGGAGTTGCTTTGTTCAAATAAACCTGTTCTTTTACTTTTTCAATTTGGTTTGATCTGGCTAACTGTGTCGGCAGAGAAACCTATTATCACAATACAGAATTCCTATGATGGCCCTTTAATATAGTTCTTCATGTCGTGGTAACCCCTAACCATGAAATTACTTTTGTTGCTACTTCATAACTATAATTTTGCTACTGTTATGAAACATAGTGTAAATACCTGATATGCAGATACCTGACATGGGGTCATGACCCACGGGTTGAGAACAGCTGCCACAGAAGATTTGAATATAAATGTGACTGGAGAACATTTAAGGACACTCTTCCAACTCCAGACCCTCTGTATCCTACTCGGGGTTACACTAATTCTGAAGTTTGCTAAAATCTTAACCTCATTTTAGAATCCTGAAAGGACAAAGGGGGAAGAGTCCATTCTTTCACCCTGTCTTTTGTCACTTCCTCGCTTTCTTTTATGAGAAAGGATCTCATGTACTCTAGGTTGGTTTTGAACTCCCTATTGACTGAGAGTGATCTTGAACTTGTTTTTGTTAAAAAAATTAAAAGTATAAGCCAGGTGGTGGTGTTGCACACCTTTAATCCCAGAACTTAGGACGCAAAGGATATGTGGATCTCTGTGTGTTTGTGGCCAATCTGATAAACAGAGCTGGTTCTAGGACAGCCAGGGCTACACAAAGAAAGCCTGTCTTGGAAAACAAACAAATAAAAACAAAACAAAAAATTAAAAGTACATATTCATTTATTTTTTTGTACGTGTGTGTGTACCCACATGCCTTGACACTTCTGTGGAGGTCAGAGGACAGCTTGTGGGAGTTTGTTATCTCTTTCCACCACTTGGGCTAAGTTGTCAGGCTTGGCAGCAAATCCCTGACAGGCCTTGGACTTCTGAGCCTCTGACTCCTCCTCTTGGGTGGAAGGATTATGAGCATGGTCTGCCATCCCAGTCTATAATCTCCTCAGGAGAGTTTATTTCCTTTGTAATAGTTTTATTGTTTTCTCTGTTTTTGGACTTGGTTTTGTTTTTGGAACTCATCCACTGTTGGCCAATATCTAGCTACTAGGGACATGTCAGTCATTTGCTTCATACTACACAGATTAATTTCTTCCAAAGGACAGCAACAGAAAGGTTTTAAATCAGTACATTTAGATTTATGTAGCTGGTCTCAACTGAATAAATAACATTGATTTCTGGGTTACAAGACATACAGAGTCCACAAGGAAAGTTGGGTTGAGTGGGTAAGGATGGCAGAGGGAATGCTGACAGCTAATTCAGATTGTTCACCATGATGAAGAATGACAAATTAGGTCTTATTTCTAATGTAGCAGGAAAAGAGATGTCATTTGACCAGTTTCCTACC
The DNA here is from genome assembly GCF_982192425.1 of Myodes glareolus. Classification (NCBI taxonomy): domain Eukaryota; kingdom Metazoa; phylum Chordata; class Mammalia; order Rodentia; family Cricetidae; genus Myodes; species Myodes glareolus. The sequence goes on from NC_142039.1 coordinate 29,512,040, forward strand.
AGGCCTCTGTGAATTCCTAAGTAAGGCTAAATGCGAAGCTGGCAGGGGTGAAGCTTGGGGTAAAGTAGGGTGCTTCTTGTAGCCCATCATCACACGGTCCTGCCTCCTCTCTTCTTTTACTAGCCATTCAAGCTAATGAATGGCACTGATCCTATCCCCAGGGCTAGAGTGACTATAAACAAAGCTGCCTAGGAAAATAATGGCTTCCAGTCTGGTTTCTTGAGCATGTTCTAAAGCTGTATGCAGAGAATCCTCACCTAAGGAGTCACAGTTGACGGACGTCACCATTGGTGAGTGGTCTTAGTTTTCCTCCGTCTTTGCCTGTCTCCTACACCTCTCCTGATCCTTCCTTTTCCAGGCAGCTCCCCATACAAACAGCAAGTTCTCATGGTCTCTGTCTTATGGCCAGATCCAGCCACAGCACTCAGACCTCCACAGGTGCCTTGAGTTCTGCCAGCCAGAGGAGGGGACTGCACCCCTTAGAGACTTGTCTGTATCTACAGATCTAAGATTTAATGTGCCACAACAGTATCAAGGTTGCACTGGTCTAGCCAAGTAGGCATGGTGGTACAAACTTGTAACCTCATCACTTGGGAGTGAGAAAAAACCAAATGTCAGCCTTCTAATGTGTTTATAAAAATACCAAGCTAGGATAGCCAGGGCTACAAAGAGAAACCCAAAAGCAAATATTTAAGCTGGGTGGTGGTGGCACCTTCAGTCCCAGCACTTGGAAGGCAGAGGCAGTCAAATCTCTGTGAGTTTGAGACCAGCCTGCCTACAAATGAGTTCCAGGACAGGCAGGGCTACACACAGAGAAACCATGTCTTGAAAAATCAGTCAATCAATCAATCAATCAATCAATCAATCAAAAAAACCTGATGGAGGAGGGTCGTCTGTCTATGTGTTACTTTCATTGGTTAATAAAGAAACTGCCTTGGCCCTTTGATAGGACAGAAAATTAGGTAGGCAGAGTAAACAAACAGAATGCTGGGAGGAAGAAGGCAGTGAGGCAGTCGCCATGACTCTCCTCTCCGAGACAGGTGCAGGTTAGGATCTTTCCCGGTAAGCCACCACCTCATGGTGCTACACAGATTACTAAATATGGGTTAAAGCACGATGTGAGAATTAGCCAATAAGAGGCTGAAACTAATGGGCCAGGCAGTGTTTCAAAAAATACAGTTTCCGTGTAATTATTTCGGGTAAAGCTAGCCGGGCGGGCGGCAGGAAGTTGCCTGCCGTTTCTTTTACAGAGTGGCACCCAACGTGGGGCCAATTAAATCCACTTAAAAACCTGAGAGAGTTTAATTTTAAATACAAAAAAATAGAGTTTAACACAGCTTTTTGCTGTTTGCTAGGACGTGCTGTAGAGAAATTTCCTTGACTCAGCAGCCGCAACAGGAAAAAAGCTGCGGTCTTAAAACGTTGCTTCCTGGGCTGTGCTGCCATCGCAACCTTTGTTTGGCTCCTGCAAAAGACAGACCTTTTAAATGGAGCATGTGGAGTAAAGTGCTACGGCTTGCTTGATGGCAATGTGGACTGCTGTGTGCCTGGAACTGTGCATGGCTCAGGGGCACCAAATGGCTCTGAGGCAGGAGCTGCTCAGCTCCACCATGCTGAACTGTGCTGGTCTCAGGCAGGAACTATCATAATTATCCTAATAACAGCACAATTAAGGTTTAGACTGGCAATAAACAGGTGGTACCGTATTACCTCTACATGGCGCAACTTAAGTTTTTAAGAATTGCTTAATATTTTAAGAAATGCTCCTGGATAAAAAATTTTTTACAGATTCACAATAGGGCAGATTCAGACATAAAAGACCTTTAAATGGGTCACAGTGTTGGATGACTGTACGTAGGCTTGGGATAGAGAAGAAAAGGGATATAGAGAATAAAGATAATGCCTTTAAAAAAGGATAAAGTCTTTAAAGAGACAGAGTACAGATAGTTATAGATTAAAAGAAATAAATAAAATAAGTCACGCAAAAATGGAAAATTCACAGAGAGTTTGGATTCTGTATATTGTGTTTTCTTTAAAATTTTTGACTGTGAAGGAGCTAAGTACAAAGAGACATTTCATTATATGGGCTGTCAAGCTAACCCAGAATGGATACAAGGATATTATGACTTCAGAATTTGGATCTAAGGATATGATACTTTGGAAAAGAGATTCTTCTTTTGTTTTCACAGAGGATGAGACCCTGTGAATTGCTTCTATCCCAATATCGCATAATAGACCACACCCTCCTGAAAGGTTGCTGTGAACACCCTCAAAAAATTGCTTCATTCAACTGCCAACTGAGATGAACCTAGCACACAGGTTTTACTGTGAAAGACCTAATTAACAGCGCCCCCATACAGCAGGAAGCAGTTTGGAGAAAAAAAACTGCGCCCATGTTTCCAAATATTGTTTATAAATGTTCTTTTACATTTAAAGGGGGATATGATATAGATATGGATAATTTACATTGGTATAGATTTTAAGGTCAATTTTGTTATATGTATACGTATTTCTGATCTTGATTAAGATATTGTAATTGTGTAGTTCATTTAAAAATGTAATGTATAATTAGGAAATATAGGTTGTTAATAGATAATCATCGATAATAATCAAGCTTGTAGTCATGTTAGTTAGATTTTCTGGATATATAGAGATATATTTCAGTTATATAGGCATTCTTCATATCTTTCAAAGACTACAGAACATGGCATTTTAAATGTAACTTAGGGCTTTTCATGACAATGAGACACGTCTGCTCCTGGTAGCACCAACTACTTCAAGAGGAAGATGGGTATCAAAGAGGCTCCTTATGGAGTTTGATAGCAATTTGGGCAAGAAACAGCTCTTGCCTGGCCTGATACATAGACTGGACACAAAGAACCCACAGAGGGAGGATTGCTGAACTTGTCTAAAGGTGAGGTGGTCTTTCGGGGTTCCTGATTCATGAAAGAGTCTGCAAGACATTCTTCAGGACACAGCAGATAGTGACTGAACTGCCTTTGAAATTTCCTGCTTCATGGAAATGTCTGCTAGATACTATGGGCCTGAAGGTCGAAGATGGATGCCCCAACGGTACAAAAAAAAACTTTGGGTGACTATCCAGACAGCAAGATGTCTCTGTCATTTCTAGAGTTTTGAAAGTTGCTTATTTTTTGTTTACTTAGGTAATATTATATCCTTCTGGAGTCTTTGATGGAGCTGAAGAATGGTTAGTTATAGTTATAGTTTTCCTTAGTTATGATAAAAGATAAAATAGATATAGATATTGTAACTGTAATTCTTGCTTTATAACTGTTTTGTTATATGTAATTTTACTATGTTAAAGTTAAAGCCTTTCTTTTTTGTTTAAACAGAAAAAGGGGAAATGATGGAGGAGGGTCATCTGTCTATGTGTTACTTTCATTGGTTAATAAAGAAACTGCCTTGGCCCTTTGATAGGACAGAAAATTAGGTAGGCGGAGTAAACAGAACAGAATGCTGGGAGGAAGAAGGCAGTGAGACAGTCACCATGACTCTCCTCTCCAAGACAGGTGCAGGTTAGGAACTTTCCCGGTAAGCCACAACCTCGTGGTGCTACACAGATTACCAAATATGGGTTAAAGCAAGATGTGAGAATTAGCCAATAAGAGGCTGAAACTAATGGGCCAGGCAGTGTTTAAAAGAATACAGTTTCCATGTAGTTATTTCTGGTAAAGCTAGCCGGGTGGGCAGCAGGAAGTGGCCTGCTGTTTCTTTTACAAAAAAACCTCAAAATAAAACAAAACAAAAAACTCAATAACAAACAAAACAAACAAACAAAAAATTAAATGCAAACCATGCCTCCGTTCTCATTACTTCTTGTTCTCATTACTTCTCAGTTATGCCAATAAATATAAAATCTTTAAATGACAGTGAACCATTCTCGGTTCAGCAATCATTTACTTACTTATCTCTCTGTGACCCTGGGGGTCATATTCACCACAAACTTGCAGGCATCATCTCCTGGTGCAGGCTAAAAGATAAAGGATGAAGCTGGTTTTGATACCGACTTGAGGAAATGGTGGCCATGAGGGAATAAGAAAGGTAAGGTTCACCTGGCCAGGACGATACATGCCAGCAATCTCAGCACTTGGGAAATGGAGGAAGGAGGATCAGGAATAACAGGTATCTTTAGTTACACAGTAAGTTTGAGGCCAACCTGGGTTACGTGAGATCCTGTCTCAAAACCAATACAATGCTACAGGTAAAATGCTGCATCTTTGACATAGATGGGAAGGCAAACACAGCACATGTCTTCTGCTCACCAAGCCACTTTCTTTTTTGTATGGCGGCTTCTCTATCCATCCGCATGCCTTAGAAGCATGAGGGTGTCTGATTCAGATGCATGTCCCCCCAAGCTCTGTCATCAGAAACCAGTGTGAGATATGCTCTTTTCCATGTCATTCTCTTCTCTGCCTGCACCAATCCTGGTGGGTCTCCCACATGTAAAAAGAAACAAAGGGGCTGGGGAGATGGCTCAGTTGGTATAGAGTTTGCCATGTAAGCATGAGGACCTGAGTTGGAATCCCAGGTACCCATATAAAAATCCAGATGGGAGCATGTGTCTGTGATCAAAGTGGTTGAGGTACTGGGGATAAAAAGATTCCTGGGACTGGTTGGCCAGGCATGCAACTGAGTCAGTGAGCACCAGGTCTGTGTGAGAGACCCTGTCTCAATAATCCAGGTGGAGAATGAATGAAATACCCGACATCAACCTTTGGCTTCCAAATGCACTCCTCCACATGTGCAAACATACATGCATGAACACACATACACAAAGAAAGAGAGAAAAAAAGGAATTAAGACCTTGCACAAACTGTGTTCTCCACTGAATTCCAAGAAGGAGACCTCCAAATGTGTGCGCAGGAGGCTAAAGATGCTTCTGGACTGGAGGGTAAATGGATGTAGCTGCTTGCTGAAAAGGATAAAAGATTCTCAACCAGTAATTCCCCAGCTACAAAAAAATGACAGGCAAGGATATCTTAAGTGAACTCAATGATCTTCAGCTGGTACAAAGAGAAAGCTCATGTTTATACGGTCCCCAGGCCCTCCTCACACCCAAGTGATATTGGTTTTGGAGAAATGATGGTGCCATGGAGATCACCTGAGTCTTGACATTGTGAGAGGCTAGGAAAGGCCACTGGTGAAGGGGCAGCCAGAGTGGCATTGGAAGCCCCGAGATTGAAGGCATCATGGAGAAAAGTTGAGACTTTGAAGCTTTGAACCATCAAAGAGTCTAGGAGAGGCTATTGGTGAATGTGTAGCCCAGCTGCAGTAGAAGACTCCAGCATTTCCAGGTGTGGCTTAAGAACCCAGTGAAGCAATACAGTTGGCCCTTGATCCTTGGATGAGTGGAACTGATACTGTGTAGACAGGCTTGCATTGTATAAATACATTCTTTCTGGGGAAGTGGTACAAAGATCCCAGTTTAGGTTGAGGAAAGGGTAATCTCAATTTTTAAAAAGATAACTCTTTTTTAAAAAAATTATTTATTTATTATGTAAACAATATTCTGTCTGTGTATATGCCTGCAGGCCAGAAGAGGACACCAGACCTCATTACAGATGGTTGTGAGCCACCATGTGGTTGCTGGGAATTGAACTCAGGACCTTTGGAAGAGCAGGCAATGCTCTTAACCACTGAGTCATCTCTCCAGCCCCCAAAAGATAACTCTTTAGATGGTTATACTCTGCATGATTTTAATCCCGGAATGAGAAATACCACCACAAAATCCAAACCAACGCCTGCTACCTGGGGAAGCTGTGAGGCTGGCTGAGCTAAGGTGAGGGTGGTCATGGTGAGAGTGGTGTTTGAAATAAAGAAGTTGCTGGTCTTCCAACAAGCCTCACTTTTGATTTTGGCCAGTGAGGTGGCTCAGTGGTTAAAGATGCGTGCGCGTGCGCGCCCGCGCGCGCGCACACACACACACACACACACACAAATGCAAACAAAAAGAATTCTTCAGATTCGGTTGTGCTGAAGTATCAGAACAAGTAACTTTATGGGTATTTAAAGCCTAGAAAGCTCAGTGGTTTACCAGGTATGTGATCATCATAGTTGTTCATGCTGCTCCTCAGTTTGACTGTTTGACACCAGAAGGTGAGCTAGAAGTATTAGTTTAAGCACTGGGAGGGAACCCAGAAAGTTTGCCGTAACTGACAGGTGTGTCTGAGGACACGTGACCAGACATGACAGAAGTAGATGCAGGACTCAGGGTTCCTCATTGACTAAACTGTGTTTTTTTTTTTTATTTGTCCTCAAAATCAGCCCAGGGCAACCTGTCTAACTTCCTGATGATATATCCCTTCTTTTCTATTTTGCTCATCTTGAGACAGAATGATGTATCCTAGTCTCTGTTGTATCCTAGACTGACCTTGAATTCTGCATGTAGCAGGAGATGACCTTGAACCTCTGATCCTCCTGCTTCAGTCTCCAGAGTGCTGGGATTGCAGGCATGTATTAACATACCTGACCTATGCAGTGCTGGATATTGAACCCAGGGCTTTTTTTATGCCAAACAATTACTCTACCAACTGAGCCCAGTGTCCTCATCTTTGAATCATCTGCATACAGAGAAATCTGGAATCCCTGTCTCACCTCAGAACCTCTTTCCTATCACTCTAGGGTGTGCCAGTCTTTGCTACTGGTTTGGAAGTCCTATTTCCCTCCCAGGACAGGGCTGCCTAGACACCTCTTCAGCTGATCTCAAGCTCTCCTCCCACCCGCTGTGCAGAGACCCGGTATCCTCCGTAGGGCAGCAAGGTCCACCCACTCCAGTGTGGGATGTTGGCAACGGAAGCTGATGTGACTTCTGGATCTTTAGTCACTTCCTTGTCCAGTGCTTATGAGCTTTTTCTTCCTCTTAGAGTCTGGATGTAGTATATATTAAAGGGTGGCTAAGATGGGACTTGTGCAGAGAATCGGGCTGGGGTGAAAAGGGGTTCAGAATAATAGCAAGAAAGACCAGTAAGACCATGGGGCAAAAGATAGGTAAGAAAGACTTAAGCCAGGAGAAACAGGCAGGGCCTGGAGTGTGTGTGTGTGTGTGTGTGTGTGTGTGTGTGTGTGTGTGTTTGTGTGTGTGCACATGTCTCTACAAGCATGGGGTGTGTGAATAAGTGAGCATGAGACAAAGAAAGAAACAGAGAGACACAAAGAAAGGTAGAGAGAAAAAGTAAGACAGAGACAAAGAGACAGAAAGATAGGGAGATATAGAGAAAGAGAGTCACTGAGAGTCAGATAAAGAGGCAGAGAAACATATATATATATATATATATATATATACACATAGAGACAAGAACAAAGAGGGGTCAAGGAGGAGACTGGGGAAAGGGATGGAGGAACAGGAAGGGCAGAGGAAAGGGAGAGGCTAGATTCTCTCAATGTCTCCAAATGCGGCTTACTTTAGGTTCAATTATTTTCCTCTTTCAATTAAAGTGGATAACCTGAAAGTGATGTGGGATTCCCCTCTGTAAACTAAGAATATGTCTTATTACCAATGATTATTGAAGATGCTGCTTTGGCCAATGGCTTAGTAGAGTAAAGTCAGGAGGGAAATCCAAATAGAGATATAGAGAAAAAGTAGGCAGAGTTATGGAGATGCCATGTAGCTGCCAAATGGGGAAGATGCCAGCTGCCAATCTCACGGCAACACACAGATTAATAGAATTGGGTTAATTTAAGATGTAAGAGTTAGCTAAAAATATGACTAAGCTATTGGTCAAACAGTGTTGCAATTAGCATAGTTTCTGTGTTATTTTTCGGGTCTGGGTAGCTGAGAAACAAATGAGCAGTCTCTGCCTCCATGAGAGCTCTGCAAGCCTTGTTCTCGTGGGGTGGAGTAGTTGTATTCCAAGGCTGGGGGTAAGGAGCTTGATCTTCAGGGCACGCTGGACACCTGCTCTAGGAGGAGCTCTTTTGAGAAATACCCATGTGACATCCACAGTTACAAATGATCACACTGCATCTCAGTTAAATCTCTAAGCTCTTCATTTCAAAAGAATCCATTTTGTTTGTCTTTCTTCTTTGAACATGACCCAGGACTTGGACATACCATAAACAACCGAGAGAGATTAGAAGCAGCTTTTCCTATGAAAGACTTATCCATCGTAATACCCCCACCCCCTTTTTGGTAATTATTGGAATCTTGGGCAAGAATCTGGAGATAATGATGTTTAACTAGAATCCTAACTTACCCTTGAATTTCTGCTCAAGCTAAGGGCTTCTCTACCCTTATTATCATTCTTTTAAGACAAGGAAGAGCCCTAGGGGAAGGTGACAGAATGGGAGTTTCCAGAAAAATTGGAATTATTGATGTACAGGGAGATTTGAATGAGAATTTAAATACTTATTACCGCCAGGCTAACTTGAGCAATAAAATATAGATGCAATAACTTACCAGATGCTTCCCAGGTGGAGAACATGCCTGCTGCATACCACGACACATGTGAGAAAATAGTCTGTGCTTTTTCTTGTTCTTTGCTTGAATGAGGACCAGAAATGAAAAGAGAATTCTTATGATGATGTGGCTTTTCCTTTTGTTCCTTGCAGTGTGGTTACAGACACCATGGGAGAGGATTGCTGGTCCTCCATTATATCATTGAGTCACATCAGGCTAATTAAACAGGGACTTTCGGTGACTGTTGGAGAACATTATTTTAAGGTGTGTGACTTTTGTTTATGCTGCATTTGTTTAACTCTGTGAAGCTGTGATTCTTTGCCTGTCTGAAACACCTGGTGGTCCTAATAAAGAGCTGAATGGCCAATAGCAGGGCAGGAGCAAGGATAGGTGGGGCTGGCAGACAGAGGATAAATAGACAGAGAACCGAGCTGGGCAGTGGTGGCACACGCCTTTAATCCCAGCGCTCGGGAGGCAGAGACAGGCCTCTGTGAGTTTGAGGTCAACCTGGTCTACAAGAGCTAGTTCCAGGATGGGCACCAAAGTTATACAGAGAAACCCTGTCTCAAAAAACAAAACAAAATGACAACAACAAAACCAAAAACCAACCCAAAACAACAACAACACAACAACACAACAACAACAAAAAGGAGAAATGAGGAAGAGGGAGCAACTGGAAAGCAAGGGGCAGAGAACGCCAGGGGGCCAGCGGGTTGTGGAGTAAGAGTGAAAGTTAGATACACTTCTGTAAGAAAAGGAAAAAGCCCAGAGACAAAGGTAGTCGGGATAATTTAAGCTAAGAAAAGCTGTCAGGAAACAAGCCATGCTAAGGTCAGACAATAATAAGTAATAATAAGTTTTTGGCATTGGGACATTGGGGGAGGGCTGAAGAGGGGAGAGGAGAGGCAAGGAGGTGAGTAGAGAAAAATGTAGAGCTCAATAAAATCAATAAAAAAATGCAACAGGAAAAAAAAAGATTAAGTTTCTGTGTGCGATTTGTTTGGGAGCTAGGTGGTGGGCCCCCCAAAAAGCCACAAGAGCAAAAACAACCAACGACAGTGACAGGGCTTATGACCTGGAAGGAGTCAGGTGCTCTCGAATGTCAACCAGGTGATTTTTTTTTTCTTCTTAGCCACAGGGAAAAGCTTTAGTAGTCATGATTTAAGTGGCCCTTAAAGAATCACCATCCAAGGGCACAGCGGAGGGAGTCATATTTATCAACACTAAATAAACACATGGTGAAGTATGCATAAATATTCTTTATATAAACACGACACAACATTAAATAGTTCAGGTACAGACACACCACTGAGAACACATCCACTGATGTCAAAGTCGGCTGTAAACACCACCTCACCCTGAATACAAAAGCTCTGGGCTCACAACACGGATGGATGCCCTGCACAAGGGAAGGGTTCTCCACAGCCCTCCCATCCCCCCACCCACTCCCCACACAGTCCCAGCAGAAGGAAAAGAAGGAAGGAACCCAACAAATACAGCAGCCACAAGAACAAGAGCAGCAGACCCCTCCCCCAGAGAAAAGACGGTTGCACTTGGGGCAAGTCAAAGGATAATGCAAAAATCAATTGTCACAATGGGAAGAAGGAACTTTTGAAGCAATACTTTTTCGGAGTGCAATTCTTTCTTCAGAGGATGCGTGGCTTCCCGACACAAGCGATTCCCGGGTGAAGGTTATACAGTGACAACCGGAAGTCCTGGCTCTGGCTACATAACAGGAGGTAAGGCCTCCTTTCCTCCTGGAGGTGCCAAGGAGCAGGAAGTGAAATGCAAAACTTTCTGTCAGGCCCCTGGCACAGTATTTCCTTCGCTTTTCTGTGTAAATGTAGATATATTGCTGTATGTGACATTCAAAGGTGACTCTAGGATTGAGTTTCAAGCAGTTTAGATCCCAGATTCTGTTTAGAAACATTCAGATTTAGACGACGAAATTCAAACACGTACATAAGTTCATCCTTTTGAGCTCAGAGGGGCCCTAGTGTAGCTCTGCTGACAGAGCTAATAGCCAAGGAGACGGTATGCACTCAGAGTCCAGTCAAGACGAGGTGTGGACTGACCCTCGAGACTGTCCGTCTAGCACAGGTTTGTCGAGGAGGCCCGGCTTCTCTGTGCTGGATATTCTTCTTCAGGGTGGTTTGTGGGAAACAGCTCCAATGTCAAAAACCCAAACCCAAACACAACATTAAACTGGGCTTCATTCACTTTCAATCTCATATTAGGATCCTAGAGAGTTTCAGTGACCGAAGTACTGAAAGCATATACGGCAGGAACATTTGGCAAGTTCAGTGTTCCCCATCATGTTATGTACACTATGTGTGTGCGTGCTGAACTCACACATAGATAGGTATACACATATTCATATGCGATTTTGTTTGAAATTTGAACGGCACAAAACGGTACTTTACAAGAACCAAGAATCAAATCCACAAAGAGAGTTTAACAACACACCAAGAGGGGACGGAAGCTGATTGGGACAAGAGGTGCCAGCTCTGCAATGTACAAAATAACTCGGAACCACAGATTTCCAAGCCTGCCGTGCTTCACATGGGGTCTGGAGGGACACCTTGGGACCCTTGGGAAGAGCACATGGCAACTCGTGCAGGGAGGCTCACCTGTGATTTCAGAGCTAGTGGGAATGAAAAGACCTAGGCAAACCAATTTCAGAGGATACTTGCTTCAAGACAATATATTTTTTTTCTCTGTAAGAAAAAAAACACTTAAAAGTCTACTTCAGAATATATTTCTTTATATTCAGCAATATGTTTTTCTCTCTTTCCCGCTGAATTGGCATCTGGCCAACATCAGTTTATTCAATGGATCAGTAAACAGGCAGCTTCTCTCCTGTGTGGTTGATAAAAATCGCTTTATCACCATCAGGAATGGCCTCCCACCCGCGCCAGACTCCTGCTAGGCTTTGTGGGCTGATGTGCATGTGTGGTCATTGCTACTGACAAACCCTCTTCCTACAAGGCCTGCTCGGGCACTTGCTTGTGAAAAATGACCGACTGTCTTTGCTGGTACTGCTGTTTGCGTCTCTTCCGTTTGTCACACTGGCATAAGAGAAGCATCTTGAAGGTGGTTCTGAATGTTTTGTTGCACAGGGCATAGCACACGGGGTTCACGGTGCTGTTGATATAGCACAGCCAGTAGCCCAGATTCCAATAGGTTTTGGGTATGCAGCTGTCACAGAAGGTATTCACCAGGACCATGATGTTGTAGGGGGTCCATGTGATGATGAAGGCCAGCAAGATGGCGCTGAGCGTCTGGGCTGCCTTCTTCTCCTTGATGAGCGACATCCTTTTCCGCTTGGTGATCTGACTTCTGGTTTTTAGAGCAAACCTCTTAGCCAGCGTGGCTTCCTTGAAGGACAGAGGTAGAGCGGCCGTGGTCTTGTCCACCGAGGAGTTGGTTCTAGAGGTCTTGACTGTGTCCACGGCGGACTCTAACTGGATGGGAAGCTTGGAGAAGTCCTTCTGACAACTGTCACCGTCATCCATGCTTTTCTGGGCCTGGAGCTTATTGGCATTTCTTTCCACATCCACAGTCCCCAGGTCCTCATCCGGCACCTGCAGGTTGTCTGAGGAGGGTAGCTTGGTAGCGTTGAGGATGGTGTTGTGACCCGGCAGCTTGAGCACAATGGAATAGATGGCTCTGGTCTCCGAGCCAATGTCCTCTTCATCCGAGGAGGCAGAGTTTTCCAGGGAGGCAGCAGCGTCATTGTTATTCCAGCTGTCACTGCTACTATGGTCTTGGTCCATCTGCTCAACACTGGGCTTCCAGCTCTTGGTCGTGAACCAGAAGTGACAGCGGCCGTACTTTCTCCTGGATGAGCGCTTCATGCTTTGTTGTAGTTCATAGCTGCTGCAGCTTCGAGAACTGCCTGTGGGGTGGACAAAGTTTTCTGCCTCAGCTTCTGTGCCAGAGGCCTGGAGCCCAGCCAGCTCTTTGGTACGTTTTTCAGTTTCCTTATAGATCCTCCAATATAAAATAGTCATGATGGTGACGGGCATATAAAAGGCAGCAATCGCCGTGCCGAAGGTGATGGTGGGCTCACTCAGGAACTGAATGAAACATTCTCCAGGAGGCACAGTTCTCTTCCCTACAAAGTACTGCCAGAACAAGATGGCAGGAGCCCACAGGACAAAGGAGATGACCCAAGCTAGCCCAATCATCACACCAGCTCGTTTGGTTGTTCGTTTGGCTCGGTAGGTAAGTGGCCTTGTGATGGAAAAGTACCTGTCAAAGCTGATGACCAGCAGATTCATGACAGAAGCATTGCTGGCCACATAGTCAATGGACAGCCAGAGGTCACAGGCTAAGTTCCCCAGTGCCCAGCGGTTCATAATGATGTAGGTAGTGAACAGGTTCATGGAAATGACCCCGATGATGAGATCTGCACAGGCCAGGCTTAAGAGGAAGTAGTTGTTGACTGTCTTCAGCTGCTTGTTGACCTTAAATGCCACAATGACAAGGATGTTGCCAATGATGGTCACTAATGCCAGGAAGCCTGTTAAGAAGGCAATGAAGACTACTTGCCAGACGGTGTGACCCCCCAGAGGGTCGTTGGAGGTGTCGTTTGAGGAGAAGTTCCCAGCTGCTTGGGAAATGTTGTAGCTGCCCAAGTGAGTGACTGTCCCCAAGGGCAGCCCTGCCTCTGAGGAACTGTGAGCCCAGGAAGAGCTGATGTTGGGAAACAAAGGCAAGGTTGTGCTGTTCCTCTGCAAGGCCATTGTGACTCTCTGACATAGTCTGGGGAAGAAAGAAAAGACGAAGTTAGGAAAGATCTTTGTTCTGTTTGGCATTTTTTTTGGGGGGGGAGCAACTTACTTATTTTTTCATATATATGTTCTTATAAAGATTAAGTGTGATCTTTGACCATTACATACAGTTCATACTAAACACTATCAACCCCAGTTTCTCTTAACTCTCTCCCCTTTCTGTCTACCTGCCGCTTCTTTTCCACAGATCTTTCTTACATTACTGTCTACATTTTTGTTTTGAGGGAGGGTTTCAATCTGTAACCTAAGTAGGTCTGGAACTCACTCCTGAGCCTTCAAACTTGTGGCCTTTCTGTCTCAGACTTGCAGAGATGGAACGAGGTGGGTTTTTGTACTTGGTTTTGTATGGCCCACATTTAGGAAGTGTGTTACAAGCAACAAACTTCAAAGTAGCTGCATATGATTGAGTTAATTCTCTAATATGAAGGGCAGGAGTCAAGGGCATGCTGGGATCGATCTGTTCAAGGCAGAATAATTAGCAAAGGGATTGATCTTTGTGCTTTCCCTCACATGTGTACATACATTTCATGGAACACTGACATCAGACAAAACAGAGCCTAGCGACTCTGATTTATTTACTTCTCTCATTTTCACAAGGGCAAATGCTTATAGGGCAATTATTCGACCATAAGGTTACCTTCTTCCTGCTTGATAAATGGATGTGAGTTATTTGCATTTTATCTACCAGATAAAATGATGAACATTTAAATGATGAACATTTAGACATCTCAGACTTCAGACATAAGCAACATGAAGGTGATACCAGCTATTTAAGCCTTACTGGAAGGATCCAAGCCAACCCAAAGCAAGACAGAAAATTGTGTCCTCCATTTCACATAATCCTGTCTCTTTATTTCCATTGTTATTTATTTAGAAACAGGGTCTCATGTAGCTCAAACTGGCCTTACACATATTATATAGCCAAGAATGACTTTGAATTCTTATCCTTGAGTCTCTAATTCTGGAGTGTAAGTATTAAAGGCATGCTTCACCACATGTAGAATAAATGGGCCTGGGGAGCCTACCAGGATTTTCTGCATGGTAGGAGGGCACTTTCCTAACTGAGCTATATCCTTAACTCATGCCATTGTGTCTTTAAACATGATTGAAATATGTAATATACTGTTTTCTAAAAATAACATTTTATAGCACGCTCATTTCTTACATACTTTCTGAAGAGCCTAAACCTTCCCAAGGTCTTGCCCTCTGCAAAGGTTCTTGGAGTTAGTAGCTACGTTTCCTTCTTTTCTTCTGGGTCTGCACAGTAGCCCTGTTTGGAGGCTACCTTGCACCAACCAAGCCCCACTCTGTATCACAGATTGATACCTACAGCAACTTTTAGGGCCCCTTTCCACTGCGGCCTGGTCCAGGGCTCTGCACTCATGGGAACCGATCATGTTCTGGTGTCTTGTTTTCTTGCTTTATGACAGCCACGCCGATTTCATTACAAAGAAACATAATACCCAGAACTCCCAAGGCTTCTTGTCTGTTATCTTTTATTTTTCTTGCTAAGGGTGACACAGCAGATGTCTGTGCCTTGTCATTCCTTCAGTGTTCTCTCATGTCCAGCCTGATACTCTTACCAGCATGCTTTGAGATAGGCGTTTGCCACCTGACCTAGAGTCCTTGACCACAGTAATGGACTTCACACACACACACACACACACACACACACACACACACACACACACACAAGGTCATCAGTTTGATGAATTCACATGGATGCTGGGAAGAGAGAAAGTCTGTCTTTGGGGGTGCTGGGTTCTGTTCACCACCTTTGTGTCCATATACAAAATCCGAGATGTAAGTGAAGGCAGAAGAAAGATAGGAGGCAGGAGCATGATAGGATGGCGTCCTAAGAAAGAGACAGTCTGAGGGCCGTCCTTTCAAAACTAGACATAGCTATTACTAAATCAGCAGGACTCCCTTGACCTTGGTTATATAACCAAAATGTTCCCTTTGTTTCTTGGGAGATTGAAGGAAGGCTTTGATTACCACAGCGAACGATTCTTGATTAATCTGTTTGGTTAAAGTAACAAATGGATATTCTAGATCAGTCTCTATATCTAATCTATAAGTTGAGGATTATAGTTAATAAAGTTGTATTGTAATTTTCTTGTTAAAGCAAGTGGGTTTGAGCTGCTCTTACCACACATGCAATAATCTGCCGTAACAGATATGTAAATCTGGGTCACTACGGAAACCATTTGCTCCCTTAATATGGTGTGAATATCAACTATACAGGAAGAAATTTGTTCAAAAATTTTTTGTTGTGTTTGTTTATTTACTTAGCTTTTTGTATGTGTGTACATGTATTGTGGGTACATATGTCATGATGCATGTGTGGAGTTCAGAGGACATATAAATCTTACTATATAAATTCAAAACAACTGGATTTGTTCAGTTGATCAATTAGGTACCAAAGAATGTAAGAAATTTAGAAGTAAGGCTCAGGCTAGGTATTTTCTTTTAGTTTCTTTTATTCCACTAGTCCACAAAGCACCACAGTCCTCTGATCTATTCTAGAAAAGTGAGACAAAACTCTCAATTTAAAAAATCTTTAATTAGAAACTCTAAGTGATTTCCCGCTCCCCAAAAGTCTAAATTAATTATATTTCTTTAAAGTTTTTTTTTTAGACTTGTTTACATGTATGTGTTTTGCTTACTGTATGTGTACCACCTGTGTGCTTGGTACCCATGCCGGTCAAAAGAGGGTATTGAATTCCCTGGAACTGGAATTACAGATGGTTGGGAGCCAACAGATGCTGGCGATCAAACCTAAGTCTTGTGCAAGAGCAACAAATGCTCTTAACCCCCAAGCCATCTCTTCAGCCCCCTAATTCTACTTCTAAATTAGTTATTATTCTTTTTTCTTATCATGGCCCTGGAGGAACCTTAGCAGTCTGCAGCCATGTTTTCGAAAGACCAGTTTCCTGGCATCTTTTCTTTTTAGAATACATCATTCGCAGGGCTTGTTTTGGGTCTCTGCTTTCGACCAGAGTGGTCTGTTTTCCGTCAGAGTTCATTACAGCACGCCACATCTATGTCTTCATGAATGGACAGAAAGATCACATCAGGCCACTAGGTGGCAAAGTTGGCTCAAAGAACAACCTCGGTGCCAGAAGCTGCCTGAGCAGCAGGCCGTCCCTGAGCTTAGCTCAGTCATGCAGCGGAGGAGGGCATCAAACGGAGTGGACAGAGCTTTGCAATCAAACATGTCTTTAAAGGGAATCAAACTTGTGAACTTAGCCCTCGTATTCATTTCAAGCTGTGAGGAGGAGAGACGATGCCTAATATGGTACAGCAGTTCTTGTTGTGAACAAAACATTTCCGCATGCCAAAAGTGGGATAAATTCCACTTAAAAAGGAGAAAGCTTGTTTTTAAAAAGACGACGCATCAGACTGCCTCCCTGGTTGCTGCCTTTTATTAGCTTTTATTCGACGTGACAACAAAAATGTGAGATGCTTGGAAAAGGCCTCACATCAGTGCCGCCGAGGCCTGGCATCGGCTCACGAAATAACATAGTTTAACCTTAAAAACAAACATCCAAGTTGGATGACTGTGGATCTCCATGAGCACCTTTCAAGCCGAAAACATTTTTTAAAACTAGTCTTTAGAGAAATGGAATGAAGTCAAAATCAAACACGAGGGAGACCCCTTCACCCAGAGAGGGTTAGTGCACTGCCCCCAACATGTTCTTGAAGAGAGGAAGCTTTGGCAGTCTGAGACTTACTGTCCTTCTACATTCTGGAGGTCATTCAGTGTCATTTGCTCTGGCTGCTATGCTTTTGGGATGGAAAAGAAGTCATACTTTGAGAAAACACTCCTTGATCATACACAACCTTGGAAATATTTTTGTTTAAAGATCTCCTAGGGGGCTGGAAGATGGCTCAGTGGGTAAAGCCCTGGCCGCATGAGCCCGAGGACCTGAGTTTAGATAGCCCAGAGTCCAAGGGAAAAGTGGGCGCCACAGAGCACGCCTATGATTCCAGCTCTCCTATGGTGAGATGGGAGGCAGGCAGGAGGATCCCTGGAAGCTTATCGGCCAGCTAGCTTATTATACAGTCGCAGAACAACAAGGGACTCTGTCTCAAGCAAGGCAGGTGGGGATAGAAACCTGAGGTTGTCCTTTGACCTCCACCTGTGCCCTGTGGCATGTGTGTACCTGCACTCACACACATGAACATGTACGCATACACATATTCAACCACATAACTAAAATATATGTGCATATGTAAAAATAGCAGAGAAAGTTCCCACAGTTTGGACTGAAGATTTAGGATATGTCAATACACATACTACAAAGTCACCCAGCGAAGACCATGCAATTGCCCCACTACTGTTTATGCTATTGCTACTAGCAAGTTTTATTCCTTATGTTTCTTTAAAGGTCCATACTTCTCAGACTATCTGTCCTTATAGCCCCACATGCCCCACATTTCTGATTTCCACGAATGCTTCCATGTGTTTACATACCCCAACTGATACATGTTTGTACACACACTGCAAGTCTGAAAAAAAAAAACAACCCAAAAAGTAGAAGCAGTGTGTGAGGTAGACAGAGGAAGTCCTGTTGCAGCATGTGAGAGTCAGGAGATGTCCCGAACACTAACACCTGGCAGGTCAGAAAGCCCTCTGATCTTGTTTACACATTATAAAATGTTTACGCATTATAGAAAATACAGACGATACTATCTGAGGATCAGATGGAAATGATACAAAACACCCAGCACAGCCAGCCTGATTGATCCACAGCACTTTCTTAGAAATGGAAAGATTAATTGAATGCTCCTCCCTGACTAGTTATGGAATGGTCTTTTGTAAGATTTACAAAAGCTCACTTTTCAATGAGTCTAAAGAGACGTTTCTTACTTCAGGAGGCTCTTCCCCTAGGGGGACGTTTGGCAATGTCTGGAGCTGTTACTCCTGTAACGACTTGAAGAGAATGTGTTACTGGCATCTAGCCGGTAAATGGTAGGGATGCTGCAGACACAGGACAAAGAACTGTCTGGTTTCAAGCGTCAATAAGACTGAGATGGACAAATCCTGGCACTAACAGAGATGAAAGAGGTTCAGAAAAATGTTATAATATTCTGTTTTGCCAGGAAAAATCTGGAAAATATCCTGGTACTCATTAATGTGGCAAATTCTCATCAAGAATCAGCTCTGGGGGTGGTGGTGGAGCAGCTTCGTAATACGTTTGCCTTCCAAATCCAAAGCTGCCATGTATTCCCCAGGAGCATGTAAGAAAAGGTAGTTGTGGTTACACACACGCGTCACCGTAGCTCTGGGGAGGTGGATTCCTTGGGCTTCTTGGAAGCCAGGCTTGCCTTACCTCAGTGAACTCTAGGCTAGTGAGAGACTGTGTGTCAAAAAGAAGGTGGGGTTGGTGATATGGCTCAGCAAGCAAAGGCACTTGCCGTGTAACCTCAGCGACCTGAGTTAGATTCCTGAAAGACATGTAAAAAAGTCAGATATAGTGGTTTACATCTCTGATCCTGGTCCCAGCCCTCTTATGGGGAGAACTGTGGTGGACAAGTCAGGATAATCAAGCTATTATATGCAAGGCAATAGCAGAAATAACAAAAGAGACCCTGCCTTAAAAACAACGTAAAGGGACTGGATAGATGGGTCAGGAGTTAAGAAAGCTCACTGCTCTTTTGAGGGACCTGGGTTCAATGTCAAATACCAACATGGTGGCTCATAACTGTCTGAAATTCCAGTTCCATGGGATCCAATGACTCTTCTAGACACTGGAGGTACCAGGCACAAATAACCTGGCACCCACTTATACACATAAAATAATAAAATTGAAAAAAAAATCCAAAGTGGAAGTAAAGAACCCTTGAAAAGTTTTTCTCTGGTTTCTGCCGGTACATCGGTGCACTCCTGCACAGGTACACACGCACACACAGTGAAACAAAACAAAATGCAAGGTGGATAGCACGTGTCGGACCATAGCTGAGGTTGTGCACACACATACAGAACCCAGGAATGGCACAAGGCAAGCTGGCTCCTCTGTCTAGGGCTGACCTCGGCTCTAGCAAGCACAATTTCAAACAATACGTGTTTATAAAGCAGAGAGCAGGAACCCAGGCCTCCTGCCCTGGCCTCTCATTCTCAGCCCCCTGAGGTAACCACAGGCAACAGTTTACTTAATAAGTAAATATTTGTTAGGAGAATGGAGTGTCCTTCCAAAATGTGGTCTTCTGCAGAATTATGCATGCATATTTTAAGCACTTAGTTCATGCCAGGCCCTGTTGTACACATATGTATTAAGCCTTCCAGTCCTTGCTTCCTTGCTGTGAACGGAGTTAGTTACTGAACTGTCACTGGAGAAGATGGAGGTATTGAGAAATCTCGTGGCGGCCCTGGGTCACACAGCTCGAATTAAGAGTTGATTCAAGGACTGAGGAGATAGCTCAGCTGGTCATAGGCTTCCTGTGCAAGCAGGAAGAGCTGAGTTCCATGCCCAGAATCTGTGTGAAAATCTAGGCTTGGTGGTGTGTGCTTTAATCCCAGTACTGGGGAAGTGGAGACAGGGGGCTTCCAGGGGTCCTCTGGACTAGACTGTCTGGTAAGTTCCTTGCCAGTGAGAGACCCTGCCTCAAGAAACAAGGTAGAGAGTTATTGAGGAACAATACTTGAAGTTATCCTCTGGAATGTGTATTTTGTGTGTGTGTGTGTGTGTGTGTGTGTGCGCAGGTGCGCATACGCACACACACTTGATCAGACAGGTATGCCTGTACACATAGGTACACATACATATGTACGTTCAAAAATTCTTTAGAAATCAGTTTTAGAATGCCTATGGTTAACATGAGGTAGATGTCAGTAAGTAAATTTCCAGAGGATCAACATGAGAGACATATGGTTTCATTAAGATGACTCATTTTCTTAGAGAAGCCAATAAGACACAGAAAAATTGGGCTGACTCCAACCAGGTGAGGGCAGCCTTCTCTTAAAATCAAAGTGAAATCGTTCTGAACGAGAAGAAATGGAGAAGAGGAGACATGAGGAGGTAAAGCCTCACTTGTAATAGGCAAAGGTGGAGCAAATAATTTCATACACAGCCATGAGATTAAACATTATTGTGGGAAGAATAAGCAGCCATGAGAATCAAGACAAGATAGTATAATTTTAACAAGATGGAAGACGAGTCCTGGCATACACACGTTTACCTAAACACATACATATACCTAGGTCATAGGAGGTGAGCACTGTAACTTCTGCTTGAAGTACAAAAAAACCCAGATGCACCCAGTGGTTAAAAGACCCCTTCTAAGAGCTCACTGCAAATGCAGAACCCAGGGCAGCACACAGGACACAGGCAGGCTGGCTCCTCTGTCTAGGCCTGACCTCTGCTCTCGCAAGCACAATTTCAAACAATACGTGTTTATAAAGCAGAGAGCAGGAACCCAGGCCTCCTGCCCTTGCCTCTCATTCTCAGCCCCCTGAGGTAACCACGGGCAGCAGTTTACTTAATAAGTAAATATTTGTTAGGAGAATGGAGTGTCCTTCCAAAATGTGGCCTTCTGCAGAATTATACATGCATATTTTAAGCACTTAGTTCATGCCAGGCCCTGTTGTACACATATGTATTAAGCCTTCCAGTCCTTGCTTCCTTGCTGTGAACGGAGTTAGTTACTGAACTGTCACTGGAGAAGATGGAGGTATTGAGAAATCTCGTGGCGGCTCCGGGTCACACAAGCTCGAATTAAGAGTTGATTCAAGGACTGAGGAGATAGCTCAGCTGGTCATAGGCTTCCTGTGCAAGCAGGAAGAGCTGAGTTCCATGCCCAGAATCCGTGTGAAAATCTGGGTTTGATGGTGTGTGCTTTAATCCCAGTACTGGGAAGTGGAGACAGGGGGCTTCCAGGGGCCCTCTGGCCAGTCAGTCTAGACTGTCTGGTAAGTTCCTTGCCAGTGAGAGACTCTGCCTCAAAGAGCAAGGTAGAGAGTTCCTAAGGAACATGATTTGAGGTGTGGGCGTGCGCTCGCTAACTTTCTCTTTCTCTCACTTAACAGCATGTTACAGACATTGTTCTTATTTGGTGCCAATAAGCCTTAGTGTCACACATGTTTGGAAAGGCGCAAGGGACCATCCAGGATCCAGCAGCTGGCACACCATGTCCTTGCCTCAAATGGAATTTCCAGGGCAGTAGAGAGCATGAGATACTGTGTTTGCTAAAAACTCCTCTAAACGAAATGTTGCAGACCTCAGCATCAGTGAGGCCAACACAAATCTCAAAAATCCTTCCAAAAATAAAATAGCTGGTTTCCAGAACAATCTCTCCTCACTAGCTCCTTACTGTGTTAGTGGGGAATGGAAGCCTCACGTATCAGGTTCTCGTGTTAGGTGAACCAGACACCAATCGTCCGCTCCACATTCCACAACTGAGCAGCATATCCAAGAGATGAACGGATACAAAAGGATTCAGATGAAGCAGATGATGGACCAGGAGCTTACAGCCATATTCATTAAACACCGAGGGCATGTGAAGACGGTGATTAAAGTGTAAAGCGTAAATTAAGTTTCTTAAATTTGGTATGTAAGCATTGAAGATGGGGGTTTTTAACCGCTGAAAACACTCTCTGTGGAAATGAGAATGGAGAAATTTGTGAGAACCAAAATAAAATAATAATAAAATGTATATTTTGGCAGCGCTGGTGCCATTAAATATTTGAAAACAATGACCTCTTGTTTTGAGTTTCCTGTATCAACTGGAAACCAGAGCTCAAGCGAGTGTGAATTCTGGCCCTCTGGGACTCAGAGCAAAGCAGCAAGGAAGAAAGCTGAGCCAGCCAAACAAACAAATAAAAAACCAAAACACAGGAGGGATAAGACTGAAGAAAATTAAATACCCAAGGTGTGAAATCAATACAAATAGATTCATTCAGGCTGAAAAAGAAGAGATTCTAAGATAAGGAAACAGAAAGTGCTAACTCCCCGTTGAATGCCGAAGTTTGGTGCCGAGAATTATCCTCAGAAGTCTCCATCACACTGCACATGTTCCGACTGACACATGACTCGCTCCCTGGGCTGCGCACAAGCTTTCTGCCATGATGAATGTGTTCGTATAATATATTTCTTCCCCCTCTGAGTTCCGTTAGTGCCAGGCACACAGCCTGTGGCTCTACATGTCACAAGAGGGCTGGGCAGGGAAGGGGGGGAGCTTCAGACCTAGTCACACAGGTTTACAAGCCTGCACTGTGCTGGCTCCCTGCTCGGGTAGCTTCACCTTCTGAGGCTCACCCTTCACTCTCCCAGGACCGTCCATGTAAAGCAGAGAATTCAGTGGCTTAGATGTCGTAAAACCTCTGTCAAATGTTGTTATAGACTTTATCTTCATTACTATTATTTTTATTTTAAGTTACATCTTTTTTTAAAACAACTTATTTAAAAGTTTTTTTTTTTTTATTTTACATACCAACCGCAATTCCCCCTCTCTCTTCTCCTCCTGCTTCCTACTTTCCACCCACCCAACCCCCTATCCACTCCTTGGAAAGGGTAAGGCCTCACATGGGGTGTCAACAAAGTCAGGCATATCAAGTTGAGGCAGGGCCAAGCCCCTTTAAGTTACATCTTATTTGTTTGATTTTTTTTTTATTATTTGTGTGTACGTGTGTGTGTGTGTGTGTGTGTGTGTGTGTGCGCGCGCGCGCGTGTGTGTGTGCTCACTCACAGGCGTGCTTGCCCACGTGTGTGCATATGGAGGCCAGGATGTCAGGTGCTTTTGTCCATCAATCTTTACTTTACCTTTTTATTTTTTTTTTAAAGACCAGTGCCTTTCGCTGAAACAGTTTGCTATTTCAGCTAGACTGCCTAACCACTAGCCTCCAGTGATTCCCCCAGGTTCCTTCCAGCCACAGGACAGTTTTAGGGCTGCAGGAGTGTCCAGCCATGCTTGGTTTTAACAAGAGCACTGGGGATCTGAACTCAGGTCCTCATGCTGGTGCGGCAAAAGCTCTTAGTCACTGATGCACCTCTCCAGCCCCCAGAGATGATGTCTTGATACTGCAGACAATTCACATACTGCAGGGGAGTGGCTAATCTTCTATGGAGAAGCTGAATTTTATTTTTTACTAACGGTAACTTGCAGATTGAAATGATTTTAAAACCAAGAGGTGGTGGCGCACACCTTTAATCCCAGCACTTGGGAGGCAGAGGCAGGTGGATCTTTGTAGTTCAAGGCCGGCTTGGTCTTCAGAGTGAGTTTCAGGACAGCCAAGGCCACATACATACTCTGTCTCAACACCCACCCCCCCAAGTTTTAAAAGTCCTTTCGATGTCAGATTCAATGCGTTATATTACATTTTGACTGCACTTTCACATGGCATGTTCTTTACTGCCTTGCTAGATTTCTGACTCTACAGCATTATCCAGCTATAATAATCGATATTGCCCACTATATAGTAAGCATTTCCATATGCCACTCGGTATATGTCACCTAAATTCTTCGATCTAAAGTCTTATATCTCTGGAATGCAGCATTTTATGTATGAGGACACAAAAAGACTCTAAAGGCCTAAGACAAAGCTTGCGTAAGACATCTTTACCTGGCTAAGTAGCAGTGGTTGGATGGGGGCTGTGAATATTGGATTCTGAAACTTCACTAAAACTCTCTCCATGAATGGGTTAAGGAGGTCCACCCCTAATTGGGACCCCCCACTCCAAACTTCCCTCCAGCCCTGTGGGCAGCTGACGGCAGCTGGGGGAGGGAAGGGCAGTTTTAGTCTTGTGGCCCATAGTAGATTGCCCATGCTCCAGAGGATGGCGCCCTATACCCATGTGTACATGGTCAGCACTAATTGGCCTCAGTGGACCCTAAAGGAGGAGGGGGAAGAAAAAAGATGGGAAGTTGGGAAGGGGATGTGGAGGGGTCTGTGAGAAATTGGAGGGACTGCAGAGGGCCAATAAGATCTAAACACAATGCATTTGTGTATAAAATTACAGAATACTTAAAAATAAACAAGACTCCAAACCTCTCTCCACCACTTTAAAATCCCTCCAACTGACAGGACCCTGGGTCCTCTTGTAGTCATTAGCCACCTGATTGCTTTCACCTTTGTCTATCCATCCCCGCTCTAACTCACGGCTGATCTGGCTTTTCCTTCTGATGACAGAACCAGCAAAGGTGTCGCGAGAGAACTCAGAGTTCAGGACCCTTCCTGATTTCCTTTAATTCTTCTTTTAAAGATTATAATTATAAACACAGATGAATCGCACAGATGAGCCTTGTACTATTTTCGTGCGTACATGTACTGTGCACCAATCATGTCTATTCCGACTTCTGTTGGTGTTTGAGTTTAAACTCCTGGCAGCAAGCACTACCCGTCGTGGCAACCCTGCCCCATCTCTGTGCTCCTGGCTCTTGGGCCAGTTTGCAGATTAAAACTGCTTATGCTTCTGATGTGGCCATGAATATAAGCTCAGCTCATCCCAACTAGGAGTGGTCACTCAAGACCAACTGGATAAAACACTAACCCTTCGAAACACTGAACAAACGAGTGGGCCAGATTAGAGCCAGCAGTTCACTGTGGCTATGACAAAGGGCGCTGTTCTGCACCACTGGCCAAGCCTGGTTGAATCTGTGCACAGGCCATTGGTTGATAGCACTCAAGACTGAATGGAAAAGAATTCTCTGACCTGACTTTATAGGAAAGCAGTGTTAAGATGGTGGCTCCCCTTCCATTGGTCCTGGCAAATCAGCAAACTGGAGCATGGGAAACCATTGAGATTTAGGGAAGTGAAGTAGTACATCCCCGGGCTTTTTGGTGAAGGTATTGATAAATGCGTCAGAATTAATGGAAGGCTACAGGTGTCTGCTACATCCTGTCTATTTCTCCCTGTAATTCCCATTGAAAAAGGAGTACTGGCCTCACAGTATGCCTCCATTGACCATCTAGAGCCTCATTTCAAGTATTTTTTTCAACCATAAAACATGAAAAGTCTCCCTTCTTTTCTTCTCTCTCCTAGGTTCCTCCTGAACCCTTGGTCATGTATCCCAGGCCAGCCTCAAACTTACCATGTAGCCCAGAAGAGTTTTGAACTCCTGATCTCTCTGCCTCTACCTCCTAAATATTCAGATTACAGGCGTTCTCCACCATGCCCAGCTAAAACACAGATTTTTTTAAATAAAAGTCTTTTAAATAAAATTTGTATTTCAAAATATTCCCACCAGGGGTAGATACAGACTTTGTGGAGACTGACGCTTATGTAATTTTGCTGTCTGCTCTGTTAAGAAAATGCACACAAAAATCACGAATATGAAATGTCATCATTCTCTTCTCTCTCAGGAGCCCTTGTGAGGGGACATGAAGTTTTAGCTTTATTACCTGAACAGTGCATTTTCTCTCAAGTTCCGAAATAAATCTAGATGATCTAGTTATTGTTAAGAGATGGAAAGTTTGAAAAAAGTTGTGCGTATAACAAAGAAGCTGAGAGTCCTCGAGTTCCTGAACTAGAGGTCCTGAAATTCTTTTCCAAAATATCTTGACAGATGCAAATAGCATTTTGGGTCTTCTAATGCTGTGAGGGGTGTGTAATGAATTCCTATAGATTAGGTTGCTGAAGGCTTCATTAGCTTTTAAAATGGTTTGGGAACCCACAGTTCCAACTGAATGCCATCAAATGTCATATTCAACCAAGACAGAGGAAAGAGAAAAAAGGAGAGTGGGTTCTCTTTGCTAGCTAGCTATCGTCACTGGGAAGAACCTGGTTGTAACTAAGGGAGCGTTAATGAACCCTGTCGCATAACTAGTTGTTAAATGGGGACAAAGGGACAAATCAGTACAGGTATGTAACTTGAGCGGGATTAGTTTTTCTAACAATAATAAAGAATAGGAAGAGGTAACTGAGAAAATATAGAGTGCTTCTGGAAGGTTGTTTATATCTGGCACTAGGTAACTCAAGCCAACACTAGTCAGGTTTCACGGAACATCATTAGCATATCCAGCTGCAGGATTTACGTTGACTCCCAAAGAAAGGACAGATTCAACCAACCTAAAATACTTTATTAGAGACCTGGTGGTAAATGCTAGTGGAATTCTCACGTGATAAGCAATCTGCAAGTCATGCGTATGTGATTGGATGGGTGGGAATTGAAAAGACTGCTTACAGCTACACAGTTTATTTAAGAAAACTTCTGGCTGGATGTTATAGTCTATGACTACTGAAGGAAGAAGGTGCATAGATGACATTCAAACTGATTCCAGAAAATATTTAAGTCAGATATGATAATGAGGCAGGAGAGCCAATCCTGGGAAATGATCTCCATGGAAACATCTATTTTTTTCTTCCCTATGATATTTTAAATTAGAATACATATCCACTAGGGCTGGAGGAATCTACCCCAAAGTAATATGGCCTCTATATGTCTTTTTTTCCAAAGATGGTGATACTTTCTACTGGCCAACTGTGGTTCCAGATTTGGTTTGGTGCTGAGTACAACTTTAGCCTTCTCTTCTCTTGTCACACCAAGGTCTGGCTATGACTGAGACTACAACTCAAAGTTTGGGTCCTGCTTCAGGAACCAGGAATCATTCCCATCTTTGTTGTCTCAAACATATCACCACCATGTGACGTTCAGTGTCTTGAAATAGTGATAGCACCTTGTAAAAAAAACGAGGGGGTCAGCTTCCACGATTAAATGTTCTAACGGAATTTGGTTGGTCACTTAAGAAACAGTGATGAGAACAGTTGGGAATATCATTGGGGACATCTTCATTAACAGCCTCCTCTCGAGAAGCTAGGGAAGAATCAGGAAGGGGGGTGTTGCTGTTAGACAGATCAAATGAGGGGAGTGTCCTAGGAAGAAATTTAACTCAGCGAACTTGGATTAGTTACTTATTTAGTAGAGTCCTTGCCTCTTCCCAGGATGACTCCTATGAAGGAGATGATGATTCCCTGTGGGGCTCTTAAGGCAAAGCCAGTGTAGTTTAGAGAGGATTAATGGCCTCTTCCCCATACACAGGAAGCCCTGTGGAAGTGTGCCCGTGTTTGATTAAAGCACAATATCTTGTTGTAGTGCTTTTTTCAGAAAGTCATTGTTTGGGACCAGAGTTATCATGCGCTACTAAAATACATACTTATTTAGGAAGAAAACCATGATGTGATATCACTCACAAGGTAGAAGGATGATCCAGACAGCCAACAGATTAACTCAATCACTTTACCTTGACTCAGAAGAGTGGTGTCTGGACTACCCAGTATCAATTATCATCAAGGGGTTACTTTTCAGATATGTGAATTTGGACAACTCAAAATTCTGAGGATGGAAACAGGCCATTTATGTTTGAAGACGCCTTCCATCCATCTCATCTTTAGTAGAATCCAGGTACACTCATATCCTGGGCAGCTTGTAGGGTATCGATTATGTGTTTCTTTGAAAGTCCCTGTTAGAATTTCTCCCATGCTCCCGACGAGTTATCCCCAGGCATTCTCTCGAGTCGTCCCCCAAGCCCAGTTCTTGCCAGTCAAATTCCGAACAGGCAATCAAAATATTAGGTGGTCAGTAGAAGGCAGGAATCAGAAACAATAGCAGAGTTCAGCAAGTCACGCCATGTTCATCGGAGACTCAGCTTTGGCTTTGCTTTTCTATCTACCACTTAAGGATGCTCCATGCATCCTCTATTAGAATTTGGAATCCTGAAATTTTGAGGGGTATATTAAATTGACATATATAATAGTGGGTCTCATTATGAAATTTTCATACATGTATATAATGTGTTTGGGAGTAATATTTGCTCCCATTATTCTCTTCTATCCACCACTCACTCTTGCTGATTTCCCCCTTCTTAACTAATCTCCTTCTGGATTCATGTTATGTGTGTGTGTGTATGTGTGTGTGTGTACATGTGTGTGTGTACATATGCAAGCTCATGTGTATGTATGTGTGTGTGACTCATGAGCTTCAATAGGATTGTTTACAGGAGCGTGTGAACCTTACAAGTGCCTATACCACTGAAAAAAAATCTCTCTCTCCAGCAACAGTTATATGTGTATTTATTTACTTTCTCATGATTATGGCAGTAACAAGTTCAAAATCAAAGAATTCCCAGGATCATGCTTCCTCCAAAAACTTTAGGAGGGTTTCCAGTCTGGCTATTCTGTTTCCAGTGGCCTGACCACATCAATTCAGTCCTGCCTCTCTAAACACACTGCCTCTCTTCCTTCTTTGTGTGTTTCTGATGGAGACACTTGCCATTGGGTTTAGGGCCATCATGGATAATCCAGGATAATCTGGTCTCAAGCTCCTTTATTTGATTACATCTGCAGAATCTTTTTGCAATATGGTTTTAGGATTAAGGGCTGGAATATCAACCCACCACAGTAAATATAACAAAAAATGCAGATGTGTTGGTTTTTGGATAATAGAACTTTGTCATAAGTGTGTGCCTATTGATGTAGTTTATCTTTTCATGTGATAAATACATTTCCTTCAGAACTGTAGGTAAGGGCTTTTTTCTTTGTTTAAAAAAAGACAATTAAAATTAGGACTGTTTTAAAAAGACACGCACTTTCAATACTCTCCCCCCACAGAACTCCTAAAGGACAAAAAGATTGAGATGGGGCTGCTTACACAAATGTAAAATGTAAGTGTCAGAAAAACAGGTTGCAATCAGTCAAGTTATTCATGTGCTTAAACAGGAATTAATTTGTTGTGCGTAATTTGTTGAGCCTAATGGTTGAACACGCACCCAGAGCTGGGCTGCATGGGCAAATACACATGATAGTTCTGTGCTTTGGGATGAGTTATTTCATCTCTGCCTGCTTTAGTTCCTTCACCCATAAAATAAGGAGAAGGAAGGCTATGTAAATGTGGAACTGACGGAATGGAAAGGATTAAGGCGGCTGTTAGCACGCCCAGCTCACAGCGTGCGAATGGCATTGGCTTAAACATACATTAAAAACGTGCTGACCTCTGTGAACACTTGGGATGATCCAGACAAATAGCACACTGCATTCTGTTAGATAAGAAAAAGGGTTAAACAGCCCACACAAATAAGTGGACTTAACTGTGATGCTGCTGAGGAAATAGTCAAGGCGCAGAGCTGGTGAAGTGTGGGTAAATAGTATGTGGGGCTATTTCATATCATTCTAGACAAAGATGACTCTGCAATGAAGCGATATTTAACTCAAGGATTAAAGGGGAAAGAAGTGGTATCAGACCTCCCGGGGGAGAAATTTGTCTGAATAAACTAGATTGCATCGTATTTCACGGGCACGAATCCAGGAACAAAGGCCTCATGCTGTCGAGACTCCGAGGGGCTGGTGGTGCCCTTTGTGTATCGTGTGTGTGAGGTGGAAACACGCAGGGAAATCTGATCGTGGAGACTACTCCTCACATTGGAACAATTTGCACATGTATTTCCTACTAGACTAAGACGGAGGGAATCCCGACTGCAAAAGAAGTCCCAGAGCTGAGGAGTCCCTAAAATCAATCAAATATGGGGGTTTACTTCAGTTCTCCACAGATTTATTGAGCATCTACTTTATGCTCTGCATTGGGGGCCACAGAGTGCATGTTTTCTGTCATATGCAGAATCCAGAGTTTTGGGGAAAGATATTTGAAAGTAAAAGGAGGACTTATTTGAAAAAGCAAGGGAAGTAGCACAAGAGAGGTGGAGAAACGGGAGGGGGTGAAAATAATGGAAGTGTAGGGCACACAAGGGTGGGAAGGTGAAACCATTATTTTGAACATTAAATATTTGCTAAGAAATGAACTTAAAAATCTTGTGTGTTTCTGGTCTGCGGTAGGTCGAACCTAAGAGCGCTAAGCCCAGGGACCCAGAGGACTGACCAGCTCAGTGTCTGAGGCACACAGAATCCCCGACAAGTGCCAAATGATCAGTGTCACCCCCAGAGGAACTCTTCATTCAAAGCCAGATAAAAATGACACGGCAAATAGCAGTCGCTTGCAGGCTGAAGCAGCTGCCGCTCATTAGCATACGATGTGGGGCGAGCAGTTATCTGTTCCTGGTAGGCTGCAGTGTTCTCGCGGGTAAAGTGAGGACACAGAAGGACATAATTCGGCAGAACTGGGAGTCTCCGAATTCCCAAACTGCACTTGGCTGTCTGTCTTAATTTTCCAGCTCCCTGATCACCTGTTGGCATGAGGCCAGTCCCGTTCAGTCCCCTACGTCCACATGTCTAGGACATTACAAATGACCCAGTTCTTCTTAGTCCTTCTAGGAAAAGCAATCTTTGGGGCTGGGGAGATGGCTCGGTGGGTAAATGTGGTTGCCGTGCAAGCCTGACAAGTAAAGACTTGGTGCGGGAGAATTATCTGTATTCTGTCAATCATATTTTAATAAAACGCTGATTGGCCAGGCAGGCAGTATAGGCGGGAAAGCCAGACAGGAAGTAGGGGTGGAGCAAAGAGACTGGGAGTATTCTGGAAGGAGAAGCTCTCTCTCAGCGATTCCTGTCCAGACCACCGAAGAGGCAACATGTAAACTGTCACACTGAGAAAGGTACTGAGCCCATGTGGCTAAAATAGATAAGGATAATGGGGTAATATATGTTATAAAAGTTAACAAGAAGCCTGACCTAATGGGCCAATCAGTTTATAACCTTATGGAGTCCTGTGTGTAATTTTTCTTTGTTGCTTGCCGGCTGTTGGGGTACTGGAAAGGACAAAAACCCCAACAAGCCAGCCCACATGTTACAAAGACTGAAGATGGAAAGAGAGAATGGACTCCTGGAAACCGTTTCCCGCCTTCATGTGTGTTCTGTGGCATGGGCACACCTGAGCGTGTGCATGGGCATGTGTGCACATACATACACATGCGCGCGCACAATAAAGGTTAAAAAAAGAGAAGTGGTTAGAATTCTAGTGTAAAACTTGACCTTAAACAGCTCACTTGAAATAGTTACTCAAAGGGCAAAGGAAGCAGATGGTGGTGTGTGAGTTCCAAGCTAGTGGGCTGGGAACCCTAAGGAACTTAAAGTAAATGCCGGAGATGGCTTCAGATTGGGAAACTGGTCCAAGTTTGACTGAAGAGATGTGTGAGCTGATGATGGATTATCTGATGACCCAGGTTTTCAGTGGATGAAGCCTCAATTATTTGGTCATTTTGTTCTATTTCTCTGGCCATTTCTTTTTCCTCTTACGTCTCCTTAGGTGGATCAGTGGCAAGTTTAGCAATGGCACTGCCTCTTCTGGTCCTGGGGTATTGAGCAAGTTTTCACTCAGTGCTCACTCTGGTCCTTATTGCTGAATGCCTTGGGCTCTCCCTTCTCAGGGATCAGCCAGAATTTCCCCATTCTCTTCCATTGAACCCAACAGACTACAGTGCAGACAAATAGCACCAGACAGATGTTTGAAACTGTCCATGGTCCTAAAAAATTGATAAAGCCCTAAGGATGCTATAAGTGGGGAGGGAGGTCTTTCTAAGATACAGAGTACTAAGACGGAGCAATACCTAGTGTGGAGGGAAATAGGGTGAACTGGCTTTACTCTGGGCCCACCGGTACATCTTAAAAGGGCAGGAGGGTCAGAAGGGAAGGCACTGGTCTCCTCCTCCGCTCCTTCATTAATCCTGGGTTTTTCACCTAGAGCACTCCAGAGCTGAGCCTTCTCGCTGCTGAGGACAGACCTGTGTCCTGTGCTTGGCTCACTGAGGAGCTTCATTCACAATTTAACAATCCCTGGCTTCCTTGCCCTGGGGAACTTCAAATCGCATGAAGAAGCCTGGCAGAGTCCCACATAGTTTAGCAAATAGAAACAATGCAAAGGTGGTTTCTAAGATGTCCCAGCGCAGCCTGTTCTGGAGCCCTCATGAAGTGATTCCCCCTGGGATGTTTTCAGGCAGTGCTGCCCAGGTGGACTGGCTGTACCTGTCCCACCTGAGGGTTAGTTAGAGATGTGCATTCTGTGCCCCGGACCTGCTCATCCCAAGGATGTGAGGGTGTTTGTCGGGCGTAGGTATTGTAAGCAGCTCCCCTGTGCTCTCAGTGCACAAGTGTTTGGGAACTTTCAGGATAAAGGAATCTGGTTTCATTCCCTGCGTGTTCCACTCTCTCCATCTAAACACTCGCTCCTCATCTTTCATGGCTCTCTGCGCAAGCCCGTGCAGTGCTACTGGTACCCTCATGTGGCAATGAGGCACAGATCTGCACTCGAACGGACTAATCTGCCGGCTTTCTGAGTTCCTGTGTCTGAGGCTGGTCCTCTGCATCCCCTTCTTCCATCCCTCCTGTCTGACAAGCGTTCCGACAGAGTCGTGACATAGATATCAGTGAATTATATACATGCTTGCATATCTAGATACATAAATATGTGCATACATGAGACATTCCATAGGAAATGTCCTGCTAGGGAGACGGGCTAGGGAGACAGGCCAGTTGGTAAAGGTTTTCTCTGCAAGCATGAGGACCTGAGAACAAATCTCAGAACCCACGCCAAAAAGCTAGGTGTGGTGGCACATGCTTGGAATCCCGGTGCTGGGGAGGTAGAGGCAGGTGTGCGGCTCCCTGGCCAGCCAGTGTGGCCTAATTAGTGAATTTCAGATATCAGATAGAGACCCTGTGTCAACAAGACAAGGAAGACAACTTCTGAGGAATAACATCTGAAGATAATCTCCACATGCACACACTTGTACACATATGCTCCACATGAATCTGTACTTTCACATCCATGAGCATATACGTGCATATATGAAGTATTATATAAAATACTATATGTATATATTCTAAATACTTAATAATGCAAAGATATCTGTATCTACTGAACATCAAAAAGAAACATCATTTATTAGTTTTTCTTGAAAAAAATATGGATTTCTGTAGCACAATTACTAAAAACCCAGAGACAGCTATTGGGTTTCAACCTGAAGATCAGAGACGCAAAGCAGCCAAGCCACTAGAGAGCTCTTTCTTCCACGAAATCTTCAGACTGAAAGAGAGTGAGATCCTGTCTCATTCTGCCTTATATTCCTTTTTAATGCTGGGATTAAAGGCATGCACCACCACTGCCCGGCCTCTATAGCTAACTAGCGTGGCTGCTGGGGTTAAAGGTGTGTGCAGCCACTGCCTGGCCCGTGTGGCTGACTAGTGTGGCTGCTTTGCACTGACCTTCAGGCAAGCTTTATTTATTAAAACACAGATAATATACCACTATAGTTTTTTTTTTCCTGTTCATGAAAGGAGGCATGAAGTAGCCAGTTGATCTCTGGGTTTGAATTTTTGTATGGTGTTAAGAAATTCAGTTTGTGCTTCTTAGCCCCAATCTATTGATCAGTAAAATGGAGACATTTCACTATTCTGCAGGAGTTTGGGAAGTCAGAAGCAGATCTGCCACATACCAAGTGTTAACAGTTGAGTGGATGCTTCTATTCACCAGTTAGAGTTTATTTACTATAGAGTTTAAAGCAATTAATTGTATTCTTCTGGAAAATGGGACAGTGGCACCCCTGAACTCTGCAGCTTACTGTAGAATCTAAAAGAAAAATATTTTTTTGTATTTCAAAATCTAAAGGTGTTTATTATGTGCGGGAGAAGAGAACATGCTGGAATCTGTAACTAAGACCTGAATTATCTGTTGAGTGTCTTTTATAGATTAAGACTACAGGTTAGGACAGTGGCTTTTGGTGTTCGTGTTTCAGAGAGAGGAAGAAAGAGCCAGCGAGAACCCTGGCAATTTCAACTAAATGTGCTTCGCTTCCAGCAAGCCTTTTAATACAGAAAATTCCCAGACATTTTACACTTGCTTTCCATGTTAAGATGCCAACTGCGCCTCACAGAAGGGGACAACAAAGTGACATTTATGTCTTCTCCTGAGGACTGTTCAATAAGCAGACGACTTCTTGCAAATGCTCCTGCTTGTGAAAGGTCTTTGAAGAGCCTCAAAGTAAAGCAGACAAAAGCCAGGGTGTCGTGGTGAGCACCATACAGACCTGAGGGAGCTAACTGTATACCAACAATGATTAAACAATGCTGACCACCACAAAGCTTCCTCTGGCTTTCTGGGCTCACTGTTGACGCCCATCTTGATGGCACCTGGACAAACTGCTCAGTGCTGATCTACGGCACTCTCTTTTGCAGGGTGCACATTTGAGATTGGAAGTAGTGGTCAGATGGCTTAGCGGAGACTCCTCCCATGCAGAGAAGAGATGGGACGATGCCTGGCATCTGCCCCATGGGCTTATAGAAGGGGCAGGGCGGGGAGCAGAAGGGAGGCAGAGAGACAGAGGGAGACACACACACACACACAGACAGAGAGGAAGAGAGAAAGAGAGAGAGAGAGAGAGAGAGAGAGAGAGAGAGAGAGAGACAAAGACAGGGAGAGGGAGGGAGAGACAGAGACACAGACAGAGAGAAAGAGTGAGCATGTTAGTCTGGAGAGGAGATCTAGGTTTGGCCAAGACACAGTTCTATTGGTGGCCAAATGGCTTCACACATTCCAGTCAGGCCCCTCAGCAATCTGGCCCTGTGTTTTCTGAGCTACCTGGCGAGCACACCAAGAGTTCCTTCACACTACCCTGCTTGGCTTTTGAAAGTGATGCCCACATGAGCTGTGGGTGGTGGTGTATCAATGATACATGCTAACAATGGTTTATCATTTAGGAATAGGACAAAAATGAAGGATAGGTGTCCCTCATTTCCTAGTCATGTGATGATATCACTGAAAAGGAAGCTGGATATTCAACCGATTCTAGCAAAGGAGCAAGGACTGCTAAGAGCTGAGCAGATTCATCGTTCTTCAGTTCAGTTTTAAGCAAATGAAATGAGCAAAAGTGAAAGGATTCAGTCTGTTACCCTGAAGGGATAAGAACTCAGCTTTGTTGTGTGTGTGTGTGCTCGAGAATGTGTGTGTGTGTGTGTGTGTGTGTGTGTATGTGTGTGTGTGTGTGTGTACATGGGCACAGGTGCACATGTACATAATATGGAGACTAGAGGCTGATGTCAGGTGTCTTCCTATGTGTGTATGTGTGCATGCACAGGCATGTGTGTAAATGGGTGTGTGTGTACATGTACATACATGTAGAGGCTAGAGGCTAATGTCAGTGTCTTCCAACATGACTCTCCACCTTATTGTTTGAGGCAGAATCTCTCATTGAACCTGGAACTCACAGATTTGGTGAGACTAGGTGACCACTGAGCTCCAGGGATCTGTTTCTGCCCCTTCCTTCTGTGGGATGTACTTTTGTGTGCCACTGGGCCTGCCTTTTCACACGGGTGCTAGAAATTAAACTCAGGTTCTTGAGCTTGTGTAGCAAACACTTTACTGACTGCACCACCTTCCCAGTTCTTGGGACTCAGATTTGACTTTCCCTAGCCCCAGAATCCAAGGACAAATCAAATACTGAGGATATTATTTATTCATTTTGTGATAGTTCGTAAGCCATTCTCAAAGACGAGGCAATAGTAAGTGCTTTGATTTGAAGACAGGGAGCAATTAAATGATTTTCCTTTAACTCATTTGACAGTGTCTAGCAAAAAGCTGCATAATCAAAGAGCAATGTAGAGAATGTTGACCACCCCATGTAATTTTGACCAGGGGTCACTCATCTTTTTCAACAGCACACATCAGAAAGAAAAACAACAAGACCAACACTTTGGCATGACAAACACAAGCCGATGATGTCTGCATACAGTTTGCTTCAGACATCGCCATCATGGTCAATAAGAGACCCGGGACAGGTCTAGGCTTTTCTACAGAACAGGGGTTGGCTATGGACCAAATCCAGCATGAAACTTTATTTTGCTTCTCAACTACCAGCTAGTTGAGAATGACTTTTCTGTCTTTAAGTGGTTGAGTGTGAGATAAAAGGAAGAGAATCTGAAGATCCATGTCACATATGTGAAAGTCCATCTTGACTGCGTGTGCACAGAGTTTCTCAGGACACAGGAAGCCCATGTGTTCGGATGTTTACTGTGGTCGTTTTCTCACTGAAACACAGATAAATCCTAGCCAAGACAAGATGATGGCATATCCTAAAATACTTCCTCTCTTGCCTTTTGCAGAAAATGTTGGCCAGACCTTCACTGCAGACTGTTCAGTTTTCTGAGGCGGTGCTCTGCTATAAGACACGCTGGTCCTGATGGGCCAGAGTCACAGCCACGGCATTAGTGTTCTCACTGCCTCATGACACACAATCTTTTTTTACAAAGTGGTCGTGAAAATATATTGGTCAAATGATGGAATTGTCCACCACTACCTTTTGAGCATTTCCTTCACATACAGACAAAAGATGAGAGGATGGAACAGACTGATCTTACCCTTAGGTGTTTGCTGAACCAGGGGCATCATGTACACAAATGTGTGTGTGTGTGTGTGTGTGTGTGTGTGTGTATAAATGAAAGCATACACAAAAATGCATTTAAAAATAAACTAAAAGTATAAGCAGTTATGCAAATGACTCTTACACAGAGTAAAGTTCTTACTAAGTTCAAAACCAATTCCATTGTGTAGTATTGGAAACTTGGGAAGCCCCCTTGCCTTCTGAGACTCAGTTTCCTCAGCTATAAAATGGGATAAAACAACTCTTTCGGTTCCTGTGAGCATAAACTGAAAGGATTATTGTAAAATGCTTAGTCTTGGGGCATTAAACATATGGCAGTCCTCAGGAATGAAGAGCTGAAGCAGTTCCCAGAGAACGTCCAAGGGGAGAGGTGTGGATCCCGATTCTGTGCTCAGGCACTGTAAGAAGAGCTGGCGGAGAGGGAGGGTCTGAGTAGGGATCAGAAGTAGCTAATTACTAGATCTGAGAGGAAAGCTGGGGATCTGGATGTTCAGGGTATCTGCAGAGAGGTAGGCAAGCCTGGCAGGAGTGTGCACGGGGTTGGAGGTTCTTCTGTGGGGCAGTGAGAACTCTAGAGAGTCACAGAGAGTAACCTGTGCATTCCCCTGCCCTCCTGCCTTCAGGGGCTTCAGTGTCATCTGAAAACAACTCAGATCTGCTAAAGGGCTGCCATGAAGGAGTGCTTTTGCCCAGCAGTATTTAGGAAACTTCCCTTTTTATGGTTGTGTTTCAAGTGGATCTTACCTTATGCACCATTCTAACTTGTGTGTGTTCATGTGTGTGTGTGTGTATGCATACTCATGCATGGGTACACATGTACGTGTGTGTATGTGTACATATGCGTGCATGCATGTAGAGTCCAGAGGTCACCTTCAAGGGTCATTTCTCAGGAGCCATCTGTATTTCGCTTGATTCAGTGTCTCTCACTGGGACCTGAGGCTCACAGATTAGGCTAGGCCGGCTGGGATCCTCGTGTCTCTGTGTCCTGGTGCTGGCATTATAAGGACATATCAACATGCTTGGCATGCTTTGGAGGGGCTGCTGGTGTTCAGACTCAGCCCCCCATGCTCATATAGCAAGTGCTTTTCTGTCTGTCTCTCCAACTCCCACCATATCATCACCGTGCCAGCGGCTGCAGTCAAGATTTGCGCATCCCATGGACAGCTGTCCCTGTCCAGTCATTCCTGCATAGGAGCATGCCATAGCTATGTTCAGCAGAGAGGCTTCTCCTAGCCTTTGGTTGTGTATAAATTTTAGAAAGAAAAAAAAAAAATGAACTGGAGAGCTGCTCTGCAAAACTTTAAAAGCTTTAAAAACTTGAAAGCGGAACAAGAGGAACTTTGTGGAAAACAGTGTTTTGTGCAGGTGGCTTTGTGCTCCGAGGGACTCAGAGCCTGCTGGTATTTGAGGTCTGCTCATGACATCTATCACAGCATGTAGATTACTTAAAAAAATAAGCATGATGCTAAAAATACCCCACAGTCTAGCCTGACTGCAGGCTGTCAGAATGTTATATTCTGATTTTTACACTGCCTGCTGATATTTGGACGTTTTCACAAGTATAATGTTTACCATTATTCTGTTTTTCTTTATGAAAGTTGATTGCAGATGAATAAGGCTTGAGGAAGCCTGCCTCAAGACAGGATTTGCGCTGCGTCCCACCATCCCTCAGCTGCTCTGAATAAGTCATCCTGCCTTAGACGCTCATCTGTGGAGCTGATTTTGGTTTTGGGCTGTCTTACCCACACTGGGAGCAGATGTCCCGCTTTTCATGGGGCAGAAAAAGTGCCGGTTCCTGGCTTTGTCATGATCTTATGCCTGTTGCTTGTATGATCAGTGTCGTGATCGGTGACAGAGCACCGGAGTTTCAGGTCACCACTGATACATGCTTGTTTGCCAATGAAAACGGGGCCTTGAGGGACCCAAGGGAGAATTTAAATTTGTTAAAACTTTGAACTCACACAAAAAATGATTATTTAGAAGGCTCTATGCAGCTACACGTGAGATGCAGCTACACGCAAGATGCATATTGATCTGTTATTTAACGAACAGTTTTAGATCAGGGACGCCAAAGACACTAGCGTCACCTTTATGGTAAACCTCCATGGATCTCAGAGTCACCAGCAGCTGGGGAAGACCTGAGCTCTGGCCACTCTACCAGGTTCTATCAGAACAACGACCCACGGTCCCCCCCCCCCCATGTGTGTTTGTGTGTGCCCACACATGCATGTAGGTGTGAAAGATCAACTTAAATTCTTTATGATATCTTCTTCCTTGTTTTCTTGAGACAGAGGTCTCTCATATTTAGCTGGAACTTGCTGATTTAGATAGAGTAGCTGGCCAGTAAGCCTCAAGGACCTTCCCGTCTCTGCCTCCCGGGCACTGGGCTTGCAGGCGCATGCCACTGTGCCTGACTTTATGTGGATGCTGGGGATCTTAACTTAGGTCCTTGTGCTTGTGCAGCAAACACAGGCTGAGCCATTTCCCCAGCTTCATATCTTATCATCTATTTTCAGAATTCAGTCAGCTCAATGGTCTAGATTGATTAGCTAGAAATAGAGAGAGTGGGTATAGGTATGGGCATAGTCTGACCCAAGACTTTCTTTTATTCTTAGATCTAGTTAACATTAATCGGGCATTTCACATATCTGGACAATCTTTGAAAATGTATGTTTATGTTTTGAGGCAAGGAGATCCTTTTGTAGGTTAAGGTACTGATACAAGGTCAAAGGCAACAATAGTGATCCTGGATCCCATTTAGGTTTGGTAGTTGAGTCACAAGGTAACAGGGCACAGTACAAAGGATCTGATCAAAGGGAAGGTCAAGAGAAGAAGAAACAGGTGTGGATTCAAGTCCACTATAGCACCACATGTGAGCTGTTTGTTGTAAGACGAAAGGGCAACACGGTCACCTCACAACTATGGTGGCTCCCAGGCAGCCTGCAATCTTTCAGTCTAAGAATCCATCTTCATACGACACATTCTATTCTTAAATAAATACCATCATCACACTCAGTTGTCACTCTTCTTGGCTGTCTTCCTCAACGGGAAATTTGTAGAGATTCCACAATCTTAACTTAGCACAAGTCACAGGGGACCCTTTTGAAGATGGGTACGGGGTTAGTCTGGGTCAGGCACGAGTGACCTAAATCAGAAGGCAGCCGCAAAACTGTGGGGCTAGAAACACAAAACCACCTCTGTAGCTTTTTTTTTTTTTTAAACTCCCCATTCACTTGAAATAAATCTTGCTTGAGGTGTGCCTCGGGCGAAAAAGAATGAATGCCATTTGAGGCAAAATGAGGATAAACAGCCTGGCACCTGCGATCACTTTCTTACTTAACACAACTGTGGGAATGTATGAGAAGCAGGATCTTGGGGGCAGCTTTGCCTCGGAGCGTAGAGGAAGGTGGCTGGCAAGCTGGCAAGCTATGCTAGAGGCACCATCGCAGGACAGATGAGTGAACGCCCAGGACGGAAGAGAAGAGGCCCTTTTCCCTCCTAGAGAATCAGAACGAGGGGTTTTATGCTAGTTGTTTTTGTTTTGAAAAAAAAAAAAAGCAAAACACCTGACCATTAAGCAAACAATAGAAGTTGCCACAATGTGAAGTTGCTCACCTCTGAGACTGCACCACCCTGGGTGCTGACCCATTTGTGTGTTTGGATTGTTCGTCTGTCCAGCCCTCTCAGGAAGGGATGGTATTGTATGTCTGGCACAGGGCTAGCGCTCAACAAACAGTATTAATCCTTGCCATGTGACCTGTACAAAGGCCTGCACAAGAAAGTAGCAGACAGGGTTTCATCTGTCCTGCCTGCAGGGTATTTTCGACTTAGGTGAATGACCATAACCTACCTGGAAAGCTACCAACTTCTTGCCTCTTACCTTTCAAACGTATAACTATGGGGCCACATGACCCTGGGGAGATGAAGCTTCTTGATCTGTTTCCTCCTCAGGTCTGCTCACAAGTACTCATTCTTTTCTCTTTAGATAATAAACTCCTTGTGCACTGAGACTGTGTCAATTACCCATTAGGATCTTGAGGGCCATGGCAAAAAATGAACCTCAACTTACACATTTTTAAATACCCAGAATAACAAACTACTGTTAACTGAAGAATGGCTCCTAAAAATGAAAGAAACCTATTAGAAATCCCAAGTACCTGGATTGGACAGATGGCTCAGCTAGCAAAGCACTTGCTGTGTGTGTAAGCATGAGGCACTGAGTTTGGATCCCAAAAACCCACTTCAAAAAGCTGGATACTGCCGACAATTCCATTGATGGACGGGGATAGAATTGCTTACAGTTTTCTTTCTAGGCAGTCTACCTGAATTGGTGAACTCTAGTTCATTGAGAGACCCTGTCTCAGTCTCAGACAATAAAAAGATGAATCTAACTGAGGAAGCTGTTGACTGCGGGCCTCCACATGCTCCTGCCCACACCCACACACCCACACCCACTCACGCACACACTCAGAAGGGTTTGCTCTGAAGAGAAGACCTGTATCCTGGGCCTTAGACTAAGAGTTGGAAATGACTTCAAGTTCTTGTTGACTGCATAGATTCTGTTCTCTTTTCCACTACTTGAAACTGCTGGCACTCAAAACCATCAAAGAGCAAATGGCCTATTTATAATAACATACCAAACACCCAAGAAGAGGAGGAGGAAGAAGAGGAATGCAGAAAAGAAATTTAGACTGACCCTTCTAACAAGGTGTCCCTGAACTGGTGAAGAAATAAGCAAATGAAGAGGTAATAGTTAATGAACTGTAACAAAATACTGAAATAGGTTCAGATTACAAGCTTTGGGACTTGGGGGGTGGGGTGCTGGGGTCTGAGGTGTGCTCCTTTGGAAGGTTTGACTCTAGTACAGGCCAAGCCTCTGAGGCTCCTCCAGTGGCTGATTCCGCAGGCCCTCTTAAAGAAAAGCCTTACTAAGGATGCCACGGACCCAGGGTGAAGTGGATTTAGTGCGCAACTGGAGGGCCTCATTGTTCTCAAGGCTGGAAAGACTGATTCTTTTCTAAAGTAGTGAGGCTAAAGTATGGGGTGGTAGAGAATTCTTGGCTTGTTTTCTGACATGGCCCTGGGTCTCTGTGGACTCTAAATCTTTATTCTGTCTTCTTTGTAGGTCTGCCTACACTCTCAGTTAATCTCCTATTGTACTTTCTCGTGCACATGTGCAGCCCTGGTGGGCATCCCCTCCCACTCTGCTATGTCATGGGGTGGTATCTCATAGATGTTCCCCTGCAGCCCTGTTTCAGGGTCTGTGCTGCAGGTCAGGCCAGAGTGAGGCTCAACCAGCACTTAGCTTCATTCAGCTCCTGAGAGAACCTCTGAATGTGGGCCTACTGAATCCTTTCCTTTCCTTAGGAGTCCTTCCTTCCCCCAGACTTGGCTATAAGGAAATTTGACCTCAGGAAAGTTACTTCACACTGAGATAGGCAAGGGATTGTGATTAGTCATAAGACTGCTTGCCTAGCATATATGAGGCCCTGGGTTCTATCCCATCACCGAATAGACCTGTGGTGTCACATGTCTGTAATCCTTGCATGTGGGGAAGGTAGCGGCAGGAGGATCATAAGTTCAATGACATCTTCTGATACACATCAAGTTCCCGGCAAGTCGTGTATACCTGAAATTTTGTCTTAACAAACAACAAAACCAACCAAACGATTACTTCTCTCCCTCCCAATCAACTCTATACAACCTCAAGTTACCTGGAAGAAAGTTCCAATAATGGATTCTTTAGAACTGGTTGCCTTTCTGGCATGTCTATGGGACATAATCTTGAGTATATTAATTAAGGCAGGGAAGATCTGCCTACTGTGGGTGACACCATTCTTTAGGCAAGGGACCAACTGTATTAGAATGGAGAGAGTAAGTGGAGAACTACCAT
The DNA here is from genome assembly GCF_982192425.1 of Myodes glareolus. Classification (NCBI taxonomy): domain Eukaryota; kingdom Metazoa; phylum Chordata; class Mammalia; order Rodentia; family Cricetidae; genus Myodes; species Myodes glareolus. Next base: position 29,554,396 of record NC_142039.1, read on the forward strand.
TCAGTGCATTCATTGCTTTCTGCCCTTGACTGAGAAAGTAATGTGGCTAGCTGTTTCAAATTCTGCTACTTTGACTGTCCTGCAATGATGGACTGTAACCTGGAATTGTGAAATAAATAAACCCTTCATCCATTAAGTTGCTTTTGTCAGAGTATAGGAAATGCTGGAGAGATAGCTGAGTGGTTAAGAACACTGGCTGCTCTTCCAGAGGTCCTGAGTTCAATTCCCAGCAACGATATGGTGGCTCACAAAAATTATTAGTAATGAGATCTGGTGCCTTGTTCTGGCTGCAGGCACACATGCAGGCAGAACACTGTATACATAATAAATAGATAAATCTTTAAAAAAGAACATGATACAGAGTACAGTAAACAAAACAAAGACATCTAATATATATAGCATACACACACATAGACACACACAGGCAAGGCCTTACCATATAGCCTCGGCTGCCCTGGAACTCACTATATAGACCAGGTTGGCCTCTAACTCATAGACATCCATCTGCCTCTACCTCCTGAGTGCTGAGATTAAAGGTATGTGGCACCAGTGCCCTGAAATTATGATAATTTTGACACTAAAATCATAATTTTGACACATGGACTCATAAGCAGGTCTGAGAATGGTGTATATTGGAATCCAAAGATCCAGTTTCAACTCACTTCATACTTTCCTCAGTTTATCTGTTTTTCCCTTAAGGCTGAGAACCATATTCAGAATCAGGCAGGCTTTCAAGACTACATGTCTGCCTTGTAAAAGAAGTCTTGTGCCTTCCTGATTTGGTTGTATGGGAATAAAAATAAAGGAGAATGTAGGGGTGACTGCTGGGACTTGAGAACTTTCCAGAGAGGGTGGTGGGTAGTGTTTGAAGCTTTGGAAAAAGGAAAACCGCTTAAACTTCTTAGTGACATTGGCTTTGTTTGGTGCACTGGGAGGGGCAAGCTCTTTGTGTGAGTTCACTGTGTAGCTGAGGATGCCCTCTTGTCTCCATCTCCTGAGTGGTGGGTTATAGGCCTGTGCCACCATGTCAGGTTTTGGGGCCTATTTTACAGGTAACTATCTCAGTGGTCAGCAAACTCATGAACAGTCAGAAATGATGGGGAACCTCCTTCAGCCAATGGTCTTTGAGAGGCTGGGCCAGTTTGGGTGTGGCCCTGGATACCAAAAATGTGTGGACCTGCCCACTCTCTCTTGCTGTCTGCTCTCATATCTGGATACTGGATTCTGTTCCTGTTCCCTGTTGTGATCTGTGAGTTCCCTTTTAAATAAAGAACCCCTGATCATACCCTATTCAGAGCTAGTGTGGAATTACTTCATCTTACACGTTCCCCATCATCTGGTGCCCAATGTGGGGTTGAGTGCAGTAGAGAATCACCCTGCTGTGGTCCTTGGTGGTCATTGCAACCATACCATGCGCGCGCGCACACACACACACACATACACACACACACACACAAACACTGTTTAGTGAACGCCATGAGCTGAGCATGCTCAGTTGTGTTAGCATACTACCAAATAGTAGCATCCCAGTTTAAGGTCATGGGAGGCTACCTCTTAGATGCTGCTGCCATAGGCCCTCTTGTTCTCTGAAAGCACCCAAGGCTGTTGGTGAATAACTCAACATCTTTCCTACACAACCGTCCTTTCCTGTGAGCAACTTCAGAGGTTCACATTTTGTATTTCTTTACCATTCTCAAGTCCTGCGGGGAAAAGTAATTACATGTTTGGAGCCCATGGGCAGGTTTCTTGCTGAGCTCTGTTTTCCTCCTTAGCTTGTCCAAGGAGATGGAGGATGTCAGCCTCCTACAGAGCGGTGTTAAATGTCAGAGAGGAAACTGGTGCCCCACGGCTTCTGAGCACTGGGTCTTGACAGTTAGCCAATCAATCTAAGGTTACTTTTAAAGACATTAAACTAGGGGATTGTGCATTGTCTTCATGTCCTGGCATCTTGCTGCTGACAGAGATGCATGATGGCCTTGAGCCTTCTCCATCTGTGGTCTTTTTCCTGTCATGTCCTGACCATGCAGGTGACCCTTTCAGCAATCCTTAGAGAATATTTTCCTCCTCATGGACATATTTCTGAATCTTACTGTCTGATTCAGGTTTGTGGAAGATGCAGAGCTTTGCTTTATATACACGTTTGCTGTCTTCAGCACTACCTTCATCTAAAAATAATCCTCCCTGCATTTCTTTGTGCATTCTATCGCTCTGTCTTAATCAATGACCTTCCATGCTTTGGGTGTCTCATGGGAGCTATGACATTTGAGCTCTGGGCTAGAAGAGATGGGCCTTTGGGCACTTCTGTTTGGAAGAAGCAGAAGGAGAGACACCTTGTACCAAGGTTGAGGGCATTGCCATGAGTCAGCCACATGCAGGCTTGACTATTAGTCACTGGCTGGATATCGACTAAGTTGTGTTCATGGAGAACACTAACATTAATTGTGTAAAACGAGTGAGCAGCTTTTCTGTTTTGAATTTGAAATTAGTTACTTTATGTTAAATATTTTGCCACAAGGAAGAGAATGGTAACTAACACAGCGAGGTATGTATACATCTATACATTGTAATACTGTTGACTCTAAGAACACATTAAATACAATATCCCAAGTCAAGGCTTACTAATCCCAGGTGTATAACAAATAATATTTACCTTCACTTTTTAAGACAGGGTTTTCCTGTGTAGTGTAGTCTTGGTTGTCCTTAAACTCTCTTTGTAGACCAGGCTGGCCTTGAACTCAGTGATCCACCTGCCTCTGCCTCCTCACAAGTGCTGGGATTAAAGAAGTATGTTACCATTGCCTGACAATATTTACCTTTTAAAATAGAGTAAGGATTTTTGAAAAAGTCATAGATATATTGTTTTTTTTTTTTTGAGGGAGCGGGACAGGGTTTCCTCTGTGTAATAGCCCCAACTGTCCTGGAACTTGCTCTGTAGACCAGGCTGGCCTTGAACTCATAGAGATCTATCTGTCTTTGCCTCACAAGTGCTGGGATTAAAGTTGTGCACCGTTACCACCCAGAATAGGCATCACTTTTTTCCCCTAAAATTACAAAGAATACATATAACTATGCTTATTTATAGAAGTATATGCATTTATCTATAAACATATATATTTATGTATGTATATATTAGAGGAAATTATGCCACTTGGGCTGAATGCTTCCCTCACAAGGACCACAATAGTAACAAAACCCCCGACAACTAGGCATGAAAGATTCCCTTTGGAGTTGTTCATCATGGGAGCCCAGGCGACTCGCCAGCAATGGAGGCTACTGCTGCTGCCCCGGTTGCCCCTCAGCGTTTGAAGAAGACACCATGTACTTCAGACACAGGACTCGGAGGGTTTAGCTGGATCTGACTCAAAAGCCTCTTCCCCAAAGATCTGCTTTCCCAGTAGCAGAAGATGGAGATGCTGCCACAGGAGAAGAGTAACCAGTAGTTCTACAAATCTGTGACACCCACGAATCACAACAATGACCAGCACACACATAGGTGTATTCTCTCCATTTCAGATAAGGTAAGGACTTGTCCAAAGCTCGAGCACAGGATGCCACACACAGGAGCCAAACGCCAGTCTCTATGGGTCTAAGTGCTTCCCAAGTACATTCCTGCCTCTTTAATTCATGCCAGCAGACTGAGGTACAGACTTAAAAGAGGGATGCAGACAATTTATCTAACCAGGTTAGATAAACACCCTCACAGCCATATCAGTGCCCAAGCCAGACTGTGTTCCACTGGTTAGGAACCAACCACGCCTGTTGATAGATTTGACATTTGTACTCTTCCTTTAGACATTAGGTATGACCTTGGAATTTATTGCTTGTTCATGGCTGATGTGGGCATTTCTGAACAATTAGGCTGTATTAATTTGTTGAAAACAGAAAACTGGGTGCAATGAAATCTTTCAACATGTACGCATACCAAAGAAAGAATAAAATAGACAACTGCCATTTATACCTGACAGTCTGACATGATTTGGGGCGTGTGTGCATGTTTGTGTGTGTGTGCACGAGAAAGAGAGAGAGAGAGAGAGAGAGAGAGAGAGAGAGAGAGAGAGAGAGAGAGAGAGAGAGAAAGGTATTTCCACCATAGCAGTTTAAAGGGAGACTACCATTTCTGCACCTAAGCACACGAGGCCCGAGCTGTCTTCCCATCAGCTGCTTTTCTAACCGCTCTTCTTTCCTTCTCCCACCTCCCAGACTGGAAAATTCTAGGGAAAAAGGCCAGGGAAGAGAAGTTCCACTGGCAAGGAGGGAACAAGCCTGATGTCACTTCAGTAGGCCACACAGGTCCTCCGCTGAGGGGATCCTTCTTCTGGGCTTCGAGGTTCACACATGCTTCTTCATTCTCCCCGTCCTTGTTTCTTTTCCACAGTCTCCTTACCACATGATACCCTGTATGCTGCTGATTACTTGATCAGTTTATTTTGTGCCCTGTGAGGGTGAGGCCCCCCTCCAGCTCCTTTCTTTTCTTTGACAACTGCTAGTACAAAACTCCTAGGACATTGTCTGACACACAGGAACCATAATACCTCTTGGTTGAATGGATGAGTGGTTGAATGAATGAATGACCGAAGGAAGACCTGGGCAGAACAGAGCATCTGTCAAGCCTTGGAAATCACCTAATTTGCTGTAGGAAGATTGTTCTCACTATTGGCTCTAAGGCCACAGAGTGGGTGTCCCACCGGTAGTCTGTTCTGTTATGATGGACGAAGACAGGAGAAGTATCTTTAGGATCTTTTGGGTAACTGGTTATAAGTGGAAAACAGAAGATGGTATTTTTACATATTATAGATATTGATCAATAGAATGAGCTGTGCCTTCTGATCTAACTTATATTTACTGTCTGTAACTTATTGTTTGCAATGCCTTAAAAATGCCAATCCAGAATCCAGGACTAGGGAAATGGTCCAGTTGTTAAAGTACTTGTTTTGTTGACAGGAGGAACTGAGTCTGACCTACAGAAACTATGATTTAAAAGGAAAAATAGGCCATGGTGGTATGGGCATGCTTGTAAACCCAGTGCGGGGGAGGCAGACACAGGTGGGTCCCTGGGGCTCACAGGCCAGACAGTCTAGCCTGCTCTTGGGTTCTGGGTTTTTTCAAAGACCCTGGATCATATAAAGGTGAGTGGTACCCAAGGAACTGACATTGAGCTTATTCTTTGGCTTTCAAAACCATTTACACAGGCTTTGTACCTGAACACACACGTCTCCCTTCATCCACATGAACATGCACTCATACACACACACACACACACACACACACACACACACACACACACACAAACACCTCCCCAGTAACACTAAACCTATTCTGAAGTTAAACAATTAGATATATCCCACCCACCCACACATATACAACTCTCCAGTAGTACTAAGCCTATTTTGAAGTTATACAATTTGAAATATTGATAGATGTACAGAATTAGAACAATGACTGCTACCCAGTAAGTACTATGTAATATATAAGCAAGTTTTTTCAGTTAATTTTTACTAAAAAGCAACAAGCCCAAGGAAAGATACTTAACCTCTCTTGTTATTAGTAAGATGCAAATTAAAACCACAATAAGTAACAACTTCCTGACCAGTAGACCACCCATGAGAAAGCAAAAATGTGCATATGAGGCTGTGAAGAAACTGGAGTCCCCCACCCCTCCACTGCAGGCAAGAATACGAAATGGTATGGTCGCTTTGTAAGACAGTCCAGAAATTCTTCAAATTCTATGCATGGTAATATCATGTGACCCACAATTTCATTCCCAGATATTCATTAATGAGAAACCACATATTTGTAGAAACCTTTCCTGTAATATTCATAGCGTCATTACATTACACTAGCTAGTAAGTAGAGACAACTTGAAAATCCAGCAATTGATGAATGAATAATTAAATCGAGGATAATCGAAAGAAACAAGAAATGAAATAGATAATATGAATGGAGCTAAAAAATTAGCCTTTGTTAAGGAACCCAGGCTCCAGCACCCATGTTCTGTATCTACTTCATTTATATGACACAGTCAGTGTAGATGGATCCAGGGCTGGGGAAGAGGTGGGAGTGAGAACTTAATGGGTACAGGGCTTCTTCAGGAGGTGATGAAAATTTCAGGAAGCAAGGGAGAGGTGAAGGGCTGTCATTATAAATGTACTTGCTACCACTGAGCTGTACACTTTAAATCAGCCAATGGTTATTCTACGTTTTGTTAATTTTCTCACAAAACAAAAACAGACAAGCGGATACAAAAATCCCAATTATTCTTGAAGAAGTCAAGAACAATTACTATTTCAGGGTTTTTTTTTCACATGAAAATACTAGGGTACCAAAAGTTGAAGTAATTTGTTTCAGATTTTCTGAGTCGCTAGAGACAGAGCCAAAGCAAGAATCTAGACATTCGGGTTCCAGAATGCACACACAAACCACACATTAACATTCCTTTTGTTATTCCTTCCTCCTAGCCTTTGATTTAACATGTGACTCTAAAAGCCAAGTCTTATCTCTAAAGGGGGAAGTGTGAAGAAGGAAAAGGATGACCCAATATGTACTTAAGAACAAACGCACTCATGTACCAGGTGAAAGAACACCATCAGTGAGTTGTGCAATATTGTGAAATCATGACAAGTATGCCCGTTGGTGACAGCCACTGAAAACTGATCAGGGAATTTGACTGTGGGGCTTTCTCGTTTGTCTACTAAAATGACCCAGTGAATCATGAAGTCCATTAACTCGAAGTCATCTAGCTCTTGATAAACAACACAAATTATGAAGGGATACAGTGTGTCCTCCTTATATGAGAGCGCCATTCTTAGGAGGATAAATACTTTAGTTAGTGTATGTAACAGTGAACCTCAAGCTCTTCTGAAGCAATACACAAGGTATTCTGCAAGGCAAGTTCAAGTCCTCTAGCTGGGGTAAATAAGATAGCTAAAATTTCACAAGGGTAGTGTCAGAGCATGGGAGCCTCATGGAACACTGGACAAACTCTCTGTTGCCTGACATGCTCATTGTTTTAACCTTTGCTAATAGCCAAACTAGAAACTCTGGTTGAATCTTCATTCATTAACATTGTCCAGTTGCCTTCCAGGTCTCTGCATGGACCACCTGCGACGGGAGATCTGCGCTTTAAATAATAGTAGATGTTACCCCTAAAAGAAGCCCTAAAAGAACCTTGGAGATTGCTAATAATAATAATAAGAATAATTTAAAAATGTTTTCAATAAAAACAAAGGATACATCCTAGTCAAGTGTCCACAGGTGCTGTTCTAGTTTGCTTTCTGGGGCTACAATAAATACAGATCAAAAGCAGCTTGCGGAGGAAAAGGGACCACCATTGAGAGAATCCAGGGTAGGAGTTCAAGGCAGGAACTGAACTAGAGGCTGTGGAGGAGGGCTGCTTACTGGCCTGCTTAGCCTGCTTTTGTTGTACACCTCAGGGCCACCCTCTCAGGCATGGCACTGTGTGCACTGGGCTGGATTCTCCCTTAGCAACAATTAATCAGAAAATGTTTCCCAGACTTGCTTGCAGGCCAGTCTGAGGGAGGCAGTTCCTTAACCGAGCCTCCCTCTTCCCAGTTGACTTTTGACTTGTGTTAATGAAAATTAACCAACACAGGTGCCTTTGGGTTTATTAGACAAATTTGAGAATAATATTCTCTTTTTACTTTTTTATACACAAATACACATGATCATTTTATACTTTTCATTCCTATAAAGTAATCTTTATTTTTAGGGAACAGACACTGCACCTATTTGTTGGATATATCTGAGAGATTTTGGTTCCAAATTTAGTCTCAGAACCAGTATTAACAAAATGCTGCCATGGATTAATCCCAGAACTGGAGAGGTGGAGACAGATCCCAGGGGTTTATGGGCCAGGCAGTTTAGCCTGCTTTGCAATTTCTGGGCCAGGGACTACATCTCATAAAAAGGTGGGGGAATCTGAGAAATGACAGACAAACTTGTTAAACTCCATATATTCTCTCTCTCTCTCTCTTTCTCTCTCTCTCTCCCTCCCCTTCTCTCTGTCTCTCTGTCTCTCTCTCTCCCTCCCTCTCCCTTATCTCTGTCTCTGTCTCTGTCTCTCTCTCATATTTTTACCATGCTGTTTCCCTACGTGGTGTGCTGAGACATCACCATCTTCCTTATCTTCCTTATTAGTACTGGTACAAGTGACTGAAAGCCATTTGTTCATGTCGGGTTTTTTTTTTTCATTAACAACTCCAGAGCTGCCACCCCCGGCCTCTGCCTGAATTTTAAGTCCCATCATCCGTCTCCTGAAGATTTGGAGACTTAGAAATGCTACCCGTTCATTCCCAGGAAAGTCACTCCAGTCAAATTTCTGTGGCAAGGAGTCCAAGCCTTCGCTGGTTCTTTCAGTTTCTAATTCTTGCAAGACTGGTTCCTGTGAATGTGCCAAAGAGAAGGTGTTTACTGGGGGGAGGGGCCCTGGGGAGAAGTTTCTGCTGAGATGATTCTTAATCAAACTTCTTTACAAACTTTCAGCCCCTCTGAGGAGCTTTGCCATGATTGGCCTACTGGGAAATAGATTTTACAGAAATTAAGCCAGCCAGATATGGTAACAAGTACTTATTAGTTTTTATAGATACCTTTTCAGGCTGGGTAGAAGCTTTTCCTACCAGGACTGAGACAGTCAATGTGGTGGCTAAGAAGATCATAGAAGAAATCTTCCCAAGGTTTGGAATATCCAAGGTTATCGGGTCTGATAATGGACCTGCCTTTGTTGCCCAGGAAAGTCAGGGACTTGCCACCCAACAGGGGATCAATTGAAAATTACATTGTGCTTACCAACCCCAGAGTCAGGTCAGGTAAAAAGGATGAATAGAATTCTAAAAGAGACCTTTACAAAATTGGCACTGGAGACCTGTGGGAATGACTGGACAGCCCTCCTTCCCTTTGCCCTGTTCTGGGTTTGGAACATCCTAGGGCGATTTAAACTCATCCCTCATGAGATCCTATGTGGAGAACCGTCACTGCTCACTGAATCAGGTGGAATGTATAATCCTGATGCTATTCTTTCTAGACCTTTATTTTCCCGCCTAAAGGTTCTTGAAATGGTGAGATGCCAGATCTGGGAACAACTGAAAGAAGTATGCATCTCTGCCTGGATCCACACCTCCCACGTGAAGCGAGCTCCTGAACTACCCAAATTGCAGTATCTGGGGCTTTTGATAACACTACCAGTCAAGAGGCTTATGTTTGGGGGACTAATCATAGGCTGACTCTTACTGAGGTTATGAAATGAGACTCTTAAGAGCCCTAAGACTCCTGACACCAGGTACTTGGTTCCTGGTTTAGATACATGATGGGCTTATAATACAGGCCTGACACGTTGTGTGTCAACATCAGTTTTTAATGACACCAAAGATTACTGTGTGTTTGTACAACTGGTATCTAGGGTCTTTTATCATCCAGCTAACACACTTGAAGATGAGTTTGACAAGCGCCCAACTCGCTTTTGACAAGAACCTATTTCTCTGACATTAGCAGTAATCCTGGGCCTCTGGGTAGCTGTCTTAATGCAAGCCCCTCAGTACTTTAATGAATTAAAACTAATTACCTTCATTAGAGAAAGAATAAGTGTTGTTCAGATTTTGATGTTTCGCCATCAATATAGTGCTTTACAAGGTTAAGAAGATACTGAAATCTAGTTCTATGATTAGAACTAGGTACTAGAAGAAGTGGGGAGATGAAAGACCTTGGTGCAGGAGAATTGTCTGTATTCTGTCAATCATGTATTTTAATAAAACACTGATTGGGCAGGCAGGAAGTATAGGCGGGTCAACCAGACAGGAAGTAGAGGCGGGGCAATGAGAACAGGAGAAAGATAGGAAGGAGGAAGCCCATTCCTCCATTCCTGCCCAGATCACTGAAGAAGCAACATGTGAGCTGACAGCTGAAAAAGATACCAAGTCATATGGCTAACATGGATCAGAATAATGGGTTAATATAAACTACAAGAGTTAACAAGAAACCTGAGCTAATGGGCCAATCAGTTTTATAATCTTATGGAGTCCTCTGTATGATTTGCTTTGGGGTATGCTGGTTGTGGGGTACCAGGTGGGACAGATACACCAACAATCTGGTCCCTCTTGCTACAGGACCTGGATAAATCCAGACCCCGCCCCTAGCAGGAAAAAATAAAGCCAAAAGTCTAAGCAGGGAGAGAAGAATCAGAAATCTAGGATTAGCAGGTTCAGTGACTGTTTCAGGAACTAGCTGAAGATAAAGTTAGATTGTAATCTTGAGAATAATCTTGAGAAACAGGGAGTTTCCCCCTTGTGATTATCATTAGTATTTTTGGAATACTCTGTTTCAGAAACTAGCTGGTTATAATCTTGAGAATAATCTTGAGAATAATCTGAGAAACAGGGAGTTGCCCCCTTGTGATCATCACTGGATTTTCGGAATTTTCTATTATGCCCTCCCTACCCCCTTCGGATTATCAGGCTGTGGTTTCTTCCCTTAAAAACCCCTTCTCCCAGTTACTCGGGGTCGAACTCCTCCCCTGCGTGGTTTATGAGTCTTGGCCCCAGTGCACTGGTTCCTGTCTTGTCAATAAACCTCGTGTGATTTCAGCAAGGACGCTCTCTTGTGAGTTACTGGGGGGCTCGTGTTATCCTGAGACTTGGGTGAGATTCTCCCCATACCTGGGGTCTTTCAATACCATCACTCAGGAGACACAGGCAAAGGGAGGTAGACCTCTGTGAGTACAAACTCAGTCTGGTCTACATAGTGAGTTTCAGGTTAAACAGTAATACTCAGAGAAATGCTATCTTAAGAAATCAAATCCAAATCAAACCAAGCCAAACCAAACCAAAACCAACCAACCAGCCAGCCAGCCAGCCAGCCAGCCAGTCAGCCAGCCAACCAACCAACCAAACAAACAAAAAAGAGTAGGTGGCACTTAAAAAAGTAAACCCTATATGACTCTATATGCATATGCACACATATACACAGGTTACCCCCTACAAGTAACACATAATATGCATGTATACACAAACACATATGTATACACACACTAATTTATTAGTAAAACTTGTTAAAATTTACTAGGTTCAAAGAACATATTGCTATGTCAAACTAAGATGAATATGTCTCTTGTCTACATGTAGTGAAAGAAGCTCTTTTCTATTTGAGGGGGTATCCCAATCCTTGGCAATTTAATGAAAATCTGTGTGAAATTGGGTCATGTAATGATTGATTCGTTTCAAAATGGGGCTGTTAATCAAAAATGTTCAACTTTAAGCATGAAAATTCCTGTGATATTTTGCCCCTCATATGCTAAGAAATAATTTTGGGGATGCTTGCTGACTCCTGGATATTTTGAGCTCCACAAGTACTTATTGGAAGACAAGGCTTTGTTCCAGGGACACTCACCATTTACGTAAAGGTTGAGATTACCAAAGTCACTGCCAGAAAGGTTAGACAAGCTGAGGTCACCTGAAACCCTCGATGCATCTAGATCAATAAAACAGTTTTCAATTTGTCAAGTCAGGAGGGGAGGGTGTTTTTAGAGGCAACGGCGTGAGAAGGTTGCTGCCTCACTGTGGATGCTGTGGATGAAGTGACATCTGATCTACTGGGATGCCTGACAAAGAGGAGGAAATGGCTTTCACTTTTGAATAAGAAGCAGTTCAATTTGTAAAATGAAGCAATTAACTTGAGAATGTATTTTCCTTAGCTGAGCTCTTACGAATCATTCAGTATTAAGCGTTAAAAGAATGAAGGAGGGGTTGGGGAGATGGGAAGAGCGGTTGCTGAAAAAGCATGAGGACCCAAGTTCAGATCCCCAGCAGCCTCGTAAGAAGCTAGGTGCAGCTGTGCATGTCTGCAATCCCAGCACTGGTAGGAGGAGGTAGGAGAAAATTGGGCCTTCCTATCTAGACAGTCGTTAAGTTCCAGGATCAGTGAGAAACTTTAAGATGGAGAGTGAAAGTGTCAAACTCCACATAGGCTTTTGCTCACACGCATGTGCACATACATTTCCCACCCCAATAAAAACGAATAAAGAAAACTTACTTGTGCTTGAAGTAAATATTCAGTATTTTCACACAGTCAAATACTTTTGAAATTCAAGATAAGCACAGAGATTTAGAATGAGTAGGTCAGTTAAGTATTTCTTTCTTGGATATTTTAATGGTAGCGAGTCCATGTTCACAAATCCTTATTTGGGAAAGTCAAGGCCAACAGAGATTTAGAATGACTCATGCTTTGGACTTTCCTATTTTGAGCCCAGGTCTCTGTAAGTCATACCTTTGGTAAATTACCTACAGGTTAAATAGAACCCAGAAGCCATGAACACCTTATTACTAGTCTTATTCTTTTAAAATAAAAATTCTGCCTAGGAGAAGCTTTTGTCTAAGGGCAAAGAACAAATTCAGCCTTTAGTTAAATGCGACTGTGGCCTCAGTATCCTTTGCCCTCATCATAGGGACATGCTCCCATGGCAGATGGTGTTGAATGCTTTCAAACCACAGAGATACCAGAAATTGTTTAACAAGAGAACAGATGACTCTCACAAACCAAAGTCTTCAAATAAAACAACTATTTTTCATTTCTGCATGTTTGGACCAGTAGGTTATGACCAAGAATTTTTCTGGCTGTTATCAACAAAGAGATTCAGACATAGAAGAAAGCAGGTTCTCAAGGGTAGCCGGGAAACAACTCACTTAAGCCTGCGTAAATCACCGAATCCTCAGTTCACACACAGCGCGAGTTTTGAATGATCAATTGAGAGGTCGTTAGGGGCCAACTCTGCTTAGTGCTATGGTGAAGTTGAAGAGAAATAAAAAGCCTGGGGCATGGCCTTGCAGTAGCTTGCTACTGTTTGGAAACAGTTGTTGAATCACAAAGGGCACAGTATATGAGAGTATTAATGAAGGTAGCACAGATTCCAGAAGCTTATTGTTGCTGGGATGTTGAAAATATATAGATTTGTCCTATTTACTTGAAGTTTTGACAGCCATTATCAGTGCATTGCTGACCTAAAGTTTCAATCAGTCTCTATAGCTTTGCGAGGATTTGAGTGTCTGTGGGAGAGATTAAGCTGGGAAAGTTAAACTTTCTAGACTTATGAAATAGCCTACTTATGAATTCCCCTGGCTTCACTTTGAGGAATACATCCAGTCTTATGTAAAGGAGAGAAAAAGCAAAAGTCATTGAGTTAATTTGGAGGTTATCTTTGAAGCTTGTCATTATCTTGGCTCCTCTGATAAAAATCGGAGACCAATGGCAAATGAGTGATTTTCTATTTGATCATTTTACTCAGGTGCAGGTAAGAAACTTTGTGGTACATATTGGGTTGGCAGAGGCTCTCTGTTTTGCCTTTCCAATAATTACTAGCAAGTCTGATTGGCTTGTAGAGGGTGGCTCCAGACACACATCACAGTTCTGGAATGACCCATAAGGAAGGCCTTTCGAAAAGTATTCTGTAATACCCTTCAAAAAGATTGAAAGAGCTTAAGCTTTCGTTGATTTTTATAAATTAAAAAGTGAAGAGTTCGAATAACCATAATATTAATAATAATAGTGGTAATGATGACCAAGTAGCATGTTCACCATCTACAGTCTGAGCAGCCAACATGTTGAAAACGAACATTTCACTCCTATTCCTAGTTTCATGAAGATGGACAAAAATCTAAATGCTAAGCAAACTCTTCTTTCTTTTTTCCAGATCTTTCTTCTAAGACTTGGTGCTCTATTGGAAGACAGGGATTGAAACTAGGCCAACCGAGTCAGCTCAAATATTGTATAAAAGCAGTTTTAAATAAATAAAATTTAAAAAGAAGGAAAGAAGGAATGGATCAGCATATTTTGGTAGGAAAGAAATTACGACTCTTGGTTTGGAGGCAAGAGGTAATTCCTTCCACTATCTTTCTCCTTGCAGCTTAATCTAATTTAATATACGTTGTTTTGTTCTGTACTTTTTAAGAGACAAAGTCTTACTGTATAGACCAGGATGACCTCTAATTCTTGATCATTAGCCTCCTAAATGCTGAGTGCAGATGTGAGCCACCAAGCCTGGCCTGGATGATGATTTTTGAGCATTTGCTGAAAGAAAGGACAGAAATATACATGAATGAGACATGTTCCTGAAGACAAAGAATTTTCAATTTAGACAACACACATACACGCACACTGTACACTTCACTACTCATATATCACACATATACACAAGTCCTGTGCAGCAACACATACATACACACAGACACCACATACATCACACATACATATACCACATGAAGTACAGACACACATGCACACACATGTATATACATAGGGACACACAGAAATACCCCTACACATGCATACACACAGAGAGACTACACATAGACACCCACACACATGCACACACACAGTTTTGAATTAAACAGAATTCAGAAAAACACTTCCTTCATTCCCCCACATTTCAAATTTTGAAATGGCTAAGTCCCAAAGAAAATGTAGCCCTTTATCATGTTGGAACTCAGAACATACTGAAAAGAAAACACAACAACGGTATGTAACATTTAACAATGAACATAGTTACTTCCTAAACTAAAAATTTTCCATATGCTTTCCAGCAAATTCAGTGTCAGTGGAGCAGGGGCGAGTCCAATGAGGCTGTATCTCACAGACTTACGAACTTATTAAGGGACAGCACATTGAGCAGGAAGAAGCTGTCTCAGTCAGGAATCTCCAACTTCATCGGGCATGTGATCGCCTGTGGAGTTTGGTTAAATGTGGACTAAGGAGGCCTAGTAGACGGCTCAGTGAGCCAGGCGCTTGCTGAGCAAGCTTGAGCATCCAAGTTTGGTCTTCAGAATTCACATAAAGACCTCCTGCATGGCAGTCAATGCTTACAATCTCAGTGCTGGGAACGTGGAGACCGGGGGATTCCAATTGACATGTTTCAAGCCAATGAGAATCCCAATCTTAAAAACTCAGATGGTAGTACCTGAAAAATGACTTGCAAGACTGAACACAGGCACTCCAAATCATGCACACCACCCCTCATGCGCCCACCCAAGTGCAACCACGCACAACAAACAAAACACATCATTGAGACTGCAGACTCTGATTGAGTGTACTTTTGGTAGCTTTTGAGACTTTTCATTCTAGAACCATCTGAGGTCTACCACTGCTGTTGGTGACTTTGAGAATGTATAGGATTATAGGAAAGTCATTAATTTAGGAGAAAGTCTTTCATTTAGAATCTCAGTTTTATATATCAGCGTTGGGAAACTGCCACTCTTCCCCAGAGAGCTTCATAAAAAGAAGTGAAGAGCCAGCAGGCAAACAGATGGCAGCAATGCTTTCTATACCTGAGGCCTTAAGGCTACTGCTGGGAACAGCATGTGTCACCATAACTACAGTACAATGACCCTGGGTCTCTTAGAAAGT
Source organism: Myodes glareolus (assembly GCF_982192425.1). Classification (NCBI taxonomy): domain Eukaryota; kingdom Metazoa; phylum Chordata; class Mammalia; order Rodentia; family Cricetidae; genus Myodes; species Myodes glareolus. The sequence continues at coordinate 29,569,795 of NC_142039.1, forward strand.
GTCAAGTGTTGCTATTTATGTCCTATTTGAACAGGGCCGTGAATGTATCTCAAGAAAGTTTTAATCGAGCACAGGGAAGTTGGATTCTTAAAAGACCACATTTTCATTAGTCAGACAATCGCACTGTGTGGAACAGCTTCTTGCTATGTGAGGGATCAGAGCCCTACACCTTTCTTTCTAGGGGTTCGTCTGGACCTGACATGTAATATTGGAAAGTATGGCAAAGCCCTGCAGCAGTGGATGGGGTTAATATAAAGACACAACTGGTTCACATGCAGAGGATGAGGGACCGTAGGGTGCTTAGCTTTAAATGGGTGTGGATAGGACTCTGCCAGCAGGCAGGGGGTGGGGCATAAAGATAGAAATTCACTATATGAAAGTATCAGGGAGGAAACAATTAACAAGAAAGAGCCCTGCTGTGCTTTGCACCTGAGTGTCCACCAAAGGCTCACATGTTAAAGACTTAGTTGTGAAACTGAGTTAGGAGAGGCTATGGGACTGTGGGGGAAGTGGAACCTTGTGGGAAGTCTTCAGGACAGAGAGGACGCTTCTCTGCTTTTTGTTTTCTTTCCTTCGAGTATGATCTTGCTTGACTACAAGCATCCATCAAGACATGCTGCAACACCACAGGCCCAGGATGAGGGCCACCAGGTCATAGATAAAACCAGCAAAAACAAGGAAACATTTGCTCTTAAGATTGCTGCACATGCCAGGTGTGGCTGCTCATGCCTGTGACTCCAGCACTTAGAATTCAGAGGCAGGAGTGTGGTGGCTAAATCTGGAGCCAACTCATTGACTAATGAGTTACATACAGGCCAGGAAGAGCTACAGAGAAAAACTCTGCCTTGCCCCTGTCCCTTGAAGAAAGATTATTTCAGGTGCTTGCTTCAGTAGTGGAAACTGACTGTCATAAACACTTTAATTTATAATAACTTAATAAAACAGAATTCTTCTTGATTAACAACATAGAAATTAGTTTTCTTATTTATTTATTTATAATGTATACAATATTCTGTCTGTGTATATGTCTGCAGGCCAGAAGAGGGCACCAGACCTCATTACAGATGGTTGTGAGCCACCATGTGGTTGCTGGGAATTGAACTGAGGACCTTTGGAAGAGCAGTCAGTGCTTTTAACCTCTGAGCCATCTCTCCAGTCCCGAAATTATTTTTTTCAACTCATCAAAGAAAGAATTTAATTTGGGGTTAGCTCAAAGTTCCACAGGGGTAAAGTTCTTTTTTTAAAATTGATTTTATTGAGCTATACATTTTTCTCTGCTCCCCTCCTTTCCTCTCCCTCCCCACTTCAGCCCTCCCCCAAGGTTCCCATGCTCTCAATTTACTCAGGAGATCTTGTCTTTTTCTACTTCCCATGTAGATTAGATCCATGTATATCTCTCTTAGGGTCCTCATTGTTGTCTAGGTTCTCTGAGATTGTGAATTGTAGGCTGGTTAGGCTGGTTTTCTTTGCTTTATGTCTAAAAACCACTTAGGAGTGAGTACATATGATAATTGTCTTTCTGGATCTAGGTTACCTCATTCAAAATGATGCCTTCTAGCTCCATCCATTGCCTGCAAATTTCAAGATGTCATTTTTTTTTTCTGTTGTGTAGTACTCTATTGTGTAAATGTACCACATTTTCCTTATCCATTCTTTGGTAGAGGGGCATTTAGGTTGTTTTCAGATTCTAGCTATGACAAACAATGCTGCTACGAACATAGTTGAGCACATGTTCTTGTGGTACGATTGAGCATCCTTTGGGTATATACCCAAAAGTGGTATTGCTGGGTCTTGAGGAAGGTTGTTTCCTAATTTTCTGAGAAATTGACATACTGGTATCCAAAGGGACTGTACCAGCTTGCATTCCCACCAGCAATGCAGGAGTGTTCCCTTTTCCCCACAACCTCTCCAGTATAAGTTGTCATCAGTGTTTTTAATCTTGACCATTCTTACAGGTGTAAGATGGAATGTCAGAGTTGTTTTGAAGATTTTTTTTTTGTAGAATTCTCTAGGACATTTTGGAACGATGGAATATCCAACTAAAATTACTGACTTTGTTTAATAAGAAAATTTAAAACTACTAGAAATTCTTTAGATTTTCCTCAATTTCTTAATAGATGACTTAATTAGCTTGATTCCTAAAGTGCCAAGTTTCCAAAATAAAGTACATTTTAAAAGATTTATTTTAAATTATGTGTATGTGTGCCTGTGCGTGTATACATGCAACTGAATGTATATTCTTGATGAACCCAGGGGTGTTTGGTTCCCTGGATTTACAGGCCTTTGTAAACCACTAGGCATGAGTGCTAGGAACCAAATTTGGGTCTCCTGGAAGTGCAGAACGCACTCTTAACCACTGAGCTACCTCTCCAGCTCTCCAACGTACAATTCTTTAATTTATTCAACTGGATTTTATGTAATCCAGTAGGGATCAGTAACAGTGTTCTCAGAAGTAAATACTCCCCTCCCAAATAGGCCATTATTATTATTTTTCCTGAGCTTGCTGCTTGTTCCTTGAGAGATAAAGCCAGAATTTGAGGCAATAGATATAAAGATGGTATTCAAGCCACGGACACCTGTGATTTGGCAAGCAGAGAAATAACTTCTTGCCTGCTTGATAAAATTCTAGGCAGTGCTGAACAGGCTATTGGAAGATCATAAAGGGAGCAGACTGAACCCTGTAAACTAAGAGACCAACCTTTCATGCAAGGTGTTCGCACTTGCCCAGTTTGGCTCTACTCCTGGGAGTACGCAGCCACTCTCTGACTACATTTGTGAACAAACAGCAAATCACGTTCCTAGAAGCTGGGGTTATCTTTAAAATGGGTTAATTGGTAACCCAATTTCTATAATTAATGTCTATAAGAGATCTCACTGAAAGAGAGAGACTTGAATACACTCTGCTGATTAGGTATTTCTTCACTAGCATGTAAGTTTATTTATAGCAAAATGCCAAGTACAAAAGGGAATAGATACCTCTTAATAGACTAAACTGAGGAAACGTGTACTATCAATTTACTTGGGAGGCGGAGGCAGGAGGGTTTCAAGTTCAAGGCCTGACTTGGCAACTTAGCAACATCCTATCCCAAAATAAAGAAGGGTTGAGGATACAGTTATTTACAGGATGCTTAGCTGCCATACCCTAGGCCCTGGCTATAACCCTCAGTACTAAAAAAAAAAAGGACACAATACCAATTGTTTTTCTGAATTAAAATTATCAATTTCACTAGGTGCTATCCTAACAAGAGTTGCTAATATTTATTGGCACGTTCTGAAAACACTTCCCATGTGAACCCTCTTATTTCTTGCAAACACCATATGTAGTTAGTACCATTATTATCTTATTGGAAAGTAGAGGAAGCCAAGGATGCAAAAATGAGTCAATCACTCAACTTGATCATCTTTATCAGAGTCACACAATGTAAGACTTGATCCTCGATCAAGCCAAGATCAACCTAATCTATAAGCATGAGCTTTTCAGTGTAGCCTCAGCATATGAGGATAATGTAATATTTTAATAGGTTTTCTTTCTCTTTGTTGCACAGTAAATGTGAGTTTGACTATTCATATTGCATTTGTGTGTGTGTGTGTGTGTGTGTGTGAATAGTTTTGGCTACAGGTGTGCATGGCCCATGTGTGGAGGTTGAAGGACACCTTGGTGGTCAATCCTCAAGAGATTTCCACTTTTTGTTTAAGAAAGGTAAGATAGGGTCTTTTCACAGTCGGATTCATTGTCAAGTAAGCCAGGCTAGCTGGACAACACTTCCAGGGATCCGCCTCTCTCTACTCTCATCTCACTATCTCTAGGTTTACAGGCATATGCCGTCATGGCTGGCATTTTTATTTGGGTCCTGGGATAAGAACTCAGGTCCCCATGAGTATGAGGTAGGTGCTTTACTGACTTAACCATCCCCCCATCCTGGAATCTGAATTTTTATTATTTTTAAAATTTAGTTTCTAAACGTATCATCCCCTGTCACATGGCAACTTTGAATTTAAAGAGGTAAAGAGTTTCAAGCTGACAAGCTATACATGCAGTCAGGACTTGGGATCTGTTTTGGGTCTCAGTCCCAAGTGGGCACCATATTGATGTATTAACGGCTTTTATGTTGCTGTGATAGAATGCTTGGCACAGACAAGGGAAGAGAGTATTGTAAGGTAGCAGTCAATTAGTAAGGGCAGTTGGAAGGGAGGGATAGCCGAACAACTCAGTTCGAGGAGGCAGATGTGGTAGAGACTGTTCACATCAAGTGGACCACGAAGCAGAGGTCGGAAGTTGGGGCGGGGCATAAACTTCAAAGGCCAGCACCTATGAACCTACTTCCTCCAGACAAACTCCACTTCCTAAAAGTTCCGCTGTCCCCCTGAATAGCACCCGCAGCTGGGGAGCGAGCATTCACAACACAGGTCTAAGGGTGATATTTCAGATCAAAAGTATAGCACCTGTAACAGGAAATGTCTGTGGACGGAAGTATATAGTGCATAGCTAGGGAAGTACATAGCTCTCCCCTCTGAGCTGCCACGATGCTTAGATCATCAGCACTAATACAGACCCCAGGGACCACGAGGCAAACTCTCAAAATCAGAATGGTATTCACTGTCTTCCTCACTGCTATGTGGACTTTGCTAAAAACAGCCCCGATTTTGCTTGAGTTGTAAACTAAGCACACGCGACTGGAGGAGACTTCGGGAACAGATGTTGATGTTGAAAAGAGTGCTTATCTACCGTCACTTTTCTAATACCGTCAGCTGAAACTAGCATTCAATTCCCGTTCTTAAAATTGTTGAAAGTGGATCTGCAAGTCTAAGTCTTCAAACATTCCTAGTGAAAATGGAATCATTTATTTTAAAGACTTTAACTCTTCTGTAACCATAACTTGCCAAAATTCTTCATAGATGATCAAATTATTTTCAATCGTTGGAGACCAAGAATGTTCAAGATTATGCCTTTTTCCTGCAGAGGGAACACCGCAGCTCATTTATAGCATAGTTACTGAAAGACTGAAGTGGTATTCTATGGAGTCATTTAAAATGATGGTGTGTGTGTGTGTGTGTGTGTGTGTGTGTGTGTGTGTGTGTGTGACATACACACAGAGACACAGAGGAATATTGAAATTCCTCTGTGGAAAGACAGTCAAATAGATGTAAGTAGGTCTGAATAGACACAGAGGCTCTAACTAGGTTGGAGAAATAAGTGGAGAGATTATACATGAGGCAAATTACTTAACTTTTCTAGGCTTCAGCTTCCATTTAAAATATAGGGATGAATAGGAAGATAATATGACTATTTATATAATCTCTCATCTCTCTCTCTCTCTCTCTCTCTCTCTCTCTCTCTCTCTCTCTCATCTATAATTTATCTCTTAAAACATTCCAACAATCAAATAATTGTAACTTTATTTTTATTTGTTTGGAATAAATGATCTGGTAATACCAGGTAGGGCTACATTCCTGTAATCTCAGCACTAGGGAGACTGAAGGAGGACCTTAAATTTAAGACCATCCTGGACTACATAACAAGTTCTAGGCCAGATTAGGCTACAGCATGAGACTGTGTCCACTTCCACCTTCTGAAATTACATAAAATGAAGCAGAGTATCAGATACTTGCAAAGTTTCAATCTGTAAATCAGACTGTATTTTGACATAGGTTAGTACTTGAACAAATAATTAAGTCAAATAGTAGAAAACTGTGAAGTCAAAGGACTTCAATAATAATTTTGAGTGACACAAAATATTCTTCTCCATGTCTCCTTCTCATTGAAAATATTTAGGTAGTAATTGACTGATTAGCTGAATCAGAATGGATTGTCTTAGTATTTGGATGGTATAAAATTCTCTAAATTTTTACAGTGTCTCCCTAGTTATGGGTGGGAGGATACATCTGTTTTAATTAGGCAAGATTATGCATCAGAGCCTTAACAAACAGGTACCATAAGTATGAAGAGGAAGACTGTTTAGTTGTTGCTTTTTCACACATCCTTTCACGGGACCAGCGTCTTCTGTTATTCATGCTGCTATCTTTCTTTTGTTTATTTTTCCTTGCATTCAATTCTGTCTTTCTAGTTTATTATTTTTTGTACATGTGTGCCTGTCTGTCTGTGTTGTGTGTGTCTTAATGTTTGCATGTGTACGGGCCCGAAGGTGTGAGCGTGCACACACATACATGCATCTGTGTATGGAGGCCCAAGGTCAACTTCAGGAATCTTCCTCTATTGCTTTCTACTTTATTCATTGAGGCAGGGTCTCTGAACTGAGTTCAGAGAGCTTACCAGTGCAGCACACCTACCTAGTTAGTTTGCTATGAGGTTACCCTGTCTCCGTTCCAAGCATTGGACTTCTATGTGGGCCACCTTGCCCACCTTCAGGTACATAGGGAATCTGAACTCCAACCCTCATGCTTGCTTTGCAAGTGTTTTTTATCCACTGAGCCATTTCCTCAGCCACGCCAATTTAATTTCTGCTTTCTGCTTTTAAGTTAATACACCTAACATGAGTTGAGCAGTGAAAGTTACTATAAAATATTTAAATACCTATACATCAAATAAAATATTTTCATGTAGCCAAGGCTGGCATTGAATTCAGCCTGTAGCCATGTATGATCTTGAACTCTGACCTTCCCATTTCAACTACTAAAGTGCTGAGGTTACAGGTGGTGTCCTACCACACCTGGCTTATGCAGGGCTGAGGATCAAACCCAGGGCTGCTTGCACGCTAGGCATCTGCTCTACCCACCGAACTAGATCTGCGTCTACAGCATCCATTCATATCTTCAACATTCCTGTCACACAGGGACATGCAGTTCTATAATCCTGTTCTCCTGCATTAGCATTCATCACGAGCTATCCACACTCTGCCTTTTGCTCATTTATTTCTTGGGGAAGACTGTGCTTACTCTCAGAAGTCAGCCCAGTTGGAAGCTCTGTGGTGCTTTTCATTGGCTTGTCCACAGGTGCACGAGTCTGAAAATCATCTCTCTCTGAGATATCGAGTCGAATCATTTTACTGAATTTAGACAGTCTGTTGGATTTTTTTTTGGTAGGGTTTACAACAAAAAAATTCACCAGACATCTACTAGGAGCAATAAATTTTCCTTTGTGTTAGGTAAATGTTCAAACCTCAAATTGCCAGTGACTATAGTTGTCTCCAGGATGTAATTTTTGTTAGAGACCTTTTAAGAGAAAGAATTTTCTAGATTTATTTTTTTAAAACAATGCTAGCATTGCTATCTATGTCAGGAGGAAAATTTACAGAAATGAGGTAAAGGTTTATAGGATTTACAGAAGTTCTGGCCCAGAAATTATCTATGAAATTAAAACTTTCAGAGAAACTTACAATATTCACTTAAAGCCATAGCCTGAGATAAACATGTCAAGATATGTTTTTTCCTTCAACAGGCACAATTTCATTAGTGTTTATTTAAAAGAAATATGCTGAGCTTGGGGATCTACCTCAGTGGTAGACTGCTTGCCTAGCATGTGCAAGGTCTGGATTTAGTCCTCAGCTCTGAGACAAAAAAATTGCATGGACTGTATGGACAAGTGGTTTGACACCGGTCCCTTCATATGGTTACTTAGCGAGGTGTGAGGAGAGATGTGGTATAAACTCAGCCCAATCTCTCATCTATATACTTGCCACTTGGACCATTTCCGGGGATAAATGAAAAGAAAAGGTTTGGTTCTAATTGGAACAAGATATGTTTCTGTGTCAAGTTGATGAGGGATCAGTTGTTTTATGTCAACTCGACAATGGCTAGAGTTATCAGGAAGAAGCCCTCAGTTGAAAAAAAAATGCCTCTGTAAGATAGAGCTGTAGCCTAGAGGAGGTGGTGCACGCCTTTAATCCCAGCACTTGGGAGGCAGAGTCAGGCAGATCTCTTTGAGTTTGAGGTCAGAGTGGTCTACAAGAGCTAGTTCCAGGACAGCTAGGGTTGTTACACAGAGATCCTGGCTCCAAAAACAAAAACAGAAACAAAAACAAAAAAAGAAGAAAGAAAGAAAAAGAAAAAAAAGAAGAAAAAAGAAAGCAAAACAACAACAACAAACCCCAAAGCGCTAAAGGTTCTTTTTCATTTTACATACCAATCCCAATTCCCATTCCCTCTCCTCCTCCCATTCCCTCCACCTTTCCTCCATCCCATCCCCCATCCACTCCTCAGAGAGGGTAAGGGACATTGCTTTGAGGAAGGACCAAGGTCCTCTCTACTATATCTAGGCTGAACAAGATATCCATCCAAAGAGAATGGTCTCCAAAAAGCCAGTACAAGCAGTAGGGATAAATCCTGGTATCACTGCCAGTGGCCCTGCAGCATGCCCCAGCCATACAACTGTCACCCACATTCAGAGGGTGTAGTTTAATCCTATTCTGGTTCCTTCCCTGTACTGCCAGGAGTTGGTGAACTCCCATAATCTCAGGCAAGCTGTTTCAGTGGGTGTTGCTATCATGGTCTTGACCTCTTTGCTCATATTCTCACTCCTCCCACTCTTGGACTGGACTTTGGGAGCTCAGCCCAGTGTTCCACTGTGGATCTCTGCCTCTGTTTCCATGAGTTGGTAGATGCAGGTTCTATGGTGACATTTAAGATAGTCATCAGTCTGACTTCAGGGCAAGGCCAGTTCAGGCACCCTCTCCACTATTGTTTAGGATCTTAGTAGGGGTCATCCTTGTGGATTCCTGGAAATTTCTCTAGTGCCAGGTTTCTTGCTAGTTATGGATGTGGGAAGGCCCCACCCATTGTGGGCGGGGTACCCTCAATTGGCAGTTCTGTGTTCTATAAGAAAGCAGGCTGAGAAAGTCACTGGAAACAGGGCAGTAAGCAGCACCTTTCCATGGCCTTTGTATCAGCTCCTGCCTCCAGGTTCCTGCCCTTCTTGAGTTCCTGTCCTGACTTCCTCCATGATGAATAGCAGTGTTGATGTGTAAGCCAGACGAATCCTTTCCTCCCCAAGTCTCTTTGGACATGGTGTTTCATCACAGCAATAGTAACCCTACCTAAGACACCACTCCTGATTTTTGTGGTTCTGGGGATTCAACCCAGGGGTTCATGCATTCTAGACAAGCACTTCATCAGCTGGGTCACACCCCCAGCTCCCCAACCCATATGGCCTGCCCCAGTGCTCCTTCTTAAGGCCTCGCCATCTACCTCATCTCAGAGTGAAGAAGTCAAGACTGACTCATGTGGAACGGAGAGAGGCAGGGGGAAATTATTCCCACTTCCTTTATTCTAGAGTTTATAAATTTTTTTTTGCTGTACTTGTTTTTCACACCTGCCATAAAAGGAACAGGTACATATCTATGACTCATTCCAAGTCGGCTGAAAACATTCAACCCCTAACCCTTGATTTTGCATGTAGGGCTAGAATCTCACATTTTATGTTACTCAAGCTTCAGTTAAAAACATTTGGGAGGCTATGGAGATGTTGTCCTAAAACTTTATTCAGAGGGAAGGGATATGGTCAAGAGAGCTGCTGAACTGTACAGCTGTGTAATGTCTGTACTTAATGACAACGTAAACCTGAAAATAGCTAGGAGAGGAAATTTTGTATTCCCACCACCAAGAAATAGGTAGCACGTGTATGTCTATGCTGGCCATTCTATGGTAAGATCTTTCAACCCCTTTCTCTTTATTCCAGAATGAGGGTGAGTTTTGTTTAGCATCAATTCTAATTCTAACACCTCCCACAGAGCAATGGCATCTACCACTTCTGCCACGTCATTCTTTCAGACCATGTTTCAACACTAACAGTTATTTACTTGTTTGCAGAGTTGGGATTGCCATGTGTATAGTGCTCATTACCCCTCTCCAAACATCAGTATACTAAGAGTTAATCTGAAATTGCAACCTCAGCGCTTCTTTGGGGGTGATTAAGGATGCAAAATCAATGTAGTGTGGAGACTATAGTACTGCAGGCCGGTGATTGGCTCTCAAATGAGTTATGGTGCATAGAAATCAGGTTAATGGGGTGAGTACTCTAATTTATAAGATGTCCTAAGGTAATTGACTTCTTAATGTCTCTAATAGGACGTCAAAACAGCTTACAGTCTATGCAAACCTATGTATTTCTGAACACAAACATAATGTGTGAGGACCTTTATAGACAAACTTCTGGATGACTACATCCCAGATTGCTGTGACTGCCTTGGGGGAAGTGGGGATGGTTGAGCACTGGTCAAGGGACACATCAGAGCCATACTTCTTGATTGAAGCTTTTAGAGGAAGAAGGCATGTAACCACATTATTTCTGCATGTGAGTATATTACTGTGAAGATGAAATGTAAGGGGCTAGGGAGATAGCTTAATTGTTAAAGTGCTTACTTTGCAAACTTGACGACCTGAGTTTAGATGCCCAGGACTCATGCAAAAAAGCAGGGTGTACTCTCCCACGTCTGTAGCCCTAGCACAGAGTGAATGGGGATGGGTGAGTCTTCAGACATCACCGACTCCAGTCTAGAGAATCAACGCACTCTGGCTTCTGTGAACGAATGTGTCTCAAAAGATAAGGCAGAGAATGACTGAGGAGGGCGTCTGATGCCAACCACTGGCCTCCACATACACATGCACATACATGTACACATATGTACACACATGTATACACACACACACACACACACACACACACACACACTTCCGAATAGTTTAAACAGGAGCTGAGCTTACTTTTACCTCTACTTACTTCTCTCTCCCTCTGTTGAGACTCCAGCTCTGAGTGGAGCTTTTAAACATAAAGAACTACTCATCTCCAATCTCCATGGAATGGACTATCAAACTTCTGAAAGTGTTTGGGCTACTGGCCAGTTTTCTTTGAATATATCCTATCCCTGTCTCTTTTTGTTTAAAGCAGTGGTTCTGAACCTTCGTAGTGCTGGGACCCTTTAATACAGTTCCTCATGTTGTGGTAACCCCCAATCATAAAATTATTTTTGTTGCTACTTCATAACTGTAATTTTGCTACTGTTATGAATTGTAATACAACACCTGTGGTTTCCGATGGTCTTAGGTGACCCTTGTAAAAAAAGGTCTTTTGAGTCCCCAAAGGGGTTGGGTACCACAGGTTGAGAAACACTGGTTTAAAGGGCAGCTTTGAATAACTGGATTCTAGATATTTCTTATCATGGTCCTTGAATATTTTACACCATTAGTTAGTTTTAGAGCCATGGTGTGATGTTGCTCTGAAAAATCAGATGCTGGCATGGAGAGATGATCTCGAAACAAAGAGAGATCTGTTCTAAAGAAACCAAACAGCTGAGGCTGAACAATACACAAAAGCCCTGGGATGGATTGCCATCGTCTTGTTGACAATGTAAGAATTAAACTGTTTTCCTGGAATTTATGTTCATATCTGTCACACAGATCTCACTACTGAGTTTCACCTTAGGTTTCTTGATATTGGGATTAAAATTTATACAACACGTTGTAACCATTTTGTTTACAAAGTTGCCTGGCTATGGAAGTCTTGGGTTGGTTTGAATGAGATTGGTTCCTACCAACTCAAATGTTTGAATATTTGATCTCCAGTTGGTGGAACTGTTTGGGAAAGATTAGGAGGCATGATATTGCTGGAGGAGGTATGTCACTGAGGCAAGTTTTAAGGTTTCAAAAGACTCCTGTCATTCCCAGTATGCGTCTCTCTCTCTCTCTCTCTCTCTCTCTCTCTCTGTCTGTCTACTGCCTGCAGGTCAACATTTGAGCTCTCAGTTGTTCCTATCACCATGTCTTTGATTTCCCATCATGGACTCTAAACCTCTAAACCGTAAGCCCATTTAAATGCTTCCTTCTATAAGTTGTCTTGGTCATGGTGTTTTGTCGCAGTAATAGAAAAGCAACAAAGACAAGTCTTAAGGATTTTAAGTCTGTACAGAACAGCAGGGCTGAGAGGAAAGAGTGAGAATGCATTAGAACAGTCTCCAGGGTCTTTTAAAGATCAAACCTATAAGTACAGGAAGATCTGTGTTGAAAGGCTCGATTTCATAATTTCTACAACCTCACTCTAATTTTGTGCCTATAGACACTTGGATATTATGGGAAAGAGATGTCACTCATAGACTCATATATTAGGATTCACTTGGTAACTAATTGGTGGCCTTATTTGGGGAGGCTATTGAATCTTTAGGAGGTAGAGGATTTGCTAGAGGAAGTACATCACTGGGGATGGACTTTGAGGGTTTATAGCCTCTTCTCATTTCCTGTTCTCTCTCTTCTCCCATTTCCTTAATGCAGATGAAAATGGGATCTCTCTGATCTGGAGTTCTACAGCAATGCCATACCTTTCCCTCCAGAGTCATATCCCAAATAAATTTTTCTTAAGTCACTTTTGGTCATGATATTCCAACACAGCAACAGAACAGTAACTAATACAAACATTTCTACAGGTCTCTTGACCTATCAATGAGTAGAATTTCATTGGCCCTAAATCAAACATAGAAACATCAGAAAACTAAAGCATGTTTTTCCTGCCTCATAGATTGTGGGGGGCAATAAGCATTCTCAAATTGGCATAACTAGAATTTCTGTGGGTGAGCTATGAACACAAAATCAAATGTTCCATTTCTTTCTCTCACAACCTGGTTTGTTATGCATTTCTCTCTTTGCCTGTGTGTGTGGTGTGTGATGTAGATATATGTGCATGTTCTACAGGGCATGGGAGCCAGAGGTCAATGTTGAGTGTCTCTCTCCTATCCCTCTTCACCTTGTTTTTTGAGGAATGCTCTTCACTGAACTCAGAGATCACTGATTTAGCTAGACTGGATGTCATCAAGTCCCAGAGATCCTTTTGTCTTCACCTATGCAGGCCTGAGGTTACAGGAGCACATAAACAGTTTTTTTTTACATGCGTGCTAAAGATCCAAACTCAGATCTTCATAGTTGTGAGGCAAGCACTTTACCAGCTGAGCTGTCTCTCTAGCTCTGTTATGTACTTCTTACACCAGGAAGACATGGTGGCTCTGTAATCAAAAGGTTTCCCACACTGCCCTCTCCCATCCAAAGGAAATCTCCTTTGGTCATCGTCTCCTGCATATTTTAATAGTACCCCAGGACATCCTAGGGTTTGTTATAGAGAGAAAATGAGGTTTAAGGGTTATGTAGAGGGATAGTGGGGATGCATCTGGACCCCTCCCTTGTGGGAGATGGGATGCCAAAGACAGCAGTGTTTCTATAGTATCTTGGTAGCCAAGGAGAAAAACAAACAAACAAAATCTCTTGTAGTTTTATCTAATGAAATTCATTTATATGCTGCCTGTTTAAAAAGGAAGAGAGAAAGATTTGCTATGGCATAGTTCAGCAAACACAGTGCCAGGCTCCTCAGAACAGTGAAAAGTACACATCCTCTCCAGAGCTACCTTCTTGTTCTGAGGATATCTTTGTTTTGGAAATAGCTGTGAGAAAAAGAATTAAAGCAATAGTATTTCTCGATGGCTTACTGCTTCCCTTCTTGCTGGATGAGGAACAGGTCACTAGGGTTTTTTTATGTAATACCAATGGAGAGGTGACACCAGGAGACTGAGCAGAGGCTATGACCACTTCGCCTAGGAAACACCATCTTTGCCTAAGCACACATGGCATCTTATCCATTCACATTAGCATCTTGCTCCATCTGCAGTGCTAGGAATCAAGTCCAGGGCCTCATGCACACAAGGCAAACACTGACAACTGAGCTACATCTTCAACCCTTCGTCTTTGTTTCAGTTTTGAATGTATCTCAATCAACTCGAAATAAAAAAAAATGGATGAAAACACACAGCAGTATCTACTCCAGTCATTTGAGTAATTCAAGCCCAATTGACACCAAGTCAGTTTTCCATTTCTCTTGATCTCTTCAAGTTCTTGAAACTTGAATTAGAGTGATTTAGATCCATGCTCCCTGATCCTTGTGAATCGGTGAGCATCTAAATATTCAAATATGTCTTATAGACAGAAATATACTCCACATTCTGACCCAGACATATTTGTACATACTAATCTGAGAATAAATTTCATGTGCTAATACCCTACTCTGTGAGAGGTTCTTCCATATCTTTAATTCATTTAAAAATGATGTGTATATGTCTGTGTATGAGTATGTGCACAAGAGTTCAGTGCTTGTGGAGGCCAGAAGAGGGCGCTGGATCTCCTGGAGCTGGAGTTATAGGTGGTTGTGAGTTGCTCCACGTGATGCTAGGAAGTGATGCTCCAGTCTTCTGTTAGAGGAGAGAATACTCTTAGCTGATAGACTACTTTTCCAGCCTCTTTTTGATGTTTTCCGTCCTATCCTATTATAAGTAAATACACATTCCCTTTCCCATATGCTAAGTTGATTTAATGACCTGAAATTGTAATAGCTCTGAGGTCCAGAATTTTAGTTTGTTCATTCATGTTTCTCTTAGAGTTTCTTTGCACATAGAAGATCTAGTCAAGAAATGCCACTAAATAAGTAATTTTTTCAAATAATAATAATAATATTCTCTTGAACAGCATTGCCCAAACCACTCTTTGATTTGCCTCACTGTGTTCCTCTTGCTGCCGAGAGCACAGCAGGATAGTGTGAGCTGCTTGCCAAAGGACTACAGAATCTATAAAAATTTGTGCTTTCATATCTTTATTGGAGGAAAGAATAAGGAAAAAAGTGGGGTAGAAGAGGAATAGAGCTGTTTCTGTTGGTCTGCAAAAGAGGTGTAGGAATGTGCTGGCACCCAGATTTCATGAAGCCTGAAAGTCTACCCAGCATCACAGGGACCAGCTAGAATTTTCTGTGATTTATATTTTATCCTTGCTAGATGAAACAGTGCTAACGGGGAGCATGCTTAAATCAAGAAGGCAGTTTAAGGTAGAATGTAATTTCTCCCTTGACCTTGAGCCTATTCCCCGAGTCTTCTGCAAAATCTGCCCTTTAGTGTCTTTAAGTAATGAAAACAAACTAATTACCCCACAAGCAGAGCTGCCTATAGATTCACCTGAGTATTCTGTAGCACTGACTGTAGATATACAATTGAGTGTATTGAATTTAGGGCTAAAAGCAGTGGAATGTATTCCACCTGGGCTTAAGTCATTGAGAGCTTAATATACTAGGAGTGTGGTGCTGGATCCTGGGGTCAGAAAAGCAGGAGACTGAATAGCGTTCAGTGTAGTGGGTGGAGCTTCCATATACACAGCCACAGCAATACTGAAAGCACTGTGCAATGTGTATACAGAGAGCTATAGACACTCAGAAATAGCCCACAGGGAGGTTTTGGAGGAGGGCTTTGAAGACAGAATGGGAGTCATTAAAAATAGAAGGACAGGGGATATAGCAGATATTAAAATGATCAGAATAAATGCTACATTTGATTTTAGTCAAAAGGCTAAGAAATGATTCAGAATCTAGATTTAATATATATGCACACACATATGTATGACATGACATAAGTGTGGAAGGGGGACTATGGGAGAGAAGAGGAAACCTAAAGGGTAGGGATTGGGGAATAGGAGCAAGACTTAGGAGGGGTTAAGAAAGACAAATATCACATTTTTATCTTCAGAAATGTTTGCATATATATCATGAAAACAGGAGGAGAGCTATATAGGGGGAGCAGTGGGTGAACAGAAGTGATGTAGGATAAGGGAGGCCAATGAATAAGATGGGTATGACCAAAACACAATGATAAACATGTAAGAAAATGCCATAATGGAGCCTATATTTTGTATGCTAACTAAAAACTAGTTGATAAAACAGACAAAAGAGACTAGAATGACAAAATTCACTTGAGATTCAGGGTGGTGAGAACTATGTAAATTTGGCTGGCTGGAACAGATAAGTGCAGGACGCTTTAGGGATTTCTTAGTGGGCTTGTATTTTTTTGTTGCATACAGGTTTATGATACAAGCAGAGTGGGAATAGCTGACATCAAGTAGAGAAGATGCTTGGGTGTCATGGCAGGCACCTCTGTGTTTACTGAGCATGTAAACTTGGTGTGACTTGTTTCTTTTTCTGTTGTCTACTGTGTGCAAATCATACCCTCCCTAGGGATCATAATGTGGGCTACCAGTACCAGAAGAGCACTTGGGTTATTTATCCCCTCACCATTAATTTTATACATGAAGAAATAGAAGTATAAGTCATTTGGTTAAAAGGAAACCTTCTGTGAGGTTGGAGTATACTCAGCCTATTTGCATATAGATAGAAGCAATCTTCCTGCCTCCTTTGTACAGACTGGCTCCTAGTCAAAAGAACAACAGCTCACTGTTGATTTAAATTGAGCAGGAAGGAAGTGCAGGGGCAGGTGAGTGTGCCTGATAATCTCACTATCAGGGCACAGAGGAATGTGGGGAAAGGGTGCCTTCTTCTGGGAACGCTTCCAAGGGCTTTGCACCACCGAAGTGCAAAAGGATCTGGTACAGAAGCAGAAAGTAATGACAAATAATTGTCCCCTGACCCTGTATCAGCTCCATCCCACCAACAAGGGCAGAGGTGGTTCCTTCTGGGGCTTTAAAAGGAAGTGCTCTTCAGTTGGTATCCAGGGATTCCTTTCTGAGGCCAATTCCCACAAACAACTGGACCAGGGATTATCAGGGCCTCTAGAGACCAACCTGTTACTACCTCTGCTGAACTGTAGAATGAGGGTCACAGGAAAAGGCTCCCAAAAGTGTCACTGAGAGGAGTTTGTGAAACACTTTCTGTCACTTGGTGCTTTTTGTGTGCTGGACTGTTTCTGATGTCCCTGGGAGTCAAATTCTGTACTGTAAGGTGCCATCTTGAGCCTAAGACACATTTGTTCCAATCAAAGGACCGTACTCAAAATGCAATGACAATCATGTGTGGCAATGTAACAATTAAGGTTGTCTCCTTTATGCTAAAAAACAGAAAGACAAAGTTCACTCGGGATTCAGGGTAGTGAGAACCACATGAGTTTAGTTACCTGAAGCAGGCAAGAATAGATGTTTTAGGGCTTGCATGTGTGTTTTTGTTGCATACAGGTTTATGGGATAAGCAGTGTAGGAATAAGTTGATATCAATAGAGAAGACACTGAGGTGTCATGGCAGGGACATTTGTGTTCACTGGGCATTTAAACATGGAGTAACTTGTTCTTCTTTCATTGTCAAGTTATGCAAATTTTGCTCCCCATGAGTCTTTTCAAGATCTGTCCTGACTCACACTGACAAAAATCCCTTCCCCAGGAAGACCAGACTTGAGGTAAACTTGAGTAATCTAAAACGAAGGCTTACTAACCTTTGATTCTCCTGGGCCCAACCCTCCTGTAGGGGAGCAAGATCCCAACCTGAGCCAAAACAAGCCAGAGTGTTTCACTAGCACTTCTCGGTGGACGGACAGACTTCCAGATTACGGAATGGACACACTGGCCCTGCAGCCATTTCCTTGCTGCTAAGCAAGGTGAGGGGCCTGCTTGGCAAGTTCAAGAACAGGGGAAGGAATACAAAGGAGGGAGGTGCCTTTTCTGAGAAACAGGACAATGGTGCTGGGGCTTTTTCAAAGGGACAGAAGTAACTTAAAGTTAAACAAACAGCCCTGGAAATGTTGCTGTCCAACAGCAGAACTGGCCTTCACCCTGCCTGCACAATATGGAAATTTTTCCTTCAGTTTGATACGATTCTAGGTGAAGAACAAAACTGGCAATGAGCCTTTTCCTGGGGCCTCACATAGGAGAAGCAAGATTTCTTCAACTTGCTACAGGACAATGAAGGGACCTCGTGAGCTCCATGCACTGTTTGTGAAATCCTCAGAGCCAGATTCTGACCTTGACTAAGAGATAGAGTTAATTCCTTTTCTCATTTCCATAAAGGTCATGACTGAGTCCGGAGCATGACAGCTGAGGAGAAACGCAATGTCTTTCAGTGAACACTCAGAGCAAGTCCGTCCCACGGGGAACGCTGATGTAAATTTCCCGTTGGGGGCGGGACATTTCTAGGAGAAAGCATCATTTCTAGTGGGTTTTAAAGGATTACTGCTAATTTCAGAGAAAAATATGAAACAAAATAAAACAAGACCATCATGTGTCTATATAGCACTTGATTTCACCACCATAGCGATGTATGAATTTTGTTCTAGAACCCCGATGCTGGCCAAATACTACCCCTTCCTGCCCCAGAACTTGAGAGCCATTTGCATGGGTCAGACATAATCTAGGTCTTATGTTGCAGGCAGACTTCTGGCTTCATCTGCAGAAACTGTGTTGCTGAGCTAACTTGGAAATTCTCAGCAGTCTCTTTCCTTAATTCCCACATCATTGTAGTCTCTGAATTCTTTCTTTGACAATATGAATGCTTTCATATTATTTCATAACTAGGATTCAGGGAGCACTAGGAATCTTTCCCTTTCTCCAAAAATCAAACACGTATACTTACACATGTACACACACATGCAGTGAGCAAGAGGAGGGGGAGGGAGAGAAAGGAGAGAAAGGAGAGAACGTATTCAATATAAAAATAAAAACAATGGATTTCATCTGCCTTGTCCTTAGCCACATTTATCTTGACATCACCTTTCTGTCCATCTCCCCACCCCTATCCTGTTGGCCCCCAAAACAGTGGATGATTTTTTTTCCTACTTACATCTGTAAAAATCACCCAGAACACTTCAAAGTTTAGGGTCAGGGAACAGAAATATATTTGAGAAGTTCACGTACAAAGGAAAATTACTCCCTCTTTCTCTCTTTTTTCTGACTGTGTTGTCTTTTAATCCAGCAAGAAGATATCAATAAAACCTGAGTAAGGAGGGCTTTGGGAAGGAAGTGAACCTCATGGATGCTTTCTTACTCCTCATCCTGCTTCCCTGATCTATTTCCTTTCAGGCAATGGAGAGAGCTAGAAGGGGCTTCCCCTGGTGGTCACCATTTAAATCAGCTGATTATAGATGAGGCAACGCAGGATTGTGGATACATAGAAGACCCTAGAAAGTGGCTCAGCAGATGCTTTCCATTTGAAGCTGAGAAAATACTGGCGGCCTTGGTTTAGATGTACTGATGATGTGAAGGGATCATTATGGAGCCTCATTGGGAGTAAAGTAGGCTAGGCTCAGAAAGACTGGTGATGTGGGATGCCCTCTGTATGCTGTGAATATGTGTTGTTTTTATTGGTTGGTGAGCAAAGATGCTTTGGGTTATGGCAGGGCAGAATATAGCTAGATGGGAAATCCAAGCAGAGATACTGGGAGAAAGAAGGTGGAGTAGAGAGATGCCAGCAGCTGTTGGAGAAGCCAGATGTGAGGTAACAAGCCATGAGCCTTGTGGTAAAAAGTAAATAAATAGAAATGGGTTGATTTAAAGGTAAGAGCTAGCCAGTAATAAGTCTGAGCCATCAACCAAACAATTATAATTAATATGAAGCCTCTGAATGATTATTTTATAAGCAGCTGTGGGGTCCAGTGGGACCAGATGGGACAGAGAAGAGCTTCTAGCTATGACTGGTGCAACAAGATTTCCTTCATGGATGGGGTCTAGATTTAAAACGCACACACAGAAAATGAGTTGAGAGGATGACAACTTGCTCTCGTAGACCAGACTGGTCTCACACTCACAGAGATTCGCCTACCTCTGCCTCCCGAGTGCTGGGATTAAAGGCGTGCGCCACCAATGCCTGGCAAAATCCATCATTTTTGTTCAATGAATAAACTCTTTAGAAAAAGAAATATTGGATATAAAGGAAAAAAGAAGCAAAATCCAGTGCTTCTGAAATCTTAGGTACAATGTGAAAACATCTATTAAAATATTGCATAATTTTAAAAGGAGAAAATAAAAGCAGAGGTGACAGTTTATGCAGATCCCTCCAGCGACTGATTAGGGTTGGGGCTAGCTCTGCTCTGACTCCGTGCCCTTATTCCTTTTCAATAAGTAGAGGAGGACGTGCATGAGGAAGCACCGAGTAGCACTGCTGTTTCCCAATGTGTTCTTCCCAGATAAAACTCACATGGAAAGCAAACCCTTGGATGGGAAGAGGGCCACGTGAGCAGCATCACCTTCTGTGACCCATCATCTTTCTGCAACTCTCCTCCAAGCACGTTCTCCACAACCTCTAACTTCTGAACCCAGGGGCATCATAAGAAATTTCATGTGTGCAACAACCATGGCAACCAAGGCTGGAGGAAACAGCATCTGTCTCTCAGCATCTTGAACACATTATTTTATAGTCCTGAAAACAACTCTGAGAATACATATTCTAATCTGAATCTGACAGACATATGAAGATGGTCTCACAAAGCATTTCCTCAAACACAGGCTGCTGACCAATGGGCAGGCCCTTGGTTTGGGAAGCTCATTGTGATTTGACAGTTAAAGGTATGGTGTGTAAAAGGTACATTCCTCAAGTCTTCTGCACTAAACCATATCAAACAGGGAATGGATGTCTTTCTACTGTTAAAAAGAGTTCCTTGAAAGTAGCAGAGGGATTTAAAATACTCAGCATCTTAAAAGTTCTGTGTGTGTATGTCTAGTCAGAGATTAACATTGGTTATCCTGTCTAGGCATTCTCCACTATATTTTCTGATGCAAGGTCTCTTATTGAATGTGGAGCTTGCCAATTCAGTTAGCATGGCTAGCCAGGAAGTCCCAGGAATCCTGTCTCTGCATTGAGAGTGTTGGGGTTACAGGTGGTGCCAAGAAAAGTTGCTATCTGAACCCTAGTCCTCATGTTTGTGTAGGGAGCACTTTACAAACTGTCCCATCTCCCCAGCCCCCAATTCTTTCAAAGTAGAGTTGAGTACCGCATTTGAACAGGAAGAAGAAATGCCGATCGCAAGGATCTCCTATCTTGGGACTCAGTGCATTACACAATGTTACAGGTGCTTATCAGCTATTAGCTTAATATTCGGTGAGGTGAGACTTTGTTGTCATCACTTCAGAGATGGGAAACAGAGCACAGAGAAGTTGAATGGTTTTCTCAGGGCCACAGAACAAGGGTTAGAGCTGTTTTCACATTCTGAGACACTGACACTAGAAAGAGCTTGTCCCCTCTGCCGTGACTCCTGTCCTTGCCCTTTATCAACCTAAACTGCATAAGTTAGATGGTTTTGAGTCCAGTATGATGAAAAAACACCAAAGACTGTCATGAGGAAATGAATCGGAAAAGGTGATTTTCTAAATACAGAAAGTAAAATACAATAACAGATAGCAGATGTTCAGAAACGACACTTCTGTTTCTGAAAAATTCTGGACTTCAATAAAAGCTAAGCTAATCAACTTAAAAATTCAAAAATCATCAATTCCCTACAGCCAACCTGGACTGAGCACCTGGGAAGCCTTCTACGCAGCCCCTCTGAGAAGCCCCTGCAGGAGGTGCCAAGGACGGCAAAGATAGAGTTATGTTCTTACGAGGTGATAAAGGAAATAGAGGCTCAGAGCCAAGATTCCCCAACGGGAATCAGACTTAGAGCTGCAAGTTCTACACACACCCAAGTGACCCAGTTCAGTATACAGCTCCCTGGTCTTTACTCTGCCTTAGTCATACATAGACGAACATAAATAAACACAGAACAGCATAAACAAACACAAAACAGCCTACAAAGGTAGGCTGGCATGAAGGAATTTCAGGAGAGCAAGTTCCAATGTGCCTCCCACAAGAAACGATAAAGCACCTACCAACCTTAGTGTACCCTGTTCACCAGCAGAACCCTTTGACTCTGTTTCCAGTGCATCCAGAATCTTGGTCCAGAATGGGATCATTGCCTGCCACAGCCTCCTAATAGGTCTCCTTCTATCATGAACCCTTTATAACTCTCCGAGGTAGGGAAGACTGACTATTCACCAAGCCACTAAACCTCAATTGCGTATAGATTTGTAACAATGCACTATATGGAACTATGAGACTTTTAAGGCATGTAAGTATAAATTAACTAGAATATTTTAATGTACTTTAAACAAAACATCATTACGAAGCATACCATCTCTAATTCTCAACATTCTTTCAGAGATCTCTCTATCTCTTGTTATAGAGTTTGTGACTCCTGGGGAAAGTCCATAGACTCAATCCAATAATAATTAAAAGATTTATTGATGAGCTGCTAGCAGAATGAACTACTGCTGAGCCAAGTTTGAGAATGCCATGAAGGAGAGGTATGAGGAAAGAATTTTAGGGGGCAAAAAAAAAAGCCACACAAAGACCTTCAGTATCAACAAAAGCAAAAACTCTTCTGTTCTGCCAAGCTAAGTGGTTAAGCAACACAAAACAATCTTTGGGTATCTGTGTGAGCAAGTTACAGAAGCAAAAAGTACTTGGTCTCGTCGTAACAAGTAGATAGTCATGGCTGTACATTTTTGGGTGGGTTCCACTGAGTCAAGGTTACTGGAACTTATTTTCCAGGGACTGGAGTCAGAGACACATCACTTGTGGGTATCAAGATGGATGTCTAGCATAAAACAGAGTTTCTCTAGCCATATTACTTCCAGGGCTGGAATTACAAGCATGTACCACCGTGCTCAGGTATTTTACATGAGCTGCGGTACTGGCAAGGCAGGCACAGCGGACATGAGGGAATGATTCACACTCTTCCTTTCATCCCTCAGGATCATCTACTCCAGCCATCAGGGACACGGGTTGTTTCAGTCCTCAGCTTTTGCCCTTGGATCCGCCAGTGGCCTTAGGTCTGTCAGAGTCACCTTGCTTCGCTCCATCCAGGCTGATCTTGACATCTGATGAGGCAGCATCCCTCGGGAGAATATTTTTGTCTTTCTCCATATGTTGCTTTTTGTCTCCTACAGTTAGAGCTGTCACTTCCTCCCCAGACCAGCACTGCGGCTCATGCTAGGTATGGTCTCCAGTAATATTTTATCATTATTTCCATTGATTCCTGTCTTTCCCTCATTGGCAGAGACGAGATTTTCTTTCAGTAGACTGGTGCAGTACCTCTCACCTGATTTCATCCCTACGTCCTGTACTGTTTCGAGGTCTCTTGTTCAAGGTCACACTCTTTCACCTGAATGCAAATTCTATTCGATGGAATACTCTAAGTCTCTGCTTACTTATTTTCTTAGTGATTGCTTTTCATGTTCCTCATTCTTTTCATTTTGTCCAACCCTGCAGACAGAGGTAATTTTGCTTTATTTGGTCTTGCATGCAATCCTTTTCTTAAAAAAAAATATAGGCTTTATTGACTTAGATGAGCTTAGATCATGGCTGCCACATACATCACCCTGAAAGTAGAGGTCAGGAAAGAAGACGGAAGTCCTCAAATTGTTTATGACTGAATGGGGTGGCAATATGAGTAAGTAAAATTCTGCTTTATTTGGTCTTGCTACTAGCCCACACTAGCTTTAAATTTACTGTAAGCTGCATGTTTCAGCCCCTTGAGTGCTGGGATTGCAAACATGTATTACTATGTCTGCCTGGCTGTGTATGTGTAATTTAAAAAAAAATTTTAAAAAGTGGTAAATAGTAGTAGGCTGGCTAAGTGGGAATATTAAAATGACTCCTGATGATTTATTGTTGGAGCCATAGATCAGTGTATTGCACAGTGTTCATCAGCAGTAGATGGCAATTAACACAAAACCGCAACTGATCAGCATGCAGAGAATAGAAGACGTTGGCGTGCACAGCCCTACATAAGACACCTATGTCACAGCCCCCACACCCCATGCCAAGGCTCATGGATTTCTGCTGAGGAGGGAGTGGAAAGATTGTAAAGGCTAAAGATGTGGATGACTACAAAGAAGCAGTGTCTTCTGGGGTTCACAGGCAGACAGACATCCGAACTCACAGAGACTATGACAGCCTGTGCAAGACCTCTTTCAAACCCAAGTCAGACACAATCCCAGCATGGAGGAGGGAGGTAGGCCCAAAGTCCTATCCCCAGCATTTGACAGCTGGTGGGAGAAGCAAAGATTTTTTTTAATGATGTGACACCTGGAGTAACCTAATATAATCCAGAGCAGATCTCCCTACCTGAGTAATTGAGCAATATGAACTGGATTTGATGTGTTGAGAGAGAGAGAGAGAGAGAGAGAGACAGACAGACAGACAGACAGACAGACAGACAGACAGACAGAGAGAACATAAACTTGGGTAGGGGTAGAAGATCTAGGAGAAATTGGGGGAGGGATGAATATGATCAAAATGTACTGTATGAAATTCTCAAATAATAAAACATATTAAAATATAAAAAACACAGTAAATATAGAAGATTTGCTTTTAACCTCATTACCCAATGTTTAAACATATGGTTCAGTGCCATTAAGATCATCCATACTGTTTTGTAAGCACCACCCACCAGCCTCTTCATTACTCTTTGGTTGCTGTGATAAAATGACTTCACAAAGCAACTTCATGGAGGAATGCTTTATTTTAGCTCACAGTTCGGGTCCAGTCCATTGTGGTGGGAAGTTAAGGTGTCAGAATTAGAAGCATCTGGTCAACTATCACTTCCATTTGAATTCAGAGGTCAGAGTAAGAAAAAGACACATATCTACCTCTGCTACTCTCTTCTTGTCTTGAGACAAGGTCTCTCACGGAACTGCAAGCTCACCATTTTAACCAGGTTGGCTTGACAGGGAGTTCTTGGGAGGCACCTGTCTCCATCCTGTCTAATCCTAGGTGGGATTACAGCCATGAACAGCCATGTCTGGCTTTTTAAAAATGTGGGTGCAAGGTATTAACATTCTGGTCCTCTTGTGTATAAAGCAAATTGCTATTACCACTGACTTTTTTCGTGTGTGTGCATGTGTGTGTATGTGTGTGTGTGTGAACACAGCTACTCATGTGCTTAGAGACAAAGGAGAATCTCAGGTGTTACCTTTCAGGAACCATTTACCTTTTGAGGCAGGGTCTCTCACTGAACTGAAACTTCCCAAGTAGTATGGGCTGATTGGCCAATGAGCCTGAGGAATCTGCCTGTTGATATGTCCCCAGCTCTGGGACCACAAGCTCATCTTATCACCCCTAGTTTTTTTTATATTGTTGGTTTTTTTAAATGGATTCCAGGGACTGAATTTATGTCTTCATGCTTGTATAGTAAGCACTTTACTGACAGCCATCTTCCTGGTCCCATTTCCTAACCCTCATTCTGTACTGTATCTAATCAGTGGCATGGCATCTCTGGTGATACAATTACATACATTTGTTCCTCCTCTAGAACCCTCCATTTAAAATTGATATATTTTAGAGTAGATTCCAAAGACAAGTGATATGACGGCATGAAATGACGGTGTGGAGGGAGGCGTGGTCTCTGAGGGGCTGAGGGCACCACCTGCAGCACCATGGCGTTCTCTGTCTGGCAGCAGATGGTCCCAAGAGCGTGTTCTCCAGCGTGGGGGAAATCTGCATGGGGACCTCGAAGGCTGCGTTTAACTCTTGTTCTCCAGGAGCTGTTGGCGTCAGGTGCCTGTGAAAGGCCAGCGTCTGAGCTAATCCGCCCACACCCGTGCAGTCACGGTCTCCTTCTCTGTGACTGTCGCTCTCCCCGCGTCATCTGACATTCTAGCTCTTGCCAGTTTTCACTTCCAATCCTTTTGGAAAACTATTTTTTACCCCTGAATTTGTCATTTTACTTAAAAAGAAAAGACTCACAAAAGGGCTCTTTATATTTGTATCTGTTTTGATTTCCTTTGCTGTTTGAAAATTTCACCTGCATCATCTATTGACAGGAAAAATGATAGATGTATTTGATTCTTAAAATGTTTATAGTTCCTTTTTGAGATTTCTCTCTCTCTCTCTCTCTCTCTCTCTCTCTCTCTCTCTCTCTCTCTCTCTCTCTCTCTCTTTGAGACAAAAGTTCACTATGCAGTCCAGACTTCCATTGACTCAGATCAATCTCTCAGCCTCAGCTTCCTAGAGCAAGTTATTTTTGAAACATGACCCTAGCACACCAGTAAACTATCAGCTCGGGTTTACTTATTTTTGAAACAAGTTCTCATGTGTCCCAAGCTAGACTTACAATTGTTATGAAGCTGAGGATGACCTTGAACTCCTGACCCTCCTGCCTCCACCTCCTGAGTGTTAGAATGTCAGGCATGAACCACCACACCCTGTTTGTGTAGGAAAAGGATCAAATCTAGGGCTTTGTGCCTGCTAGACAATCTCTCTACAAACTGAACTACATCGCCAGTCCTCAGTTGGGTTTGCTTTAGGAGATTTATCATAATATATTATTTTGATATATTGCTTAAGGATGAGGGGGAGGGAACTGAAAAAGGGAGCTATAACTAAAATGTTGGGTAAACAACATCCAGGAATAAGTCAAAGCAAGGCTTAGAATGGAAAAATTTGAAATGGTCTCTCTGGACCAAGGCTGCAGTGACCAATCAGGGCTAGCTTGCCAACTTGTCTGGGGTCATCAGATACCAGCATTCCTCTCTTGTAGAACATGGAGCCTGAGGCTCCTTCTAGCTCTGCTATTCCACAAGACTGCTTTCTAGTCCCAGTCGAATAGGACTGTGAAGCTTACCTGCTCCACATGGAACCTCCTGGGCAATCGGCTGAGAGAGTGTCCATACGCTGCCATTTAAGAGGCAGCACAAATATTAGCTCTGTATTAGAGCTGATGGCTTCAGGACAAAGATACTGTCTTGCCTCCGTGTAAGTTTTTGACGGTGTCATATTTCAGCCTCACCTTTCCAAGCACTGGGCTGGGCCATTCCTTCTGACGACTGCCTTTTGTGAAAGCTGGTGTCGGGGTCCACGTCCTAGATACTCTATGACTGCTTGGATGGCGTAATTCTTGAACTGGTTCTCCATACTCATGCCTTTAATTCTCCCCCGTAACATTACTCCTCCAAATACTTCTGTCACCTGGGCAGGGACGCCAACCTTGAGATCACTTGTGTTTCCCCAAAGCACCACTTAAACCCACTGATTCTGTCTCATTTTTTAAAAATAGTGCCAGTGTCTATAACCCAAGTTTCACAGCTAATTGCATTCTTTGCCTCATCTTGACAGGGTGAAGATGGAATAGTGCATAGAAACTTTGTGCTTAATTTTTTGATAGGATCTAATTTTAAATACTTAATTCCGGGTCAGTAATTTTTCCCATTGTAAAAGCTACTTGAAGAAGTATTGTTTTGGCTACTGAAGAATATTGATCTTTAATTGGCTTACAGACTGTGCTGGCCAAATCATTATCAGTCCTTTCCTAAAGTAAAATCCAGTGAAACAAACACATTACCTCAGAAAGCAAACAGGCAGCTCTTTCAACCCACCTCATTCGGTTTACTCTCTCCTCCACAGTTTAGACGTTCAAACACAAATTACAGGATAGCATTCTAGGAACCCTAGAACTGGGCCTAACCCACAAGGGTTAGTGCATTTACACGACGAGGAAGAGATAAGGGGTGCACACAGAAGAAAGGCCGGGTGAGGACATGGGAAGAAGGCAGCCATCTACAGTTCAGTCATGGAGCCTTCCCAAAATGCCACCTCTGCTGGCCCTTTGCTCCTGTGCATCCGGCCCCTAACGTTATGGGAAATAAATGTCCACTGTGACAGATACCTAGGCCACAGTGTTTTGTTATGACAGCCCAAACAGATGAAGAAAATGTGCCAAATGTCATGCACATTATTAGCTCATAAAGTTGCTTAAACCTCCTAGTAGAGTAGGTGTAAGGGTGATCTCATAGGCAAGGAACAAGCTCAGAAAAGGCAAATCTTTTCTCTGAAATCACATGACTAGTAAGTGGGCAGGAATGTGGGTGCTCCTAAGTGGACTGTGCCCAGTTCTCTGAGTCTCTGAAGGACGGTTGCTTTTGAAGGAGCTGAGCTTAGAGATGTGTGTGTGTGTGTGTGCTGTGTTCAATGTATGTATGTGTGTAAATATGCATATATATTTAAATATGCATATATATGTGCATTTGTCTATATGGATGTGTGTATGTGTATAAACGTGTGTGTGCATGTACTCATGTAGGAATGGCGGGTGTATCCCATGGTTTCTTGTACATCAAGGAGGAAGCATCTCAAGAGAGTAAGCCAAAGACAGTGCTTCAGCAGTCTTGGGAGGAGGTGTGAGGGTCCCCCTCTGTCTTGAGGATTTGTGCAGTTCGGGTCTGGGGCAACCAAGAGCTGTGACTCCTATCACAGTGTCTGAAAGATGCTTTTCAGAAAGCATGGGCAGGAGTTTTTTTTCAAATCATTCAGGAGAAGACTGAAAGCTTCAGGGTGCCTGGTAAGAAAGACTTTATGGGCATCTGGGACTCTAGAGAAGTCTCAGGTCCTTCTGGGTCTTGTCCCTGTCTCCCTGTAGTGCAGCTGCACCAGGTAACGACTGTTCTAGTATCCATGGAGAAGAGACTGACACAGTAGACATCCCATAGCATGGGCTATATAGGTACCAAGGAAGATGTGTTCAGCATGCTTCAGCTTGGTATCTCTCATACACTCTGTGAGGTAGATGCTAACATCATATCCGGTGACCACGAAGACCAGGGCACAGAGATGCTGCATGTTGTTTCTGAGATCACATAGCTTAGAAAATGGCTTATAAAATGCAGCCTATTAGCTCAGGCTTTCTCACATTTTTCTTGTCATTAACTACTCACTTTCAGCTCTGGGGGATATCTGAAAAAATCTGTCGTAATGGGCACTTCCTAGACCAGGAGTCCCAGAAGTCCCGGGGCAAAGTTTTGAATTTAGCGTTTAAAAGTCTGGGGTAGATTGAAGGTTCCTCCGCCTGCACCCACCTATTCCTAAGTTTATTTCAGCTTAAACAATGAGGCATGGCACTGACCTCATAGACTCAGTGAGTTGAGTGAAGGAATGCTCTTTGGGTATTGATAAAGTTTATCCAGAGCACAGGATTACACGGCTTAAAAATAAATAGTGAAGAAAGATGCAGGGAGGCTGGAGTAGTGAAGTAAGGCTGTATTAGGAAAGGTTGCCTGTCTCTTTGAAGCAAGACAAACACATTCTCGTGGCCTGAATCAGACTCATAGGAAAGCAGTTGTAGGCATGAATTACTAAGCATAATGTTTCCCGAGTTCTGGGTGCTTCCCTGTGACTCTGTAGACTGCAGGACCATGTAGTGAGCTCTGGGCAAACCCTCAGAATGCATGATATCAAGAGGATGTATGAAGCTTGTAAGCTGAAAGGCAATCTTTCCTCGAATGAGAAACTTTTAGCAAAACCAACCCAACAAACATAATAAAACACCCCCAAAAGGACGAATCAGATTGTAACTGTTGATGTCTACCGAGCTGATCTAGAGATGTTACCTCATTGATCATTGAGATAAAGGACTCCGAGGATGTTGCTGACACATGCATTCAGTCTCTGCATTCCTCAGAGTACAGGTAAGGATGCATCAAACTGGACCCAAGGCTTATCATTTAGCCTGTATACCAGGCACCATTATCAAATACAGATACCGGGATGGCCTTTCTTCTCAGAGTTCAAGCACCATTTTGTTATACACCTGGTTTGATTGTCTAGAGGTTCGAATTAGACCTCTCCTGTAGTTGTCGACTAGGTTAATTATATATGTTTGGCTCTGCACGTTCCCCTCGTGTATGTGTATGTTCATATGCTTGTGGAGGTCTGAAGACAACCCTGGTTATGATTTTCCCGGTTCTCGACACCATTTTTGGTTTGCTGTTTTGAAATAGACTATCACTGGCCAGGAACTAGCCAAGTGGGCTAGGCTGTCTCATTAGCCCTATCTCTACCCTCTGAGTATTGGGATCACAAGCAGGCTGCCAGCTGCCATCGTGCCCAACTCGCCCCCCACACTTTTTTTAAATTTCATTTTACATTCCAACCACAGTTCAGGAGAATGTGGGAGAAGAATCAAGAAGAACAAATTTTATTTGAAAATGCTATGTTGAAACTTAATACAGCATACAGTTATTGGAAAAATAGTTAAATTAAAAAATCACATATTTTCTTTAGTGGATGGGTCATGAGAATGGGTATGCTCTGATTCATGGTGATAGTTCAGAATGAAGCATCTATGAGTCAGCACAACTACCTTCCATTTTATTCTTAAATCCCCATCTTCATCTCTGCCCTCCAAAAACACAGCCTACACACATCAGAGCAGCCAATCAGGGGTTGGCCAGGAGAAAAATGAGGAAAAGATAATGGTTTGACTTTTCTTACAGGAGCATCTAAATGGTCATAATGCACCATTCCACTTGAACTTACCCCCAAATATCCCAAGTTGATTTTCTGAAGTTTGCTTCTTATTAGTTTATTTTTAAATACTGTCATTGCTTCCTGGAAACTCACTGGCCATGCCGGTCAGCGAAGCAGCGAAGCTTTTTACTCTCCTTCCTACCCTCCAATTTCAATTCCCCAGTCTTCTCTCTAACTTTGCAGCAGGGCACCTGCTGCAACTTCTCCTTCCTCTCTGCCCCCACTGCAGGGAATTGAGCAGATCCTCTGCTCCAGCCTTCCCTCCACACCACATCTCTTTGTCTAATCCACAAACACCCAGGCAGTCTCTCCCTGGAAACCCGATGGCCATATGCCAGGCAGTGAATCAGGACTGTGGTCTTTACACTCCTATCCACCCTCCTATTCCAGTTCCTCAGTCTCATCCCCAGCCCTGCAGCAGTCCACCTGTCTCCAGCGTCCTGTCTTCCCTTTCTTCTTCCATTCCCTGTGGACTCCTCAGATCCTCTTGGAAGACCCAGCTTTCCTCCCCTCTGTGGATCCTATCAGCAGCATACATCCCTCGCCCCCTTTCTGTCCTATCCCCATTCCCATGAATCAACTTCCAAAACATAGAAACAAAGTTTACTCAAGACCCTCATGCCCACAACTGGCAAGGACCTGGAAACATTCTCTACAAGACAAGTCGCAGCCACTACATGCTCCTAAGATTCAGAGAGGGCAGTAGAAACCAAGGAATGGAATACCCAACAAAGACAAGACTGTGTATCAAAACCTAAAATTATAATCACCCCAAACTCAGATGCCTAGATGTCAGCACAAAAACCCAATCAATAACAGCCGGGAAAATATATTACTACTAGAGTCCAGCAACCCCACTGCAGTAGACCAAGCTAAATGCAAGGTAGTTGAAGCACAAGACAAGGACTTCAAAATAGTTTTACAGGAAATCACAAACAGCGAAATTAAATGAAGAAAGTTGTTCAAGAAGTGAAAATAGAAATAAAATCACTAAAGAAAACTCAAATTTTAGTGAACATTGAAACTGAAAAATTTATGGACTTGAGCAGAAACCTCAGAGGGAAGCATGATGAGGATGTGAGAGAACAGAGGGATACCTCAGCCAAGGAGAACAATAAATCTCAACAAAAAGAAATGTACAGGCACAAAATATCCAGGAAATCTGGGAAACTATGAACAGACCAAATCTTTGAATAATAGTAACAGAGGAAGAAGAAACCCAGATTAAAGGCACAGAAAATATACTCACCAAAATCCTAGATGAATTTTTTTCCTAACCTAAAGAAGGAGAACTTATTAAAGTACAAGAAGAATGCAGAACAACAAAGAGACTGGACCAGAAATGAAATTTACCATGACATAATCAACCTCTCCCCAAAAAAGTCCAAGACAAGAATGTTCTAGTACAGAATCCTACCAGACCTTTGAATAATTAATGCCAATACTTCTCAAACACTTCCACAAAATAAAATCAGAAGGAATATTACCCAATACATCTTATGAGGTCACAGTTACCCTGATACCAAACCACATAAAGAACCAACAAAGAAGAATTAGAGACCAATCTCCCTTATGAATGTATATGCAAAAGTTCTCAATACAATACTTTCAAACCAAATCCAAGTATACATCAAAAAGTTCATCCACCATAATCCAGTAGGTTTCATCCTAGAGATGCAGCGGATGGTTCAACATACATAAATCAATAAATGTAATCCACCATATAAACAGACTGAAAGAGACAAAAACCACATGATCATCTCACTAGATGCAGAAAAGACCTTTGACAAAATCCAACACCCCTTTATGATAAAAGTTTTGGAAAGATTAGAGATACAAGGAACCTACCTTAACACAATAAAGCAATTTACAGTAAAACTATAGCCAACATCAACTTAAATGGAAAGAAACTAAAAGATTTCCACTAAAATCGGAAACAAGACAAGGTTGTCTACTCTCTCCATACATATTCAATACAGTATTTTAAGTGTAAGCTAGAGCAATAACTGAAGACCAAAGAAACACAAATAGAAGGAGAAGTCAAAGCATCTTTATTTGCAGATGATATAATTGTATATATAAATGACTAAAAATTCCATCAGGAAACTCCTATAGGAGTTTCAGAGCAGTAGTAGGATACAAAATTAACAAACAAAAATCAGTAGCCTTCCTATGTACAAATAGCAAATAGACTAAGAAAAAAATCAGAAAAAAAAATAGTTTCCACAATAGTCTCAAAAGAAATCTTAGAGGTAATTCTAATCATGCGAGTGAAAAACACATATACACATATGCATACATATATAAAAATTTCAGACACAGAAAAAAGAAATTGAAAAAAGCTATCAGAAAATGGAAAGCTCTCCCATGCTCATGGATTGGTAGGACTAACAGTGAAAAATGGCCATCCTATGAAAAGCAATCTCTAGATTCAAGGCAAACCTCAAAAAAATTCTAACACAATTCTTCCCAGAACTTGAAAGAATGCTTTCAGTTTCATATGGAAATATAAAATCCCAGAATAGCTAAAGCAACCCTGAATAATAGAAGAACTGTTGGAGGTATCACATTCCCCAAACTTGAGCTGTACTATAGAGCTATAGTAATAAAACCAGCATGGTATCGGCACAAAACAGACATACGGATCAACGAAATTGAATTGAAGACATGAACATAAATCCACACATATATGGACACCTAAGTTTTGATAAAGAAGTCAGAAAGATACACTGGAAAAAAGACAGAAACTTTAACAAATGACACTAGTCAAAGTGGATGGCTGCATGTAGAAGAAGGAAACCTCATGAAACTGAAAAGCCTCTGTATGGCAAAGGACACCATCATTCAGACAAAAGTGTCAGGCTACAGAAGGGGAAAATATTTTTACTAACCACATCCAACAAAGGGTTAAGATCTATAACATAAAGGACTAAAACAAAAAAATCAAGGAAACAAATAACCCAATTAAAAATAGAGTACAGATCTAAATAGAGAATTCTCAAAAGAAGAAACACAAATGGCTGAGAAACACTAAGAAATACTCAACATCCTTAGCCACCGGGGAAATGCAAATCAAAACTACTTTGAGATTTCATCTTACACCAGCCTGAATGGCCAAGATCGACAAAAATGACAGCTCACGCTGGTGAGGATAAGGAGGTAGGGGAGCACTCTTTCATTGTTGGGAGTGCAAACTTACACAGCCATTATGGAAATCAGTGTGCTGGTTATTCATTCAGGAAGCTGGGAATTGAGTTAGCTCGAGGTCCAGCTTTACCACTCTTGGGAATATATCCAAAGGACTCTGCATCATAGACATTTGCTCAATCATGTTCACTGTGGCTCTATTTATAATAGGCAGAAATTGGAAGCAGAATAGATGTCCACCAATGGATGAAAGGATAAATGTATAAGGAAAATGTGGCACATTTACACAATGAAATATTACTCAGCTGTTAAAAAAATGAAATTTGTAGGTAAATGGATAGAGTTAGAAAAAAATCATGCTGATTGAGGTAACCTAGACCCCCATCCCAAAATATGATAAGTATTTGCTTATATGGGGATGCTAACTGTTAAGTCTTTGATAAGCAGGCTATAATTCCTATAACCATAAATGTTAGATGTAGAGTAAGAGATTGGGGTAATATTGGATCACACGAGGAAGGGGAAATAGAATAGTTAGAATTGCACTTGGGGACTGGAACAGGAGAATCAAACAGGGTGGTGAGGGAAGAGTAGAGTGTGGGATGGAATACAGGGAGGGGTAACAAAACTAAGGGCTATTGAAGTCACGTGGAAACCTAATACAATAGAAGCTTCATATATATATATATCTATATGTAGTTTGAATAAGACTGGTCCTTGTAGGTTCATATATAGTTGAATGCTTACTCACCAGGAAGTGGCACTGTTTGAAAGGATTAGGAAGTATGGTCTTGTTGGAGGAAATGTGTCTCTGGAGGTGGGCTTTAAGATTTCAAAGAGCCATGCCAAGCCCAGAGTATCCTCTCTCTCTCTCTCTCTCTCTCTCTCTCTCTCTCTCTCTCTCTCTCTGCCTAGAGATCAGTAAGTAGCTTTCAGCTACTGCTCCAACACTTGCCTGCTTCGTACTATTCTCCCTGCTATGATAACAATGCACTAGACCTCTGAAACTGTAAGCAAGCCCTAAATTAAATGCTTTCTCTTCTAAGAGTCACCTTGGTCACAGCAATGGAGGAGATGGAGTCACAACTGGACATCTCTCATCACTCAAAGAAGCTTCCAGTTCTGGAAACGGGTCATAGTTCATCAAGTTTTTGGCCAAAGAGGCCCCATGGAACCCCAAACAACCCGGGGTATTGCCAAGGCTATTAGTTAGTTGTCACAAACTAAGTAAGGTCTTTGTGCTGAAAGCAACACCCACATAACTCACTGAACATGGAGAAGTTGAGCCTGAGCCTAGCTAGGCTTCAGCCCTCCTGGCTAGTGTTCATGGTGCCTACTCTGCATTTTGCTAGAGGAGACAGGTAAACACCAACTCAGCTATAACGGTGATCTGCATGCAAAATGTTCTAGTGCAATAGTAGCTCAAAGCTTTTGGGACTAACCAAACAGTATCTGATTGGATTGAAGGCCCACTCCATGAAATGGAACCCATCCTTGACATTACTTCGGTGACCAAGAACCAGAGACTAGATAGGCCAGGGACCTAGGGGAAATCCAGACACTATTGTTCTGCTAAAGGAATGGAACAATAAAATGACTCTTACTGATATTCTGCTACACTCACAGATCAGTGTCTTGTTTACCCATCACCAGAGAAGCGTCCTCCTACAAATGCAGAGACCCAGTGCTGGGCAATGTGCAGAGAGTGAGAGACCTTGGGATACTCAGTCATAAATGAAATGTCTTCATCTAAGCCCTCCCCTCAGAGCTCAGAGAACTCCAAGGAAGAGGAGGCAGAAGGATGCCAGAACCAGAGAGGATGGAGAATACTAGGGAAACCACCCCACCTAAACACACAGGACCAATGCACACATGAACGCACAGAGCCTGTGGCAGCAGGGCCTGCACAGGTGTGTGCCTGATGAGGTCCCAGTGTGGACAGATGATAGCCTTAAGCCAGAAGCTCTCTCCAGCTGATAATCGCTCCCAAATGAAGAAGCAGCTTTCTGCAACAGATTGTCACTGGGGATACAAAACACTCTTAAGACCAGGTCTCATGCCCACTAGTAAGTAGATGACAAACACAAAAGAAACTTTGTGGTATTTTTTGGAGGTTCTTTGTCTCGTAATGCTTTGTCAGGTTTTTTTTTTTTTACCTCATAGATTTTTTTTTTGCATGTACGTTATAATTTCTGGTTTTGTGTTTTTATGGAATTTCTGTGTCTGAGAATGTATGTGTGTCTGTGTCTATGTGTGATTTTTGAGACTTTTCTTTGGCACTTTTTCTTTTGTTTCTTGTTTCTTTTGACCTATTCTGGTTTGCTTGATTTTTATTTTATTATTATTGTTATTTTTTTTATATTCCTCTTTGACTCCTAATAGAAAGAAAGAAAGGGTGTGGATTTGGGTGGATGGAAACGTGGGGAGGACCTGAGGTAGAGGAAACCATAGTTAGAATACATTATATTAAAATCTATTTTTGATAAAATTTACTAAACAAATTGCCCTGTGGCTTTGTAGATACTATAACACTACATTGTAGCAAGAATCTTAATTGTCCTTAATAGCAAAAACTCATAGTCAGATATTAGGGAATGAAAAATGAAAGATCAGGGAAGCAGAACAGTCAGTCACTAGAGAGTTCTTACCTTTACCAATGTTCAGACCAAAGGGGTGAGCCTGTCTCTATAAATCCTCAGATCGCATGCTCAGACAGCATCCTCAAACTGCATCTCAGACTGAATCCTCAGACTGTACTGAGCTCCTGTCTCCTCCCGCCTTATATTCCTACCTCTGCCCAGCCGTATCACTCCTGTCTCCACCTCCCTACTGATGGGATCACCTTGGTGTAAACTGTTTCTTTTTTAGACTGGATCGATTTGGTGTAGCCCAGTGTGTCTTTGAACTAACAGAAAACCATCTGGCCTGTCTCCCGCATTCTGGGATTAAAAGTGTGTGACACCACTGTCTGGCCTCTAGTGGCTTAGTTCTGCACTCTGATCTTCAGGGAAGCTTCATTTGTTAAAACACAAAATAACACCACACCATATGTTACATAAACATAATATTATGTAAAGAGAAAAAGAGAGAGAAAAATTATTTAAAAACTATATATATATGGATTTTTGCCTGCATGTATGTCTGTGTATCAGAAACATGACTGGTGCTTTCAGAGGCCAGAAGAGAGCATCTGGTCCCCTGCAATTACACACTGTTGTGACCTGCTCTGTGGGGGCTAGTAACCAAATCTGGGTCCTCTGGAAGAACAGTTAGTGCTTTTTACTGCTGAGCCATCTCTTCTATCCCATTATTTTTTTTTTTTAAAAAACAAACTGAGAACTTTCACAGAATTACTGTGAGTATTGTGTTAAGTTAAAGGGAAGGAGCTGCCAGCAGTAAAACAGTCAACAGATGTTTGATCTTTGTCATTACTTCATTTCACTGGGGTCCCGTCAAAGTCGCCATCTTCATTTTGTGCAGAATTTGGGAGCATAAGTGTTTGAGGAGTCACCCAAGAAAATGAGCATTTTCCAAAATTAATCCATCAAATATTTCTGAAAATGTCCCCCCCCCTTTGCCGAGTGTGTGTGTGTGTGTGTGTGTGTGTGTGTGTGTGTGTGTGATGTGCACATGCAGAGCCCAGGAGAAGGACATCAGGCGTCCAGCACTGTCACCCTCTTCAGCTAGGATCTCTCTCTGAACCTGGAGCTAGGCTGGCATCCAGCAAGACCTAGTGGTTTTCTTGTCTCTGTCCCCCATGGCTCTGAAATCAAAGATGGTTGCTCCTTGGGATCATGCTCAGCTTTCTAAGCGGGTGCTGGGGATTTGAACTCAGGTCCTCATGCTTGTGCAGCAAGTTCTTCGTATCCACTGAGCCAGCTGAGCTTTTAGTATATTTTGTTATACATGAATAAATGCATAATGGTTACTAAGTGCTAAATGCCTTATATCTTATTGTATTCCTTTTTTTTTTTTTTGCAGAATTCACCCTTTCTTTGATACCATCTAATAAATTCCTTAAAAAAAAACCCTCAAACCAGAAAAGAACAACTTCGCTACAAAGTGGCGTTTATGTATCCTTACTGTGTGTGTGAGTTGCTCTGGAAGCTTTCTCTGCCTAGAAACTTGTCTGGGAGAAGTCTTTGACATGGGGGGTCTGAGACCCACAACCATTACAGTCATTGGCCCTGGTTTATGGCAATATATCCGTCTGTGACTTGTAAAGATTTAGCAACGGATGGAAGCAGCGAGCGCTAGGCAGAGCCATTGGTTCAGAACTGTCCCCACTCTCTCTTGGCAAACTCTGCCAGGGAAAGCAAGGTTTCAAAAGTGTCAGATTGAATCTGAGAATAGATTTTTCAGGCTGGAGCCAAGTAAGTGACAGAAGCTCGGGGGTGGGGGGTGGGGGGATCTTCAGTTCAGGAAGGAGCAGCAGCAGGTGCGGTGAGAATGTTGGGGTAAAGGTAAAGGGCTTAAAACCATGCCAGCAACAGCCTCCGGTGCTGGAGTGACAGGATCAAAGTGGCTGGCAAAGAGGTAATTTTCACAGCAGAGGATACAGTGGACCTGGCGGTCAGCATGGTGGCGTGCTACCTGATGCCAAGAGAACAGTCACATCCGAAGTGTTAAAATAAACGTAATCACAGACTGCCTAGAAAACACAACAGGCAAGGACCTCATGGCAGTGTGGCCGGCTCCCCGTTCATACAATATTGTCAGTGATACCTTGCCATGGCATTCAGACAGCTATAACCAACAAAAATAAACGCATGGGCAAGTTCATACTGGAGACTTTGAAGCAATGTATGCACATATCGCCTGACTATCACTATGCACAAGAGGAAGGTGGTGTGTGCTCCCAGAGACAAAGCCTACTGGAATTCTCAGAATCTCTTGGAAATTGTGGCCCAGAGCTGGTGCTGACAGCTTAGTTCAAACTTACAGAGGGGATGGGTTATGGTTAACTGGACAGAGAGGACCAGAGATCAGATCATGTGAACCCACATAAAAGCCAGGCAGATGTGATAGCTTGCCTGTTATCCAGTATGCAGAGGGCAGAGACAGACAGGGAGTCCCTGGGTCAAGTAACTAACTAGGCTGGCTAGCTGGAATTGGAGTATTCCACATTTAGTGAGACACTCTGGCTAAATAAATAAAGTGAAGAGTGATTGAGGAAGACAACTAAGGTGAACCTCTGGCTTTCACATGTGTGCCTATATGTATACACACACACACACACACACGTACACACACACACACACACACACACTTAAAAGCAGGGCAAAACCCCATATACTTGTAACTCCTGCACTGTGAGGGAATTTGCCTATAATCTGAGTGCCATGGAGGACGGAGACAGGTGTGCTGTGGTTTGCTGGGTTTTGCTGGCTGCCAGTCTAGATTAAGGTTCAGTGAGAGATCTTAAGGGAATTAGGTGAAGAGTGATAAAGCAGGATATCTGTCTTTCTGTCTTGCTCTAGGTTCTGCATGTGCACAGGACCATACACACAGACACATACACAGATACAGGAAGGAGGGGGGAGGGAAGGAAGGAGGGAGCACCATACTACCGTGGCCTAATATGGTGTCCAAATGGTCAGATGTGAACAATGTCCTTCTTTAGCCCCAAAGGACTGATCTGCAAGTGGCAGAGATTAATTACAAGTAGGTGGTCACAGCTATTTGTTAATTTCTCACTGACAAGTAACCAAGGTGCCCTTGAAGTTGGTCTAAGACAACCTAAAGACTGCAAGTTCTCACAAATGTATCAGTTGTCACAGAGTCCTCCAAGATAGCTCATGAGAAACTAAAAACAACTAATTCCACTGAAATAACAATTAGAGTAAGTGGTGATTGGTTCTGGAATCCCAAGGAAATACTTCGGAAACTCCCCAGACTGTTCTCTTGAGGGCTTTAGGATGTACATCCCCACATTTGTCTTTTCTTTCATCTTAATGGCATAAAGTGTCCACATCCTTTCCCCAGGTCCCCCTGTTGAGCCTCGCGCTATCCTTGTCATCTGCCAGGCACACAGCACAATCTCCTCAGTTGTGGAGAAATTTCTATGGGCTCCACTCAAGAGCCTAGCAGGCTGTAAAGCACACCCTCATTAATCCTGAGTCACAGTGGGATATAAAGCCCACCTCCAAGCGCTCCAATGTCCCTTTAATCTCCTGGAAATTCAAAGCATCTTAGATTCCTCTGTGGTGAGGATTACCTCCCGCTGGCATCTAACTGCAGCCCCAGCGATTGCGACAGGACATCTGAAAAAAACAGCTATTCCAAGCTGGCATCTTCAGCACCAGATCAGCCAGTGTTGTCTGTGCTGTGGCTTGGCAGTGGTCGACACACACAATAAGGACAAGAGCCACATTTCATAAGTTCCCTCCTGGGAACATGATGAATGTTAAGGCAGATGAAGAAGCTTGCCAGCTCCATGATCAAAACTTGGATGGCCATGAACATGTTCCATGATGGAACAGAGGCCCTTGTCACCTTGACTGCCCAGCCTTGAGACCCAGGTACCCAGGTGTGGTGCTTTCTCATATGTGAATAACCAACCCAGATGAAAGGGAAAGGGAGCGTTTGGTGCGGTGACAAGAAGGGAGCAGCTCTCAGTGTGCAGACTCAACCCTGGGAAGAGGATGCAGTAGGCAGCTGAAGGAGAAAGCGAGGGAGATTCAGAGTGAGACTAAGATGGGTTCAAAAGTTGACAGTTCTAAGACACATTCTTAGGACAAAGACATATCTAGACACGTATCTTGAGATGAGGGCAACACCAGCTTGTCCTTTTGTGAAGAACAACATGCAAAGCTTCCCTGGAAACAGCAGGGACAAGGTGGAGCACATAGGAATAGGGAGGAGTGATGTTACACATGAGCCCTCTCAATGTTCGCTGTCTGCTGCCTCAGTGGAAGCAGTTACCTAAGATGGACTGATGGAAGGATGCGGGCTTCATTCTAACAGTTTGTAACTTTGGAAAATGGAAACGTTTGGGCAACACATAGAAGGGTATTGTATGGATTTTAAGTAACAAAGACAGGAATGGATACAGTTGTGGTTCCCCCTGATCGACTGAGTTATTGTCCATCATTCATTTTGGGTTACATGGGACAAGAAGGAGAATTACCACATGTGAATATCAGTCTTAATGATAAGGCCATGCTTAAACTAAGCACTTCAAAAGCCCTTCCTTTCCTTTCCTTTCTTTTCCTTTCCTTTCCTTTCCTTTCCTCCCCTTTCCTTTCCTCCCCTTTCCCCTTCCTTCCTTCTCTCCTTCCCTCTCTCCCTCCCTCCCTCCCTTCTGTGTGTGTGTACACACACATGTGCTTGCGTGCGTGCATGTGTGTGCGTTTGAATGCATGTGTTTGAATGTTTGAATGTGAGTGTTGATGTGGTGGTCATAGGACAACCTTGCACATTGATCCTTACTTTTTACCTTACATGAAACAAGGTCTCTCTTTTGTTGCTTCCTGCTGTGCATATCCAGCAAATGTCTGCAAACTCTGGTCTCTGCCTCCTATCTCACCAATGGAGCTCTGGAATTACAGACATTCTCTACATGCCTGGCTTTGTATCGTGACTGGAGATTCAAACTCAGGTCCTATTGCTAATGTTTCACCACTGAGCCCCTCCCCAGTACATCGCTGTCTTTCTTGAACAGAATTGAAACATCTTCAGAGCCTGGCTCCAAGTGGACTTTGGGATTCATCAGATGTGGGTCAAAATAATTTCTTAAAATGGAAAAAAAGTAGATTATGGATGCTAAATAATGCAAAGGGATTCTGGCATGTCTTTGAGAAACTTCATTTAAAAATATCATGTGCATTCATAGAAAATTCTTGAAAAAAAAAGAATAGCAAAATCATCTTAGTCATGGCATAGCCATTGATTTTAAGATTCTCATACTTTCAGCCAATTGGTGTGTGTGTGTGTGTGTGTGTGTGTGTGTGTGTGTGTGTGTGTGTAAAGCAAAATAATGGATTGCATGTACTTCTCTCATACATGGACCAAAAGGCATAAATTTACATTTTTATTAGATGGAAACTATGAGTTGAAACCCAACAGATCAGATCAGAGACAAAGTAAGGAAAGACAGGAAACATTTCACTTCAACCTCCAAATGCAACTGATTGGAAGCTGAAGAGCCGCTCTTTATCTGGCCCGAGAATACTGCTGAAATTCCAGACTCATTCATGGTAAACAGAGGCAAATTTTTCCATTCACTTCTCCAAGGCTCCTCTCCTCACACAAGTAGCTCCCTTTCTTGTCCCCTGCAGCATTCCTATTTAAGGGCGTAATGCCCACACTCCAGAGAGGGTGGATTACAAGGCATTCATTGCCAAAATAATTCTGTAAAATGCCGCGCTGCTTTTAAACAGGGTGCCCTTTTTCTTAAGTTGTGTGAATCTATAAACATTATTCTTGCTATAAACCTATTAAAAACTAAAACCCACTAATAAAGAGGCCAGAGAGTAATTATTTATAAGAGTGTCTTAAGGAGCTCCAGCTACTTTCTTTTTTCTAAGGAGATGAGGAGGAATTGCCGTCTTAAAGGTGAGAAGATCTTGCCGTTTTCCAATCCAGTAAAATGCTTGTATCCTGTCAGAGAGGGCTTGCTGTGTTAATGACTGACATTTGTAATCTATAATCAAATCCTGTCTTTTGCTTTGGGTACAAACACCCAACTGTGACCTCAAAGAGGAAACTATTACATAGTCAAGGTCAAGGAGAAGTCTCAGCAGGTAAGGCACTTGCTGGGCACGCATAAGAACCTCAGCTTGAATCCCTACAAGCCCAGGAAAGAGCCCCATGTTAGCATGTCCTGTACTTCCAATGCTCCAGCACTCTTCCAGGGAGATGGGGGTCAGAGAGGGAAGAATACCCAGAAGCCAGAGGGCCAGTTCGTGTGCTGTTTGTGGCAGCAAAAATGAAGAGACCTTGTTCCAAAGGAGGTGGAAAGCGAGGGCTGAAGCCAGAGACTGTTCTCTGACCTCTAAACATACACCAAAGTGCATACATACAACACACAGATACACACAAACATAGACACACACAATGGAGAAAAAAATTATACAAATGAGGATTTTCATCATTATCACCATCTAAACATATAAGGAACCCAACAGTCCTTTGGAATGTTCTCAGGCCAGGAAACAGCTTTGCAGCCTTGGCAGGTGTTACACTCAAAACAGAATGTGTGCTTTCTTTGTTTTTTTTTCATGAATAGTTTATTATTTTTATGTCTTTAAAGATAATAGAAGGCACTGATATTGCCAAAAGCTTTGTGTGTGTGTATGCGCGTGTGTGCGTAACCAATTTTGTAGTCTAGACTAGCCTTTAAGTCTCGGTGTAGCCAAGGAAGACCTTGAGTTTCTGATTCTCCTGCCCCCATTTCCTAAGTTCTAGGATTATAACCATGCCTAATTTATTTGCTATTGGGGAAACATGCAGGGTTTCATGCATGAAAAGTAGATGTCCTATCAACTGAGCCCCAGCCCCAGCCCTAACCGGTTTATATTCAAAAGTGGCCATAGTATTGTGCCCTTTTCTAGAGGAAGTACAGCGGCTGTGGCTAGGTGCTGGAGACAATCCCAGTCACATGATCTGCAGGCCTGCAGAGAGCCATCGTTCCTGACGCCGAAAGCAGCAGGTTGACTGATCTACTGACCTTTCTTTGTTTAATCCCTGCAGTCAATCCTATTCTCCTGGTAGGCACACCCATCTGCTGCTGCTGCACCCAGGCAGCAACTATAATCTCTGCATGGTCATAGATGTGCAGACTCTGTGATGCCAGCCCACGGTAGGCTGTTCTGCTTAACACCTCGATGCACAAGTGATTTTATAAGTGAAAGAAGCCAGAGCAATGGAAGGCGGGAGGTCCTCATGAGAACAGCAGACATTCTGATGAAGACTTCCCAGTGACTCAAAGTTTGGCAAAGGTCACTGGTGCATTTTAGGCCAGATGGGGGCTTAGGGCAACATCTTACTATCTCTTTCAGAGCTCTGCAGACAGGAGCCTGTGGGAGTTTATGCGGGGCTGTGGCAAAGGTGTCTGAGAAGCCTGGGTTACCTTGAAACTTGGGGAATCAAAAGCTTTTAAAACACAGACTCTACTCCCAGAGAGATCTTCTAGCTCCCCCTCCCCACTTTAAAAATGGGATAGCAAAATAGCAATTATTAGGATTCTAGGAAGCAGCAGAAGAGAGGCAAACCTCTTCAGAATTAACCAATAAGGGAAATCAAGTGCTTTGAAGTTTGCACAGTTAATAATAATAAGAATGATGATGCTAATTATAATCTTCCTTGGAGAGTGTTTTACACTCCGTGAAGCATCTTAAAAGTACCCAAGTTCATTTAGTCATTACAAGAATATGATGAGACAGATGGCATTTCTATTCCTATTATTCCGAAAATGCAATTAAGAGACCACACATACACACACGCACACACACACACACACACACACACACACACACACACACACACACACACCGTTTCCTTCTTCCCATCACAGCTCCTGACTTTTGCTCAAGCAGAGGATTTAAAAACATGGAGGAAGGGGATGAGAAGTTGCTCAAGGGGCAAAAATACTTGTGCAAACATGAGGACCTATGTTTAAATCCCCAGAACACATGTAAAATGCTGGGTGTGCGTGACTCTTACCCAGGCATTATGGGGAGCAGAGACAGGCAGGCTTAGGGAGCTCACTCGACAGGCAGCCTATAGTGCCGTCCTCTGCTTCTCATTCTCCATGTATTATAACACCTGATTATGAGCTTCTTCAGAAAAATGCATCAAGTTCCTTACTGATGGGTCAGCAGTCTGCTCAGCTGTTAAATCAGTATATGGTCCTGAGAGAATGGTGTAATACTTTTAAACCTTGCTCAAATTAGGAGTTATGGTTCTCAATTAGGCAAGCCATGCTTTTCCACACTAGGGGTCAGATGACCTGAGTTGGGTTAGCAGCTTTGCTAGCTGTGCACTGCATGGACCTCACTGCACTGCATTTACCGGAAGGTGTCTCACGGTCCCCATGCTTGCAAGTTTGGAATGAGAAGCCCAGCATTTTATGAAACACAAGACTTCCATGTAGAGTAGTTCTTACTCGTATGTGTGTGTGTGTCAGACAGCATGTGTGTGCACGTGTGTGTGCATGTGTGTGTGCATAATTGTATAGATCAGAAAACAACCTCAGCTGTTGTCCCTCAGAAGCCTTTCACCTAACTCACTGAGACCTGGGACTCACCAACTGAAGCTAGGCTAGATGGCCTGCAAGCCAAAGGGGTTCAGTTGTTTCTATGTCTTCTTTGCTGGTATTAGTGTGATATCGCATCCGGTTTT
This sequence comes from Myodes glareolus, assembly GCF_982192425.1. Lineage (NCBI taxonomy): Eukaryota > Metazoa > Chordata > Mammalia > Rodentia > Cricetidae > Myodes > Myodes glareolus. The sequence goes on from NC_142039.1 coordinate 29,614,298, forward strand.
TTTTAAAGGTGTGTTCTGATGACTGGACTCTGGTCTTTATGCTTGTATGGCAAGCATTACACCAACTGAGTCATCTCCCCATCCAGGTAACGATTATTCTTAGCACTATCACTTATTTCAGATCTAAAGAGGAAATAATATTGAACATTAAGGAAATAGACAGGAGAAGTCTTTGGAACTGTGGAAGAATAAGAGATATAAAAGAGTTAATGACTTTGGAGAGGACTTAGCAAGAACTACCTAGTGTTAAGGGCAATGTGAGGACATCATAAAAAGAATATCTGATGGAGATGCGCTTGCATAAGTCCCAGCCAAAAAGAGAATTAAGGGAAAATATGTGTGTATGAAATAAGACAGAAAAAGGAACTAATGCAAGAGGCAAAGAAAGGATTTGAAGAATTACCCTTTATCTACCATTTATCTGTGGCTGTTGTCCTTAGCACCAACTAGAGGGATGGTATTGCATCTGGATCAGGCTGAACTGTAGGATTTGAAGATGTGCTTGCCCCTTCTCTATGCGCCAAATGACTACAGAGTGAGTCAGTCACGATACTTCATCATTTGCTTCCCTTTGAAACTCAAATGCTAGATAAACTCCCTCAGAAACTAAAGGCAGCTCTAATCCAGATGTAGACAAGCATGGGTGGTGATGAGCAACAGGTGAGACCACCTCCATTTATGCAGAGTGGGAACAAGACAGCTCAAAAGTCCCTACCTTAGAGGATTTCCCAGAAGGAAGTGTGAACCAGAAAATGCACAGGAATTATTTTTTCAAAACAGAGAAAGCAACTTCCATATTATGGTTCATTATCTGAGGAAATGGATGACAATCAAGGATAATGACCGTCCATCCTAAGAAAGAAGTCAATTTCCCCACGTTGTAACGACATCTCGTTCCTCACGTCTAAGCGTTATTCAGCATCTATTTCATAATGTGCTTCCTCTCTTCAGTGCTGCTGGCCTTGGAAATGTCTCAAAAGGCTGTCGATTTTGTAATGGCACCTTCTGTGAATTTTCACAATAAAACCATAAAGCTGTCATCACTAAGGAAAAACGAACATTCCTGGAGAGGTAGGAAGCTGCCGCTCTCCTATTACCAGAATCTCTGCTGCTCTCTAAGGCACTCTAAGGCCATAAATCCTCAGGGAACTAGAACGTGAAAGATGAATTGGTCTGCTTGCCAGTTCCTGCAAGTCCCAGGGAGACAAAATGATAGTCTGTCGACTGCTGTATCAACAGCTATTTCCACAGAATCCCCTTGGAATTATACAGGTGCTACCCTGGCAGTGTGGTTGCCAGGGTCTCAAAGGTTGTCTCAAAGCACAGGTGGGAGTCCTGCTTTTGGACTTTAGTGAGTGCAGCTCTGTTTGGCTTGACAATATGAACATCCTCTTAAGAAGAACATCGTGTGACTTCTTAAACCCTCTGGCTCTCAGACTAGAGTTGAGTAGTCAAGAATTCAGTCTGTACTTAAACCTCCCAGTGAATCAGGCTTTTGTTATCTCCACCGAGAAAAGGAAATCAATTTGCAGAGATCTTGCCTAACAGCAATACTCTCTCCCAAGAAGGGAGAGCGTGCATGTGCACATCATTCGCGAGTGTGTGGATGTGCGCATGTGTGGAGGCTAGAAGTTAATGCTGTATGTCTTCCCCGATTGCTTCTCCCTCTTATTTATTTTATTTTATTTTTATTTATTTATTTTTGAGACTGTATCTCTCACGGAAGCTAGAGGTCACCACTGGCTAGACTTACTGGCCAGCCAGCCCCTTGGATCCTCCTGCCTGGCCTCCTTGGTGCTGGGGTTGCTACAAAAGGCGTATCTATTCTTAGGAAACGGAGTTGAAATGCACAGAGAGAATTCATTCTTTCTGTGTCTGATGCTACCACTTCGAATTCCTTTTGCACAAGGGATGGAAATCATTTACTGTCCACCCAGGAGTGTCCTTTCCAGAAGTTCACCATAAACACTTTTCCCATCAATGCTAATAGCTGCTTGGCAGGAAAAATACATACAAGTTAAAAAAGGGGGTGGGGAGGACTTGGAGCTATGGTCCAGTTACTGCTCAGAAACAAGTGATTCTGCTTTTTTTTTTATCATGAAGGAAATAAGGATTAAATACCAGTCGTACCAGGTATATTTCTATAACTGACAAGGCTGTCTTTGGAAATTCCAAGTGCTTCCAAATTGTACCAATGTGCTTATCTTGGTTTCTTGTTGTAACCAAGTCCCAGAGATGTATTTACAACATTGGCTGAACCCACTTCAGAGGTCTGAAAATATCACAGTGGAGGCAGGAACTCTGGTGTCATTAGATGTGTATGTTTTTTAGGAGATACCAAAGGCTGTAAGCCTCATTTTCCTTAGACCTGAAGTGGGACCCATGGGAACATGAAGACTTCTATGACTATTTAGTATATTTTATTTTGCAACATGTCTGACTTAAAACAAGAACCCAATGAATATTAGTTGTTATCTTTAATTTTACTATTAGGCTAACAAGCATTTTGAACATCCCTGGGTTTCTCTCTTTCATTAGTCTACCAGCTTAGAGCTTATGAAACCTTTCCTTTATTTTTTTAGACTTAGTTTTTTTATTTTATTGTTTTTAAAAAGAAAACAAACAATTGTTTTCTTCATCTTACATACCAATCCTAGTTCCTTCCCCTCCTCCCATTCCCTCCACATACCTCCCCAACACCACCCACATCCACTCCTGAGAGAGGGTAAGGCACATTGCTTTGGGAAAGGTCCAAGGCCCTCCCTACTATATCTAGGCTGAGCAAGGTATCCATCCAAAGAGAATGGGTTCCCCAAAAGCCAGTACAAGCAGTAGGGATAAACCCTGGTGTCACTGCCAGTGGCCCCGCAGTCTGCCCCAGCCATACTGTCATTCACATTCAGAGGGTCTACTTTGGTCCTATGCTGGTTTCTTTCCTATCTGGCTGGAGTCGGTGAACTCCTATTAGCTCAGGTAAACTGTTTCAGTGGGTGATTCCATCACGGTCTTGATCTCTTTGCTCATATTCTCACTCCTTCCACACTTCAACTGGACTTTGGGATCTCAGCCCAGCGCTCCACTGTGGGTCTCTGCTTCTGTTTCCATAAGTTGTTGGATGAAGGTTTTATGGTGACAAGATATTTATCACTTGGACTGCAGGGCAAGGCCAGATTGGGCACCCTCTCTTCTATTACTTAGGGTTTTAGCTGGGGTCATTCTTTGGATTTCTGGGAATTTCCCTAGTGTCAGGTTTCTTATTAACCCCATAATGGCTCCCTCAATCAAAATATCTCTTTCCTTGCTCTCATCTCTGTCCTTCCTCCATCTCAACTATCCCATTACCTCAATTCTCTTACCCCCTCTTCCCTTTAATTCTCACTTCTCCTTCCACCCCCATGCTCCCAAATTTGTCAGGTGATCTTGTCTATTTCCTTTTGAGGCAAAGTCTCTTTTTCTTACTGGCCTCTAGCTCAAGCAGGCTAGGCTAGCAAGCACCACAGATCCTATCACTTCTGTTGCCCCAGTGCTGAGACTTTAAAAACTCAGTTCCTTATCATACAAGGTGAACATTTTCTCACTGCAGCCATCTCTCCAGCATCAATCACCACAGCCATCTCCCCAGCACCACCACAGTCATCTCCCCAGCATCACTGCAGCCATCTCCCCAGCATCACCGTAGCCATCTCCCCAGCATCACCACATCCATCTCCCTAGCATCACCACATCCATCTCCCCAGCATCACTGCAGCCATCTCCCCAGCATCACCACATCCATCACCCCAGCATCACCGTAGCCTTCTCCCCAGCATCACCACATCCATCTCCCCAGCATCACTGCAGCCATCTCCCCAGCATCACCACATCCATCTCCCCAGCATCACCAGAGTCATCTCCCCATCATCACCAGAGTCATCTCCCCAGCATCACCGCAGCCATCTCCCCAGCACCACCACAGCCATCTCCCCAATTCAATCTTCTTTTTCACATTTCCAGCTCAGTTGACAAAATTTTCAGATTTCTAGCACTCCTCCATTCCTGTAAGTACTACTAATACAGGAGGGAAAACAATTGAAAAACAAAACAGAAAAGTCTACCTGATGTGAAGAAGAAATTAAAACTGTATCTTAGCAAGGCTGATTTGAAAAACAGTTTTCCTAAGTCCCAGGGCTCATGCTGGGTTAAGTCTCTGAGCTATAGAAACCTGTTTGCCTTTGAGGCTTCCCGCATACTCTCATTTGGCTCTGAGGCTCTGAGGCTCTGAGGCTCTGAGAGCTGTAAGGGAGTGAAGACTTTACAGTATTTACAGAACCCCTTTCTCTCCAGAGGTCAGAGTTGTGTGAAGCTGTTAAAGTTTGATGCTGTACAGGATGACATCTTCACACGAGGACAGACTAGTCTGCACTGTCACAGAAAAACTGACAAGGCAGAAAAAGCAGGAAGTCGGTCAAGGTGCAATCTCTTTTCCTGACGTCACTGGAGCTGTGTTATCCAGAGTGACAACAGAGGCAAGTGATGTGGGAGTCTCCTCTGTGTGCTGTGATTAATGAAGAAAGAAGCTGCCTGGGCCTGTTGATAGGGTAGAACTTAGGTAGGCGGGGAAGATGAAACTGAATGCTGGGAGGAAGAAGGCGAAGCCAGGGGAAGCCATGGAGCTATGGCTGCCAGAGATAGAGGTGCTGGAATTTTGTTGGTAGGCCACGACCTTGTGGTGATATACTGATGAAAAGAAATGAGTTAAATTAAGATGTAAGAGTTAGCCAAAAAGAAGCTAGAGCTAATGGGCCAAGCAGTGATTTAATTAAACACAGTTTCTGTGTGGTTATTTCCATTCTGGGAGGCCAGAATGAATAAGCAGTTCCTTGCAACAGGCAAGGACGCCTTGAGGTGGAGGAGCGTAAGTAAGAACAGAAGGAGTGGCAGAGAAAAATGTAGAGTTCAATAAAAATAAAAAAAATACAGAAGGAGTCGATTCCCTGAGAGGTGACCAAGTAGTGGTATGAGTAGGTGCCTGGTCTCTGGGGGAGAAAGAGGAATGAAAACTCCATCCTGCTCATTATAAGTGAGGTTTCTCTTTACTTCCTCCTCCTCCTCCTCTTTTTCATCCTCCTTTCTTCTCTTTTGGTGACTCATTGAGTTTCATTCAAGTTACTCACAGCTGCATGAATGAGGGTTTACTCAAAGGAGTCTACACTACTGAAGAAAATATCTCTCCCTCTCCTAAAAGCCACAAACTGCCTATAGAACCTCAGATGAGTTAGGAGTCCCTTCCTCAGGAACAATTAAATGCCTATGGATTCACAAGAATGGGAAAGGTCTCATGAATTTTCTGTCTCCATATAGAATGTTGGTCACAGCTAAAGTGAACTCAAGCGTGCAATTGCCATGCCATGCCCTGGAGGCAGCATTTCACATCAGTCCCCCCCTTCCTCTGGCTCTTTTCTAGCTGTTGATGTTCCCGAAGACTTGGAAGGGATGATACAGATGTTCCATTTATGGAGGAGCATCCATTGGTCACTCTTGTAGATCTCTCACTTCTTTATGCCACCAATGTGCTTCAGTCTTGTCCTGGCTTGTATTCATACCACACTGCCTGGCCCAGCTGCCCCTTCCACAATCAATCCCACTGCACCAGGACTTGATGTCTGTACTCACAGTATTTTGGAACTACCATTGACCTCTTAAGTTCCAGGACCAATGGCCTTCGGGAAGGTCTTCGATGCTTTGTTTCGGTCTTTGAGATGGCTTGTCATTCAGCACTCTTCTTCCTTTGACATTTCATCATTCTGTCTTTTAACACTCCAGGTCTTCTCTTCTGTGCTTCCTTCAATGGCTTGACCCCTCATCATCTCTTTGAAATATGTCTGCTTCCTAAGGTTCCATCTTTCTTTATACTAGCTCTACTCTCTAACAGTTTCTAACAGCCTTCAATGAAAACGCCGCCAAATGTACTTCTCAACACGTGCACCAGGAGGTGGAGAAATAGTTCAGTGACCAGGAATGCTTGCTGCTCTTCCAGAGGACTGGAGTTTGGATCTCATGCATTCACCTGCAACCCTACCTCCAGGGGAAACCAACACCTTCTTTGGGGCTTCATGGGTAATCTCACACACATGCACATACACGTAAATCAAATATTAACAAAACTTTCAGGGGCTGAGTATTCAGTTCAGTTGCAGAGGACTTCCTTAGCATGTGTGAGGCCCTGGAGCCCATCCCCAGAAACATATACACACGCATACCTTCCCCAACCATCTGGTATTTCTATAGGGTGGACAGGTTTCCATTCAGCCATATAATTTTGTGTAGAATGCTAGTTTTATCTTCAGTGTGTTCTAAGCTTAGAGCAAGTCCTTCTTTGTGTAATGAGTAAAGTGGGGTTGGCCAAGTATTCATTGCACCTTGGTAGTTCATGGAGCCACAATCTGCCCCGAGGCTGTGCAGCATGGAATGGTTTGATGCAGTGCAGAGGGACAGTCCCACTTCGCACTACTCACTTCTTTAGCATATAATCATATGTGTGCCAGTCACAATCCTATGTGCTAGGAACACAGGAAAAAGAGGGGTAGGGATGGTTTTGTAGAGGCGGGCTTTCACTTTTGGTCTCTCTGATAGGCTGATACAGTTGCAGAAGACTCAAAGTACCCTATAAAGGCAAACACAGAAAGAGCCTTCTCCTCCACTATGGGTGGGCATGTGACTATTGGGTAGCTGTTTTCTAAGAAATGGGACGTTCCCTCCATGGAGAGAGGAAGGAGGAGGGAAACTCATAAGATTCAGGAAGTTCACCAACCTTACAAAGTTCAGAAACTTCCAAGATTCCCAAGATCCCTTTCTTGGATTTGATAAGCAGAGAAAGAGTACAGTACAGAGACTCATGTCTGAGCTGCCTTGCAAGCTCTGCAGGGACCTCCAGGGACACAGCTTTGTAAGGTGTCATGCATGCTGGGGTGGTATTTTTTTGATGAAGTAGCTGCAATAAATTCATTCATTGATTCACCAAGCCTGACTTGGGTAGGGTCATTTCTTTAGCCTGTCATCAGTGTTCTATCTGCAGTCAAAAGATATTTGTTCATGTCTCCCCAGGAAAAGTTGCACAGCAGAGACACAGTGAACAAGCCAGCATGGGAAAGCAGGAAGCCAGGGGATGATTATAGTGCGGAGGGTAGACAAGCAGGAGGGAACAGGTAGAGAGGGCACCAGGCCTCTGTAATGGCTGGAAATCTCACATGGGAAGTGAACAGGGAAGCCACGGCAGCATTTTGATCAGGAGTGTCTGTGTGGCGTGCGGTGGCATGTGTTCCACAAGAATCATCGCAGTTGTCCTGGTGAGAGCAGGCTGAAGGGACCACACCAGACGACCATGCCACCATGAACTCTGGCATGCCTTCCTAACCATGACAGACTCAAACTATGAGCCAAAGCAAACCTTCACCCTCAGGTTGCTCCTGTCAGGTATCTTGTCACAGTATAAAGTGGCAAATGCAGCCTGAACTGGAAAAGACCCAGAAGTGTCAACAGACAGAAAGAGGAGTATGTGAGCTTAGGAATCAGACTTCCCAAGTCTGAGGTGTGTGCTAAGGAGACAGCTGAGGAGCTGGATGGGTAACGTGTTGCCTCCTTAGGACCTGAGAACACAGTTTCCCAGTGGCCCACAAGGACAAAAAGGAACACCCCTCTCTGGTGTGGAAAGTCCTTCTGTATATGTGTTCCTTTTATTGGTTAATGAATAAAGCTACTTTGCCCTTCTTAAGGGCAGAGTAGAGCAAGGCAAGAATTCCAAGCAGATATAGAGGAGAGAAGAAAGTGGAGCCAAAAAGACACCATGTATCTACTAAAGTAGAAAGACACAAGCTGCTAGCCAGCACCTTACTGGTAAACCTAGAGCCTCGTGGAAAAATACAAAGTAATATGACTAGGTTAATTTAAGATGCAAGAGTTAGTTAGAAATATGCATGAGCTAATCGGCACAGCAGTGTTGTAATTAGTATAGTTTCTACGTGATTATTTTGTTCTGGGAAGCCAGAAAATGAATAAGCATGTCTCCGCCTACACCCCCCAAATTGTTGTCACGTTCCTGCTTGCTGTGTGCTAGAAAACAGCTTCCTATCACAGGAAATGAATTCTCTACTTCAGTCAAACCATTCCTTTGAATAAACCCAGCCATTGGTTTTAAGTCAGCATTCTATAGCAATAGAGGTGATTGGCTTTATTCTTGGAGACATTTTCAGTGCAGTGAGGGGTGGGGGGAAGAGGGGAAGGAGAAGAAGTGAAGAGTTTATATAGTTGATTGGTTCATCTCATTTTACTTACACATAGTGCTGGGCAAAGTGTCCCAAGGGGTGATCTGGTGGATACTGGGTGCAGGCCTTCCTACAACAACAAGAGGATGCCTCTAAGAAAAGAGTGGACCAAGGGTTCGGACCAAAGGCATCTACCGAAGCACATCCACAAGAGCAGGGGTGCAACTCGCTGCATGGAGATAAACATGGAACTCACAGCTTGCATTCACTATCTATGAATGACATCAGACAGGCTATGCTGTGACTACCATTATGACCTTTAGTGGGTCATGATCACTTTCATGAGATTTCTACCCTTTACTAAGTGTGGTCTTTCTCCCTGCTGTGATAAATATGTAAGCACCGGTTTCTTACATCCTCCTTTTGCTTCTGTGACTTCTCTCTACTTTGTTTCATTAATGACCCTTAGTCTCTGTCTTCAGTTCTCATGGAAATGATGAGGTCCAGAGGAGAGGAAAAAGCATCTAAACCCCAGCTCTCCGAGGAAGGGCAATCACATTGCTCCTGCACAAGGATGAACCTCAGTTGTTTAACACTAATGTGATCAAAGCAGAGACAGCAGGAAGGGCCTAGAGTGACCCAGGGCAGCAATTGAATTCCTAGCCCCTGGAGTTTCTTTGATGAATTTGGAAGTGTGCTTAGCCAAAGAATGTCAAGAGATGTGTTTCCTGTGCCAGACCATCAAAGTCACCAAACACAATTAATGCAAAAATGTCATAATAAATGCACCTTCATTTTATCCTTATGGAGGCCACATTAAATATATCCAGCTCAGACTAAGGGGAATCGATTAAACCTTATGTGCTGAGCGTGTTAAGTGCCAAAGGAGTAAAAAAGTACTTGCAAAATACTACACCCATGAATCTTAAAAGAGAATTTCTTGTCTACGCAAACACAAAGTGGTCAACTTTCAATGAAAATTAATCCATTCAGCATTATCTAATTTTTCAATTGGTAGTAAGTCCACTAAGAAGTGTAATGTTATTGTAGGCAATTGAAGTCTACAGTATAATTACAGGAGGAGGTAATATAATGGAGATATTAAGAGAAATCTTTATTCTGTGCTTCCATCTTTATTCTGGAACTGAGACTCGCTACTGTCCATCTCCAGCATGTATTTGCACAGCCCACAAGGGCTGAAAAAACACCCAAGTCACATTCTGAGAAGGAATCTGCTCTACCGAGATTAGTTAGGCAGCATTCCCAGAGTTAGTGAAGTGAATCACAGCACTGGGGGCCTGGAGAAACAGAGAGCCATTGCACCAGCCAGTGTAAATGCAAATCATGAACCCAGTATCAAGATACAGTCGTCAAAGGCATAAAGCAATAATAGTGTGGGTCTGGACTGTCCTTCGAGAATCCATCGTGTTAAAGGCTCAGTCCTCACCTTGGGTTATGGCAATCTAGGGGTAACATCACCAGGAATTTGCCTTTGAAGGTGATGCAGCCTCTCCTCTCTCTATTTAGCTTCTTGGCTTCTTACAGAGACAGCTTCTGTTGTGATAGGACAAATGCCCAAAGCAACAGGGTCATGTGACCAGGGATTGCAACTCCTGAAACCATGAACTAATTAATCCTCTCTTTCTTTTGTTTATCCCAGACATTTTGTCATAGTGATACATAGTTGATTTATATACCTGGATTTTCTTGCCAAATCTGAAAATAGGTTTTTTTTTTTTAAAGGATCATCAATAAAATGCTATTTAAACATATACTTTAAAATAAAACTACAAGTGCAATCATCAATGAGAGTGTCAATTATTCTGCACTAAGTTTCAAACCAATCCACTTTTAAAATGCCTTTAAATAAATTAGCTAAAAGGTCATAAGTTTACATTACAGAAACGAATATTTTCTAAACTTCAAAAAAAAAATGAACTGGTCACGGGGTCAGGTATATTGGGGTATGCCTTTAATCTCAGTACCTGGGAATCGGAGGCAAGTAGATTTATATGGTCTACAAAGTGAGTTCGAGGTCATTCAGGCCTACATAGTGAGACCCTGTCTTAAAAAAAAGGTGACTGTGACAGAGAATGCATTAGTTGTTTTTCATATAAAGAATCATAATAATAATTATAAATTATACAATTAAAATTGACATAATTTTTATAGTAATCATAATTATAACAATTATATTAAATTTTGGTATTATTAAAAGTATTGTAAATATCTGTAACCTTAATAGTTAGTTCACATGTATAAAGTATGGACTAATGGCCTATTCTCATGTATGACATTGGCACTTGGGGAAGCTTTCCAATATTACATATTTCTAGAGACAGATAGAGTAGTCTTGCTGTAGTTTGTATCTGATTCGTGTGTGTTCACCAAGGGCTCACATGCTGGAAGCCTGGAATCACATTTATGACGTGGCAGACAATGGGATGGACAGGATTTAAAGCCGGGTAATTCTGCCATTGGCAATGTTGTCCTAAGAAGACGTCCATGCTGGTCTTGAGAGAAGCACCAGCCCCCAAGAGAGTGAATTATTAAATAAAGCTCAGCTTCTGCTCTTCTGCCTTTGTTGTTCATTTATGTTCTCCTCTACCTCTCCCTCCCTCCTTTTCTTTTTCTCTTCCTCCTTTTCCTTTATTCTATCTATCATGATGTGATGTGGATCAGTGGAGGAAGGGGAGCCATTACCACACTCAGGGCCAAGAAGTTTGGACTTTAATTTTTAAAACTGTGAGCTAAGAAAACCTTTTTTTTTCTTCTTAACTTATCCAGTCTCAGGAGAAGTAGCAGAAAGAACACTAATCCAAGTGTCTACCTTGTCCATCATTGGCAGCCCTGTACAATGGTGGACACACAAAAAACACTCAATATCTAGGAACAAATGTCAATCTGCTCTTCCCATTATACTGGCAGGGAAAGTCCAAGGAGAAAGGACACAGGACTTGGATGTTTCCCCTATTAGCTTTGATTTTCTATGGGACTTAGGGAGCAGAGGCTGGGTGACACCAGAGTTGTGGGCAGTGGTACCTGTGGGGCTCTGTAGGGACAGGAAGAAAAGAGAGAGAGAAAAGAGAGAGAGAGAGAGAGAGCGCCTCTTTTGCATTCTGACCTCCCCAAAGGAGAGAGAGAGAGAGAGAGAGAGAGAGAGAGAGAGAGAGAGAGAGCGCCTCTTTTGCATTCTGACCTCCCCAAAGGCCTCTGCTTCTCAATGACCTCTGCTTTGTCCTTTTAAACTCGTGTTTGAAGAGCCCACATGCCAGCATTCACAGATGCATGTGTGTATTATTAAACATTTTCTTGTAAAGCTTGAAGCTGCTGATGTTATGGATTTACCATGTTATCTCTTACACAACTCAGAACTTCTGTCCTGTTTTCTTACCATCTTAGTATCTATGGAATGAATCCTGCCCTTCCTCTCCCATCTCTCTTGCCTTTTAGCCTCTCGTTCTTCCTCCCTCCCTCCCTCCCTCCCTCCCTCATTCATTTAGTTGAAGTTAGTGTGTATGTGTGTACATGTATGTACTCAGATGTTACTGTGAAAATAAAAGGACAACTTGTAAGAAGTTGGTTATTTACTTCAACCATGTGAGTTCTGGGGCTTAAGCTCAAGACTCGGGTCTTCAGGCTTAGCCACAGGCTTTTTTACCACTGAGCTATCCTGCCTGCACACTTCCTCCTTTCCACCCTTTCTTCCCTTCTTCCTTCTCAATCCCTTTCTCCTTTCTGCGTTTCTTTTTTATCTGCCCATTCCTCCTCCTCTTTGTCCTTGTTTTTTTCTCTTCCCTTCCCTCCCTCTTGCTTTTCCTCCCCCTCCCTCCTGCCCTTCCTTTTGTCCTTCCTTCCGCCTTTTTTCCTCTCAGGGTTTATGATCTGGCAGAAACTGGACTGCATACTGTCCCAATTTTTGATCTCCCAAGGAGAAGTTAGTCTTAGGACAAGAGGAAAAATGGCTCTTTGTACCTCATGGGTCAGAAAAGAAAATTGATGAACAAACCAAAATTGCTCACTGTAGCATTTCTACAGCCACTGAAGATGCAGAGACACCCAGATCCATGCCTGTTTCCCTGTTCCCTGCTCAGCAGATCCGCTAATGATATTACTGTGCTTGCCCTAAGGTCCCCTTTAGAGAAATTGCTATTGATCTTGATAAGCTGTGGACATGTTGTTCTTTTCCTTGGGGGCAGATTCTTGCAGATGGTTTCTGATATATTTTGTCATAGTTTATTAATAAAAAGACAATCTAAAACAAAATTTCTACCTTTTAACTACTGTGTAATTCACTGAATGTTTCCTTTGGAATAGTTCTCACCAACTGGAACTTGCTCGCCCTACGAGGACAGGTAGATGGGTTGTTATGCTGACATGAGCTCTGATGACAATAATGCCTTGTGGTCTTTGCTGTATTGTGTTTGTGCCCTAGTGGGTGGATGGGCTTGGAAACTCCTATCTGTGCAGAAGATTAGAGAAATTATCTTCTATTCTCAGGTGTGTGAATGGCCTTGTGGTTGTTTGTTCTGAGGTTTTCAAATTTGTTAGGAAGAGTAAGGACACCATCCCACACCCCTAGTGGTGAGAATAAATCCAGGCCTCATCCATACAAGGCAAGAGCTCTGTTACCTAGTATATCCTTAGTCCTAGAATGCAGACATAAATAACCCTCAAAATAGTAGTGAGGAGTCTGAAAAATGGAATTAACTATACATTTAATACCAGACTGGGAAGCTGGTGTTCCTAGAATATTGGTGGTGGTAGGGACACGTTTCACACTATTTACGTGCGGTGTAAGACGAGTTTATGCTCAGATTAATTTTTCTTTCCTGCCGAGACAACATTTTGGAGCCTTTGTTGTCACTGAACATGGTCTAAGCTCTTTCCAGTTGGACATGGGCAGAAGGGACGTGTACAGCTTCAAGATGCGGCCGCAGCACACACAGCACGCCCTCCTAGTCAATCTGTTGTGCGTGCTTTATTCTCCTCTAGGACTGCAGTTGAGACCCCTGCAGACAAACTCGAAAGTTTGACCAAGGATAAACTGTCGACACACCACTCTGAGAAGAGTTGCCTGACCAGGATGACTCAAAGTAGACTCTTATATAAGAAAATCATAAACCAATACTATCTTAATCCACTGAGTGTTGGGGGTTTACTAAATATCAGCTTTCTCAGCAAGACTCATTAGACTTGATGAACATTTGGTACTCTCCCAGTGAGTTAGAGTACCATAGAAGGCACATTACAAAGAACGAAGTTCTCTTTGTTGAACTGACATGTATGACAGAACCTTTCACTCAGGATTATCATTTGAAATGTGAATTAGCTCAATAAGACTTTGAAAGCAGGCCTGAGATAAGATCCGAGTGAAAACTGCTAGCCACATGAAATGTATGTGCAGCTAAAACATGAACTGCAGGGCTGGAGGGACAGCTCAGCCCCAAAAGTGCTGCTTTGCCACCTCTAGGACCTGTGTGTCATCGCACAGAACGCAAGTTAGAAAAGAAAGAGCTGGGTGAGGTGGTTCACTGGGGAAGAGGAGACGATGACCCCAGGGTTCACTGGCCAGTCAGCTTAGCATAACTGGTGAGTTCCAGCCCAGACAGAGACACTGTCTCAGAAAACGAGACAGATGGAATCTAAGGAATGACAGCTGAGGTTTTCCTCTGGCCTCTTCATGAATGTATAGGAACACTCACATGTGTGGACCTGCACAGATGTGATCACAGGTACATGTGTGTATGTATATGCACATACATGTACTCATATGTATAAAAATCCTGCAAAATGCAAAATAAAAGTTTCATTGCTAAAGTCTGCTTGATTTTTAATTTTCCCATTTGTTCCAGATAAGATTCAGGGTAAAAGAAAAAAAACCCTATTAGCTGATTTAAGAATTATAAAAAAAAGATTCTTCATATCAATAGTGTATTCATCTATGTCTATATTATATATTTATAAATAATATGTTATCTATATTACATATTGTCTCATTCAGTCCCCATTTATGCACTGGGTTATGGAGGATTAGCTTTACATGTGAGAAAACTGTGATAGATGTGTGAAGACGTGCCTTCAGATCAGACCACTTGTGAAGCCAGAGCTGGAGAGCGAAGCGCTCTGGCCTGATTATCAGGTTCATCACGAGTCCTTTGCGGCAGTCATTCCTACGTCCTTTGAGCATGGGCCCGCTGGACACACTGAAGCCCTTTCATGCTCGTGCTTGAATGTCCTAAGGCCCTTGTTAATGGCTGTGCCTCCTGGCATCTCTGTCTTCTTATTTTGGCTTTCTCAAGAATCTAGATATTTGACTTTTTCTTGCCACTGGAAACTCTTTTCCTGACTCCTGAGACAGGATACTTTCCTGGTTTCTTCACCCTTTGCCAGCGTCCTCCAGTCTTCCACACAACCTCTGATTTGTACTGATTGCCAAGCCTCTACCTGCAGTCCACAAAGTCCTTGCGCCATACGGGGTAGCTTTATCCAACTGTCTGAATCTGCAACACCACCAGCCACCTCGAGGAAGAATTCTCTCTGAAAATTAGATGTCTCTAGAATTCCAGATGGGGCTCTTCAGTGTGGTAGATACCATGATTTTATGACTAGCATTTCAGATCCAGAAATCCAAAAGCCAAACCCATCCTATTTCTCTCCTTTCTAGTCTGTCTTCCCAAATTCTTGGAGTTGCCACTATTTACCTGTGTTTTATAATAGTTTCTTTTTTTTCATGGCTATGATAAAATGCCTGACAGAAATGACAGATTTGTGTTGGCTCGTGGTTTCACGTAATATAGTCCACAGAGATGGGGAGAACATGGCGGGACAGCTTGGTCTGGGCTGGTGGAAGCTTCTGACTGTGGTATCTCAAATCTTGGTTGGTCCAGGGAACAAAGAGGTCTAGGAGGAACCAGAGATGGATATCAAGGTTGCCTGCCACTAACCTGTGTCTGCTAGTTAGGGCCTCCACCTTAAAAGTTCCCAAAATTTCCAAAATAGTAGCACTAAGTAAAGACTAAATGTTGGACACATAAGCCTGCAGGGGGACAATTTTAGATGTATGAAAGCCACACCTACAGGTCGATCATCACTTTGATTCCCCTGCCATGCTTTTCTATTACTACCACCCACTAGCTAGTCATCTGGACCCCTGTGTATCCTCTGCAGTCACTTCTACATGAAAGCCAAAGTGGATTTGAAAAAGCAGAAACCCCAGCACTGAATTAATTTGCATAACGCTCTCCAATGGCTCAGCCTCTCCGGTTTAGTGAGAAGACTTTTCCCTGCCTGGCGTTCTTCCCTAAACTTCTCTCCAGCCTTCTGCTCTCTGGGTTCTCATCCTGCCGTCCGATGTGTGCCCGATTTCCTAACACCGCCATGAAAGTGCTCTTCCCCCGGCGTCACATGTGACACTCTAACTGCACCACATAGACAGAGGCCTACGTGCCTGGGACCGCCAGTGGCCGGTAACAGAGATTTTCTGTGAAGATCCCCTGACCACAGATCCTTTTAATCAACTGTCCCCAGGTACTGTCCTCCCTGTTTGAGATACCGTGACAAGACTCAACTC
The DNA here is from genome assembly GCF_982192425.1 of Myodes glareolus. Lineage (NCBI taxonomy): Eukaryota > Metazoa > Chordata > Mammalia > Rodentia > Cricetidae > Myodes > Myodes glareolus. The sequence goes on from NC_142039.1 coordinate 29,630,111, forward strand.
AGATGAACTCAGTTTCAAGGACAAACATTGAAATGCATAAGTCTGAAGACCCGAAACCCTTTGTGTGGCCCTTGTTTAAATTGTTAACCTTGTCAGGGTCCGAGTTTCCCTACCTAGAGGATGGGATGCTAACAGCATTCATCTCATCAGCCTACTCTGGGGGTTAAATGAGGACATACAGGTAATGTGCTAGAATGGTGCTGGGGGTGGGCAATGCAATGACCCAGTGGGAGACACTTGCTCCCCCACTAGCCTAAAGACCTGAGTTTGACCAAAAACTGCAAAGGAAGGAGACAACTCACTCCTGAAAGTGAACTCTGACTTCTGCCCCCCCCCCAGTGGAAAATGAATAAAGTTAGAGTAGGAATTGGCGAATAGCGTTCTGTGACAGTGACTGTGAGGATTTGCATTCGTCTCACCCGAGTTTTGTACCAGGGAGAGAAGAGAGTAAGAACAGATATTATACACAGGTAAGGAGGGAGTTTACGATTGGTTTTAAAAATAAATAAAATCAAAGCTGGGCGGTAGTGGTACATGCCTTTAATCCCAACAGTTGGGAGGCAGAGGCGGGTGGATCTCTGTGAGTTCAAGGCCAGCCTGGTCTAAAAAAAATAGTTCCAGGACAGACTCCAAAGTGACAGAGAAACCCTGTCTTGAAAAATCAATCAATCAATCAATCAATCAATCAATCAATCGATTTTTTTTCTTGACTAAAATAATATCCTTTCCTCCTGAAATTAAATGGATGTCAAAAAAACCATAGGCCTTTGCTATTGCAGAGGAAGTAGAACCAAGTGCCTGAAAAGGAGCTGGTTAACTTCCAGGTAGAACCAGCTGCAATGGAGAACCTGGGATGATATGGTTGAGTGAGGTGTTATAATGGCCAGTGCTGTGAAAGCAATAAGACTTGGGCCAGTAGGACCACACACACACACACACACACACACACACACACACACACACACACACACACACACAGAGAGAGAGAGAGAGAGAGAGAGAGAGAGAGAGCACAACATGATTCTCTGTCCATATATACAAAGAAAAGACTTCTGCTCTTTTTCTAAGGGAGAATCCCAAATCTCAAAGCAGGAAGGTTTCTAAACCAAACCATCCCATGAAGATGAGAACAAAAGCCAAAGCCTATTGCTGGTAGCAGTTCCAACACTCATTTCAGTCGGCGCTCTCCCTTTTGAATCAGAGAACTAGCTCTTGTCAGTCTCAGATATTTCTAGCCTTAAAAGAGTTATCCAAGAATAAAAAATAAACTGAGAAACATGCGATGCATTCATGAGGGAACGAGAAGCTAAATAGAGGCAGCAAGAAACCAGACAGTTAACAAGAAACCAGACAGTTAACAAGAAAGCAGACAGAGTTAACAAGAAACCAGACAGAGTTAACAAAAAGTAGACATACAAAGCAGGAAGGTTAGGAGGGAGAAATGAAGAAAGGAAGGAGGGAGAGAAGAAAGGAGGGAAGAGGAAGAAAATAAAAATGGAAATGACAAGATGGAGGGAAGAAAAAAGAAAACAGCTGAAAGAGAGGGTGGAAAGCAGGAAAGCGGTCCCACACAGAAAGAAGAAGAGGGAAAGCAGGATAGAGCGAGGGCATCACAAGGCGCTCCCCCAGAAACCAGTCATCCGTGTGCGCTCAGCGGAGACCCAGGGGCTGTACAACTTGTGTTTCTAGTTTTAAATTCTCAAATGCTCATCTCAACTAAATTTCATAGCATATTTCAAGTGCTGCAGCTGTCACAACTCAGAATTTAACTTTAAGATGCCATCATATATGAAGGGATCTAAAGGAAGTCACTGAATACTGTAGCAGAGAGTGGGCTGCATGCCCAGCGGTAGGTTAGATGGAAAACAGAAAACTAACACAACGACATCTTCGGAGGTTCTTTGTCTCATAACGGTGTGTCATGACTTTTAAAACAAATTACCCTATTTTTGCTTTTATTATTTTAATATATGCATGTATGTATATGTGTGTATTTTACTTTACAAGTACTTTGTGCATATATTATAGCTTCCATTTGGTGTTTTTATGGGATTCCTGAATGTGAGAAGGAGTGAAACTGCATCTCTATCTGTTTCTTCTGTCTTTTTTGGGCTCTTTTCCTTCTGTTTGTTTGTTTTGTCCTATTCTGATATATTAGTTTTTGCTTTACTGTATCTTGCTTTATTATTGCCCCTTAGAAGCCTGTTTGTTTTCTCGTGAGAGACAAAAAGGGGGTGGATCCAGATGGGAGGGTAAGTGTGGAGAAACTGGGAGGAGTAGAGAGAAGGGACAATCCACAATCAGGATACATTATGTAAGAGGGAAAAAGCTATTTTTAATAATAAAAAAGAGAACTCAACCCCCCTGTTCCCAAGAATATGTCAAATAATTTTTTGTCTACTATCTCTATAAATTCCAAAGATCCATGTAAATACAATTAATATGAATTTAAGTCAGAGTTTGTGTCTAATAATGGGCCAGAGAATGCTGGCCCTGAACCTCTTGGTTTTGCAGGGAAGCCACCACACTGTAAAGGATGGAAGGTTTCCCACTGTCTCTCTGACTCTATTTATGCCAAGACCTCAAAATCTTGCAGCAAGAGCTTCGAGTCTTACTCAGAGGTTGCAAAACTGGCAAGCTTGGGTGGTGGAAATATCTCCAAGTCAGCAAATTGGCAGATGGCAGATTGGAAAGATAGCAAAGGACCGAAGAGACAATGGAAATGCCAGGCAACTGCGGGATGTAATGCAGATAAGTCTTAATTAACAATTTGGTATGCAAATCCTGTAAGCAGGAGGAAAAGACAAAATTGAAATCACTAAAAAATAGAACTGGAAGGGACATTAGAAATCACATAATTGGGGTGAGGAGACTCGGTATATAAGGATGCTTGCTGGGCAAACAGGCAGACCTTAGTTCAAATCCCTAGCACTTATTCATTAAAAAAAAAAAAAAGCCAGGCATGGCCACACATGCCTGTGATCCCAGTTTTGTAGAGTGGTGACAGGCGGATCCAGGGAGCTCATTGGCTGGTCAGCCTTGCCGAAACAGTGAGCTTCCAGTCCAGTGAGACATCCTGTCTCAAAATTAAGGCAGAGAGTGATGGAAACGTCTATCTCCCATCTTCCCTTGACATCTACATGTATGCATGCTGGCACAGCACCTCCATACACATAAATACCACTACACACACACGCGCGCGCGCACACACACACACACACACTCACTTCATTTACCTCCTCTTATAAGATATCAAGGGAAAGAAAGATTTAGAGAGACTCAATGATTCCCATCACTGTTTTTCTCTATTAAATTAATTTAGTTGCTAAAAAACATAAATGAATAAAAAACGATCAGAAACCAGAGAGAAAGGAAGAATTTCAGAGAAGAAATAAATAAAGGGGAAAATTTTTCATTTTATTTCTTAAATGATTAGCGGATGACAGTTTGTAGAACATGTTAAGAACAAAACCATGTTGATGGTTATAGATAATGCATAAGTAAAATGGATGACAGTGATATATTGATGCATATGTTTCATAAGGAATTTATACAACCTGTGCTGTGTTACAGTGGTAGAGTGCTAGCTGAAAGTGGGTGTAGATCGGTGAATAAAAGGGGGAATTTACTTCTCTTAGGAGTAGATGAGGAGAAAAAGCCATAGATACCATATACATCAAAGGGATAGTGAAATAATACTATCAACCCTTAGGCGCCCACACATTTGATAACATAGCAAACTGAGTATATTTAGCAAAAGTCACATTTGGGAAAATTCACAGGAAAAAGAACAGGTAAACTAAATAGGATTTTATCTATGAAAGAAACAGAAATGTAATTAACGAGCCTTTAAAACAGAAAGTACCAGGTCAGATGTACTCACATGGGAATTCTAGCAAACACTTAAGGAAGAAATTATTCCAGTACTCTAAATGTCTTTCAGAGGATAGAAGCGGAAGGGAATACAAACTCATCCTATGAACAAACATTTCCCTTATTAAAAAAAACCTACAGATCAATATCTCTTAGACATTATGCACAAAATTGTACAAGAAAATATTAGCAGACTAATACAGTAATGTGTAAGAAAAGTATATATTTTGTCAGAGTATAAGTTATTTTTACTAAGTATTCAAAGTGGCTTCAACATTTGACAATCAAGTAATATAATTTCACATTAAAGCATCTTAGTAAACTAGGAAGAAATGAAGGAACTTCTTTAATTTGTAAGATATACATATGTATATAATATATATATGTATCTTATGTATGTGTAGCTAATATACTTGATTTAAAGGAACCAGGAGCTTTCCCACATAGGAACACAGGAACACAGAAGCACAGAAAGGTGCTACAGTTCATTTGATATTGCATTGGAAGTTTTGGCTAAGACAACACATTTAAAAAAATAAAAGGGATAGTGATTAGGAAGGATGAGATATAACACTTTACAGATGATAGTAGTATCTATGCAGATATCATCATACAATAATAAATACTAACCCTGAAGAAAACAAAACAATACATGCCAAACCCTAATCCACTGGAATTAATATGTGATGATATCAAAGTTGTAGGGTGTAAATTTAACATACAAAAGTAAGTCAGTTTCCCTGTATCAGCAATGGATAAGCAGAGCTTAAAATAAAAATACAGTAACATCTATGTTAGGACCTACCACCCAAATGAAACATTTAGGTACCAATTAAATAAATTATGTACAAGATCTGCATGGAGAAAACAACAGCTCCCCAGTGAAAGACACCAAAGAAGAGTGCGGAAGGTGGAGAAACAGGACATGTTCAGGTACAGAAACTTTCATCATGTCCAGGAGTTGCGTCCTAACTTCGTCTGTAGAATTAATAACAATCCCAATGAAAAATCACTCAAAGTTATTTGATTTGTAAGGAAAACCACTAATTCCATATGGTATATAGAGAAGCAAAAGACACAGAAGAGCCGATACAAGATTGAAGACGAATGCTCATTGAAAGGTACAACCATCACGGCAACACAATGCTAGTGAAGACACAAATGAGCCGATGGGAACAGAACAGAGAAGTCATGAGTGGGCTCACAGAAATGTGGTCATTGAAAGGAAGACATGGAGAAGTTGCAATTGCACATTCCTGAATGAAAGATGTCAGCCTGAAAAGCTACACAAGGTACAGTCATCAACTACATGATGCCCTGGAGAAGGCAAAACCACAGACGATAACAGAAGTCTATGGTTGTCTGTGGTGGAATATTATTTTAAGCTGTGTTATATTTGTTTGTGCTGCGGAATGTTTGATTAATGATACAAAGATGTGTTGGATTCTTTTATGTTGTATTTGCTTAACTCTGTGAAGCTGTGTTACTTTGTCTGTCTAAAACACCTGATTGGTCTACTAAAGAGCTGAATGGCCAATAGCGAGGCAGGAGAAAGGATAGGCTAAGCTGGCGGAAAGAGAGAATAGATAGGAGGGGAAATCTGGACAGAGAAGATCAAGGAATGAGAAAAGGAGGAGAGGAGGACATCAGGGGTCACTCACCCACCTAAACAACAAGCAACTGAGACAGAAAGAAAAAAAAGAAAGAAAGAAATAAAGAAAAGAAGGAAGGAAGAAACGAAGGAAGGAAGGAAGGAAGGAAAGAAGGAAGGAAGAAAGGTATGTAGCATAGAGAAAGATGAAAGTCCAAAGGCAAAAGGTAGATGGGACAATTTCAGAAAAGCTGCCTAGAAATAAGCCAAGGAAATGCCGGGCATTCATAAGAAAGAATAAACCTCTGTGTATTTATTTGAAAGCTGGACAGTAGACCCCCCCCAAGGAGTAAAGAGTAAACAAACAATCCAACAGCAAACGCAAGGGATTGCTGAGGATAGAGGTATGAGCAGACAAAACAAGAATGTTTTCAGGTAGTGAAAATACTCTTAAAATATCATAAGGAACTCAGTCTTAGAAAAATAACTCTGTGTGTGTGTTTGTGTTTATGTTGGTCAGAAGACAACCTTGAGTGTTGATCCTAGCCTTTCACCTTTTTGTGGCAGGGTCTCATTTGCTAATGTCTATTTAGGTTAAGTGGTCTGAGAAGTTCCAGGGATTCTCTTGTCTCCATCTCCTGTCACACCGTGGGAACACTGGGATTATAGACTTCCTACTGCATGTGACTTACGTGATTCCAGGAATCTACACTCAGGCTGTGTAGCGAGTGCCACAGAGCCATTTCTCCATTCTAGCACAAATATCTTTTTATATCTGATCAAACCTATAGAGTGTGCAACAGCAAGACAAACTCTAATGGATTCTGGGAAATTGGGGTGATAATGGTGGGTCCCCATTGATGTTCTTGGGTACCCAATATACCACTGATAACTGGGAAGTTCTATGCATTGTGAAGATGTTAGGTGTTTTGAAAATCTCTGTATTTTCCTCTCAGTTCTGTTGTGAACTTAAGACTGCTCTAAAATAAAACTTATGAAAAAACTTATTAAAAAATTAAATTTAAAAACCTTGTGAATCATGATTGAATGTTCATTATTAAGAAATTGCTACAAATATAGCCAGAAGACTGTCTCTCTACGGTTTCGACAAGGGATAGGAGACTATTCTTTGACTGAGCCCTTTGAAGGCACTGAATAGGAACTGAAGTGGAACTGCAATAGGAAACAGCGCCTTTCCTGACACTATATGTGCGTCTTTTAAAGATGGGGCTTTATATGGTCATTGTAAGTGTTTATAATCGTAGAAGGAATAGTTGGACAAAAAAGGCCAAAATGAACAAGACCTGGCATCCCCTGTAATTGCGGCTCTACAGAGAGGAATTACAGGCTTGTGTGTGGGTAATGTCCAAGTCATTTCTGAATTAAATCCAAATCTCCTGGCTGCTATCAGGACAACATCCTACGTGAACCGAAGGACACACAGTCAGCCAAGGACTAGCAGTCCTTGTCCCTGCCCTTTACGAATCCTATATCGTGGCTGGCAAAGGACCAGGAAAAGGCCATGAACATGAGGAGGTGAGAGGGAGTATTAAATTTGTATAACTCCTTGTCTGCCAAGATGGATGTCAGGAGGGATCTGAAGGAAGCTTATAAAACGAAGTGGGACATAGGCAGGGTCAGCACAGGACAGCGAGATGGGCTAGGGTTTGGGAACGAGGCTGTGCACTTGGGCCATAGTTGGTGGTGCTGCTTTAGAAGATAGCAATACTTTCAGGGGGTTGGGCTTAAGGGGAGGAAGAGGGTCACTGGCGGGGGTGTGTTTGTGCAGAACTCAAGGGTTAAAGGTTTGCTGTGATTGGAACCCCGCTCCAATCCCAGCTCCATAAAACGGAGTTTTATGGTTTGAGATTTGAGGAGGCCAAGCTGTAGGCCCTTCATGGCCAGGCTGCTCAGCTATCATGCCATGACAGCAGCTAGACTAAATTCCTGCTGGTCTCTGAAGTTGACTGGGTAAGGTGTTCTATCACAATGATGGACTAACCAATAAAACATAGTACATTTGGTCATTCATAAGCTCAATCCTGTCTAGTATTTCTAGTATTTTAAGATTAATACCTTACATGACTTTTGAGTTTAGGGAAATACTGTAAGGATATCACTGATACTGGAGAAGAGAGTCAAAGATCAAACTGGACAGTTCTGTTTCTCAGATCCCTTTGAAGAAACATTAAGTGGCCAAGGGCATATACTATATAGGTGTCCATAAATATAATTTTCCAACTTGTTTAATTATTCAAATTTTGGGCTGACAATTTACACTGACCCTAGACTATTGTGGACTTACCACAGATGTTGACTTCTTATTTTCTGCGCTTTGCACTGGAGGAGTATGAGTCAATAGTCAGTCTTTGAGATTAGCAAGCAATATGCCCAAAATATAGAAGAAAGCTTTGCTTTTTCTCTGCTTTTATACCAACCACACTCCTCTCTTCCATAAACAAAACCCCATGTCTTTTCAAGATTTGGGCTTTGGTGTTACTTAAATGTGACAGATTCATTGTTTCATATTTCCAAATTCAATCAGTGATGAGTTTCCCATACCAAATACCAAATTTTCTACAGTAGATATGTTTATGAACATTTTTGCTTTTTAATAGCGATTGAGCTAACTAATCATTAATCTCATTCCATCACTAACCAGTTCTCATGTCTTCAATCACGGTTCCTTGAGACACTTTACTAAATGTCTTTCCAGAATTGGGATATGCTAATCTACCGAACCGTTCTGCTTTGAGAGTTTGTTACGTCATAGGTGATGTATTGCATTGGCTTGCTCTTTTGGTGGACTCCTATTTACTCCTAGGGAGGTGGTATTCTAGATTTCTACTGATCACAAGGTTTGTTTGACAAACTTTTCCAAGAATACAACCCTGTGTAGCGTAGCACCTTATATTAGAAGACACAGACACTCAAATGTTTTAGCTCATAGAATTAGCTCTTTAGCACACGGATGTGCTACACAGTAGTTTACTACGTTGAGTCTCTCAGCATGCTTTTCATCCTTTAGATTTTTTCTCTCCAAGACCAAACTTTACTTTCCTCCTATCCTTTGCTCTCCTTCCCTCCTCTCCATCAATTGTTTTTAGGGGGTGGAGATAGCCCTCTGCTCAAGGTTAAGAGAGGTGCAGAGCATCCGGTTCTGAGAAGCCTTGCTGAGAGAATGAGAAGGTATTCAGTAGCATTCCATACTAGCATCCCATTTCTTAAAAGCCAAATAACGATGAATCTTTAATAATTCTTCAATAATACTAATTAAATAAGTATTAATCCTTAATACTTAATTAAGACAGATTTATATGATGTATTCTCTGTGGTAATTATTGTAAAGATTTTGCAGTCATTAAGTCATCTGACCCTTCTTGGTGGTAACTTCATGAAACATTGATTAGCTCCAACTTTTAGACAAAATATTGAGGTCCAAAGTGACTGGCAGAGGCTGTATTCAAATCCAGAGAGTCTGGCGGCAAGAGTCTAAGTGTCTAGCCGTTTTACCAAGCTTCCACGAAAAGAATACAGGAAATGTCTACAGAGACCATGGTACCATTCATGCTCCTTTCCAATGAAAAAGACAATGCAGAGACAAGTGAGAAAAAAAAAAAAGCTCAAACACACAAAATCCATTGGATTTCTCTTTTAAAAACATTCAGGACTTAGATCTGGGAATAGCTGTAAGAGTCAAAAAAGCCTCTCCCAGAGAAACCCTGTCTCAAAATAAACCACCCGCCCCCCCAAAAGCCTCTCATCTGGGTGTCACACTCTAGTCAAGCCAACCTTTTCTAGAAAATTCTCTTCTTGTTATCTCACCCAATCTTAATTTATGCCTCCATTTCTGCTCCTTCATGAAGGCTTTGCATCATCCCTGAGCAAGATCATCCTTCTGAAATCCTGTCCATCACCCAAGATTATGGGATGGCATGTGCAGTATGGCACATGTCAGTTTGTCTCCTAACACGGTGCTGCTCTGCTGTCTCTGCCTTGGAACTCCTCATGCTTTTTCCTACCAGGCAGCCTAAAATGGAATCTTGATCAAACCTGCTGCAGGCATTGCCATAGTTATGTCCTTGCCTTAACAAAACAGCAACTGCTACTTGGCAGTGAGATTTTTTGGAAGTTCTAAAGGTACCAGTACAAGATGAATTGTACTTTCTTTTTAAAGAGACACCAAAACATGCCTGAATTCATATTACAAAAGATGGTATGTGTTTTTGAATCTTTTTTTATAGCATACTTTGTTTTTTTTCTTTTCTTTTCTTTTCTTTTCTTTTTTCTTTCTTTCTTTTTTCTTTTCTTTTTTTTTTTTTTTTGAGGTAAGGTTTTGAAATCTGAACAATCTTCCCATCTGGGCAGAACATTTTCAGTCTTGCACCTCTTTAAAAGCAGAACATCTTACATCCCGACCACAGCCTAAAATAGATAGATAAATTAAATAAGAAAAGAAAAGAAAGCAGAACATCTAACTTATCAAGAAGGGACCTGGAGTTTCCCAAATAAGTCCTTTTTACAGAATAAAACTCGACTGTACAAGGCTGGAGTTCAAATATGCTTGAAGTGGGAGAACACTCAGGAATCAAACTACCTCTTCAGCAACAAGCATGAAAGTATTAGTAGTTATTGATGATGTGGCTGTCAAAATAAAAATAACTAATATTCCGGCCATTCTCAGAATTCTTCTGAGCACTTTTTACTTCCAAAACGAAAACATATTATAAAGAAACACAATGAATATTTTTATGGGGGAACCAAGATATCACTTGCCAAACAAGAGGAGGTTATCTTAGGAAGAATAATAAATAGCATTTATTGCAACATTTTGATTCAGTAGGATGACCAAAAAGAGCAAGAGAAACAATGAATACGTGAGTCTGTGGTAAGCTGTTTGCTCTTTGAGGGAGTCTTTTCTTCACAGATTATGGTTCTCTCTCCTAAGAGAGAAAGGGCTCAAACTCTATCACATCATGAGATTTGAGGAAGCCGTTTCGTCTTCCCAGATCTCCCGCTGCTTCCCATATCCCTGAGTGTTAGGAAATATTTGATGATGAAAGTTGGTATGTTCTTTTATCTCCTGTGCAAAGAAAACTTCTAATTCTTTCTATGAGTAGATGTATCTGATAAGATCAGGTCAGTTAACTTTGCGGGATTTTGTGGACCCTGTCTGTGACTTGTGGGAACCCTATGGTTTTGTGGAAGCTCATGGAAAGCAAGAACAATTATTATTATTATTATTATTATTATTATTATTATTATTATAAAACATGTCTTCATCATTTATACACATCATTTTATTCACTGGAATGTCTATGATTGTTGATGGACAAAATATTCTATTTGATGAAAACTTCACAATCCAACAATTTCAGTCTCAAAAGCAAATGCATTTCTGTTACTTCCTAAGTTGAATTTCTTGTTCTGCAACTTGATGGTTCAAATATTTCTTTTTCAGACACGAAGAGACTAATGTTTTTCTTGACTAGGCAACATAGGAACTCTAAGTGAGCATACTCTTTAGGGTTGGTGTCCTAGTTAGAGTTTCTACTGGTTGCTGTGATGAAACACCATGTCAAAAAGCAACATGGAAGGCCAGAGCTTATCCAGCTTACATTTTCCACATCATAGACCACCATGAAGGAAGTCAGGACAGGAACTCAAACAGAGCAGAAACGGATACAGAAGCATGGAGGGGTGCTGCTTATTTTCTTGATTCCCCATGACTTTCTCAGCCTTCTTTTTATAGCACCCATGACTACCAGCCCAGAGGTGGCCTCATGCATAATGGACTGACCCTTCCCCTATTAATCCCTAATTAAGAAAAACCCTACTTCTCTACAGCCCAATCTTATGCAGGGGTTTTCTCAAATGAGGCTCTCTCTGCTCTGATAACTCTAGCTTATGTCAAGTTGGCATAATGCTAGCCAACACAGTGTTCTTTTCTAAATATTAAAATTTATAAAACCAGCCTTAATTATATCTCACCAATCATGTCACTACAAATTTAAACAGAAACATAGCCCACTACCTGAATTCACTCCTTGTGCCTAGACCTGAGACACACAGGTGCTAAGTTTCCTGTTTGTCACCCTGGCTAATTGTCACAATTCTCCTATGAGCTATAGAGTGTTTTTATCAGATTGTAAAGATGGAAAAAATGTCCAGAGAAGTCAAGTAGCCATTGAAGATTCCCACAGCAAGTAAAACAGCAGAGCACAGAAGGGCTTAGAATCTTCCAACATAACCTCAAATTTCATTATTCCTTTGCCAGTCTTTCTAGATTTGATCATCTGCCAGTCCCACTATGGTTAAGTGATACAGGTGCAGACCAGTCTCGATTTATCAAAGACTCTGCTTTTGTCTTTCATTGTAAGGATACCTCTGTGCATCACTGAACGATTTTAATGGAGATGTGGAGGTTATGATCCACTTCAGCATGCCCCAAAGCCTAGGGAGTTAAGCCTGTTTCAACTAGGCAATGGTACTTTACTTCTCTTGACTAGTGGTAGCAGTTAAACGGCCATGAGTGAGGTATCAGCAGTGTAAGGCTTTTAGTGAACCCTTGACTTTCTGAATTAAAGTGGAATGAAGACACTCCTACTCTGTTTTTTGAGACAGGTTTTCATCACATTTGCCCAGCTGGTCTAAAGACCACTATGTAGACCAAGCTGTTCTCAAACTCGCTGGGATCCTCCTGTCTCCACAGAGTGCTGAGGTTTGAGGCTGTGCTGCCACATCTGGCAAGGGAGAACCTTTTGCTTCCTTGCTTTCATCTTGCTTGGAATGTGACTGTGCTTGCTGGCAGCCCAGCCAGGAGGGAATAGCATGGGCATGAGTGCCAAGGAATTCCCTGGGAAATAGGAGCTGGTGCTCCTGACACTAGTGTCTGGCAGTTAATCCGAGACCAGCAACTGTTTCCTAGATTTCTTTCAATTTGAGATAAGCAGACACTTATTTGGGTCCTGGTAAACAGCAGAATATTCCTGTTAAGATTTTAGCTGGAAAGTCACCAGAATAGGATGTCTGATGGAATAGAATGTTCATTGTGATGACTGAATAATGTTGAGAACATCTGTGTCTATCTGGCAGTGAAGCTGGCCCTCTTGAAAACAGTAATATGTTGTCTTTACTTTGGATTCTCTATATATGTATATTTATATTTACACTAAAATATATACATATTTATATACACATATATATGTGTGTATATATGTGTGTATACATGTATGTGTATATAAATGTGCATGTGCATATGTATAATGGGCCTTTCTCAAATATCTTAAATTTCAGAGTGAAAAAAATACTTCAAGGTATCAGTAGGAATCTCAAATTCTTCTTTCAACTAAAAGTCTTCCTGGACTGACTCCATGCTAAATTTGTTCTGAATGTGGGGCTTTGGAGGGGACAAGATTTTATCTTTCCCTTAAGAAATTCAGTCTGATCACCCAGATGGGCAATAGCAACAAGGGCAGGTGCTCCTCAACTTGAAATAGAATCCCATCCTGATAAATGAGCAAGGGGCAGATACAATACGTCAACATTTCATATCCCAGCCCGCCACAGTTTAGTGCCAGAGTGCACCACGGATGAGGGTTGCTTCCCCTTATCACTGAGTGCCACGATGTCGTGGTCACTGATCACACAGAAAGATATCACAACTCAAAATTCAAAGACAGATTTTGACTAAATGCAGGCCACATAAAATAGCAAGTGGAAGCTTTCATCAACCAGAGGGCATGCATCTGCATTCCATTAAGGGGATGGAAAGACGTGAGAGAGGAGGGGACCTCTCTCTGTCTGTGGTTTGATGAGAGGAAAAGTGAGGCTAAAAGCCATTGAGAGAAACAGGAGGTATAGAGAAAGAGGACTTCTAGGGAGCAACACAAAATGGGATGGGAGACCTTTCAGAGAGGGTAGGGTACCATCAGGCTAAGCCAGGGCAGTTTGTGGTTTTTTTCAACTGCTTCAAGTGGCCCCTGAGAAGGTTGTAGCCTCCAGATAAGCAATGGATGACAAGAGATCACTGAAGACTAGAACATAGTATGGATTGGGGGGAGTTACTCACGTTTGCCTGAAATACAAGTGTAATGCCCAATCTTGGAAAGTTTGAATAATTAGGAAGAATATTCTGAACATGGGAAAGGAATATCTCTTTGCCTTTATTTTGTCTGTTCATTGATCATTTGTGTGTGCGCATGTGTGTGTATAGGTACGTATGCATTTGTATTCATATAGAGACCAGAGGAAACCTTGGTGTTTCTCTTCAGGAAGCAATCCATCTAGCTTTGTGAGTCGTTAAGTCCCAGTATCTATTTGTCTCTGCCTCCCAAACACAAGAATTACAAACATGGGCCACCATAGTTGGCTCTTTTCCATATGTGTCCTAGGGATTGAACTGACTCTCATGCTTGCAGAGTAAGTCCTTTTCAAAAGAGCTGTTTGCCAGGTTCTGTATATTTACTTTTTCACAAGCAGAACTATAAAGAAAGACAAACTATTAAAGATTAGCTATTTCTGCAGTTTTCTGCTTGACCTAAGATTATATTATGACTCTTAATACTCTGCGTCCTACATATTGTTCTTATCCATACAGGCCAGATCAGATGCATTTCTGGTTTTATTAGAGCATGGCCACACCTTCTCTTTCTGCCTGCTGCTGGGGCTTCTCTATTATAAAGGAAAGAGTCACCTGAACTGTCAGACAGAATAAACTTTTCCTGTACGTACGTATGTATGTATGTATGTATGTATGTATCTATCTATCTATTTGCCTTTATTACTGTGCGCATACATGGTGTGTGTATGTTCACACATGCACGTATGTGTACACACAGGTGCATTACATAGCTTGTGTGTAGAGGTCAGAGGATAGCTGTGGAGTCAGTTTTCTCCTTCTACCTTGGGTTCTGAGGATCAAATTCAAGCTTGAGGATCACCAAGTTTGCATGGTCAGCCCCTTCACACCACTGAGCCATTTATCTGACCCCCCTTTTCCTCTAAATTGCTTCCTGTCAGGTAGTTGGGTAGAATATGAGAAAAGTTACTAATGTAATCTCACATAGGTCAAGAAGGATATTTTACCTGAATGTGACTTTCATGGCATACAGAAGGGAGTCTTCTCTGAGCACTTCTGCTCTGTCATCAGCAGGCATCAGAGTGACTAGAGGTTGGTGACGCCTAGATTATTCATGCTACCCCCCCAGAGCTGAGGATTGAACCCAGTGCTCTACCACTGAACTAGGTCCCAACCCTCCACGCTAACTATTTTGAGTACAGTGGTTCCCTGTGTATTCTACCATCAACCTGTCAATCCTCTGCTTTTTGGATATTGTGACTCTTTGCTGGTCATCCTGGTGTGTTGTCCTTTCTCTTATTCCCCACAACTGGTGGACTGTATCCCTCAGTCAATAATCCTTGAATCCTTAAAGTCTTGACAGCTGTCTCTTACGTTTCTCCAGGCTCTCAGCTTTCTCCTGGATCATGGTTTCCTATGAAAATATACATTTCTTGTGTGCAATCTCAGCTCACAAATTTTTGTATTTCACTAAAATGATGCCTTGTATTTAATGAAGATTTTTATGAAGAAATCAGTTACACCGCAAATTAGGCATGATGTGTCCACCAGAGTTGTCATAGGGTCACCAAGTCATACGAATCTTCCAGCAGAGACACTCTTCAGGAGCTCAATTGGATCTTGGTCCCACCAAGACACATCCATTGAATTTCTAGAGCAAAACCCTATGGCGAAGCAAGTTAATTATTCTGTTAATGTTGTAAGTTTGCTATATTTGCCAAGTATGGTAGAATTTTCCCTGGGCAGGGCTCAACATGCTTTAATATAGAGCTTTTGTAGGTAGAAAATGAGTGTGCTCCAAAATCTAAAGTGTATTTTGTGAAAGAAAAAAAATCATTACTTTTCTATTAATTTTAAAAGGGAAAGAGCTCCTGAATTTGAAAAAAGGAAAATGTCTGAGCATATAGTCTCAACAGGAGCAGGTGTGCCATTATGAAATGGTTCTGAGCCCTGGAGAGACAGAGCGATGGAGGTACTGAGTGATCTAGGGGGATCAGGGGCAGCAGCAACAAAGTCCATAGCAGAAAGCCCTGACCCCTTTTGGAACACAGCGCTTATGCAACTGTTCTACATGCTGAATAGGATGGCAATCACATTACCAAAATGCACATTTAAAGCAGAGAACATCTTGGGCTCTCTCAGTCTGTGAGGTCCAACACTTTGATACGAATGTCCTTAGGTAACTCTGAGACCAGACTGGACGGAACAGGCCTGATATAACAAAGACATCAGTGCCTGTGCCTGAGACCTTGGAGGTTAGACCTAGGGAGCTGGCAGACAGGATGCCGCAGGCACTGGCCACACACAGTAGTCTTTATTAAAGGACCGCCTACCATTCTCCTTATCCCAGGAGAGAACAGAACGGCCACTACAGTCCCCACTGCTTCCTCATCAACCAACTGAACACAAAGAATACAAAACACACACACACCAACTCATAGAACATGTTCTGAAGGCTGTGACCCCCAGATGCTCTAGTTCACTTCTAAAGGAGATGGATTGCAATGAACAGAATTAAATTATGGGGAAAATTTAACCTGGAATGGGTCTTTGGACCTTGTCATCTATCCATGTACAGCCACCACAGACTGAGGATGTCAGAAGAGTCAGATGAAGAAAGCATTTCCAAATAATTCACAGATGCCTGGAATCAGCATACTTTGCCTCTATTCCTTACTGCCCGTTTCCTAATCTTTATTTAATATTTAATTCTAATTAATGATTGTGAACCATTATTTCTGTGTTTGAGGAAGCCATATTGACCTAATTTCTTTGAGGTCTGAATCCTGCTCTATTAACTTTTGTGTCAGGGACTCACTTTCTCTCTCCCGAACTTCAGTTTCTATCTGATATACATGGAGTCCAACAACAGCAATCCAACTCTATTCTTACACTGTTGATCCTTATCTTAATGCTTTCTTCCAAAAAGTTCTACCCTTAAGCAACCAGATCATGGACTTCTGTAGTTGAGGAGTGAGTTGAATCTTGAGATATGGTTTAGGCGAAAAATTCTATACTGTTGAGTAGATTACAAAAAGGGGGTGGGGTATAGTCTCTTCTGGTAAGATCATAACATACAAAGTCCTGAGAAGACCTGTAAGTAAGAGGTGATGTTATCAGTCCACGTGCCCAACCTTTCCTGGTGTCTTGGGTTGGGGCACTGCATTGTTCTAACTCTATATGTTGACACACTATATTATCACCCTTCAAAATGCTGCTAAGCTGTGGCTCTTGCACCAGGAATACTAACCTCTCCTGGTCACTTGTTAGAATGCAGAGTTTTGGTACCACCCTGTCCTTGTTGAACAAGGCTTCACCTCAGCTTTAACGGGACTCACACACATGTCAATGTGTAAAAACAATGGGGGAGTCCTTGCACAGTGACTATGTTTGGAATCTAATAGATCTACAGATTTCCTACAGTTAGAACTACACATTTTGTGGTCTTTTCTAAGAGACTTTGCTTTTCATAGTATTTTAAATTTGTTCTTTGAAAATCTCATATACGTATAGAATATATATTGATCATATCTACTTCCCTACTCCTCCCCTTCAACTCTTTCCAGGGCCTTCCCATCACATCTCCTTTTCAACTTTATGTCCTTATATTATTACTGTTGTTCTGTAACCAACTGAGTTCAATTGACTGAGCATGGGGAACCTATCAATAGTCACATGTACCTATAGACAACACTAAAGAGACTCAGATTGTATTCATATGTGTATGTATATATATGTGTGTGTTACATATATGCAACAATAATAACTAAAGAAGAAGGGGTTGTGGATTTGGAAATGAGTGGGGGACACAGGAGGAATCAAGGGGATGGAGGGGAGGAGTGATATAGGTACAGAGCTAATGTATGAAGGTCTCAAGAAAGTAAAATTAATAATTTCTTAAAAAAGAAAATACTCATTCTATTAATTTAATTTCAATAGCAGTCTCATTTTTTTCTCCAAACTTGACTGTAAGCACATGTCCTGAATATAAAGTTTGCTCTGAGGCTTTTCTTACAAGTCCTTCTATTTTTACATAAAATCAAATAGATAAGAACAAAAAGTAGGTTCTTTCTCTGCAAAGTCATTTTGCCTGTGCATGTAAGGAAAGAAGTAGAGTTAATCTCTTATACTCATCCAGCATACTCAGCATCAAAAGTTTCAGGTTATTGTCCTTTGTCCAACAATATATATGTTCAGGTTTTTTTTTTTTGTCTAATGTCACAGATTTCAAAATAAATTTTTCACAGGCTCCTGTCTGTTGGTAAAAGGTCCTAGCTTTACAAATGCCATAACAAGAAAGTAATGACACAATAACCAGACCTGACCAGGAAATAACACTTACTGTCATGGTGATGACGCTGGTCCTGGCAGTGGGTGAAACATAGGGCAATGACCAGGGTCCCCAGTACAGCATCAGAGAGAATGAAGGATGATTGAGAACTTGGAGCTCTCTTTTGGAAAGAAAGACCCAAATCAAGAAGTCTGGCAGCTTTTGAAGGGTGTGATCCATGTTTACTCCATAGAGACAAGATGGCTGAACTACAATTTTTAGTAGAACAGCTTCTGGAACTTTCTACTTAAGATAACCTCAAAGCCTTCCTAATGACATGATCATTTAATACAGTTCTTCATGTTGTGGTGACCTCCAACCATAAAATTATTTTTATTTCTGTTTCATAAGTGTAATTTTGCTACTACTATGAATCATAATGTAAACATTTTTGAAGATAGAAGTTGGCCACAGGGGTCAAGACCCACAGGTTGAGATCCATTTCTCTAAATGGTACTCTGCTAATCTCTAAAATAAGGGACTGTGATGAGCATTTCCAGACTGCCATACGTCTGTGATTCCCGTTCTTTAATGGCCTGCTCTGGCTAGGCAAGGATATGCAAAATTTCAGTCTTCATGCTTGGGAGACAGAGGCAGGTGGGTATTTGTAAGTTCAAGGCCAGCTTTCTCTACATAGTGAGGTCCAGGCTAGCCAGGGCTATATAGTGACACCTTGTCCAAGGGGGAAAAGAATGGTCTTTCCTGGAATATAAAAAAGTATGCAAAAAGTGTCATGTCATATTACTTCAGTGGTGGCCAGCTAGTGGACATCCAGACTCATTTACAGGATTATGCTGTTCTCTGCCTACAAGCCCTTTCTGGTACTTTGATCCAAATTCTTGCCTGTTACTCTATTTAGAGTTTATCAAGGCATAGACCTGATGAGTAGTAGCTAGAAAATGGACTATTTTATTTGGCCAGAATTAAAGTACTGAGCTAATATTGCCTAAATCAACTCATTTTCTATATTTGGAGACTTACATATGTGTTTGATGTTGTGAAAAATACAATGATTCAGAAGAGGATTTATTTTCATAGCAGTGGTACAAATTTCCTTTGGATTTCCCCAAGCCCTTCTTCCATTTAACCATATCTACCTATGGCTATGTCCCAAACCAAATACATATATTCAGAACAGTTGACCCGTTAATAGAATTTAGAAAGAACAGATGATTCGGGTGGGAGTTTCCTTAAGACTCATCTTCTTGTTAGTTTTTCCCATTTGCTTTCTTTTGTAGTGGGAGAGAAGACCCTTCATTTGGCTAAGGATGATTCTAACGAGTATCAATTTACCAATTGTGCTCACTTAAACTACTTCCATTTGCACGGCTTTTAAACTTAATCATTCTTAAAGTGATATACAAACCAACACATTAATGGAGGAGCCATGACAACAAATTACTGAACCTTACACTCTGGGGAGAAACCTGGCAGCGGCATCAGTTTACAGTCCTGAAGCTTACCTTATGCTCAAGAGATGAAGGGGACAAAGCAAAAGGAAGGCAACAGTTTTAGCTTATTTTTCTTTTCTATTTCAGGTGCCCAAAACCTGAGCATCATGAATACATTTTTTTCTCTGTATACTGAATGGATTTATAGGCATTCACAGCAGTACATATGCCGGGATGGAGACCACAGAGAGTAGCTCTTTTCACTTCCCAGCAAAGCACTGCTATAGGGCTAGAGATGTATGTAGTTGGCGATGTGTTTCCTGAGTGTGCATAAAGGCCTGGGTTCAAACTCTGGTACCACAAAAGTTTGCCTCGTTGGTGAAGGTGGACACAGGAGAATCTTAAATTCAAGGTCAACATCAACTATATAATGAGTTTGAAGGCAGCCTGGACTATAGGACATTCTAAAAAAAATAATTATAAAGCAACACAAAATAACAGTCAAGGCCACGCTGACACATATTCTTCCAGTTGGGATTCTATTTATTTCAGAACAGTAGATACATTGATTAGCAGCCAGGCTATCCTGTTAATTAGCTATGTCACTTAGAGCTCATTTATATGGGACTGTTCAATTTTAACATCTGTGAAATGGAATTAATATTTCACAGGATAACCATGGCTTTTAAATCTTATTTTATATTCAAGGCTCACTGAAAGCCAGCAGAGCAATCCAAATGCCAGGCATTGTTTTGTAAGCCTCAATAGCTGTTGGTACAGTACCCACCAGGCTCTTTCTGAATGTGAACATTCACCACGGAGTTTATGTCCAGACTCCCAGTGCCAAGGGCAATGCCTTTGTTTCAGTGGAAGGCACTAGGTGTTCCTTGTTGTCTGCATGTTTTCTTTGTTACAACACACTAATTTCCCATATATGTCCTTTGTTCTTGCAGAAAAACAAGAAAACCAAAGGCAAAAGAAATAAGCTTCCTCAAAGGCCTTGTTTGCAACATCTTAATAGCTTTCTCTTTAACCTATGTTTTCTAACGTTTTTAACAAATAAAAATTGTTCTCAAAAAGTCACAGAATTTTTAAGGCATTTTACAATTATGTCCTTAAGAGAATAATTATTTTTGCTATTTTTTGCTATTATTTTGCTATTTTTACAAAGCATCCTACAACCATAGAAATTCTATGGTTGAAAACCACAACGTGTGGGCTAGATTTTCCTTCTGTGGTTTGTTTAATTTTACATATGTTGTTGGCCACTGATTATCCTGCTTGCTGAGCACATAATTAGGTCTAATCTTATATTTTGAGATTCTTACTCTCTTTGGACTTTGGTATCATCTGCAAATTTAATGAGCATCCATGTTATTCTCTTGTCTCTTTGTTGCTAAAATTCTACAAAGACTAGAAGGGAACAGGAAAGTAAATGCAAATACAGGCAATGCATTTATCTTCAATGTTAAACATGGGCAACAATTCTCACATATTAATTAATGTGAACATGTTATGAATCTCTTCTGAGATGCTTCATTTATTCTCTCAACCGACCTTTATTCAGGCCTCATCCATGAGGCTCACACTTGGATCTATGCAGTGGGGGATTTTGAAAGAGCATATTATGGACATGTCAGTACGTATTTTCTTTTTATTTTTTTCTTTCTTTCTTTCTTTTTTCTTTTTTTTTTGTTTTTCAAGACAGGGTTTCTCTCTAGCTTTAGAGCCTCTCTTGGAACTAGCTCTTGTAGACCCAATTGGCCTCGAACTCACTAAGATCCTGATTAATCCTGGGATTAAAGGCGTGCGCCACCACCGCCCAGCCTGTCAATACATATTTTCATCCAAAAAGCTTCTAGTTTAGTGAGAGGCACCTTGAACACATTAAGGAATAACATGACACAGAACACCAACTTAGTGTGATGTAGGAGGAAGAGAAAACATATAATTGAGGAGCGGGTCATCACTGATTTTTCTGAAGAGAAGGTGTTCACAAACTGTCTGGCTGGCTTATGAGGATGAAAGAGGATCAAAAGAGGTAAAAGGGTGAGTAGGGTCCTGATCTAGCCATGTCTGAGAGGAGGGAAACTTGACTTCTGACTATATAAAATGATGGTTTTCAGAATATGAACAATGGGTAATATAGGACAGTGATGCTCGATAGAAATGAATCAGAGTAATTCTTAAGGCTGTCTTAGTCTACATTAGAGAGCATTTCCACATAAACCTAGAGAAAGGACCTCTAAACAGGCTCTTGTTGAACTGAAGCGACTAAATTCCAAGTTCTTGGTGGCTAAGGTGATCAGAGCTAACGGAGAAGACTAAAAGAGGAGGGTGCTCTGAGGAGCATTCCAGAAATCTGTAGGTATAAATGGTCAGTGCATCTGCATGAGGAAATCCCGAGTCCAGAGACAGGGCTTCAGAAAGGGGCAGCCAGAGCTAGGCAGAAAGGAAGGCCTTCCTGACACACGCTGTGTCTAGTCTAGACTGATACACCAAGTATGTTTTGTTTCTTCCCATAACCCTTAAAATCAAACCTGGAGAAAATGGAGCCTTGGATTTTCTTTTAAAGAATTAGAGGAATATAGAAAATCCAGTATTGGTAATAGAACCAATACCTCAAGATATCTAGCATTAAGTTGGAAGAAGAATTTAGACATGTAAATGAATAGGAAAACCCATAATGAGAAGAAAATCAACCTCTGTGAGTGGATTCAGCCACGATATAGATAAAATATCACCAGAGGATGCAGACATTCAAGGAGTTATCTCTCCCTCTTCTAATGATAGCGCCGGTGCTCCCAGGGACTACATTAAAAAAGGCAAAGGAAAGCACGAACATGATAGAAAATAGTCAAACAATCAAATGAAACTCATACAGTTGAAATATGCAATTTTGAAGCGAAAAAATACACTCTGAGATTAGTAGTGTATTTGAAATGAACTATTGAAGAAAATATGCACAAAGATAGAGTTATCACTGATCTAAATAAAAGCAGAGAGGATAAAGACTTGGGTAAGAGGAGAGGATCAGCTAGCAGAAGGCCAGGGAAGAGCGAAGAGCGAGGGAAGGGGGAGAGAAACCGATATAGTTATCCAAGCATGGTGAAAAAACAGAATTTTTGTAGCTTCGAGAAGCTTGATGGACGCCAAGCACAAGACAGAGTTAGAAGTGACACCAAGGAATACCACAGCCAACTTGCTTAAAACCAGTGACAAAGACAAAATCTTAGGGCAGCTGGGGGTGTGAACCCACAAGTTATATACGGAAACATAAAGGTCAGGGTGACAAGCATCACTGGTCAGAAACACACAATTAACAGATTAGCGTCTTCAGTCAAAGGAATAGTCCTCAGCTAAACTAGAGTTCAGAGCCAGACATAGCATCTTGCATCTATGAAGATGGACTAAGAGGAGGTCACAGGGCAGAGGGGATGGTATGGGAGAAAATGTGCAAGACAGGGAAAGGCCCAGCAAAACCAGAGAGCAGATAAAGCAGGAGAAGCACTCTGGGAGGGAAGGGAATGAAGAACGGCAGACTTGCAAGACTCCTGGTCACTATGCTGCTGGAAAGGAATTAGCTTTGCAACCACGGAGATGGCTCAACCAGTAAAGTATTACGACCCAAGCAGCACCCTTTAGAACCCATATAAAAGAGCCAGGTGCAATTGTAATTATAAGCCCTGCATTGGGGCGGTGGAGACAGGAGACTCCCTGGGACTTGTTGGCTAGCTAACTTAGCCATATGGGTAAGCCACAGGTTTAATGAGGGAATTTTGTCTCAAAAACTAAAGTGAGCGACAGAAAAAGACACCTGAGGTTGGCCTCTGGTCTCCATATGCACCTGCATGCAGATGTTCACACATGGACACACACTCAAAACTATTTTTCAGGCAAAGTGGGGGTTCTGGTGGCAATTATAAAGTGGTTGACATGGTATACGGTGTTTTAGAAGCTTTGTTTTGGATAAGGAATGGTGATCACATTAGCGAGACCAATTTTGGCCAAAGGGATAATTGAAAAATCTTAAATAAAATATATCATATAAATATATTCATGTACATTTAGCAACAATTAATGAAAAAAGAGGCCATGAATTTGAAAGAGAGCGAGGAGGAGTCTATGGGGGTATTTGAAGAGAGGAACGGGAAGACGGAAATGATGCAATTATAATCTTGAAAATAAAAGATAATAAAAATTATGTCATATAAAATATCAGCAGGCATTAAAGGAAACAACTTGAAGTCAATTATTAATAATTATATGGTCCCTGTCTGGATGATTTAAAAAACACTATGCTCACCCCTCTAATAACTCAGTACTCAAAATGTTATTTCTGCTCAAAGAAGAGAGGCTATACCTGTTTGTCTCCTTATTGGGATGCGTACAAATGGCCAAAATCCCAGCATGGCCATCCTTTTCCCGATTTGAGAAATCTCTTTATTTTATGTTTGTTTCCAAAATGAAACGTACACTACCATACTACTGTTTGTTGTAAACTAGTTTTATACACTGACCAAGAATAAACCAAGACTTCCAAACAACGTGGTGGGCCTGCTCTAGCTTGAATAATGAGAAGGCTGAGCAGGCTGCAGCTTTTTTTTTTTCTTTAGTCTCTTGTGTTTTGTGATCTGTGGCTGGGATTTATTGAGCAAACTCAAAACCTGTTACTTCTTCGGCTGCAGCTCTTTTTCTAAAAGGAGTTCAACCATACATATTCATCTTCCCTCCCACTTGATAAACGACACTAAAATGAAATCCTACATAAAATTACACGGATGACATCTTAAAGAGCTTGCTACAAAATAACATACTTTGTACAGAGTTAAAATGCAATCCAAGGTGTCTGTGCATATGTTTTCAAATATGTATTTTGCCTCTGCTAAGGTGTGTGTATGCTAGATAAGCCCTTTTGACAAAACATGGTGCTCCGGATGAAGCTGTCTATGTTCTGATGGGCCCTTCACCCTCCAGCTTCATGATTTAGATGTGGCACTGCTTAATAAATCTGAGCACTTCCTTTAATCACTGTGAAGGAAGTTTGAGTTGAGGGAGAGGTGCTTGACTCTGAGACACTATATTTAGTTGATTCCCTGACTTCTTGGACAAGATGCTTCAGGCTCTGAACTTGCTGGTAGGCGCTCTTGAACAGGCAGTGCATAGGGTTGGGAGATACATCTTGGTTTTATTTTGAGAAATCCAAGCTCTAACATGAATACTTATGATAGAAAGTTGTACACTTCAGAAAAGTCAGAGTGTATGTGTGCACGGGTGTGCTTGTGTGTATGTGTGTGTGTGTGCGCTCCTGTGTGTGAGACTAGGACTTACGTAGTGCACATGTCGGAAACTTTGGGTGTTGGCTCTTGCCTCCTTCCACCTTGTTTAAAAGAGGGTCTCCAGCTCACTTCCACATGCCAGGCTAGCTGTCCTGACTTCTAGGGATTCTCTGGTCTTTGCCTCCTGTTTGGATGTAGAAGCACTGGGTTACTGGGGCTACAGACCATCATTACCACACTGGCTTTACACGTGTCCTGGGGGTCAGCACTCAGAGCCTCCTATATGCACGGCAATCACTGTTCCCTTCGAGCCGTCTCCCCCTCAAAAAATGCTAAGCTGTATATTTTATTTCCTTTCCTTTCACCAGTCACTGTAATAACTTACCAAAACACACGTGAGATCCTGTCAACCAAGTTTCCCTATAAAATAATCTCATGGAACTGTAAAGTAAAAAGTAATTTTTTTCTTTGAAAAAGTCCTTTTAATAGACATGTCAATTTAAAGCAGATTTGCTTTTAATAGAAGAGCTAATTTTAAAAACACGAATGTTGAGACATTTAACAATTTCAGTTAACTAAAAAATTATGAAGCATGAAGACAACTCCTAAAATGTTAGATAAATTTGGAATCATTTACATATATGTTATTTCCATCTGTGTAGTCCAATCAGCTACTGCCAACAATTTTTGTGTAAACACACTGTGTCTCCTGCAGTCTCACTGTAATCATACTATGCTAGCTTTTGTCTGGGCTGGGAGGTGGCTCACAACTGACCCCTCTCTGGCTCCCTCAAGCTTCTGCATTTGCGAAGGCGTATGGTACATAGGCACAGAACAGGGTGCTGCTGGGCATGAAGAGGAACAGAGGATGTCTTCTGCCTACCTCTTAGTGCACAACTGTTAAACACGCTGAATATAGAGGCTGGGGAGAGCTCAGTGGGTAAGAGTATTTTTTGCACAAACCTGAGGACCTGAATTTGGTCACTAGAATCCTTGTAAAAAGCCACACAGGGACCCTCAAGCACCAGCGACCCTAATGCTGAGAGGGCTGGAGACAGGAGGATCGCTGGACTTGCTGTCTGGCAGCCTAGCCCCAGGCTCAGCCGGAGACATTGCCTGAAGAAAATAGGGAAGAGAGTCATAGAGTAAGATACTAAGCATCCTTCTCTGGGTTCACACATGCACATACATGTACTTAGTATGAATGTGTGCACATACATGTACATATGTATGTATGTGTACACACACACACACACACACACACACACACACACACACCACATACTGAATATAGAGGGTTGTTTTAATGTACCTATTGGGGCAAGGCAAGCCTTTTCCCTCTTCTTCCCCTCAATAGCAATCTTGAAGTTAAGTCTGAATACTTGGCTCCACAAAGAGACAGTTTACATCATAAGAACACATTAAAATGACAACAAATTCATATTTTTCCTATATAGCTACCACGTAGTATTTGAGTAAAAAATGAGAAATTTGTAGGCAATTTAGTAACTTTTCATATTTCTAATTTGGGTATTTCTGGGATGTAGTTAGAGCCCAAAGCTAGACTGGCGACAGGCAGGAGAAAGGGTTCACATCTAATGCATTTTCTTGAGTTTAGCATAGGGAGCCCAGGCCTCCAGGCTGAGTGTGGGGCACCGTGTAATCAGCAGCCACCCACAGGTGGTATTTCTAGACCACATGGCTGAGATCTAGTGCCACTTAGCTGGGCAGTGTGGGGATTATTTAATTTGATCAAATAACTTGGGTTTCTTAACTACACAGAAGATGTTTGCTGTTGAAGGACTACATTTAACCTGGAGTCACCTGGGAGGAGAGCCCATATTTACACATCTTCACACCTCTGAGATGAAGCCCTTTGGTCTCTGCTACTTTACGAAGTCATGTTTGCTTTTTGTCTAGTTCATGAGGTAGGTTAACAGAGAGTTAGCATTGAACACCCCCTTCCCAATGCTTAGTGAGCACAAACACAGGGAAAGCATTGAATTTAAATGGTTTGCTTATATTGAATTTCTGTTCCACGAAGTCACTGGCAGGTGCAGGAAAATACATTCATACCTACATCAATCATCTTTAATATAGCCGGATGCCTTCCTTACAGCTCTTCTAAAATACGCTCTACACAGCATGTCGAGATGCACTATACATTCATTAGTGGGAGAGGATGACACAAGAGCAGCAGGCAGGTTTGTCTTTCAGCATGGCATTCATTGCATGAATTGGGAGATTTGGGATAAGCAGTAGTTTGAAGCTGCTTCATGGGTGAAGGGCATGAATAAAAGTGAGAAACAGTACCAAAAATCTCTAGCACCTTCGTGTTCATATTTTCGAAGTCCTTTATGAATAATATTCATGGCATTATCTGCCATGTAAGGTAAAAAAATACTTTTCTCATCAAGATGTGTGGTCTTTGTTTAGATTCCATTAAATAGACGATGCATAATGATAAAACCATTCTGTGGTGATTATAAGTCATTGGTCTGATGCAGAAAAGCCAAAACGATAACCTATATCTCAGAACTCCCTCATGGAACAAATATAAATAGTCTGCAAAAATTTATTTCTGGGCAAGGTGATTATGCAAAAATATACAGAATTATTATGCAAAACTATACAAGAAGATTGGGAATGAGTAAGATGAGAAGAGGCAGCAGCAAATAGGGAGAAAGGTTCATCTAAGCTGCAAATCCTAGCTGTCAGAATTTAATGTAGCTCAAAACTGCACATAGAAACGGTCCCACCGCTCTCCCGCTTCCATCGGCTTTTGCATCTACAGCATCCAGTTATCCTCTGGTCATCTCCACCCTGAATCATTATTTTGGTAGTTATGACATTCTACTTCACTAGTCGACAATGGATATCACCACACACAAATGGTCCAGTTTGTACAAACATCTTAGGGTTCTCTGTCTTCTGCGGCCAACACTCCTCACTTTTCTCTGAGATCAATTGACCAGCACAAGCCTCCATAAATTCAAACATAATTAAACTGAATTGAGAGTTATTAACTAAGAGGTAACATTTGGTCTGAGCCTTAACTGTTATGTAATGGGCACTTTCCCTCCTGGTATCATCGGCTTTAGTTCACTTGCTCAGACCTCAGCACCCACCCTCTGCAGAGACACAAGAGCAGGTTCTCTCTTCCCACTGCAATGAGTGTGGAGCAATCACGATTTGGGGCAGGAAGCAACCTGACTATGAAAACCAATCACTGTCGATTCAAACATGAGTGAGAGATCTGCCTCATTTGACACAGCATCACTAGGTCAGCAGATCAGAAGGTTACTGTAAAAGAGGACAAAACCCCACCTGGTCTGAGTTGTCCCAAGTTACAAGGTGACACTCTGACACATTTCAATTGCAACTGCCTTATTCGTCCAATTGTTTGTTTTGAAGAAGATTTTCAAAACCAGTGCTGTTTTTGGTTTTAGACGCTATTGTCTTAAATCAGCACAACTTAAAATGGCCCCAAGTGACAGCAGTCATACAAAGTATGCTACACACTTGCCTGGATTCCTGCAGCTTTATGGTTGTCAACTGTTCCCTGTGGCTGGGAACAAACACAGACTCAAAACTTTCCTAAATGGCTGGTGCCTCTGAACTCAGTGTCCTGGCCCTAGACTGTTATGGTATAGTTTCTTAACTTAAAGTAAGTGTGTGTGTGTGTGTGTGTGTGTGTGTGTGTGTGTGTGTACATGTGGAAATAAGAGATCAATCTGAAGTGTCATTCCATACCCATTCATTTTTTTTTGAGACAAGATCTCTTAGGTCCTGCAGCTTGCAGATTCAGTTAGGCTGGGTGACCAGGGAGCTCAAGAGATCCGTTGGAGTCCACTTCCTCTGCACCTGGCTCTTTTATATGTGGGTTAAACTCAGATCTACTTGTTTGTGCTGCATATACTTTATTGACCATCTCCCCAGTTCTATTCATATGTAAAACATCTGTCTGTCTGTCTGTCTGTCTATCTATTGCCTAGCTATCTGTCTGTCTGTTTGTCTGTCTATCCTGTGTGTTTGTACTCACATGTGAGAGCCGTGACGCAAGTCAGAGGACAATTTGTGAGAGTGGATTCTCTCCTTCCTCATTGATTTCTGAGGAATTAACTCAGGTCAACGGGTTTAGTAACAAGCACCTTTTGGCATGTGAACCACTTCATAGCTCCTCCTCATTTGTTCATCTGCGCCTTGCTAGGCTCGAGACTTCCTCCTACCCCTGTGGTCAACTTAAGTTACTAGTCTCTGATGCCCTTTCTCTATTGTGCGTCAGAAAGCTAGATAATCAAACATTTTAGAAGTGAATATATATTATGAACAAAGAAACTGCCGGGCAGTGGTGGTACATGACTTTAATCCCAGCACGCTGGCGTCAGAGGCAGGTAGATCTCTATGAGTTCGAAACCAGCCAGATCTACAGAGTGAGTTCCAGGACAGGCTTCAAAGCTACACAGAGAAACCCTGTCTTGAACAAAGAAAAACAACAATAAAAACCAACAATCAACCAACCAACCAACCAACAAGCAAATAATAAAACAACCAAACCAAACCAAAACCAAAACCAAACCGAGCCAAACCAAACCAAACCAAAACAAAAACCCAAAGAAACTCCAAGTAGAATTTGAAGGCTTTTCATTTTTAACATAAAAATCTGGCACTGCTTGACATTAGTTTTTCCTAGGTACTTGAGGTTCATCAGTAAGTCGCTTTCTGATAAGTGAAGTTTTATTGTGTCATTGAAGTAAAATACATAGTTTACACTCTTTACCTGGGGGCTGCCTGGTAGATTGAAGTTAAAGAAAACATTTAAAAACCCTGATCATAACATCCACGGTGAGTTTGAAGCAGACTTCACTTAAATACAGGAAGGGGCCTATAAGGAATGACTCATTGAGTAAAGAGATTGCCATGTTAGCATGAGGAAGGGACTATAGGTCCCAGGTGGGTGTGGTGGCCTGGCCTGTAAGCTCAGCACTCCTGAGGCAAGACAGGGGTCTCTGGAGCAAGCCAGCTTGCAAGGCCAGCTGGAAACAGTGATCTCTGAGTCCAGTGAGAGACCCAGCGGCAACATATAAGGAGGGGAGTGACTGACGAAGACACCAGTGTAAACTTCTGGTCTCCATAGATGCATTAGCAAGGATACATACACACACACACACACACACACACACACACACACACACACACAGAGAGAGAGAGAGAGAGAGAGAGAGAGAGAGAGACAGAGAGAGAGAGAGAGAGAGAGAGAGAGAGACAGAGAGAGACAGAGAGAGAGAGAGAGAGAGAGAGAGAGAGAGAGAGAGAGTCTCTCACACACATGCGGCCACACACACATACACACACATATACAACCTCTGAAATCTTCAACCCGGGTCATCAATGTATTGGTAAGGTATAGCTTGGATTCTATGGTAAGAGAACAAAGGAGGGATAAATCTTGTTCAAATTAAAAAGAATTCTCCCTCAATAAAACAGGAAAGCTCCTGTAAGCTTTGCTGGAACAGAAAAGTCCCTTAATCTAATGCCTAATCCTTTTAAGACAGGACAGGACAGCCTTGACTCTGTATGTTTGAAATTAAGGATCTTTGCATGGGAATTAGACTGGGCATTCTTTTCTACCAACAGATAAATTATGAAAGAACATCCTCACTCTCCTTCT
This sequence comes from Myodes glareolus, assembly GCF_982192425.1. NCBI lineage: Eukaryota > Metazoa > Chordata > Mammalia > Rodentia > Cricetidae > Myodes > Myodes glareolus. The sequence goes on from NC_142039.1 coordinate 29,660,326, forward strand.
ATGTTATTTGCCCACTGGAAAGGACCATTACCTGGGTAGGGGGATGAGGGAGCAACAGAGAGGAAAATAGCAGGGTACAAGTGATCTGATTAGGGGAATAGAAAAAACAGGGGCTTTAATTAGGGCAGTTGATGGAGAGAGACACAGAAGGAGGATAAAATATCAGCAAGGATGTCTGGAAAAGTCATAAGGAATCATATTAATTAGCTACCCTAAAAGCCCTATAATACATACAATTTGGTATATAAACTTGGTGTGTATGTATAGAAATACATATAATTTGGTGTATATACATATATAGTTTAGATGAAATTTATACATCTCCTTTGACAATGTTCCCTCCAAGAGCCAAAGACCACCTAACAAAATCCCCAACATCAGAAATGAGAAGACCCCTATTAAGTTGTTAGTCAGTTATGTAAAAGACTTCCAAAACATTATATACTACTGCTCTTGCCCTTGGTTGCCCCTGAGAGGTGGAAGGTAAGCCCCTATTTAAAGACATTATAAACTTCAGACATAGGGCCCAGATGCCCCTGAGCTGGAACTGACATCTAAAGCCTCCCTCAGGACTAGCTTTCATGGTATCAGAAGGCCACTTGCAAGCTTCTAAATGAGGAAAACTAGCATCAGTCCTATCCAGTTATGATGCCTATAAACCACAACCACCACGGCATGATAACCCTAGGGGTACATTAGTGGCAAGCACACCTTCAAAGTATCCAGCACCTCTTTAATTGGATCTAAGGCCCACTTGACCAGAGGTACTGAAAACCTAGTCAACTACCCAGGGCTAGTGAATTCATGGCTCTTGTAAGAAAACCCACAACCATCAGTTTACTAAAACAGCGTGATCCCTAACGAACTACAGTCTAAATATTTGTCCTTATACTAACAGATTACTGTAGTTCTTACTGCTCACCAAGGAAACTCTCTTTGCAACATATGGACACCCTTACAGAAAATCATAGCCAATCAAAATGCATAGTTATGGAGCCCAGTCTCAACTGCTACAGCCACAAACTAAATCATAGGAATAGAAAAGGGGGGTAGAAAGCTGGTAAGAGTCACATGGAGGATCAGGGATCTGCTGTGAGATTGTGTCTCATAGTAATGTCAGAACCTACACTCATAAAATCTCACCAATGGGACTGCCTAAACATAAGCTGCACAAGGACAAAGTAATAGACAGGCCAAAGTGGATGAGGAAAAGCTCCCAAGGCCCTAATCCTGCACCAGGAACTACAGGCAGCTAAGGAACTCTCAGAGTGGGAGAAATAGTCTCACCTGAGAAAGGATACACCAATTAGTTATCCAAAATTAAATGGTCAGTCCTGAAAACATACATATATGTAAAATTATATTGACTGAGGAGGTTATGTTTAGGACGGTATATGTATACATATATGCATCTAACAATAATTACTGAAAAAGAGGCTATGTATTTGAAAGAGAGCAAGGGAGAGCATATAGGAAGGTTTAGAGGGAAGGGAGGGAAGGGAGGATGATGTAATTACATAATAATCCAAAAATTAAAAGATATACAAAGAATAAATAAAAATAAAATTGAAAAAGAGAAGTGGTTACATTCAAGTGTTCATGGATAACCATCACCACCATCACCACCACAACCATCACTTCCATCACCACTCAACAAAACTGCTGGCTAAAAATCTGCAAGCACTGACAAAAACATCAGCAGTCAATTTCCTTGTCAACATGTAGATGGTAGAGTTGGAGTTATTTATTCAGGTGAAACACACACTATGGTCCCCAGAGATCTTTTCTCTTCCTCAGCCACCACAATACCAAGATGGTGGCTTGATGCCCTTGGGCAAACAGTCTCTACATGTCTGCAGGCTGGTGATATGGAAGACTTGTATTTGTCTCTGGGCTTAAAGTTTCTCCAGGCTACTGTCCTTGTCCCTCTTGTGTGCTTCTCTCACCACAATGCTAAGCACAGCATCTGATGGTGGCAGTAAACACCGACAGAGCAAACGAGGAAACAGAAGAGCCTTCTGGGGTCGTCACCACATGCAAGACACATGTGACCGAATGGGAATGGGCCACACAGGATGATGCTTTGAAAGTCAACAGAACAAACTGTTTGCTCTGGTGTAGGAGGTCCTTCTGTCTTTCTGCTGCTTTCATTGGTTAATAAAGAAACTGCTTTGGGCCTGTTGATAAGGCAGAACTTAGGTAGGCGAGGAAAACTAAATGGCATGCTGAAGAAAGGAGGCAGAGTCAGAGAGAGGGACCCCATGAACCTGCTGCCAGAGATAGATAGCAAAGTTCTGAGACTTTGCTGGTAGGTCACAACCTTGTGGTCATATACAGATTAATAGAAATGAGTTAAATTAATATGTAAGAGTTAGCCAATAAGAAGTTAGAACTAATGAGACGAGCAGTGATTTAATTAATACAATTTCTGTGTTGTTATTTCAGGGCTAAGCTAGCCGGGTGGCTGGGACAACAAGCGGGCCCTCTTCCTACACTACTTGAGTGACTTTTCTTATTCTGCCAGAGAAACATTTTTAAAGGAATTCATGGAACATATGGAACATTTAGGGATGTGGTTGGAGGCAATTATATTACTGAGCTATTCCCTTGACAGGGCTTTGGGATCTGTCTTCCGATTTGTTTTCCAAACGCCATGAGGTAATTGGCTTAATGTTCTATTTTAAAGACTTTATTACTCTTTATTTTATGTGTATGAGTGATCTGGCTGCATGTATGTATGTGTACTACCTGCATGTCTTATGCATATAGAGGCCAGAAGAAGGCATCAGAGCCCTTGCAACTTGCAATAAGGATTGTTATGAGCCATCATTGGGTTCTGGGAATCCAACCTGGGTCCCTCAAGAGGGCATCAACTGTTCTTTCACATTTATGCTACCAGTTTATGAAAGGGCTCACATTTAATTCTGACCCTAATTCTTTTCTCTAATATTAAAAATATTTTTTAAAGATTATTTTTTACGCGTATGGATGTTTTGCCTGCATGTACGCCCATGTACTATGTACATGTAGTACCTGTGGAAGTCAGGTGAGGGCGTCAGATCCTCTGGAACTGGAGCTATATACAGGTGGCTGGGAGCTGCAAGGTGGGTGCTGGAACCAAACCCAGGTCTTCTGCAAGGGTAACAAATAGTCTTAATGCTGAGCCATTACGCTAGCCCCTCACTCTTGTGTTTTCTGGTGTGAATTCCATACAACCAAGTGAAAAACAATACTTGAAATAGTATGATTATTAGAAAAAGTAATATTTAATATTAATATTTAATACTAATAGGCTGGTATAATTAAAGTATCAGTTTTTAAAAAATATTTGAGCAAATGGATATATTCGGCACTTGTCTGTCATAACCTGATGTAATATTATTGACATTTGAAAAACAGAACAAAGAACAAATTCATATAGCCTTTAGCCTATTTTTTGTAGATGTTTGGTTTAACTGTGGAGGATTTGAAGCAGGGTGGTATTGTGTCAACAGGTGCTATCTGACTTCATAACTGTGAGAACTGGAAGCATCTTATAAACTGTTTATTCCCACGACCTCCTTTAATAAGAGGAAAACCACAAACTATAAACTGTAGACAGGCTCGTAAATTCAAAAGTCAGCAATTTCCTTGAGCCCTGTTCGGGTTTTAGAAATCACTCTTAGAAGACTAACAGATCTAGAGTCTTTGCCTTCTTCTACAGAGAAAGAAGGGCTTGGGCTTCCAAAAGACCTTTTTCCCAGACAGCTTTGCAACTGAATGGTTTTGCGACCAGACTATCGTTTTCCCTAGTCCTATCTCAGTGAATGTGGCAGGTGCCCTTCTGCCTGGCCCAGAAGTCCGACCTTTGTCTTTACCAGGGTACTACTCAATGACCTTGAAAACGACCACAGGATGCTCCTCTCACCAAGCTGGAATAAACACTTGGAATCATTAAGTGATTGCCACACAAATGTCTGTACTCCAGGAGCTACTGAGTTTTAAGGTTTTCTTTCTTTCTTTCCCTTGTTTTCTAGTTTAAAAAGATTCCTATCATTTTTTTAAATATCTAATGCACAGCCTCAATAACTTGGTGGCAAAGTCATTAAATTTTTGTCATTATCTTTAAAACAGTGTTATTATAATTGTCCCTACCTGTTAAAGGCTTCATCTGCTTTCCTTTCAGTGCAAAGCATTTCACCTGAATCACGTCACCTATCCACTGTAAATCATGAAGCAGAATTATTGTGGTCCCTGTTAAACAGAAGGAAAGCTGAATGGAATGCACCTGGGATGAGAGTCCCAGACACCTGAGAGTCCCTGCCTCGGATCTTTGCCCTGAGTGTGTTCTTTGCTTCTCTGGAGTTATAGAAGCTCCCAGAGGCAGAAATCCAGTAGCTAAGATGTTATGAATGGAAACACCTTAATAAAAACCAGGCCTATAATATTAATTTTATTTAAATGAGCAATGTCTGTCTGCCTTACTATCAGCAGGACAAGCCAGTTTGAGATATGTAAATTGCAAATTTGCATTGCAAATATTAAGCTGCACAAATTTCCTGAGTTGTTGACACATTTAGCCCAGAAACCTGATCCATATTTTCCTACAGCGGTTGAATCTGGGAAGAAGGAACAGCATTCCAATGGTTGTTCCTTCCAGGGCTAATCAAGTTACTTCATACACATTGACTGTCAGTAAGAAACTCCCAGGGGAGTCCCTTATTCATTGTCAAGAATACAATCAAAGGAAATAATTGCTACAAATGTTTTCTGGATGGCAACAATATAAATTCCTTGGGAGGAATGGGTTCTGCATGCAAATGGTATTTGCAGATGGACTAATGGACGCAGCAGAGGCTGCCTATAGAAGAACCCTTCAAAGAAATGGAAATAAATTGCCAACACACATCCGATGTCATAAGTAGATGCCCTGGGTGGTCTCCTGGAGCTCCCATTCTCATTGTCATTCTCAAGCGAAAACTTCATTTCATTATTATTATAAATGTTTATGTGCTTTCTTTTCTATCTTCTCCTCTGTCTATACACTTTCCGTTGTCATCCCACACAGCTTTCCGAGGTCTTCTATTAGTCAGTCCCTCCAGAGACACTCACAGTGGTATGCGCAGACCAGAGTGAATGCAAGTGGGGGCTCTTTCTAGAGTGACAAGAGGAAGTGTCCTGCACTAGGGTTAACTTAAGACAAAACTTGACTTACTAGGACAAATTACACACCCACTAGCCATCACTAGGTGTGTGTGTGTGTGTGTGTGTCTGTGTTGCTGAGGAACCTAGAACCTCATGTATGCTAGATATATGTTCTACTGAGCTACATCTGCTAGTTCTTAAATGAAAGCTCTAAGGTTTGCTAATCTCTCAAGTGAAAGTAAAACACACAATAATATTCTGTGACATTCAAATAGATCCCTATGACTCAAGTATCTTCTAGTCATTCAGCCACAGTAATTGCTCTAAGACCCAAGGGAACCATTTTATTTTATCAGTTGAGATTAAATATCCTCAAGTTTTTATTTGTACACAACAGAAATTTTATTACCATCATTATTATTTTTGAGACAGGATCTTATGCAGCCCAAGGCTGGCCTTGAACTCATTATGCTGCCTAGGATGACCTAGGGTTTTGATCCTTCTGCCTTCATTTGAGTGTTAAGATTACAGATGTGTACCAGTGTGCCCAGTTTACGTGGTGCTGTGGATTGAACTGAGTGCTTTGTGTATGTTAGGTAAGCACTGAACTACACTGTCAGCCCTAAAACTCTCATTTAACCAACAATAGCAGTTCTGGTTACAGATCAAATGAGACTTGGAATACTGGAGGTCTAGCATGCACCAAGCTATGCTCAGAACTTCTGGCCAATACTTCAGAGTTGGAAATGACAATGAAAATGCTTTCATTCTCCTACCTTAGGAATTCTCTGAAGTGTTATAGTGTTACAGTAAAGTACAGTGACTAAAACCAGTCTTCCAGAAGGGCAGAAAGGACACAAGTGCACATGTGCAAGTGTGTACGTGTTTTTGTGTGTGTGCATGCACATGTATTGTGTAGGCTCATGTGAGTGTGTACAGGTCAGAGGAAAACCAAGAGCTTCAACTTCCTTCTACACTTTGAGAGGAATCTATCGATGGCCTGGAACTTGCCAGAGCTAGCTGGCCAGTGAGCTTCATGGATAAGATTGTCTCTACCCCGATCTCACCCCTGCTGGGAGCACAGGCATGTGTCATCACACTCGGCTTTTTTAGGTGGGTTCTGAAGATTACAGGTTTTTACCTGGTTGTGGGGTTTTGAATCAGGTTCCTCATGCTCTTGAGATAAGTGTGTTCCTGATTAAGCTATTTCCCTGGTCCCCAGAAGGATGTGGCTTTCAGCACATTTAAGGTAAAATTGTCAAGGGTCAAAAGGTAAAGTCTGAGGACCAGTAATGATTCCTCTTTCTTCAGCAACTGGTGGCTTCTAAATTTTGCTAAAAGAGGAAGCAAACATTTAAGAAAGAAAAATAAATACAGACTTGGCTTTTGTAACTAGTGAGAAACAGCCTTTGGTGCTGGGAGGCTAATCGCTTGGTTCCCAGGATTTCTATCTGCCCGCGGAGGAATGAGGGACCTTTGTTTCTGGTTATTTCTGTGTGGATGCTCACGTCAGTACCTGTTTCAGTCATAATCCTTCCCAGAGCCACCAGCACAGTGTTGATATTCCACAGAAATAATCTTCCCTCAATAAAGCTATTCACTCAATATGAAGGTCAAGTTATCTCAGCTCTGAATAAGTACAGAGAAGGGCTAACTTATAAAACATTCTGTGAATTTGCTTCCCTGAATTTGCATAAGCCTCCTTTGTCTTCTACAAATTATTCCTTGTTAAATGAAGGTGATGTTCAAAGGCTAATTATATTTATCAAACGAACTGACTCCATCTCTTTTGGACTAATCGCATATTCCCTAGGCATTTTTCCCCCTCCCTGACATCACGGAGGTAACATAAAGCAAGATGTATGCAAATTGATACTCATTATCAACTTAGTGGTTTCATTTTTAACCTAGAGACTGACTTTCGCATAGAAATTGTTATCCAGCTATCCAGACATTTTGCTGAAAGGAATACATGGTGAATTTTCAAACACTCTATGAAATAAGAGCATCACACATGGATGGCTATTGTCCTCCTAAAACAATGCTAAGCCGAAGTCCTTCCTAGAGGGTGACACTGGTGGGCGACTGACTGCTGAGAACCCGAAAAACGTTTCTATGAAACTCCAGCTTCAAATAACAGAGCTAATTCCTAGAAAATGGAAACCAAAGAGGAAATGAGGAATGTGACTCTCAGAGAATTCGTGACCAACAGCGTGAGTGTCTCTTTCTTAATTCAGATCCTGGGTAACTATGTGTGTACCTGATTTTTTGTTTGTTTGTTTGTTTGTTTTAGTGATGTTTAAAATAGCCCCGGATCTAGGCACGTGACCCAAGTTTGTAATTCCAGCACTCAAGAGACTGAAGCAAAAGTAACAAAAATCCATGCCAGCCTGAGCTATTTCTTTTAGGCCAATCTAGGATAACTATAGAGAAACTATGTTCCAAAAAAAAAAAAAACAAAAACAAAAAACAAAACCCAAGAGGTGATAAAGTAGCAGAATTCTGCAAATCAATAAAATATGAAAGCACATTTTCAAATAATAAAATCTTACCCAACTCTTCTTTTCGTGGTATCCCTTTAAGCGTCACAATCTCTAACAGATTATTGTGGTTTGAACAGGTATGGCTCCTATAGACTCATGTGTTTGAATGCTTGGCCTCTAGGGAGTGGCACTCTTAGGAGATGTGGCCTTCTTGGAGGAAGAGTGACGCTGTGAGCAGTCTTTGAGGTCTCTTATATGCTCAGGTTAGGCCCAGTGTGACACATATTTTCCTACTGCCTTTAGATCAAGATGTAGAACTCTCAGCTCCTTCTCCAGCACCATGTCTGCCTGCCTGCCACCATGCTTGTCTGCCATGATGATGATGCCCTAAAGCTCTGAAACTGTACACCAGCCCAGTTAAATGTTTTTTCTTTATAAGAGTTGCTGCGGTTATGGGGCTTCTTCATAGCCATAGAAACCCCTAACTAAGACACAGATTTTTTAAAAAGAATTGACTTACCTATGAAATGGGAAAAAAAACATTGTTAATAATATCTATTTAAAATTCAGAGACTTGATTCTGGAGGGGTTTCCAGGCCCAAGGAGAGGTCCCCAGATTGTACTCTGGGCAGCAGAGGAGAGGGTGCCTGAACTGGCCTTGGCCCATAACCATACTGATGATTATTTTGCATGTCACCACAGAACCTTCATATGGCGATGGATGGAGATAGAGACAGAGACACATATTGGAACACTGGACTTAACTCCCTAGGTCCAAATGAGAAGCAGAGGGAGGGAGATCGTGAGCAAGGAAAGCAAAATCAGAGGGGGCCTTCATCCGACGATGGATGGAGATAGAGACGGAGACCCACATTGGAACACTGGAAGTCAGGACAGCAAAGGGTGCGTTCACCCACTGATACAAGGGAACTGATCGAATGAGAGCTCACCAAGGCCAGCTGGACTGGGACTGAATGAGCATGTGATCAAACTGGATTCTCTGAATGTGGCTGACATGGGGGCTGACTGAGCCCCTAAGGTCCAAATGAAGACTGAGAAGCCATTGACAATGGCACTGGGTCTTGTTTTGTCTGCATGGATTGGCTTTTTGGGATCCTGGCCTGTTTGGATGCTCACCTTCCTGGACCTGGAGGGAGGGGGGAGGAACTTGGATTTCCCACAGGGCAGGAAACCCTGACTGCTCTTGGGAATGGAGAGGGAGGAGGAGAGGGAGTGGGGGGAGCGGGAGGGTATTGGGAAGAGGGGAGGAAGTGGAAAGAGTGTTTTCGGATACTTGAATAAACAAGTCTAACTGAAAAAAAAAATCAGTGGAAGTTATATATCCTCAAAGCAAGTTTTAAATTTTTCTTATTGTTTGAGAATTTTATATTTGAGTATATATGTTGCTGTGATCCCATCATTCCACATTTCCTCCTTTCTAATTCCTCCCCATCCCTTTATCCCTTTATCTTCCCAGTTTCACGCCCTCTCACTGTTTTTCACCCACGGATCTACTTTAGTGCAGACTTTACATACATGAGCAATGATCTCCTGGAGTCTGAGTAGCCTCTTAGGGGCTGTGTCCCTGAAGAAAATGGATAACCCTTCTCCCATCAGCCACCAATTGCCAATGGCTCCACAGGTAGGGGTGGGACTTCACAAACCCTCCCCCTATCCATGTTGAGATTTTAGTTGGTCAAATCAAGAATTTTTTAAAAAAAGATTTATTTATTTATTATGTACACAGTGTTCAGCCTCCATGTATGCTTTCAGGCTAAAAGAGGGCACCAGATCTCATTATAGATGGTTGGAAGCTGCCACGTGGTTGCTGAGAATTGAATCCAGGACCTCTGGAAGAGCAGTCAGTGCTCTTAACCTCTGAGCCACCTCTCCAGCCACCAAATCAAGAATTTTTAAATTTTGTTCTTTCATTGCTGCAAAGGCCTGGGACCAGGTATAGATTTGGTTTAGAAAGGATAAACATAAAATTTTAGAAAAAAGATGAATTGATTAGTGTGTGTGTGTGTGTGTGTGTGTGTCTGTGTGTGCACATGTGTACACATGTGTGCAGATTCTTGGAGATCAGAAGGTAGTGGGAGAAATCTCTCCATCACTTTCTGCCTCCTATTCCATGGAGGCAGGCTTTCCCCCGAACGTGAGGCTTGCAACTGCAGCAGGCTGAAAGCCATCAGCCCCAGAAATCTTCTCAGAACTGTGGTTACAGGCATGCTCAAGGCGGTCAGGCTTTTTATGTGAGTGCTGAGATTCAAGCTCTGGCCTCATGATTGAGATGCAAGTGCCCTTAACTGCTGAACCATCTCTCCAGTCCCAAGAATGGCTTTAATAGAGAGTAATTTGAGTGGGTCCTACATACCTGAAGTTCCTCTTCAGGTTCTTTTTAGTACTTGAGGTTAAACTCAGGGCCCTGTGCAGGCCAGGTAAGCACCCTACCACTGAACTACAACCCCATTCAGGAGCTCAAAGGCTCCTGACGGGGTGTCCTCTTTGAGCAATCACAATGCATGCATTTTATTGAACTTATTGTGAACATAAACTGATGAGGGCTCACAAGAAGCAGAGACATGGTTTTGTTTATTATCCACTATCCAGGTTCCAGAGCAACGCCTGGCTGACAGAAATCAGTCAGCGTGCCCACAATGAACGCTGTCCTCTCAGTTTCTTGGCAGTCATACTCAAACCAGTGCACTTGATCTGAGGTTTGGTTTTACATTTAATAATTTTGAAATCATTTATCAAACTTCACCAAATAAAGGTAGTTTAAACTGACCACGAGAGGGTGCACATCTCTGTATTTCCAGTACACAGTGGGATGAGGCAAGACAGTTTAGAGTTTCAGCCTAACCTGAACTACTTCATGCCTTCAGGGCTAGCCTGGACTAACTACATAGTTGTCTTAGTTTGGAGTTTTTCGAGGCAGGGTTTCTCTGTAGCTTTGGAGCCTGTCCTGGAACTAGCTCTTGTAGACCAGGCTGGTCTCAAACTCACAGAGATCTGCTTGCCTCTGCCTCCGAAGTGCTGGAATTAAAGGCGTACGCCACCACCGCCCGGCTTAGTTTGGACTTCTAATGCTGTGCTGAGATACTATGAACAAAAATTAAATTGGGAGGAAAGGGTTGATTTGGCTAACAACTTCCATTTTCATCATCAAAGGAAGTCACAGCTGGAACCTGGAAACAGGAGAGGACTCAGAGGCCATGGAGGAGTGCTGCTTATTGACTTGCTCCTCATGGCTTGTTCAGCCTGCTTTCTTATAGAACCCAGGACCACCAGCCTAGGGATGACACCACCCACAATGGCCTGGGCCCTCCCCCATCAATCACTAATTAAGAAAATGCCCTACAGCTGGATCTTACGGAGGCATTTTCTCAATTGAGGTTCACTCCTTTCAGATAACTGTGGCTTGTGTCAAGTTGACATAAAACACAATAGTTTATCAATAGATTGATGCAGTTAAAACAGTGAAGAAAAAAAAATCAAGACAGGACCTCATATAACTCAAGCTGGCTGTAATTTATCATATAGAAGTGAAAAACCTCAAATTTCTGATATTTCTGCCTTCATTTACCAAGTGCTGGGATTGCAGGCATAAACATCACATCTGATTTTATGCATTACTAGGGACTGAACCCAGAGCTTTGTGTATGCTGGGCAAACACACTATCAACTGGGCTGTATCCCCAGCATTAGTAAGGCTGGTAATGAAGACAAACACACACAGAGCTCTCTATTCTCTCTCTCTCTCTCTCTCTCTCTCTCTCTCTCTCTCTCTCACACACACACACACACACACACACACACACACACGCACACACACACGTATATCTGGACTTTTCAGAGTTATTGTAAGATCCTGACTGGGGATGAAACATTTAGTCCGACAGTTGATGCTTGTGAGCATGACTGTTGTTGAGCTCACAACTGTTCAGGAGCACATTTAAAGCCTCCTCTGACAAGTGACATTCACAAAGCCTCCCTAGACTTCAATGATGGTGAGTATTAATTGTCAGACAAGTATCACCTGGAAGAAGTGCCTCTGGGCCTGTCTGCAGTTATATTAATTGAGGTCAGAGGACTGGCCCTCTGTGAGCGGACCATTCCCTCGCTGGAATCCTGGACTACGTAAACAGAGAAGGTGAGCTAAGTTCATGCATCCATTGCTCTCTGTTCTTGATTGTGGGTAAAGCATGACCGGCTGCTTCAAGCACCTGCTTCCTTGACTTTCCTGTCTTGAACTGTGAGCCAGAATAAACCCATTCTTCTTATAGTTTTTTTTTTGTCAAAGTATTTAATCCCAGCAAAAGGGAAAGAAGCTAAGTGAACTTCTGAGTGTGTACCCTGCTTTAAACGCCAAGCAGGATTCCCCAGAATGATGCAGTCGGAGGTGAAATAGAAGTGACATCGCTATAGATGGGAAGTGCTTGCTCTTAACCAAGTCGCTTCTCTGTGGTTCCATTTCATCAGCAGTGTATTTTGTATTTCAAAGTCCTGTCGCTCTACCCCAACACGAGAGACCAAACCCAGGCCCTTGCAAATGCTAGGCAAGTGATCTACTACCAAGCTTGCACACAGCCCAGTCAGCACCACAGTTTCAAAAATGAAATGAAAAAACCATATGGAGGTGCTTGGTGCAGAACAGATGCGCAAGAAATACTTGTTTAGACTGGGTTTACATCCGTGCCAAGAATACTCTCGTTCTTCGTGCCGAGAATTTACCTTCAGCGAACACAACTGCACAAAGCTGTGTGGCTCCTCCGGCGTATGTTTGGGCAGAAAGCTCCACTACTTCCTCACAACGATGTCAGTATTGCACAGTGAGTGTGACTGCGATATAAAACAGAAGCGTGGTTCTGAACGGATGCCACATTTCTCTCGCATAGATTGCATCAAAGGGGATTTAAACGAAACACCTCTGGGTCCAGTCGCATGGGCAAAAGATGTACATTTAGAATACGCTCACATCTTCTTGTAGATTTTGACTGTAAAAGGAGAACTTTCAAGGTAAGAGCAGCTTTCTAGACAAGGAAGTCAGTGACACTGTGCTTGGAAAAAAAAAACCCTGGAAACGAAACAAAACAAAACAAAATTTGGGCTGGGGAGAGAGAGAGCTCAATCGGTAAAGTGCTTGTTGAGCAAACACAAGGACCTGAGTTCCATACCCAGAAGCCATGTTTTTTTTAAAAAAAAAACCAGCATAGTAGTATATTTTTGTAATAATGTCATTGGTGGGTAACTACAGGGACGGGAGGTTCCTTGGGGCTTCCTAGTTTGCCCAGCCTGCTTAGCAAGTTGCAGGCTAATGAGAAACCCTGTTTCAAAACAAATAAAAAAGCAAGCAAACAAACAACAACAAACTGATGTGGAACAGGTTGTGGTTCACACAAGTATGTTACACGTTACACCCCCATGCAACTACACGCAGCACATACACAACAGAAGCTGAATAGACAAAGAGGTAACATTCAACCCAGGTGTCTGTTGACCCACATGGGAATATCTTTTTTTCTCCCTAGAAGAAGAGGGAATGGGATCTTTGCAGAACACTTGACCAGGATGCTCTCTGACCATCATTTTCAATCTTGTTAACTATGTACTTGACTAGAATCCTTCTCTTGCTAAGCTTAACCTCCACTGTTGAGTCATTTTCCTCACGACATATCTTGTTATGTCATACGATTGTTTAGCATCTCCAGATGCCTCTCCTCTGATTGCAGAACAGACGCTGGGCTCCTTGTCATCTAAGGGCATTAGTGGGCATGTGCAGCCTGCCTCTCTGGCCCCATCACCACTCCCTTCTATAGCCTTCCTTCTTTACTGCTTCCTCTTCCCAGTTTCCACTTCTTTACAAATCCTCAGGATTTGGCACAAATGAATGATCTGTTCACGGATAAATCCCCCAAAGTTTCTTACTCTTTTCCTTCTTAAGAGGCCATATTAAATAAAGCGGTCTATGACCTAATGATCTCTGTATGTGTCTACTGGGCCAGATGCCTTCCAAGCTTCTCTGATTGTTTTAAACAGCACTGGATGTGGAACCTAGGGTCTCACACATACCAGGCAGGTGCTTTGGCATTGAGCTGCAGCTTCAGTCCCACTTCTGATTCTTGAGTCTGCCTGCAAACCTCCTTGACATAGATTGATATCTAGCTCACCTCTTAAAGTTAAAATATACAAAACACTTTTATTCTACCCCATCTTCTCTCCCTTCCCAGTAAATCTCCTTCCACTGGGAATATCCACCTCTGTGGCCTTCTTGCCCCTTAAAAAATACCCAAACAAACAAACCAAAAAAACTTCTTTTATGTGCATTGGTGCTTTGCCTTCATAAATGTCTGCGCATCATGTGCATGTAATGACCTTGGAGGTCAAAAAGGCATTGGCTCCACTGGAACTTGAGTTACAGATAGTTGTGAAATAGCTGTCATATGGATGCTGAGTGTTGAACCTGGGTCCTTTGCAAGAGCAGTCAGAGCTCTTAATCATTGAGGCATCTCTCCAGCATCCTTCTTGCTCTTTTGAAATCCAGCCATCCATGCTCTGGCCTAGAACATCTGTGTTTGGACTTCCCTATAAAACTTCTTCCTTCAATAGTCACTGGTCTGGTCCCCAGATTCTTCTGCCCAACTGTACTCTCTGGGAGGTTTTCATTGACTTCCCTGTCTTAATTTGAAACCTATCAATCCTTTGCCACCACTTCCTACAGAACACTTTTGCTTTTGGTGTGTTTTACAATAGTATTTACAGCCCACTAAAATATTTTGTGTTATGCCCTTTGTTCTGGCACCTTTCCTGGTATGTGAGCTCAGTTATGACAGGGACTAGGATTCTTTTGTTAACTACTGAAACCCAGATCCTAAGGCCCTTGGTACCTGGTTCATGGAGCATCTCTGTGAATATATATTGAAGTTGGTACTAATTTTCTTTTTAAAATCAAGATTACAGAAGAAAGGAAACATCAGGGAACTAGTATGGCCACCCTTGAAAGGAGTAATTTGGTGTTTGTAAGTTCTGGTTGGATCTTGGTTCTAATTCATGTGGGCTACATTCTGACACCAGGCCTGTGAGAAGCCCTTGTTTAACTGCTCACACATGGTATGAGAAGATTCAGGCACTTCATTTGAGTGACTCTTCAGGACACATATCTACTCCTGTTGTGCAGCATTATCTTATGAGATAAAAATCTTCTGTCTATGAGATAAAAATAAGGAGATAAAAATCTCCTTAATACCTGGGATGTTCTAAAGGGAGATGAAAGCATTCTCCTACAGGGAAGCTTTTCAAAACCAGGAAGTAAACAAGTCAAAAACTTCAGGAAGTCCAAGAAACTGACTAGATTCACTGGAGTTCTCCTACCTCAAGCATATTTAAGCAGTAAGAGCTGCTACACTATACCCTTGTAGAAGAGATGCCTGGAAGAGGCTTCCATCAATCTGTTGAGATGCCTTCAAGTTGTACAGTGAACTTCAGGTTTCCAACTTTTGAGAGCTGTCATTCACACTGAGATGAAGTTTTGGTGATATGCTTGTCATTTTTGTCCCTCATCCAGGCTCTTATGAGTAACCCCTATAAAACTCACTGGCTCATCAAGTTGGACTTTGGTGGTGTCCTTATTTTGGTGTGTCATTGATTCACTGTGTGAGGTGAGTGGTCATTTGTTCACACCTTCCCTGGGATAGGGGAACAAAAGAAATGCAGACATAGGAAGGCTGGCCCATCTCAAGCACTCAGTTTATGTCAGTTGGATCATTACCAGAAGCAGCACCGGGGGCTCTTCATC